>NC_090931.1:678498658-679123658 GCF_040938575.1 Ambystoma mexicanum | reverse complement strand
GGTGGAGCTTGGGGCTCGATTGACCGAAAAAATGAGATTAAACTCTTTGAAAAATCGCAAAACGCAGTAAAAGCTCGAGAGCTATAGCACGAGGGCTCCCAAGACTTGAATGTGTGGTAAAAATCTGAAGATGGCTGCCAGGGGAGGGGCTTATGTACAGGGCAGTCATTGGCTGGGGGCAGTGTGACCCAGAGATCAGTGATTGGTTACTAGTGGAAAGACAGTTCAGAAACGAAACTGAAACTGATTTTTTCTTTACCGAGGATTCCCAGCCCGACAGGGAATATTCATGAGCATGTGAATCCATGCCAGACCCCATGCTGGAGAATGTGTGCTCTAACTACCCGTGTCATGAAAAAACTGCATACAACCGCAAAACGTCAAACAATATACTTACTGTGATTGGACTCACAAACACCACAGCATAACACACCCATTCGAGCAAACACCGGACCATAAACCACAATCCAAAATTTGTGCTTCCATGGGTATATTAGGCTGCAGCGTTTGTGGCCAAAAACTACAATCTTGACTGCATGCCTGGCCAAAACTCTTCATATAGCCTCAACGAAGGAAACAGTAAGTATATAATAATAAAACTCACAAACACTGCAACATAACACAACCATGCAAACGAACACCTCACCAATAAATACAACCAAAAATGCCTAGAGTCTTCAATACCAACAATCTGAACACAAACCAACAAACAAACACACATCATCTCACTATCCTATAACCACTATTACACTACTACCAATCAGTACTCACATTTTTGAAAACATATCCCCTAAGCAACCCACATACCACAATGAAAATGTTTGGTAGCATTGTAGATTAATGCTGCGGTGGTTGTGGCCCAGACCTAGAGTCTTGGGTGCATGGCCTACGACCTTCGGCCATGCACCCAAGACTTTAGGCCCTGGCCACAACCACCGCAGCATAACACACCCATAGAAACAAACACCTACCAAACGACTACAACCCAAAAAC
The DNA here is from genome assembly GCF_040938575.1 of Ambystoma mexicanum. Classification (NCBI taxonomy): domain Eukaryota; kingdom Metazoa; phylum Chordata; class Amphibia; order Caudata; family Ambystomatidae; genus Ambystoma; species Ambystoma mexicanum. The sequence continues at coordinate 679,122,665 of NC_090931.1, read as the reverse complement.
ATAATACATCCACCTCAAAACTGTGCACTTCAATTAACATTCTAAAAAATAATTACAACCAACGTACAAACTCTTCAATACATACCCTCTTCACCCAATGCGACCCAAACCGACAGCACACTAAACTAAAATAGCCAGTAGTGCGCCCGGTGTTTAGTATGTCCGCGGACAACCGTGGTGACCGCGAACACCGCAAACACACCACGACCTTCTCCCACCTAAACAAATCCAGCATTTGACCCATCTCCTACTCCCCCACCCTTCCCAAGCACTTATACACACCAACACACTCCTCATAATTGGATTTATGCTCACTTCCAGCGCATGTCTGCTCATCCAATATGGCGGGCGCATCGAAACAATTTGACGCACCTCACGCCTCATCCCAGCCAATCAGAGAGCATGTCGCGTGTCCGCAGACATGACATAAGCCAATTATCCAATCAGTGTTCTGTCCACGGATCTAACCGGGAAGTGTGTCCGCGGAGCGGACATAGACATCACTATTTTTTTTGCCTTACGATTTGTTAGTTTAAAAAAAAAATGACTGGACGGTTTTACACCAAATTAACAAAAGCACACTTTCGGGACCAAGCTGCCGCTCCTACCGCAAATCTGGTGAAAATCCGTCGAGCGGTTTGGGCTCTAGGCGCGACAGACATTTTTTCCCATTATGTCTATGGGAAAAAATTAATTTTGGGACCCCCCTATAACTTTGTCCCCCTTGACCAAACTATATATATATATATATATATATATATATATATATATATATATATATATATTGGTGCTTGCCACAATCTATTCACTATAAAGCTAGCCTTATGATTACTTTGTCTGCTTGCGTTACTTTGCATCTGTGCACGTGTAAAATAGTCTTTATGTCTTCATGTCTTTATTAGTTCTGTGGCATAAGCTTCTTACCTTGATCCCAAGATGTCACTTATCCTTGACACTCTCTTGATGCTTTATGATATGATATGGCATTTGTAACGCGCCTATACACAAGTGTTTTATAGAATATCTTCATCATCTCATGTCTATACATCCTTTATGTACGTCAGCTCGACTCTGTGTGACGTCGCCATTAGTCTTTGCTGTTTATTTGCTCTGCTTCTTCAGGAATCTCATTTAAACGACCATCATATTTCCTTGTATGCAGATATAGTTTTCTCAATGGGAATCTTGCTTCTATGATTCTCTTAGGTATTGGTATTCTTATTTATTTATTTTATTTATTACATTTATTACTCGCCCAGACCCCGGGGTATCACGGCGAAAAGTTTCAGATGAATTCTCACATATTTATACAGTGTTGCAGTTACAGACAGATAATCAAAGCATTTATACTGAAGTTACACATAGCATCTTAAGTCATATTTCATATACTAAGTTACAATGGGTCAAAGTAGCAACTCACAGTTTGTTTAAAGGGTAGGCTTGTAGCGTTCTAATACTGGAATCGAGTAGGACTAGTTAGGGTTAATATTTATTGAATAGCCAGGGTTTCAGCGCTTTTTTAAATTTAAGTAGAGAGTCCTCATTTTTGATGCTCAGGGGTAGTGCGTTCCAGTGCGAAGGGGCTAGGACTTTGAAACTACATCCTCCTGCTCTACAGTATTTGTATTGAGGAACTTCCAGGAGGGCCAGTTTACTAGATCTAAGTTGCCTTCAGGAGATTTTTTTCTTGACAGTGTTATTGAGGTAGATGGGTGCTTTGTTAGTGATGCATTTACGGACAATACTAAGTGTTTTGAAGATGATTCTTGCTTCAATTTGCAGCCAATGATTTTGTCTTCTGATGCTAGATATATGTTCGGATTTCTTAATACCTAGTGCCGCTCTGAGGGCTTTGTTCTGTAGCAATTGAATTTTGTTTAGGTTAGTTTTGAATCAAAGGTACTGCACGGTTTTGACACTCTGATTCCCAACATATAGGTAATATAAGTTGAGGTGTGGGTACTTGGCTCCTCCTCTACAATTAAATTCAATATTTTTTGATTCTTGCTTGACACCATCTGCCTTTCATGTTTATGGGATAAAGCATAATACAAAAAGGTAGACAGGGCATTACTGTAAAGACCTGCAATAGCTGTTCAGTACACCCATCTTCCTTTCTGTGGGATTGGGATAGATGTCCAGTAATGCCCTGAAATACAGTAGACCACAGTTTCCAATTATTGTTTAGGCAGACCAACCATGCTGTGAAGAGTAACGCCTAGCGACTTGTGTCAAACAATGCAGACAAAGTATAGCAGCTTACACATAACGGTAGATGATGCAGTACAGATGGCGTATGATGTGTGAAAGCTGAAAGCAAACTTACCATTTTCATAAAGCCTTTTTCTTGATGTGCTTTTCTCGAGTGACCCATCAAGGAACCCTTTCCCAATTTCTGACCATATCTGTAAATGATAGAAATAAAACGATATCAAAATGTCACAGTGACTCCAAGGTACGTGATTTCCTAAGCACTTTACAGTTTCATTTCGAGCTGAGGACCCCGTATACAGAGGTACGCCGGACATACTGCGATCTGGGACCCACTGTGGCCCTTCACAGTCAGCGGGAACCCGAGAGATGTCGGCCTGAAGCACTCTCAGGCATATTCCTAAGTGCAATCACGCACACACTATCCTTCAACCACGTGAGGATATTTCCCAGCTTGCCACTGCCACCGGAGCAGCAGAATCAACGGACAGCACCACCAATGGTGCCTTTCCTGACGAAGGCCAGCATATAGACCGGCTTCAATCAAGCCATGTTTTGGCCGAAACACACCTGTGTCGATCCCCGTGACACAACTGTATCTTCCCCCTTGTGTATGTTGTGTAAATATCTGTTGTGTACACCTTGTGTGAACTAACCCTGGGGCCATTTTCAAGCCTCAGGTATACTTTCCCTGCTTGATAGTTCTTTCTCTATCACATCTATACAGGGAATGTAATTCAGTGTGGAGTTTTAACCTCAATACATCGGAGGTTGACACTTAACCCGTGTTACCATCGTTCACAATCACTTTTGTCCGTTTGATGCCAAAAAACTTTCGTGCTTATCGAAAGACCTGTAAAATAAATTGTTGAATGAACTAAAAAAGGACTGTGTCAATGTAAAATAAACATACATGCACGGCACAACTGGCTTACTTGTAGGATCTTCTTCATCCTGATTATTCCTTTTTTTGTACCTTTACAGGTATCAGACATTTGATGCCCAACTCAATCGTGATCATTCTATTAGCTGCACAATAATGAAGACTCACATGGCACTGCATTCTCTATACATTCAACGATCCCTATGGGTCACTGTGTTAGTAATGAAAATGTTTACTGGGATTGACAAAGAATAACATCTTAAGCACAGTCGCGCATCATCTTGCGGGTTCACAAGATTTTTTTGCATCTAAATGGCGAACTTGTGTGTTGAATGCTCTGGCAGATGCAACTATATCTCTTGAAACACTCCTAACAATCCCTGACCGAGCTAAGGGAAAGTTATTCCAGTATGATTGGATATGTAATACTGCCAAATGTTGCACTTATAAAGATTTCAACGAACAGTGGTTTGGGCAAAAAAGATTACGCACAAAGGCAGATTACCTGGTTAAATTTCCCGCGCCGGACACTAGACACTAGACACCAATATCTACGGTTCAGGTTTAATCTTTTTCCGACAATGGAAATAATGGTGAGGAGAGGAATGGCACCGAAAGAATTAAATTACTGTCGGTTTTGTCAAAACATGGACTTTTGTGAAACTTTGCAGCACCTGTTAGTGAGCTGCACAGCTCTTACTTCAATAAGAATATTTTTTTCACTGATCTATTATGTATCTATGCTTCTTTGGATGAAAAAGAAATATGGATTAGACTATTCAGAAGTACAAAATTGGCTATCAGAGTTGCAATAACACAATATTTAAGTGCTATCTTACCCATTGTTCACAATGAAATTGAGTGATCGCTTTTTAATATCAAATTTATTGTATAGATCATGGTTTTTTGGACTTTGGAGCAATTTCATTGCCTTTTTTTTTCTTAATAATTTGTTTAAATATGTATTTGTTTAAATATGTATTTGTGAAAAAACTTTGTCTTTTATATCAAATCGGTAAAAATGTATATACTGTAAATCTTTGTAATCACTGTATTTGAAAGGTTGATCTTATCAGCTAAACCAAATAAAAAAAATAATTGAAAAAATGAATACTGTTTTATTTCTCCCCAAAGAGCTTGTTAAGATGAATTTTCAAAATCAACCCTGGAGGTGGATTTTGGAGGCCAACCTATTACGGTGAACAGGAAAGACACTGAAGTCTAGCCAAACCCAATCAAGGTAGGTAGCAGAGCGGTAAGGCTTAGAGTTATGGGGAGCGGGTGGGTAGAGTCGTCTAGGGCTACAGTGAGTCCACACAGAGGAATACCAATAATTCTAGTTAGAACGAAGTAAGTACACAAATATCTGATTTAGTAGGCCTTTAAAATACACACAAAGCAATGAAACCTCTAGGCAAATTTTGTCACACACTCACTATAAAATACATATATACATTCACCCTTAGGAGAAGATAGAAAAGCATATGGATTCAAAACAAGTGAAGTACAGGTAAGTAGGCAGATGTGTAAAACACAATAGAACTACTTCAGAGCAACACTATAGTAATTTACTAGCACTTAAGTTCAGCCCCTAAGATGGGTTGGGGCCTAGTCCACTCAAGTCATCAGTTCCGAAGTTATACTTATCAGGCAGGTTTACTATGTCATTGGAAGAGGCCAGTAGTTGCTACTCAGAGTTCCAAAAAGTTAAGGAAAGTTCAGGTAAGTAGCCCTCTCAATCCCACTACACTAGGATAGACCTAGTATAGATTCCTTGACTAGATCACCATTGATCTAAGATAGGAAAAACAGATCTAGGGGCAGGACCTTACACCCATGTCATCCTATGTAGAATGGGCTCTGTTTTCTCCAGAGACCACTGCAGAGGTTCTAGAATCTGTCAGGAAAACATTCTTCTATGGTTGGTCTGGTTGAGGGAGGCCTAGGGGATGCAGAGGTCAGTTCTGTAAGCCAAATTTACCCAGGGTAATCCAGACGTGGACCCCTCGCTCATGGTGTTTACACAGCATCACCTCACTGATGAGGCCCGACTAGGCCGTAACACGTGTCTGGGGTTGCTGTTGGTAATCTTGTTCAGAGGAGAATTGCCTGGCATTTAGCTGCTGGACTGCCCAAGTGGGTGGGACCAGATTGATATGCAAATGGATATTTCTCCTCCGTGAAAAGCACAGTGAGCTAAAACGTGCTTTTAGACCCTCCCAAGTGGGCATCTACCCATAAAACAGGTTATTTGGCCATGTTCATTCTCGGTAGAGGGGCTCCAAGACTTTTTTTGTGTACTTTCTAATAAGCGTCTTGACTCCAATGATGAGAAATGGAATGGCTGCAGGAGTCCTCCTTTTATCCAAGATTTGGAGTGGAAGCTCGCACAGGTTAACCAATGTTAACGATCTGCACCATTCAAACTGTCCACAACAGACATTCAGGCCACCCGATGTAGACTGGGACTGGACAGTCCCAGCCCCCACCTCCGGCAACACAGGCATACCACCCCTTAGCCGCGAAAGCAAGAGCTTTTCCCAGGAAAGGCCATTCCATATATGGCAATTTTGACCCCAAGAGGACAGGAAGAAAGGCAAATAACAATATGACCAAGGGACAGGCAAACATCTTGTGGCACAGCCATCTTAAGGTACTACTAGCAACTCTAAATAGCCATTTGCAGTAACTGCAAATTTGCACGAGTACAAAGTTTAAAACATGCCAAGAAAAATCTGCTGCCACCAGCCTATCCTAGACACAAAACATTTATAAATTAAAAGTCCCAAAAGAAAGAGTTATAAGGATACATAATTATTACAAAACATTTTGTTTTCCAGTTGAAACATTTTTACTCGCTTTTAAAATGCTCCCACTGAAAAATGGACTTACATTTTTACTTCCCCAAAATAAATTTTATTAGTAAAATACTCCCACTTCAAATTCTTCTGGCGCACTGAAGGACCCACTGTGAAATGTGCTCTCAGCATCCACGTGGGTGGTGGAAGCCTATTATAACTTCAGAGAGCCACCTTTGTGATGTGGGCTGGCCCACCATGAAATGCACCTGGCACCCTTGAGAATAAGGTGACCTTCACATTTTTAAAACTAACGCAAATTTAAAAAGTGCATTGTCTGCATTTTTTCATTTACATTGTTTTTTTTGCAATTTGGGCCTGAAGTCCAAGGTTCCTTAACATGCGGTCAAACATGTGAGCCAGCACAGTTCCCCCGTCAGTTTTCAAACACTCCCCATGGTGTGGTGAATCAGAAAGATACAAGGGCTTGGTACGTTTGGGCTGGACAGGTGAGGAGTTGGTGTCAAGCGTGAAGCATAGAGGCATCAAGGATTGGGGCAGCAGTCGAGAAATAGGGGGGCTGCATAGAGAGAAGGAACAATCAGTATTCAGGCTTGCATCGCCCAGGTGCGCAGGTCCCATTGGAGACCCCAGACAGACCAAGGTGGATGGTCTGACAAATAACCACAATGGTCATGGAAAAAACTGGGGCGGGCATGCAGGAAGCAGCGTGCATTAAGATGAACTTGGCAGAAGGCAGAAATAGCAGCAAGACATGGGGACTAAGTACAGGGAGACCAGGTTTTTTGGAATTACGGCAGGCAGACGAGACATTGACGACCAATGACTTTGTGAGGTGAAGGGCATGGGAAGAGTGCCAGCTTTTGGAGGCTACTGCATAAACAGTTGAATTGTGTCTTCTCCTGGTAGCTGGACTTATGCAAAGAAAGAAATAGTTAACCGCTGCGGTACCTCAAGAGAGCACCAAGACCAATGGAGCCAGTGAGCTGCAAGAAGACATGTGCTGATTCCTGACAATACCCCCCCATCTCAAAGGGCTTGGCTTAGCACTGTGGCAGGAGTGGAGCTGTCGGAATAACCGATGGATACACAGATAGAAAAGGAGGGTCAGGTTTCCAGAAGCCTTTTTGGTGGGGCCTAGACCTTTCCAGTGGAGTAGATATAAGAGCTTGCACTCTGAAATATGGGATGTATGCGTTAATGCTTAGATGTTCCAATTCGACGACTACCATCGCAGCAAGTTTAAAAATCCTATAAAACCAACAAAACGGGCTTGCACTGAGAACTGCAATGACATAGCTAGATCTGCCATTTTGTGCTGCTAACCAAACTATCGTGGACTGCACAGGCATAAGCTGGTTGTCAGTTATGATCGGCAAGGTGTTTGTCTTTATACTTTTATATTGGGTTATGTGGTGTAAGATGGCCATCTTTTTGGCTAACACTTATACTGTGGGGAAGGGCTTGTTCTTGGCAGTGGGACAGGAAACCTGCAGAGGTGGCAGCCTGTCAGGCAATAGAGAGGGACCACTATAAACAGGATGTAGGTGCTGTAGTCAAATTCGGGTAGAGGAAGGAGTTCACTCCAGTTGGCTTGAGCTTGGGATTTGAAACAATGGAAATACTGTTCTATCACCTGGTTAACTCTCTACGTTTGGGCATCACTTTGCGGGAAGAAGGCAGTGGAGTGGTGCAGCTTCTCTCTGGGGTTTCCTTGTCCACAAGGTGGAGTAACCACCAGAGGGATCCCGCTTACTCAATCCCCTAGTGGTTAAGTGTTGCAGACTCACCTCCCTAGTCCCAAAGGGGATAGCTCCTCCTTCGGAAAGGTGACAAACTCCCTGGATTGGTCACATATTGCTATACAAAGCTATCAGGAATAGAACAGAGTAAAGAGGAAGGAAAAACTGGGTATCCTATTTTTGGTTGTTTCTGGCCATCCCTGGTTTGATAAAATTTAGAGTCATAAAGAAAGAAAGGTTAAGGGGTTTTGTGCCTGGCCTTTTCCTGATCCCAGTGTATTGTGTGACACCAAACAATAGGGGAAGCAAGAAACAAAATGTCTTTAATTCCCAGGTTCCGGTGAGTGGGAAGCAGGATGTAAATGGGAACTTTTCAAAAATTCCCACAGAAACAGAAAACCCATTTTCAGCAAGAATGTCAGGGCAGCAAGTTAGAAGATGTAGGATTTCCATAAATCTACTGAGTTCAGTGAAATGTGCAGTCACAAAATATGTAGTTTTCATTTGTTTCACTACAATCCTGGTGCAACTGTCACTAAAGGAGATGTGGACCATAATCGTTATTACACGTGCATCCATTGATTGTACTATGGAGACTACAACATCCATGAAAGCCTACATATATTTGGCACTTCTTGACTTGACAAAGGTAGGACAATGTATTCTCTTTAATGCCCTAAGAGTATGCCTCATTCACAATCATAGGCAGAACCTTTCCTCCTCTGTCAAGCCGTTTCGCCCATCAGCTATGCTCACCGGAAAATGTATGAATCGTTGTCGGTTCTGCGGTCTGCTCAAAGATATGCTTTGTCATAATAAATCCCTCATCTGCATCAACTTCTGTTGGCTCAGCTATATCTGGCTCCCTGCGCTCAATGACCCAATGTAGACCGACCTATGCCTGATTCTTTAACATTTTCAATGATCATTTTGGTACTTAACCTCAGCCCCAATACACATCCCTCCCACCTCTACAATTCAATGTTTTTTATTTACTTTATTTTTATTGAGCATATTAACATAAGGATTGCCAGATGAGACTTGGTGGTAACCATAAACAAAAATCAGTGAGTGAAAGCTAAACTTTAATTCGCAATCCCAACCCCTGTCGCTCCCTTCCCTCCCCCTGCTTGTAACCATACCAAGCCCAACCAAGTGGTGGGTACAGATAGCAAGGAACAAACAAACCACAGAGCAAGACAGTTTAGAACAACTGACAACGTGGGATCAAGAGTCAAAACCAGAATAAGGCAGGGTACAGTTGACAAGCGTATCAGGCAAAGGTGGTGTGGCTCCTGCGGCATCAGGGAGCCATAGCTTCAAAGCATCACAGTCATCACTCAGGAAAACAACAGACCAGTTCAACAGGAAGGCGTCCATTTTGTTATTGGCTATTGCGGATAGTTTATCATACGTAAAAATGGCCAAAAGCTTAGTAAGCCACTCAGCTTTGGAGGGAGTGGAGGAGCTCTTCCATTTCTAGGCAAGGGCAAATACTCTGGCTCTCAGCATAGCCTCGATCGCCCTTGGAAAGGCGTGCACATCAGAGTCCGGGATGGCGTGCCCTGAAGAATCTCCATTGGGTGCAGGGAAGGCCCCGTGCCCACGAGCCCCTTGATCCAACTAAGTAGCTCAGACCAATAGACCCGCACCACGGACACTCCCACCACATGTGGTATCAGGTTCCAGGTTGCATACACCTCCTAGGACAGAGAGGGGAAGTTCCCACAAACATCTTGGACAAGAAAGCTGGAGGGCAGTGCCACACGTGTAACATCTTAAAACTATGTTCCATAGCGGAGGTTTACAGGGAACCCGAAAAAACAGACTTAAAAGACTGCTTTCCATGTATGCTCTTCAAGAGCCATCCCCAGTCTCTCCTTACAGACTCGCCTGAAGGATTGTCTGCCCTCTAGGTTCGCCGTAATAAGAGTTTTATAAGTCCTAGAGAGAGAGCCCCTCCTAGTGGTAGAATCCACCATAATTTTCTCAAAGGGCGTAAGGGGCCGGTTCAGGTCAGCAACCCATCTGGGGCGAGTAAAGATACCCTTAAGGCACAGGTATTCAAACAGCGTAGGTGGATTGTCCCCCATTGCATCGGACAGTTGGTCATATTCAATAAAGGCTCCCTGGTGGAAGAGTTGCACTGCCCTCTCCAGACCCATATCTGACCATGACTGGGTATCACGGAATCCCTTAGCCCCTAGGTTTAAAGGGGGCCCCCACAGGAAGGTCAGGGGGGATGGCCAGGAGGATAGTAGCTTATTCACATAGTTTCCTTTCCAAGAAGCCCATAGCACTGCCAGCGTAGGGTGTGTTCTGAGACGGGCAGGGAGGGATTTAGGAGAGGCCCATAGGAAATCTCTGACTTTTTTAGGGTGGAGGGAGTGTCTTCAATGTAGGTCCAGTAAGTGCCCATGTCATCCCTCATATGCTCCAACAACACTCGAAGTTGGGCCGCCTTGTGATATAACCTAAAGTCAGGCAGTCCAAAACCCCCATAGGATTTCGGTAGGGATAAGGTTGAGTGTTTAATTCTTGCCCTTTTACACCCCAGATGAAACGCTGAACCTGAGCTTGCAGAGTCGTAAAGAAACCTTCTGTAATAATAATAGGAAGGGCTGAGAAAAGGTAGACGAGGCGGGGCAAGATATTCATTTTAACTGTAACCATACGGCCAAACAATGAGAGGGTTAGAGGCGCCCAACGTACAAGATCTTTACTAACCTTCGCCATGATTCAAGGGGAAATTGGACTCAAATAATGCTCCCAGGTTTCTCAGAATGGATACTCCCAAGTACGGGTGACCCCACACTCCACTCTCATTCCGCTAAACTCACACTTTCCTCTGGTTTCGTAGCCCTCATCACCCATAGGCATTATGCATGACTTAGATATGTTAATCTTGAGACCAGAGAAGACCCCAAATGTATGAATGAGGTCGAGTAGGCGTGGGAGGGAGTCGCGAAGACTGGCCAAATAGGCCAAGTTGTCGTCGGCAAAAAGCAACAATTTAAAGTCGTGATCACCACACTGGACTCCGGAAATCTGTGATCTGACCTAATAGCGATGGCTAGAGGCTCCATCGCCAAGGCATACAGGAGTGGATAAATACGGCACCCCTGACGGGGGTGATGTAGAGAGATGTAGGGATGCCGAAGTGGTGCCATTGACCGAGATTCTAGCTGAGGGGCCGTTATACAAGGCTGAGATCCAGCCACAAAATCTAACTCTCAGGCCCATTTTTTGAAGGACTTTACACATGTAAGGCCATTCGTCCCAGTCGAAGGTCTTTTCCGAGTCCAACGAGAGAAGATAGGCCTCCAGGTCGTGGCTTGAAACCTCATGCATGAGATCCATAGGCTTTCTTATATTATCTGCCCCTTGCCTTCCGGGGATAAACCCAACCTGATCCCCGTGCACCAATGACGGGAGGTGCTTAGCCAGCCTATTAGCGAGGAGATTGGCCAGGATCTTGACGTCTGTATTCAGGAGCGAAATGGGACGATAGGATTGACACTGGGTGGGGTATTTTCCCTCCTTAGGAATCACAACTATAAGGGCCGATGACATGGAGTGGGGAAGGGCTCCCGTTTCAAGGGCTACAATAACATTTTTGGACATAAACAGGGCAAGGGCAGAGCGGAAGGATTTATAAAAGCGAACTGTGAAGCCATCATCCCCCGGGTGGTGCCTCCCTTCAAAGAGGTAATAGTATCTATTATCTCCTGTGGTGTAATGGGGAGTTCGGGAGGGTCGGCAATCACAGGGGGGAGACGGTGAATGGGCAGAGAATCCAAAAAGTGGTCAATGTCAGAACCGTACCCCTAGTACTCCGACGTGTACAGGTGCTCGAAATATTGGCAGAATTGTTCCACTATTGAGGCACCCTCTTATGAATTTCTCCCCCTCTGGCGAACGGATGAAGTCTACTCTCCCGTTGTTTCTAAGTTCTCTCAACCTCCAGGCTAGTATCCTATCTGGCTTTTCCCCTTTCTCCATATATTTCTGTTTTAGGAAGGCAAGCTTCCTTTCCGTCTGGCCCACTAGGAGAGCTGCAAGCTTTGTCCTAAGCTGTTGAAGCTCCACCCACTTGCCCGGGAACATTTAAGATTTCATTTTCCCCCCTGGTTGGATAGCTCTTATGTTCTCCCGTAGCTTTTTCTCCTCACTGCCTCTCTCCCTCTTCCTCTTCGAGCCCATCTCCATGAGAGTACCCTCGACTGCAGCTTTGAACGCGCCCCAGGCCCCCATTACGTCCACCTCCCCATTATCATTAAAAGCAAAGAACTCCTTTATGGCGGCTAAGAGGGCCTGGGTCAGTTCTTTATCCTGCAGCAGGAGGTCATTACATGACCAGTGTGACTTGTCACAGGGTGCGGGGGACACCTATGTGGGTCTTGACCATATGGTGGTCAGACCACGGTATAGATCCGACGTTGAAGTCGGAAATGTGTTCTCGGAGCGAGATGTCAATCAGAATATAATCTATCCTCAAAAAAGTTGAATGTGGTCTGGAGAAAAAAGTGATGCATGGGTTGTGTCCCTGCTTTGGTGTATGTGAGTCAAACAACCCCAGCTCATCGTTTACCCTCTGGAATGTGGCAGCCAGCTTCCTCTGGACGCGTGTGTCAGCATGTGGGTTTGCCGACCTCCTATCCCTCCACGAGTTGCGAACCATGTTAAAATCCCCTCCCACCAATAGAATACCCTCTGTAAATGCCATAATTTTTTCTTTCATATCCTCCCAGAAAAGATCCTGGGCCTCGTTTCAGGCATATATACATAATGCTGTAAGCAACCTTCCTCTCACTTCCCCCTTAACCATGATAAAACGCCCCTCCAGGTCTGAACGTTGGGCTTTCGGTGAAAAATGAGTCTTTCGAAGATACCAAAAGGGCTACCCCATGTTTCTTTGCTGTGTATAGCGAGTAAAATGTATGCTGTATGGCCCGACCTCTAAACTTCGGCTCCTTCCCTTTAACCCAGTGTGTCTCCTGTACAAAGAGGAAGTGTAATTGGAGCCTGTTAAATTCTCTCACTACAAGCGACCGTTTGGTAGGCGAGTTTAACCCACGCACGTTTAATGATCCCACAGTCAGTGCTCGAGATGAGTCATCCATAAGGGGGCTGAGAACCGCTTAAGGATCCACTTGGGGAGCACTTAATGTCCCTCTCCCCCACTTGCTTCCATGAATAATAGTTGCAATCAAAAAAACATGCACCCTCGTAAAATCATCTATGGCTTGGCAATAGAAAAGTATAACTCATGTGAACAACCCAGAACAAAACCCCCCCACCCCACCCTCTCCCTCCCCTGAGCGCCTGGGCGTTAAGCGACGCAAACATTGTCGCCAAGCCAGACCACCTGTGTCTCCCCCTGCAGGCAACCAAACTCAACATTAAAACCATCAAGAGCCCCTCTCACCCCTCAGAACCTAGCATAGACAGCGTCTTCAAACCCCTCCCCCATCCCGGCCAAGGTCCACAATGTGGGAGGAAAATGAAAGAGCAAGATTATAACTTCATCAAGAAGAAAGGTTTAAATGAACACGATTGCAATGACCCCACAAAGATTAACACGCCAAGCAGGACTGGATAGGAGTCCTCAAACCCTGCAGAGTAGATTGGGCCGTGGCTAGGGCCTCCTCAGTCATTAGAAGCTCTTGGAGAGGCTGGGGCGACCCTACTGAACTTTCTATGGCCTCGCACCTTGCGTCGCTCTGCGGATTCATTCGTCTTTCGGGGACTCGTTGATTCTCTCTCCCGGGTGGCCTCTGCAGACTCTGTACCAGGGACACTTAGAAGTTCCTGAGAAACTCTGTGTATGTCGTCCCCCATGACCAAAGCATACTTATAGCCATCCAGTTCAAAAGAAAGCGAGAAGGGGTACCCTTACCTGTACCGCACCCCCTTGGATTGTAACATTTTTGTCAGTGGGGGCGCAGTGCCGGAGCCTAGCTAAGGTAAAGGATGACAAGTCTTGGTAGATTGAGATTTGCGCGTTCTCCCAGTTAATCGGGCCTCTTCTCCAGGCCAGCTCCAATATTTTTCTCTTCTCAGAGAAGTAGTGAAACCTCACAAGAATAGATCTGGGACCCCTGTTGGCGGAGTCTGCTCTGTGTGCCCTGTCAATAGTGGGTTCATTGGCGTTGGCATCATTAAAGAGTGAATGGACGACAGCAATGACAGCCTTGATGTCGTCTGATTGCGTCTCGGCTTCTCACTCCGGGAAGCCCCGGAATCGTAGGTTACAGCAGCGCTCCCCATTTTCTAAATCGTGGAGCTTTAGAGCGCATTTCTCTTCCCTTCTTTCCAATTCCGCCAATGCATGTCGAACTGGGTCTCAAATAGGTTGCTGGATGCCGTTTTAGCTTCAAGAGCTTGAACCCGATCTTCAATAGAGTCAAACATTTTGTCCAGGGTGACTAGCCTTACAGCAATGTCCATTCTGAAGCCTCAAATTTCCTCCAATAGGGCTGAATTAGCGTCATTGGCTCAGGTTGTGATGAAGCCGCCATGCTGAGGGGCGAAGGGAGGCAAATTGACATACGGCGGAACTTTTGAAGAGATGCAGCCCAGCTCATGAAGCGTCCAGCAGCAACAGGCCTCCTACTGGGTGCAGCAGGAAGAAGGCAGTATGGAGGGCCTGTCTAGGGCCCCGGTAAGGAGGCGAGGAGTCCGAGAGCGGAGACACACCAGCGGTATAAGCAGGAACGGGGTGGGCTGTCGTTGGTGAGCAGCGCACCTCCGGGGAAACCCTGCGCGAGTGCACGATGCACCACGCAAAGTTCTTCCTTCAAGCCCTCGAGGTGGAGGAGGGGCGCAGAGTACGGTACTTCCAAGGTTAAAAGTCTTTGTGGATGTGTAGCTGGTTAATGGAAGCTTGCCAGGCAGGTAAGGAGCGATGGCGATGTGGTATGGATGTCGAGGAGTCAGGCCCCGTGGACTGAGGCGCGAGAGTAAATGCTATGGAGGCAAATTGTGTGAGCGATGGGGCAAACACTTCGGGTCCTATGAGATATAGTCCAAAACTTCACTGGGCCCTGGGTGGCCCCGGGTGTGCAGCACGGCGTGCCCTCATTGGGGGGGGGCAGGGGTGGAGGTGGGGGGACCGCACACCAAGTCCCGCCTACGCTGTGCTCTTCACCACACCCTCCCCACCAAGGTGATTCAGGAGTGGGAGCAAGGCTCCCCAGGACAGGCTCCAGGCCCCTCCCCACCCCAGAGGCAGAAGATGGGGAGGCCAGAAGAGACTCCCCCAGGTGCCAGGGGTAGGGGGGCCGAGGAGAGGACCCGGAGCACTAACCTCTCTTCCGATGGGCGGCCCACGGCACTTCAATGTGGTGCCACTCCTCTCCCGCGGGCAGAAACTGCAAGGCCCACAGCTGTCTCCGAGAGCAAACCAACCTCACCCCTCGGGAGGGGGGAGAGCAGGCAGAATCAGGAGCAATCAGAATCTGCAATCAGAATCTGTGGGGGTCAGTCAGCAGGGGACCCCCACGGACAAAGGTCATCAGCACCAGAAACCAGAAGCTGCAGGGGGGGCCCCGATGCTGGAGGCGGGGGCCCACGGAGCCCCAACCGCGGCAGTTCTCGCTCAGGTTCTCAGCACCAGCTTACCTCCAGAAGCACCACTGCTACACTCGGGTTGGGGCTCTGGACTCCCTGGTCCGCCAGGCGAAGCAGGTCGGGCACAGCCTCGGAGGGAAGGGGCAGGAGTGTGCAGGTTGAGGTCCGCGCAGCCCACAACAGGGGCAGAGGGGAATCCTGTGCCGCCAGCGAAGAGAAGGCCTCAGTCCCCTCCCCCGCCCCGGGTACAGCCTTGCGGTTGTGGAGCCTTGGGCGGCAGAAGGGGCACGCACACCTCCTCTGGCCCAAAGTGCCTCGGATCTCCCATCTTGTGCCATCTCCGAGGATCAGGGATTCTCTCGTCCGGCGCCTGGGGGGTTCAGACGGCCCCCGGGGGTGGGGGGACTCAAGCTCCTTTCCTGGGGGATCGAAGGAGGGCTCAAGTCCCTATTTGCACGCCCTAGGCAGGAGACTGATGGAGATGCTTCAGTACATCGCAGCGTCCCCTGGTGGCTCCTAATTTACCATTTTAACACCTTGATACAGTCGTGGATGTCCAGTGCTTACCTGAAGCTCAACCCCTCCAAGACTGAGTTTCTACTGCTGACTAACAACACTGAATACCCCCAACATCCAGACCTGGCTCTCTGCTATGAACCTCTTGGCTTCACACCCCAGCTGGCCACCGCGCCATGTCCCTTGGGTTCAACATTGACAGATACCTCTCCTCCAAACAGCAAACAGCAAGAAATACACACATGGCTAGGTATGAACTTTCCTTCCTTTGGGAAATGAAGCCCTTCATCCCAGAAAACTTCAGATCTGCTGTCCAAACCTTGGTCCTCTGCTATACTTCGATGCTGCCAATGTCCTTTTGAAAGACCATTCGGAAACTACCCTGGCACCCCCAAGATATGGACTGCATGCTGCAGCACGTCACAAAGAACTCTGCAAATTCAACCACATCACCCTGACCCTCATCAAACTGCACTGGCTCTTGACGTAAGCCTGTTTCATCTTCAAATCCTGCTACATCCTCGAGAAGGCTGTTCCCCTGAAGTCCCCAAGCTACCTCACTAAGAAACTCACTTCTGGTGGATCGTAGGCCTCTGGAGATGGTAAGGACATGTGCAGACCTGAACTCTGCCGGTGCAGGAAGGAAAGAAACCGAACACAGGCCTTTCCAGTCTACACCCAAAGACTCTGGAACCACCTCCCCATCAACACCAGACTCATTTCCACAACTCTACAGTTCTGGAACAAGCTCATGACCCTCCTCTTAAATGAATGGCTGTAACCTAACACCAAGGTCCACATACCCTCCACTCCCCACCCTACATAAGACTGGGTAATCTGCTTCCCACTGTTTCCTCACTTCCTCACCTGATTGTTTGTAGATCCCTTGCTACCAAATTGCCCACCCTGCCCCACCTATTAGCTCCCTGCTCCCTTGTTTCACTGATTCCCTCACCATGTTCCTCCCCCTGTGACTGTAAAGCGCTCTGATACTTCCCGAACCTAGGCACGAGCTCAATAACTACGATAATTCCCAAAAGGAGAAAGACCCAATTTTCCTACTCAAACTTCAAACCATTCCCCACATCGCTTCCAGAGCAGCAAACGCCCATCTCACCCGCTGCCGCCATCTTCCCTAGGTTTCTCCAACTTGTCCATATTTGATCATATTTCTCTGGGCAGTCCCCAAGCCTGTTGTGATGAACCAGGAATGAGATGCAGACACAGAGCTCATGGTGATTATTATAGACTTATTTAAAATCATAAAAGGTTGGGAAAATGCCTCGCCGTCACTGCTCCAGGTTGTATTTCCCTACCTCTACCAAAGCTAAGGGTCGGTCCTGTGTCAAGATGTCCAAAACAAAATGTCCTGTGTCTGAAATCCTATCCTGGTCCTCACATTCGAAAAGTAACTCTAAGGGGCTAAGGGTAATGTCTCTGGCATGAAAAGTGCACAAATGTTGAAGTTCAGCAAAAAGGATACCTGCAACAAAAATACTTCCACTTAGACTGTGTTCACAATTCCTGGGAATGTCTCCCTTCCCCAGGTTTCTTTCCAGCAAAACAAAGTTCAACAGAATAAGTGAATGTCGTACAACTCAAGAAGATCACTCCCTCCTCTTGATGTTTGCAATCACACTTGTATTCGTCTGGTATACTCTCCTGCCAGGACTTGATACAGTTTACACAATCCCAAGGGCATGGATCTTTCTTAGGATACTTTCACACACTTGGATTTGCCTGGTATACTCCCCAGCCAGGACTTTATGGTATAGTTCACTTGTTTCACAATCCCAAGGGCATGGTTCTTCCTTAGGATTCTACGGTACAAAGGTTCACAAGTCTGTTTCTCAAGGTTTTAATTTCAGGTGCAGGCCTTAAAACTAGCAAAAGTTCAGGCTTCAGCTCTGCCCTGCTTTTCTGCCCTTTATGGATCAGCGACTCACTCTCATTCACTTTCGCTGAGCTTGCCACCCTCTTCCAGGGTATGCAGCACTCGCAATGAAGAGCCCCTGTGCCCCCTCTTTTCCCAACGGGGCTCACCGGTCATAGGCGGCAGCTTTGGCATCCCCCATGTTCTTCCATGTTTGCGGTATTCATTCTGGGAGTCGGGAAAGCGCCACGTCCTTCCTTCACTTTCCACCTGCCTTCTTCGGTCTAGCGGCAGCATGCCTCCGATACTGCTCGTGTGATGCAAGGCTTTCGGTTCACCCGCTTCACCTCCATGGCGGGACCGACAGACCTTTCCTGTCGTACAGTACTCAAATTTGCTCCTCTCTCCTCTGCAGGTTTCGCCGGTAACTGAGCTCTCGCCGAGACATTTCCTTCTGCCACAGGAGTCACTTGCTCCGGTCAGCTTCTCTCTTGGGCTCGTCAGCTGTTAGGGATTTAAAGCTGCTGCCACAGCGCCACTCCTTCCAACAACTAGAGCGCAGTATAGGCTTCCGTGCTGTAGTGATCTACATGGGATTGAAAAACAGTTCTTGTCATTCCATTTACAGAAATGTGTAGAATGTCATCAGTAATCTGTAAAAGGGGTTTACCACAGTATGCCATTAAGCCATGGAGGAAACAATCTTATACGGGAAAGGGGACACCATGTCTCGTCAGATGATGTCAACTTCCCCCCTCATGAGGGTTGCCCCCCCCCCCATGTGATCCGCCCTTGCATAGCAACCCCCAGGGTCAGGACCAGGTAGCGGCTGCCGTCCCCTGGCCACCTGAGGAGAGGCTACCTCTGGAAAAGTAGTGATGAGAGCATCAGATTTATCACACTGTATAAAGTTTTCTTTAACATGACACATTTGCCCATACTCATCATCCATCTATTTACAATGGGCAGGCTGTATTTAACTAGGTAATCGAAATGGCTTCTCTGGCCATCATGCAGATGATCGATACCAAGGTTCTGGCATGTTTACTCAAATCAGTTCCTCCAATGTCTCACAAATAGCATAAAAATTACCCACACAACAGAAATAGTTTCAAGTGTGTTATTAGTTCTTCAGATAATGCAACAGTTTGTCGGAAGCAGGCTGGAGTCAGGGACACTACAGGCCGTCCCTCTCTCGTCTCCCATGGGCATTCTGCATCCTAAGCCCAGGTTTCCCTATTTCCCAAACTGGTAACTAGAGAATGTTAACACCTAGTTGTCTAGTTCTAGCTGTTGGGGAGGACCTAAAAGGCAAACACCTGATTCATCTGGCTCCCTCTGGGGATTTTCTAAGGATACCCTAACCGAACATGTCCCAGGTTTTCTCACTGGGACCGGATAGTTCAAGGGTGCCAACATCAGACATGCTTGTTCACCCAGTCTCTCAGTCACTCCCTTTCTCACCTAACTTACTACCCCCTCTATTCTTCTCTCTCTCTCTCTCTCTCTCTCTCTCTCTCTCTCTCTCTCCTTCTCATGCCCTGTCTCTCTCCCTCTTCTGTCCCTGCCACTCTCCCTCTTTTGTCCTTCTGATGTTCACTCACTCTCTCTGCTCTTCTTTCCTCACACCTCTTTTCCTCTCATCCCAACACTCTACTTTCCCCTCACCTCTCCACTCTACCTTTTACATTACCCTCCATTCTTTACCCCTCTCCTCACCATTCTTCTCAGCCCTACCCTCTATCTATAGCTCTGCACTCTAATCTTAGCACATTATCCATCTATCTCTTCCAAATACTCCCACTTCACCCCACCCACACCACTACTTCCACTTCTGCCTTGCACTCTCTCTCCACACCTTCTTACCATATGGGATACATTACTCACCGTAATCGTATTTCTGATGCTTGTATCTGCTTAGATTCACATGCTGTGCATAGGCCGACATCTAGTGGAAGCTGCGGAGTATTATAGTTTGTTTTTTGAAACTCGAAAATGGGCGTCGACACAGGGCGTGCCAGTAATACTATCCCTAGTGTGAAGTCCACTGTACCCATGATCCCTCGGTATTACCCGAATTGTTTGTTTGCAATTGTTCGAATGCACAATTGACCGAATTTAAAGGGTCACAATTGACCTTTTCACAATTGACATATATATATATATATATATATATATGACAATGCATTACTTACCGTAAAAGCATTTCTGATGATTGTATCTGCTTAGATTCACATGCTGTGCATAGGTCCGACATCCAGTGGTCACTGCGGAGTATTGCATTTTGTTTTTCGTAGTCGAAAAGGGACGTCGACAAGGCATGTCTGAAATACTATCCCTATAGTGACTTGTGTTGTACCCACAATCCCTCACGCGTCAAGGTCCCTCTGTTTGTATTTTTCTGCCCTGAGGGAGCCTTCTCGACGTGAGTGAGTACAGAAAAGAGAGATATAAAAGGAAGTCTATGTTCCTTCCATCCGAGCGGGGAGGAAGGGTGGGCGCATGTGAATCTAAGCAGATACAATCATCAGAAATGCTTTTACGGTAAGTGATGCATTGTCTTCTGATGCTTGTTAATCTGCTTAGAATCACATGCTGTGCATAGACTAGCGAGCAGTACCCGGAGTTGGCGGTGGGTTATGAGAAGGAACAGTAGAGAAAAGATGTCTTAATACTGCCTGACCCACCTGGGAGTCAGATCTCGAGTGTGCATCTAGACAGTAGTGTTTTGTAAAGGTGTGCACAGAACTCCAGGTAGCCGCTTTGCAGATGGACTCAAGGGGAACATTTGCAATGAATGCTATGGACGCCCCCGTGCCTCGAGTAGAGTGTGCTCTAGGCTTAAAGGGCAGTTCTCTCTTAGCAAGAGTATAGCAGAGAGTGATGCATTGGACAATCCATCTAGAAATAGTGGACTTTGAAACTGCATCCCCTTCTCTTCCTGCTGCCACCGAGACGAAGAACTGATTAGTCTTCCTCAGTGGTCTGGTTCTTTCCATGTAGAACATGACCGCTCTGCGCACATCTAGTGTGTGCAGAGTTTTTTCTCCCAAGTTGGAAGGATTTTGAAAGAACGTTGGCAGTTCTATAGACTGGTTTACGTGGAATTTCGATATGAACTTCGGAGCAAACCTTGGGTGCGTGCGTAGAACCACCTTATCTTTGTGAACTGTAACGAAGGGGTCTAGAACAGAAAGAGCCTGTAGTTCACTTACCCTCCTGATGGAGGTGATAGCTATTAAAAAAGCAGTCTTAAGAGTGAGGTCTTTAAGAGATGCTTTGTGCATGGGTTCGAAAGGTGAGCCCATGAGTCTGGTAAGTACCACGTTAAGGTCCCATCCGGGAGCTGGGTCAGCTATCAGGGGGTGTATTCTCTTTATTCCCTCCATGAAGTCCTTTATAACAGGGATCTTCCACCACGACACCTTGAGTTGGGAAGTGGTGTATGCAGAAAGTGCCGCTAGGTGGACTTTAATGGAATTGAACACTAGACCTGAATCCAATAAGTGGGTCAGGTATAGAACAATATGTGTGGGAGAGCAGTCAATTGGGTTGATGCCTTTCCCTCTGCACCAGATGACAAATCTCTTCCACTTGCTAGAGTAGCAGTGGCGAGTGTTAGGTTTTCTGGCTTCCCTGAGAATGTCCATACATCTCTGCGGAAGCAGTAGATGTCCGAATTCTATGATCTCAGGAGCCAAGCTGCTAAGTTCATGTTCTGGGGGCATGGATGCAGAGTCCTGCCCTTGTCTTGTGACAGCATGTTGTACGGGCAGGGGAGTTTCACTGGGGGAGATAGAGACATCTCCATCAAGTGAGCGAACCATGGCTGTCGGGCCCACATTGGGGCCACCAGTATCATGGTTACTTGTTCCTGGTGCATCTTGTGCACCACCTTGTTGAGAAGGGGAGTCGGGGGAAAAGCGTAAACAAATTTCCCTGACCATTGCATCGACAGACCGTTCCCCTTGGATTGGTTCTGGGGGTACCTGGAGGCGTAACTTAGGCATTGTGAGTTCTCCAGGGTTGCGAATAGGTCTATTTCTGGGAATCCCCATTGTGTGAAGACGTCGAAGACGATGTCTTCGTGCAGTCGCCATTCGTACTCTTCGGGCATGGGGAAATCTCTGCTGAGTTTGTCTGCCAGCAGATTGAGTTCCCCTGGTACATGTTCTGACAGTAGGAACATGTTCTGTTTGAGAGCCCACTTCCATATATTTTGGGCCAGTTTGGACAGTCCTGGAGAGTGGGTGCCCCCCTGCTTGTTGATGTAGTACATGGCTGTGGTGCTGTCTGTAAGGACCAACACAGTCTTGCCTTGTAGGTGTTCCTGGAAGGCTTTTAGCGCCTTGAACACAGCTAGTAGCTCTAGTAGATTTATGTGTTTGGATGCTACGTTCGGAGTCCACACTCAGTGAGCAGTCTGATGGGATAGGTGAGCCCCCCATCCTGTTAGGGATGCGTCTGTGGTTAGAGTGGCTTCCGCCACGGGTGTGGCAAAGGGTTTCCCTTTTTCCAGGTTTTCCTTTGTCCACCATCGTAGCGAGAGAACCAAGGCCTGCGAGACCACCACTGGATCGTCCCATAATCCGCTGGCCTGACACCACTGGCTGTTGAGCCACTCTTGCATAGGGCGCATGCGCAGGCGCGCGTGAGGTACCAAATAAATACACGACGCCATCATGCCTAGCAAGCGCATTGCTTTGCGTACCGTCACCTCTCGACCGGTCACATATTGAGGGATCTGAAACAGCATGTTTTGGACCCTCTCGTGGGAGGGGAAGACGAGGCCGTCCTTTGTTTGAATTAGAGCCCCTAGGAATTGTTTGATTTGGCTGGGGTCTAGGCTGGACTTCTTTTCCTTGATGGAGAAGCCCAACTGGAACAAAAGGTCTACAGTCTTTTGGGTATTGGAGAAGCATGTTTCGTAAGAATTCCCTGTTATGAGCCAGTCGTCGAGGTAAGGGTAAACTGGGATGGACAACCTGCGCAGGTGGGCCGCTGCCACTACCTTCGTGAATACCCTTGGTGCTGATGCTATGCCGAAGGGTAGCACTCTGAACTGGTAGTGTTTGCCCTCTATCATGAACCTGAGGTATCTTCTGTGCGCTGGCAACATTAAAATATGAAAGTATGCATCTCTCATGTCCAATGTTGTCATGTAATCTCCCTGTGATAGCAGTGGGATCACTTCCTGTAAGGTCACCATACGAAACTTCTGGGGTTTAGATAATCTTGTTCGCTGGGCGCAGATCTAATACAGGGCGCATGGTTAGATCTTTTTTGGGTACAAGGAAGTACACTGAATAAATACCTTCCGTTACCTGAGATAGAGGCACGACCTCTATGGCTCCTTTTTCCAGCAGTTGTTGTACTTCTTGGAGAAGGATGGCAAGGTGTTCCGGTGTCATGCGTCGTCCCCTCGGGGGTCTGTATGTTGGGGAACTGTTGAATTCGATGCAGTATCCGTGGGCTACGGTGAAAAGTACCCAGCGGTCTGACGTTATTCCCTCCCATGCTGGAAGAAAGGATGTTATCCGGCCCCCGACCGGTGTTGCATGGGAGGGGACGCGAATCTTCGCGTCACTTGGTGTTGTTGGGGGCTTGGGAGCCTCTGGGGGTGGACCCCCGACCTCTCCCTTTGCCCCTGCGCTGGCCTCTTTGGCTGTACTGCCCACTATTGGTCTGGTAACTGGTGGCAGGGTACTGTTGCAGCTGATTCTGCTGTTGGCGTTGGCCACAAAAAAAGCGTTTGTTGCCATAGCCGCGTCTGGTAGTGGGCTTAGAGATCTTAGCCATTTCCAGAGCCTCATCCACCGCTTTCCCGACGAGGTTTGAGTCTTCAACAGGTTTATTTATTAAAGACGCCTGTGTCTCCGGTTTGAACCCTGAGTTGCGCAGCCATACATGGCGTTTTAGGAGTATTTCCTGAACCAGGGAACGTCCCGCTGTCTCAGCAGCATCCAGAGAGTTCTTTACAATACTCTGGTTGACCTGGGTTCCTTCGCCAATAGTTGATAGCAGGCGTGTACGTAGTGGTTCCGGCGCTTCTTCGGCGTCCTTGCGCAGTTTGGCCCACTGCGTGTCCGCGTAGCTAGCTAGCAAAGAATTGTTGTTCGCACTTCTTGCCGAAAAGGCAGCCGAGGATGTGACTCTTTTAGCAAGGGCATATAACCTCTTGCCCTCCTTGTCAGGTGGTGCCTCACTGGTGGACAGCGGCACCCCTGCCCTCTTCCTTGTATTAGTTACTACAAGGGAATCCGGAATGGAATGTCCCCTGATGTACAGCGGGTCTGAGGGTGAAGGAGTGAAAAGTTTTTCAATCCTTGGATTAACTCCTCTGATTAGTGCGGGTGTGGATAGCGAAGGGATGATTCTTCTCTTCACTGAAGCGAGGAGGGGAATGGTCTGGCTGACTGGGGGTTTCTCCTTAATTACTCTTTCCAAAAAGTCTATTTCCGGAGAGATCTCCCCAGTGTCCAGTTCGAAATGTGCTGCTGCTCTGCGCAACAGGGCATTGAATGTGGGCTGATCGTCAATGGGAGACGTGTTTCTAACAGGTGAATTGTCAGGAGGATTTAGGTTCAGGACATCAGTGTCCGAATATACGGATGGGGATTGCCAGGGATGAGAAGGTCCTTCTTCTGGATTTTCTCCGAAGCCTTTTCCTACCATGTCTGGGCTGTCTTCCAGACCTTCCTCTTGGTTCTGTCCCTCTTCATTGTCCAGAAAATCATCCTCCTCTTCCAAGTATTGTTCCTCACCAGAGAGGTCATACACGTTATGGAAGTCTAGGGCTGTGTCCTGCCTCGGGTATTTGGCCCTGGGGTCCTCCTGAGGCCCTTCTCTTGTTCTCTTGGGAGTGGGAGGGTTCTGGGTGTTCATAAACCTCTCCATTCTCTCCATGCAGAGATGGAGCCTTTCCATGGTTTCATGGGGTACCCCTGAGCGGTCTAGCGGGGGAAAATTAGTTTCATCTTGCTGAAAACGGCTCGACCTCTACCACAACGTCAAGGAAAGTGTCCCGTCGCCTTCCGAAAAGCCTTCCGGTGTGCTGGGGGTCCCCCCGACTGAAGGGGGTAGTCCCTGTCTTTCTTCGGGCTTTTTCGGCGTGTCTTTCGGCGTACGCTTCTGGGCGTCGGCTACAACGATCCTCGCCAAGCTCTCTGTGACTCGTTTGTCAGCGGAGGGCTGTGGTTTCGACGTTACGGGTGTCGAGCATTGTACGGCGGAGTGCGCTCTCTGCTGGTGCGCGTCGGCCGATGATTTGGGGGCGGCGCCCTTATTTGCCGAAAGCCCAGTCGCTGGTCGCGGCTGCGGTTGCGAGAGGGGCTTCGAACCCGAACCGTCCGAGGAGGCCGCCGGTGTAACCTGCGTCTCCTCGGGCCCTGATGCTCTCTTCGTCTTTGACGAAGAAGAGCTATGGGTTGTGTGTTTATGTGTTGTATCGTGTGCGTCAGTGTCGCCGGGGTGTTCATCCCCATAAGCAGGGCGTGAGCCGAGCCCGTCGGGGCCGGGGACAGACGACGAAGAGCGCGAGCGCTCTTTAGAGGGGTGTACGACTTCCGTAGCGGAGGTCGCGTTATCACGTTCCTCGTCACTGTTGGTGGTAGCAGCGGCGGGTGAAGACCCGGCCTTCAACATCGCGTAGGCCGCCCACCTCTTGACCCTACGGTCTTTTAGAGTCTTTGGCTTTAGAAGCCGACAAGCCGAGCAACCGTCCTCTTTGTGATCGAGGGGCAAGCAGCGGTTACACCGTGAATGCTTGTCCTTCCAAGTAAACTTGCCCTTACAAAGTGGGCAAAACCTAAAGGGTGTCCTCTCCATAGCCGAGGCAATAAACCGTGATAACTACCCCAAGGGAAAGGAAGGGGAAAAGGAAAGGCATTCTCAGAAAAAGAATCGGAGTTGTCCCACGACCCCACTCTCCCTACTGTATTAGGCCTGCGAGGCCAGGCCACGTGTTCGGCAACGCCGAAGGATCTCCTCCGCTCGTCCCCTCCGTCGAAGATCTTGCTCGGCGGAGATAGCTTCACAACTGCGTCGAGGGAGGGATCGATATATTAAATCTTTAAACAGGAAAAAACGACCAAAGGTCGAGGAGATGGAATCTGCAATGTCTCTCGAGGAGCTCCGCGTAAAGGCGACCAGTAGCTGGGCGGAAAAAAACAATCTGAGGGACCTCGACGCGTGAGGGATTGTGGGTACAACACACGTCACTATAGGGATAGTATTTCAGACACGCCTTGTCGACGTCCCTTTTCGACTACGAAAAACAAAATGCAATACTCCGCAGTGACCACTGGATGTCGGACCTATGCACAGCATGTGATTCTAAGCAGATTAACAAGCATCAGAAATATATATATATATATATATATATATATATATATATATATATAGAAGGGTTTGGGGCGGGTTTGGGTTGGGTGGGGGATTGCGGGGGGTTTCCCCCCGCATATATGTTACAATTGACCTTCACAATTCGGTCAATTGTGAAAAGGTCAATTGTAATTCGAGCAATTGTCAAACGAACAATTCGTATACATCCGAACCCTCACGCGTGTAGGACCCTCAGATTGTTTCACTATCTCTCAAATGCCTCTCTACACTTCTCTCTCTCTAATATTTTACACCCCCCCTCCTCACACTACACTACATACAATCGGTACCACTCTCACAAGCAATACCTCATTTGTCCTCTGCTCCAACTGGTACCAACTCTTCAGCACTCCGATCGGTCCATCCTCCACCTGGACTGTCGGTCCACCTACCCGTCTCCTGACCTCACCCCTGCAGCCCCCACATACTGCACTGCATTCACTCAATTGTTCTAGTGCTCTCTTCCTTGTTCTGAGCGCCCCTCCAGCACTCACCCGACCCTGTGAGACAAACTGTGCCCGTTTCCCCAGGGGCTGGGTTACACAGGCACAAGGCTTTGAAAACCCCTCTAAGAAATGGCTGTTTTCATTCTCTGCTTGCAGGGAAGCAGGCAGGTGCTCAGGCTGTTCATTTTCCACATTGTCTTTCTTCAGGTGCCGATGTGCTTTGTTGCCAATTCGGTAAGTGGAAGGTTTTTGTGTCTCTACTGTTCCCCTGCACTCTGTTCACGCTCCCTGTTAGTTTTCAGCTGCCCACCATTTGCCTGGGTCCGTCTGGGTTGGGTGGCTGATGTCCCATCTTTTTGATAACAAGAATTCCAATCCAATCCGGTTTGTGATTCCGTTACCTTAGTTTTGGTCAGGGTTTTCTTAGTTTCTCCCAGTTGTATTCTGGGAATTGAGGTTCTAAAACAGAAGAAAGAATAGTAGCCAGAAATAGTACTGAGAGGCATCATGTGACAGAGGATTAACATTCATAGCAATTGATAGGGAGGGTCAAGAACTGGACCCACCTCCACCAAGGCCTCCACACTGCCTCGGAGAGGGCTAGACCTGGATTGTGCCCAGGAAGCCCCTTGTCTCAGGTCAGGAGGAGTCCCAGTTCACCCAACAGGGTCAGGCCCATTACCGTATCCCAACAGATACCAATTAATTTTAGCCCATCCTCCACCTACCATTTTAACACATGCCACCTCGCAACTCTTCATCGAAAATGTGCAACAACAACTCATCCTTGCTTCTACATCTAGTTCACAGCGCCAATTCATTCAATCCCTTTCTAAAAATCACCTGTCAAAGTGCATGAAGACCCATCAAGTATTTTCAGCTTTATGTATCAAATACATTTATCATTCCCTCTCTGCATATGCTAACACATGCACAAGCACAACCCACTTTGGGTCATCTGGTGGATCCAGATCCTGGTTAGCATTTGAACCTCAAACCCAGCAAGTCTGTCTGTCTTGTAACAGCTCATATACTTTGGAAATCCATATACAAACCATTGACCAATCGTCCCTTTGAGGAACTCCCATCAGGGAGTTTAACCCAAGCCTGTCAAGGCAGAATTCTCGAGCACTTCCAAAAAAAGCATTCAGCACCCCAGTTTCCAAATACCTCCCTATATCTGGACCCACTTCAGCTGCCAGATTCATGCCCTTCAGTCGAGTCAGCTTGGGCGAGCGGGAGCCAATTTGGGCAACTTTCCCCTTCTCTCCAGAAGGTTAAAGGCATGGTCTAGTAAAATGTTTTATTGTCCCTACGGGTCGGCCATGTTTTTTTAAGCCTAGGTGGCTCGATTTTAGGAACCTTTCCTATGGACCTTACCCGAGTTTTCGTCCATTAAACGCATGCGAAATCAAGCACCAGGGAGCTGCCATTTTCTGATAATCCTATCTTTTCCCCGATCGCCCTGGCTGACCTGCTTTTGCGGCACTAAATCAATTCCCCCGCCCCTGAGCCTGACATTATCAAAACATTCATATTCCCCGCCTCCCCCATGTGCTGCGTAGGCAAATGCGCCCAGTCGTCTTCTGCGCGACTCCACACAGAACCCGGAAACCAACACAGATCAACTCACAACACAGCGCGTCACAATTCGGAATATGAAACTGTACTTTAAAATGAAACAGCAACATGGTACATTTGGTAAAGTACATTTATTTGACATTAAATGTTTAGAGAATATTCAGCAATTGCCATATGAACTCCGGAAGCCATTTATTTTCTTTTATCTGTATGCGCAATAACTGTTCCGTTTCATCTTGAGTCACGCGCTGTTCCTTTATGGTACACAGGGTGTTCATTTTCGTAAAAAGAATCACTTTGGAAGCACGGTGAACCGCAAGACTGTTCCATCAACTAGGCACTAGTCCAGCCTAAAGGTTGTTATGTTGCTTCTAGCCACTAGTACAGCGTAAGGGCATGTGGGCCCTTTGGCGATCGTCCCATAATATGGTGATCGTGCTCCAGTTGTTGACACGAAGCTGCAGGTGTCTGCTGAAGAATCCATCCGCCGGTGTCTCAAACAGATGGCAGTGGCAGAATGGGATCAAATACCTGTTATGAAAACAAAAAAATTATAATTAGTCTCGCTAGCCGAACTTCATTAATATTACTCATTTTATTTATTACGGCCAATCAGAAACTATTTGCTTACAAGGATAGTTCAATGGAGTATATCCGTCTCTAAAATCAATGCGAAAAGTAACGAGATAAATCGAGGCCAACACACAACGATAAACGACAGTTAGTCTACATGCGTGAGGAATGATATGATATATGATATGGCATTTGTAACGCGCCTATACTCAAGTGTTTCTAGGCGCGACGAGGCAGGTGGGGAACAAGGGCAGACAGACAACGATCCTATTGGCCAGGTGTCTTTCTGATCGCGCATGGGGAAGGGCTGTACATGGTTAGTTGAATACAAATTAAATAATAGGGCCAGCTGGTGGCAAGTGCAAGGTAAATGCCGGGAGAAGGGGATGAAGGATACAGAGACAGTCCCGTAGTGTAGGTAGGCAGTGCAGGGAAAAGTGGCTGGGCCAAGGACCGAGATCGGTGAGACCAGTGGACCTGCATGCCCATGTGCCCACTACGAACAGTTTTACTTGCTTTTCCTAGCTCTTCATTCATTCATTTATTCATGCATCCATTCATTAAATCTTCATTCCGGTATAAAAGCGTGTAAAGATTTACTTACATTATATTTGAAATTTCCATTGTGTCTCTTCGTAATGCAGTCTGTAAAACGGACCGTGCTCTTGACAACGATTTTTCGTATACTGACCTAAAATGCAACTCGGTCTAGTTTCTGAATTTTCTGCCTTATCGTCTCTTATGTTATTGCGCACTCCCTTCAAATGTAGTTCTTTCGGCATGGTCCCTGTCTCAAGGTAAAAAAACAATAGACCCTTATACTTCCAGTGCGACTTGTGGGCCTCATCTGGGCGCTGTCCTTCGCATTCTTTAATTGCAACATCACGTAGTATAGGCATCTGTGAGAACTTGAAGTATAGAATCCGTCTATGTAGTGCGCCTCAATGTGCAAATGCGAACTGGCTTCTCTCCCAAATGCCACGGCCCGCTTGGCTGGCGCGTTCTAAGTGCCCCAATTTTGTCCCCGTTGTCTGCGAGCTTTGCAGCCCAAATTGAGACATTTAATTTTTGGCGGAAGGTCAGGGAAAGTATAAAGTACCACAGGAGTTGAGTTAAAAGTGAGATTTATTGTTTGTTTGTTTTATTATTTGCAATACGCAAACCTCCCCTCCATTAACAGTGCGCAGCATTTACATTTACATGAGATGAGACATGAGAAAAATATATACATACACATATGTGAGGTGAATAGAGAGAATTCAAAGATGACACCCAGCTTGTTCGCCACCCATGATGGTGAAGGTAGGGGTTAGGTTTACAGGTACACTGTACAATAACATTTATTTACAAAAAGACAATCGTATTGCAATTATTTAAACCGGGATTCGTACTTCACAATCAGCTGTGCTTCGGGTGGGCATGGCACAGTCGCAATGTTCGGTGGCAATGGATCACTGCTCTGCACAGAAACGTCCAAAATTCCATATCTGTGCTTCTCTAACACAGCAACAATAAGGCCTTTCACAAAGTCGAACTGCATTTCATCATAGACTGGTTTGATCACCCATTGCTTACTTCGTTTTGAAAACACCTTAGTGTAGCGAGGCATCCTTACTTTACCCCTAGTCCTAGATTGTTCACATCCGACATTGCTGTTATGGGCCAAGACCGCTAGTAGAGTGCGATGTTTCATGCCCCGAAAGCTAAAATGCAAGCGCTTTGGCCTGTACTTTAGGCACATATTGTGGAACACCTCCAAATCTCCTGTGTGACAGAATTCTGTCAGTCCTCTCAAATCTCTTGATAGAGTTTTGTCAAAAACAATCTTCTCAATGGCTTTGTGTGTCGGTGAAGATGGAATCAACCACTTCTTCCGTGCCTCCTCTGGGGACAAAGGGCCATGTTCACGTTGGTGGAAATGTTCATTTGCTGTCCAGCGGTGAACGTTGCTACAGTGGTGCATCAGTGACCGCCATTTTTCAAGTAGTATTTCCACTGACCCCTCACAAGTTTTTGAGCTCCACCAAAGATGGTTGGTGATAGAATGTGACCACTGCAAAATACTTTGAAAACCTTTTTTTTCCCTGCAGCCGAGATTTTCTTATTGATTGATTTAGCAAGATGCCATACGTCAAATTGATGTTTAATATGTGGGAACTGCTCTCTCATTGTCTTGGCAATTGAAACGTGTCTATCCGTGGCTATGAGGTCGATGTGCATTCCCCTCGATTGTAGATATTCCACTGATTTTATAAAACCTAGTTTCTCCATGGCCACTGAGGATGTACATTGTGTTACCTGCACGACCACCGAACTCACAATTTTCTTACTATCCATGTCCTGAAAGTGGTAGGTGCAGTACTTGGCAGAAAATCCAGGGCTGTCGCACTGTCCATCGCCGGCTAGCCTGAATCGTTTGCCTTCGAATGTACTTGCTAGAGACAATTGTTCAATTTTCCAAGCATCACTAATGGCCGGAAACAGATAATCACGTTGGTATATGTAGTACAGCGCTTTAGAAATGAAATGGAGTCCCACAAACTGAAAGAAAGCCTCTAACTTTCTAAAACTGGAGCCACTAAAAAGTGATGCAGCTGCACACAGTAGATTGCCTGCTGGCAGTTTCCCCAGCATCGGTTGTGCAGACCATGAGAACCTATGATTTAATCTACAGGCGTTACTGCCTTTTATTTGACGAGTCACATTAATCAATGGCTTCCCACATACTTTTCCTCTAATGGAATGCACACATTTCAGCATACTTATAATTTCCATCAAACAACTGTCGAATACAATGTATTTGCTCTCTTTCATTAGACTGTCATCCTGCGTCAACGTTGTTTCGGCCTGTGACGTTGTGGAGATTTCAACACATTGGAAAGTAATATCGCTGATATCAAGTTCTGATGTGTCTATGGATGCTGCAGCTGGTTCATTCTCTGTCATTTCAACATCAATTACTTCAACATTGATGGGAGAACACAACAATGTCGACAGGTTTTTTGGTGGCAAATTTTTGGCGGGTGTAGATTGTGTAAATTGATCTGCAACTACTTCAGAGCTATCTTTAATACATTCAATAACATCTTCTTGTGGTGGTGCGGTCGCACTGTAGCTATGGTCCAATGCAACTTTGCTGTAGTCTCCAAACACAGTTAATTCATGTTCTAGCCATTGGACATGAGCATCTCGAGCCTCAACACGCCTCGCCTCAATTAATAGTTCCTCATAGTGTACATGGTCTGGCAAGCCTCATCTCTCATTCGCTTCACTGTCTGTGTGTGTATAGTTCTGACACCCACGGGTAACTGGAGGAGAGATTGGAAAAGGGATGTTCAGTTTAAACACAAGATGGAGTGTAGTAGAATTGACTGGAAAAAAACATAAAATAGTCCCCAGCACAAACATTTTTTTAAAGTTATGAACTGTTTGTAACTAACCTTTTTTTGTTTTTTTTTCTTTGCAACTTTTTTGACTTGACCTTCAACATCTGCACGCTGTAGCTCCGATTCGTTTCCGCATGTCCTCCCTTCCTCTTGCGCTGCAACGACTATATTTTCTGTATCCGCACAGACAGCACGGAATGAGGCTCCATCGTCTCCCTGAAACATAGTACTTTCATTACTATGTATCAAAATATATTGTTAGCATAAAACACACGTGAGGACGAACACACAGGTACATCTCAATAGCCAAACACGATTTAAACATTGTGTGCAACAATCAAACGACAAGTATTCGACCAGTGATGATCTATTTCGATGGAACTGTCAGTATCCATACCTCTGGCTCTGCATGGACTGCCATGAATGGTTGTATTAGAGAGGAGGCATCCGCATCTCCCTGAAACACAGTACTTGCATTAGTATGCTTTTCAATATTGGAAACATAACACACACTTGGGGTCGAACGCACAGGTACATATAAAGAGATAACCGCAAATGATGCATTGTCCAAAAGAATCAAGGAAAATCTAAATATGATCACATTTCATCGACTTTTTTCAACGAATTATTTACATCTGCATCATCTAAATTGGATGTTGTGATTGTAGTGGAAGCTTCGTTGTCTCCCTGAAACACAGCACTTGCGTTAATAGGGAAGAAAGTATAGCAAATGGAATCACGTTATATGATCACGCATGATGGAGCTGTCATTATCCATACCTCGTGCTGCTGAAGAATATCTATGGATGTTGCAAATGTAGTGCACACTTCCGAAAGCTGTTGTGCCGATTCGTATACTTGAATGTCAGGCTCTGCATCAAGTTCAGGGGTTGACGCTCCATCAACTACCTGAAACATAGTACTTGCATTAGTGAGGATTACAATTGTGAAAACATAATACACACCTTGGGTCGACAGCACAGGTACATATCAACGGCTAACCACGAATGAAACATTGTGTAGAACAATCAAACGCAAGAATTCCAGCTCTGATGATGACGCTCGATGGAGCTGTCAGTATCCATACCTCCTGCTGTTGAAGAACATCTAGAAATGTTGTAGATGTGGCGGACGCTTCAGCATCTCCCTGAAAGACAGTACTTGCATTAGTATGGATAACACTAATTATAACTGAAAACAAACACCAGTGGACGATAACTAAGGTGTATATCAATTGGAAAGCAGTAACTAAACATTCGGTAAAATAATTACACAATAGAATAAAACTATTACTTGACATGCATAAAACAAGTATGTAGCGGATTAGCCTAGTAAGATTACCTGATACGCGCTAGAAGTGGTTGATAACTGCGACCACGTCCAGGATGTAGAATGTTCTTGCTTCAGATTCAAGGGATAGTCAAGAAGTTGTAAAGGTCAATTAATGATTGATAATGAAATGCCAATATTAAAAATAGCCATGTAAGGCGACAGAATACTTGAAAAATGCTCAATACAGCACAGTTCCCTGTCCCCATATATATATACATTGCGTTTGTGGGTTATGAAATCGAAAAAGAATATATTGGTAAATGTCATTATTCAAAAAAACTATACAATCATATCAATATCGAAAT
The DNA here is from genome assembly GCF_040938575.1 of Ambystoma mexicanum. Classification (NCBI taxonomy): domain Eukaryota; kingdom Metazoa; phylum Chordata; class Amphibia; order Caudata; family Ambystomatidae; genus Ambystoma; species Ambystoma mexicanum. The sequence goes on along the minus strand of NC_090931.1, from coordinate 679,089,044 downwards.
TATTACAAGGGATAGAACACCTACAATATCAATTAATCCGTTCGGATACCTACACACTACTCCAAGGCCTAAAGCTAAATCCGGACACTTGACTCACCGGTGGCGGAATGTGGACGAATAGAGTGGGAATAGCGTTTGAGCAATTTCCGTGCCGTTCGCCGTTTATTCTTCTTTGTTACCCAAGATGTTGTGTACATGTCCAAGGAAAAGTTCCGGCTGCAGATGCGGTATCGATCACCCCTCTTGTCCTGTAAGACTTGTTGGACTCTACTTTCCAGCTCATCCAGTGGATATCCGCAATGTCTGACCCATTCTCTTATTCGATCAACAGTTTTCGGGAATACATGCATTGTAGTGCCTTCAGATTTCGCATGGGTCTTCGAAGGGGAACCGCTAATCGAACAGGCAGGCATTGTTGATAAATCTGAAAAGTAAATATCGACATTATTATACAATCTTCAAGAATAAAGATTTGATACAAAAGTAAATGAATCATACAATGATCAATGCAAGGTTTGTTTTGGTAGCAGGAACTATACCAGTTCATTATGTGCGGCTTAGTATTTGCATAAGTTGCAGAAATGTATAAATGATGTGACTAAAAATTGAACATGTGACTCATCCCTTGGATGTTCTGTATTGCACGAGAAGGAAACATGCTTACATCATAGACTGGATCCCCGAAGAATGCAATTCGATGACAATTGACACAGATGAAAATAAATAGATCTATTGATAGCATAGCAATGGAAATTCAAGTCAATAGCAATGAGACCAATGAACATAGCACTATTGGGTACTCTACTCGCAAATAGATAGAAATTTAAAAATCTGCGAAATATGACCAGGATACATGGCCTTACCTTGACCAACAAACAGTTGGATTCAGCAAGCAGAGCAGTATGTTGCGGGAGAATAGGTGGATGGCCACAGGTAGCGCACTGATGGGTATGCTCGAAGCAGTCACAGAAGTTCACGGATAGCACGACGACGAGCAGATTAGCATAGATCTCAGTGGTTCCCATGTAGCACGTTCAGGAGTTGACTTGCAAAGCACAAAGATGTTCTCATGAGACATATCGAGTGGTTTTTAAAGTATTAGAAACTGGGGTGTGTTTGTGAATGAATGACGTATGTATGTCGTGGTATTAGGGGGGCGGCCTGCTTGAAGGGGAGGCCTGCATGGAGACACGGGGTCTGAGGAGGCCATGTGACCGATGGCCCCTTGGCGTGGGACACCTTTTGAAGTGTACATGTAGTTTGGCACCTTAGCCTTTCGCGCCCCTGACAGCCCCCCATGCCAGTGCTCATCCACTGGTGCGAACCGCCTTTGATACAGGGGGGTGGGATGGATGGCCCTGGGGCGTGCAGATAAGGCACAGGAAGACTGCTGAATGGAGACACACTTATGTGGATTGCAGGGGGGCGGCCTGCTTCAAGGGGAGTCCTGGCTGGAGACACGGGGTCTGAGGAGGCCATGTGACCGATGGCCCCTTGGCCTGGGACACCTTTTGAAGTGTACATGTAGTTTGGCACCTTGGCCTTTCGCGCGCCCGACAGCCCCCCATGCCTGCGCGCATCCACCGGCGCGAACCGCCTTTGATACAGGGGGGTGGGATGGATGGGCCTGGGGCGTGCAGATAAGGCACAGGAAGACTGCTGAATGGAGACACACTTATGTGGATTGCAGGGGGGCGGCCTGCCTCAGGGGAGGCCTGCCTGGAGACACGGGGTCTGAGAAGACCATGTGAACAATGGCCCCTTGGCGTGGGACACCTTTTGAAGTGTACATGTAGTTTGGCACCTTGGCCTTTCGCGCCCCTGACAGCCCCTCATGCCAGCGCTCATCCACTGGCGCGAACCGCCTTTATATCAATATATAGTATATCGCCTTTATATCAATGATAGTATATCATTGCTTATCAATAACAAATGCCACATACCGGAGATTCTTGTGAGCACAGACCCACACTTCAACCGGTGTATTATAGTGGTCAAGACCCTAAGGCCTGTATAATCCAATGGTAATTGTTAGTATAGATATATGTGTGACTTTTATAGAGACACAACCTACTGAAAGACTTTGAACAACTGTTATTTAGTGCATGCATTATCGAGAATATGTTATGTTAGCTTAGATAGATAGTGACCACCCTGCTTCACAGCGACCAGACCTTCACCCATTCGGAGCACAGATGTCTGACGTCCATCCTTGAATGGAGACACACTTGATTCATTTAAAAAATCAAAACAAACGTTGTTAAAATATATGTGGTGTTTTATTTTTTATCTTATTTTCATGACACAAAAATACAAGACTTTAAAGATTATACAGGTCAGGTTGCAGCACAGCGAGAGAAAATCCCCTGTACTGACCGCTGTCACTCGGGAACGTTTCTCTAATGGCACGAACGGCACAGGCGGGTATCACTCTTCGAACGCGGTGTCCAAGCCTCCCGTGGAGCCACCATGTAAAGGAACGATAGGCCACCAGCCTGTACCACCTGTGAAAAGGAATGAAACAGACTGTTTTTAAATGACCAAGATAAGTTTAATAAACGTTTGTTGTCAATGACAATTCTTGTAACTAATGGCATTCTGCACGGACAAATGCTATCTAGACAATGCACACTATTGAACGACTTACATGCGTTACAATGATATGTAGATGTAATTTTGGATATAGTAGAAGAACATGAAATAGGAGTGGCATGACAAGCAGAGTATACTTACTCGTTACTCGGATTACGAGGACGAACAGTTGCGCGAAGTTCGTGCATAAGCACCATCATTATTCTCAACACGGCCCGTGTGAGGCAGGCTGCCCTGAAGTCTGGCAGCTCGGTGATGCATTGCGGTCATGGCTCGCCTTCCGAAATGTAGGACAGGCATCCCGAGTTTTCTCGGCAGCAGCAGTTCTCGTCCTCAGTTGGCATTAGCTCGCACCGATTGCATGTGCACCAGGTGGAGACGCTGTCCATTCGACTAGGCCCAGGCTCTTCATCTGTTGATTCGTCCTGCCAACTGCCGTCTGAATCCCCATCGTTTTCGCGTGCTTCCCTTTCCAGTAGTTCCTCCTCGGTATACTCGGGCTCGTACATGTAGGGCATTATTGTACCCATTGTGTGTTAAACAAACTAAAATAATTTATAGCGGTGGTACTGGTATCTGTTCACACGGGCTACAAGCGGCGAAGGTAGCTGACCAGAGCACTGAAACGAGTCACAGAATACTCAAAGTAACACAGAGAGAGGAATGGAATCGAAAATCTGCTGCTGTGTGTTGTGAAACGGTCCGTTTATACTTATTGAGGAAAGAGGCGTCCTGCCATTTCCATGGCGACCCGTCATTAGCTGAAGCGCAGCGAATGTTGACACGAGACGTGCTTTGGCGTTGGGAAATGGGCGGTACGAGACTGCTGATTTCAGGCTCAGGGGCGGGGGAATTGATTTAGTGCCGCAAAAGTAGGTCAGCCAGGGCGATCGGGGAAAAGATAGGATTATCAGAAAATGGCGGCTCCCTGGTGCTCGTTTTCGCGTGCGTTTAATGGACGAAAACTCGGGTAAGGTCGATAGGAAAGTTTTCTAAAATCGAGCCACTTAGGCTTAAAAAAAACATGGCCGACCCGCAGGGACAATAACATTTTTTACTAGACCATGCCTTTAATGGCTCTGCACCAGATCATCAACACTGTTCTAGTGGTTTGACACAATTGCTATAGTGGGATAAACATGTATAGGTAATGTGGCCCACCAGTATTGTCCCGCTCCCCTGAACCCCAGTGTAACCACTGGGTTCAACATCCCTGGGAACAACCAATAAATGACCTTCAATTGGGCCTCCCAATAGTACTTCTGGATATCTGGAAGGACCACTCCTTCCACACAAATTGATTTGTACAAGGAAATCAAAGAAACCGATGCACCTTATAGCCCAACAAAAAGAACCTCAATAACCTTTTCAGGATCCCAATGTACCTATCAGATATGAAGAGTGGAGTTTTTTACATTATGTGGAGCAGCCTGGGCAGAGTAACCAGCTTGAACAGTGTCACCCTTCTAAGAAGCAATATAGCCAACCCCTTCCAATGATTTGGATCCTCCTAGATTTGGCAAAACTAATCAGGTCATATGGTTTGTCAGAAAATCTGCTTTGTTTCTGGAGATCATTATACCCAAGTACTTCAACTTCTCTCTCAACTCTCACTCCGTGGGCAATGCCTACGTAGCACCCAGTCCTCACCGTGCAATGGATCCCAAATGCATAGTTTATATGCATCAACTTTTTCTCTGAAAATTAATTCCAGATTTTCCAGAAACATCAGGTGAGCATTGGCATATAATGATATCCAGTCTTCCTCCAATACTTACCAGGAGATTCCTTTTAAGACTGGATCCCTCCAAACATATTCCGCCAGCCCCATCCGCCAGTCCCATCATTAGCACTTTGGGAGAGGAGCACAAGGGGGATCTCTACCATGGCCACAAACTTCATATCTACACTCAGTATAGAAATCAGATGATACAAAGTACATTACTCAAAGGGCCTCTCCCCTGCTTCACAATTAACACAATCTAGGCCTAACACATATCCAATGTTAGTGTCCCATTTTTCTTGTTACTTTCAAAGGTTTTCTACAAGAACATAAAAATATATGGAGTGCAGTATTTAAACAAATCCTCATCGTACACACATGGACTGGAAGATTTCCTCAAACTTCAGCTATACAACAGACTTGCGGATTTACCCATCTGCCAGTTCCTGGTCTAGGTCCTCTGTCAATCTCTCCCAATCTGCTTAGGGGCAGGTGGGAAGAGTATTTTCCTGAGCCACCCCATCACCAGCCCCTTCTCTTTGCCCATACAAAGAGTAACAGAACGAGAAAACGGCCCCAACTAGGTCCTCCTCTGTTCCAAGCAGCTTCCCATCCAACCTCTTAATTTGCCATATACTAGTGTCTTAAGCCAAACTTTATTTTACCAGCTCCCTCTCCCTTAACTTTATTTTTCCAGCTCCCTCTCCCTTATTCTTGAAGCATGACTGCATGGGAAATGAGAAAGCATACAATTTGGACTGCAGAAATGCCTGCCACTGCTTCTTCTCCAGAGCAATGCAATCAATTCTGCTTTCATATCTGTGGCTGGCTTTCTATTGTGCAGTCTTTTTCAGTGAGAAATGCTAGACCTAACCCCTCAATGCAACTTTGGATGCCTCCCACAATGTTGAGTTAGCAACCCCTGAGTAGGATTACTTGTAAATTCGATAAAGCCCACTGTGTCCACATTCAGCAACCTACATGCATATCATCACATCTTCTGTGGCTGAGGATCACCAAGGAGTATTTGTACAGTCATGGAAAAATGGTCGCAGATGCCCCATGGCAACATGCTCACACATGATACGCTCTATTCATACTGCTCCAGTACTAACACAATCAGATAAAAAGTATTCTGCCTGGCAGAATAATAAGGACTCGAGCACAGGTGGGTGCACTATCCTCTAGATGTCACACAATGTCATGGCCCTAGCAAACACTGCAAACCTGATGATCCTTGCCCTTGGACCAAGCTCCTCCCTAAACAGATCTGTCCTGCTTCCTATCCATCACTTATTTAAAATCCACACCGACTATCAAAAAGCCCAGCTATGCTGCAGCAATCAGATCCCTAACAATTTCCAATAAGAGAGTTCAAAGAAGGCGAGGAAGGCATATGAAGGTAGTATGGTGTACACTGCACCTTTGCAAACATACTCGTTAACAATACAAATCTCCTCCACATTTTGGAGGAAGACATTCTACTTATTGAGATTTCCAGTATCCCCTCTGACCTGCCAGAGATCCCAAAGTGAAGCGACTGCGATATGCCAATGCATTACTTACCGTAAAAGCATTTCTGATGGTTGTATCTGCTTAGCTTTACATGCTGTGCATAGTCCAACATCCAGTGGTCACTGCAGAGTATTGCATTTTGTTTTTCGTAGTCGAAAAGGGGACGTCGACAAGGCGTGTCTGTAACACTATCCCTATAGTGACGTGCAGTGTACCCACAATCCCTCACGCGTCGAGGTCCCTCTGTTTGTATTTTTTCTGCCCTGAGAGAGCCTATTAGACGTGAGTGAGTACAGAAAAGACGGAGAGATAAAGGATGTCTATGTTCCTTCCATCCGAGCTGGGAGGAAGGGTGGACGCATGTGAATCTAAGCAGATACAACCATCAGAAATGCTTTTACGGTAAGTAATGCATTGTCTTCTGATGTTTGTTAATCTGCTTAGAATCACATGCTGTGCATAGACTAGCGAGTAGTACCCGGAGTTGGGAGGTGGGTTGTGAGAAGGAACAGTAGAAAAAAGATGTCTTAATACTGCTTGTCCCACCTGGGAATTAGATCTAGAGTGGGCATCTAGACAGTAGTTTTTGTAAAGGTGTGTACAGAACTCCAGGTTGCTGCTTTGCAAATGGACTCAAGGGGGACATTTGCAATGAATGCTATGGAAGCCCCAGTGACTCGAGTAGAATGTGCTCTCGGCTTGAAGGGTAGTTCTCTCTTAGCAAGAGTGTAACAGAGAGTGATGCATTGGACAATCCATCTAGATATAGTGGATTTTGAAACTGCATCTCCTTCTCTTCCTTCTGCCACCGAGACAAAGAACTGATTAGTCTTTCTCAAAGGTCTAGTTCTTTCCATATAAAACATGACAGCTCTGCGTACATCCATTGTATGCAGGCTCCTTTCTCCCAAATTTGAAGGGTTTTGAAAGAACATTGGTAGTTCTATTGACTGGTTGACATGGAATTTAGAAATGAATTTTGGTGCAAACCTAGGATGTGTGCGTAGAACCACCTTATCCTTGTGAACTGTTACAAAGGGGTTTAGTATAGACAGCGCTTGTAGTTCACTCACTCTCCTAATGGAGGTGATAGCTATTAAGAAAGTAGTTTTAAGAGTGAGGTTCTTAAGGGATGCTTTGTGCATGGGTTCAAAGGGTGAGCCCGTGAGCCTGGTAAGTACCACATTTAGGTCCCATCCGGGAGCTGGGTTAGCTATTGGATGGTGTATCCTCTTTACTCCCTCCATGAAGGCTTTAATACTGGGACTTTCCACCATGACACTTTGAGTTGAGAAGTGGTGTATGCGGAAAGTGCAGCTAGATGAACCTTAATGGAATTAAAGACCAAACCTGAGTCTAATAAGTGAGTCAGGTAAAGAACAATCTGTGTGGGAGAGCAGTCAACGGGGGTTGATGCTCTTACCTCTACACCAGATGACGAATCTCTTCCACTTGCTAGAATAGCAGTAACCAGTGTTAGGTTTTCTAGCCTCCCTAAGAATGTCAATGCATCTTTGAGGGAGTTGTAAATGTCCAAATTCTATGACCTCAGGAGGAAACTATACGAGCCAAGTTCTCGACGATTAATTTCTCCATCGAGGGTTCGTCTGGCGTCGTGCTGGGCAGTGCCGAGTCTCTTTCGTCGACGGTCGCACTCTTACGAGGCGCGTCGCCTGGCGTTTTGGTGGTAGCGCCCTTGTCTGCAGGTAGCCCAGTCGCTAGTCACGTCTGCGGTGGTGGGGAGGGCTTGCGACCCTTACGGTCGGTGGAGGACATGACGAAGAAGTGCCGTGGGTTGTGTGCTTATGTTTATGTTTTCTGTGTTCATCAGTGTCGCCGGGGTGTTCATCCCCATAAGTAGGGCGTGAGCCGAACTTGTCGGGGCCGGGGACAGACTCTGAGGAGCGGGTACGCTCCCGAGAGAGGTCTACAACCTCCGAAACGGATGTCGGGTTATCACTGTCCTCGTCACACTCGGCGGCGGCGGGTGAGGAATCAGCTCTAGACATAGCGTAGGCTGCCCACCTCTTGACCCTGCGGTCCTTTAAAGTTTTTGGGCGAAGAAGTTTACAGGCCGCACAGCCGTCCTCATTGTGGTCGAGGGGTAAACAACGGTTACATCGCTTGTGCAAATCTTTCCATGTGAATTTGCCCTTACAGAGTGGGCAAAGTCTAAACGGAGTCCTCTCCATATCTAAGGATACAATTAAAAGTGATAATGACCCCGAAGGAAAGGGGGGTGAAAAGAAAGGCATTCTTAGAAGTAGAAAGAAATGTCCCACGACCCCCACTCTCCCTATTGTCTTAGGCCAGCGAGGCCGGGCCACATGTTCGGCAATGCCGAAGAATCTCCTCCGTCTAAGTCACCGCCGTCGAAGTTCTTACTCGGCGGTGAAACAGCTTCGCTGTCGAAGGAGGGATCTAATGTATGTATAATAAATAACAACCAGAGTCGAGTAAATGTTTTGCAATTTCTCTCGAACGAGCTCCGCGTTAAGGCGACCAATATCTGGGCGGAAAAAAACAATCTGAGGGACCTCGACGCTTGAGGGATTGTGGGTACACTGCACGTCACTATAGGGATAGTGTTACAGACACGCCTTGTCAACGTCCCCTTTTCGACTACGAAAAACAAAATGCAATACTCTGCAGTGACCACTGGATGTTGGACTATGCTCAGCATGTGATTCTAAGCAGATTAACAAACATCAGAAATATGTTTAAAGTAGCCCCTTTCAAGATGGTGCTCTCCCTACCCACCAGATTAGATTCATTTACCTGGAGAAGGACGTCTAGGTCAGCTGTGTGACAAAGTCACATCTTTGCATCTAGTGATGGAACTGCAGTGAGCCTGGGGGCCGGGGACCTCCTTCCACTCCGCCATGCAAGCCCAAGACGGGATACATGGAGGATCCCCCAGGTGCCTCAGTCTACCTATAGCTTCATATGTTTTCCACATCATAACAATCACAATTACCCTTGGCAGCTTGAAGATAGACTCCAATTTTATCAGTATAGCAGAATGGCAAACAAGTGTCACATTGTGTAAAAGACCCGAGACCTAGTTTGCTAAAAGGCAAAAGATCATGAGCGCAGCTCACCCGGCGGTCATGGGGAACATGTATACGCTTGTTCAGTAGCCGAGATGAGTAAAAGTAGGAGGCTCCGAACTTCAGACACTGCATAAACAGTCCCTGCATAGAAATACCCTGGTTCGTAGAGTGGGCCACTGAACAAGTAGTTTAGGCGCTGATCCTGCAGTTCAGATGTCTACTGACCAATCAGTTAAGTCATCTGCACCACAAACACAGACTCAGTCATCAACAGCGGTTAAAGGGAAATCGAGACTAAAAGGTGTTACAGGAGTTAGGAGTACAAAGAGCTGAGAGGAAAAAGCTGGGAGGAGGGGTGTTGGGGCGAGAGAGTCGAGCAAAGGGGCAGAATGAGGAGTGGAAGTGGAAGAAGGAGGAGCTGAGGTGGAGAAAACAACAGGAGGGTGGAGAGAAACTGACTGATGGCAATTACCTATTGACCCAATTAATTACCTATTACAATACCATCCCTATTATATCGATTGGAGACAGATGCAATTACAAGAGCTTTGGATTGGGCAGAATAAGGCGCAGAGTTTTGAAGCTTCCTGACTGCTCACCGGTTGGCTCCCTGCGGTTTGAAGTACAGACCTAGATAACAACCCAAACAAAGCAAAAAAGAAACTGTTCGCCTTCGACTGGTTAAGTACCATAGATAAAGTGAATTCCAACAAATTTCATAAAAATCCAGTAGTTGTTGACAGACCAACAGACACTGTGGCATTATATTTGAAAATATTTCCTAATGCTCCTAAATCTCAATATCTGAGATTCCGCCTTAATTTATTGCACACAGGCTAGGTAAACCATAAACGAACAATTCATAATGAACTTACTGGCGATTGTGGCTGTTATAATAGGGTAGGAGTATTACAGACAAGATTTCACATTTTGATAGAGTATGAGACATTGCAATCCCTAATAGAGCAGTTGTGGGCCAAGTACGTACATGACTTTCAATATCGGAACATACGAGAATTCTATAAACTATTAAAGAGTGGTGAAGAGCCGGGGTTAACCTGTAGTGTAATCAAACTGTTGAGTGTGGCAGGGGTCATCCAGCTAAGATGGTGATGATGTACAGAAGATGGAAGGCACTAAACTTTGCTATGCACTTTATCAAATGTGAGGAAAAAGTTTTAAGGTGGCTAGGATTCTAAATACGTAGTAATTGTGAATTGTATTTTAGATGTTGTAATACCTTTGAAGGGTTATGAATTATTTTACGTTGGGATGAATTTGGAATGCTGTGCATTTTTATCAGTATTTGGCACTTGGAGGAAAGGTTAGAAAGATGTCCTACTACATGCACAGCATGCGATTCCAAACAGATCCACAAGCATCAGAACCTTTGTTCATTTTGTACAAGGTTGTTTTATACAACCAATACTACAATACAAAAAAAAGATGGCAAGGAAGAGAAAAGAGTGGAGGTGGCATACAGCATCCCAGAGATGGAGCAGTAAGTCCGGAGGCAGAGGAGAAACGTGCAGAGGTGAAGGAGCAAGCAATCTGAGTGGAGGAGAAGAAGAGCGGGCAAGAGGTAGAGCGACAGAAGGTGTAATAAAGAGAAGAGAGAAAGAGAGAGACAGAGACAAGTTGGGGGGAGGTTAGGAAAGAGAACAGTGGAGATGGTGGAGGAGACCACAAGAGGGAGAGAAAGCAATGAAAGGAAACCTTACATTGGAGGTGAGAGGTTACCGAAAAGGAGCAGAGGTGCAAAAGTAATGAGCTGCATGGCAGATTGGTAAGGGGGCCATGGAAAGGGAAGAAGAGGGCGAGCAGAGAAAGCAGGTGGCAAGAGAGAAAGACAGAAAGGAATATGGAGGAGAGAGGCATGGTGGTAGTGAAAGGACAAGTATGGTAGGAAGTGCCTCGGGACTAAGTCTAATCATGCAGTGCTAGAGAAATGTCAGGTGGCACTGTTAAGGTCTGGATAAGAAACACGCCTAGCCAGGCCCGCACCACCAATATGGTGGAGAGAATTCTGTTCATTCCTGGGCCTCAATCAAGCTAAAGAGCCTAATACCCAACGCCATGCTTGGTGTTCCAGAAGTACAGACAGACCACCAAAATATCCCGATACGACCAGCCCAGCCAGGAAAGGTACCAAGAAAGGTGTGCAGCGCCAATCAAAACCGCAGAGACAGACTGCTGCTTGGGAGGCAGCCTTGTTCAAGGGAGAAAGGGAACGACTGAGGGCCACAGCCCTAACAAAAAGCTACTCCGTTTGACAATACTCACGAACGCAACAATATGGGCTTAGTCAGAACTAATTCCCAGATTTGTGTGTTGTATCCAAAACAGCAGCTAAATAGATTCTATGGTTTAGAGTGATTTTTTGATACCAGAGCTACGACAGTAGACTTTCTTAATCAGGCTGCCTCACTTGATCTTATGCCTGAGCTAGTCGCATTCTATGAAGGTACTTTCAACAAATCACCTTCACCCAAACCCCTTCCTTGCCAAACATTTGCGAGGAGAAAGAAAGGTGTAGCACCACCAAACGCAGAATATTATGTCACCAAGAACTCCTAGCTACATATCCCCATACCCTACATCCAACTGAATGTACCTTCCCATTCTTTCCCCAAAACCTTTCTTTTTCTCAACTCCCACCTATCCAATTCTACTCAGAAGCATCTGTCCCTTAACATTCCTTCAACCCGACTAAACCGTAAACAACTCACTGATTATCAAAATACACCTGGCTCCCTTCTACATTCAGTATGCAAAGAGTCAGTTGTGACCCCTGCCCAAAACCATCTTCATTATTCCACCATACATTCTCTGTGCAAATCTGCCAGTGTGGCCGCACAATAACTCAGGAACCACATCAGCCGACCTCCTCACCTTCATCTGGATGCCCCGTCTACTCCCCGACTCACACCCCTGCGGGGCCCAAGAGTGGCACCCCATTGCACTCAAGCCTCAGGCCCATGGTGGTCTCAGAACTTCGTAACTGGTGTGGTCCTCAAGCCAATCCAACTTGTTCCTATCAATCATTTGGGGAGTCAAATAAAGAGATCTGCCTTGATGAATGACTACTTCATGGCGTAATGGTGCATATACTGAACCCGAAAACGCAGAAGCCTTACATTCATATCAACAGGCACTCTTTGCTTGTGCTGCGTAGCTTATGTATAATCCAGGACCGGCAGGATGTTTGCATAACCGCTTTGCATTGTGTGTCAATTCCTACTTTCTTGAGGGAAAACATCACTGGCACAATAGTTAACGATATTTGCTTGAACAATCTGCAGAAAAGCACACAGATAAGCCTCTGAACCAAAGCCATGCATTCAATGACAAAGAGCTGCAAAACCTCTTGGGTTACACCACCTGTCCTATCCAGTATTTCAGTGTTCAAAGTTCAGTTCACTCCTGTAGGCCAACAATCGGGATGCCAGGTTGATGGGTTCTCTCCTCTGCATTCTCAACCATCTTTTTTTTAGGACTACTGTCTGGGCCTGTAAGTTGGAGGTGCAGTCTTCTATTACAGATATTCTAGTTTTGGCTTCCTCAACCCTTTCTCCCATCTTGTGGAGATTGTGTCTCATCAACCAACCTCTGACTGCACTGATCCATTACACTCCTTTATGCCCAATAGGATTCCATCTGCCTTCTCCACATCCTCCACCCCGTCTCCTCACTTGCCATCATCTTATAACCCTTTGCCTTTTTAAGGGCAACAGCATCAAATTTTCCCTGTCTGGCTTCAGCCGCCTGCTTCACGGATGTACCCATTGTACAGCGCCGCCCCACATATGAGGGATTCGGGGGAGATGGGGTCCATGGGGGGCAGGGGAGAAGGAGGATACAACAGGATTACTCTGAAACAAAACCATCCACTCACTCCCTGCTCTGACTACTCAAATCGCCCCTGTAGAGAAACCTCCATAACAGCAATTCACTCTCCCCCACACCGGAGTCCACACAGCAGCACGAGATATGCAAACAATGTCCTTCAAAACAGTTCCTTCCCTTTGGGAGCACCGCCCAAAGGATTTTACTGGGCACCCAGAGAAAAACACAGTCTCTATCAAGGCCCCAGCCATTAATGGGCATGCTGCCATGTCCCAGAACTCCAAATGGGGTAGATGTCTCTAGGCCCATGAAAGGGAGGAGAGGTCACCTGGCTTCTTCTCCATTATTTCTCTGGGCCAAGACACAACCAGAAAGCCCCCATGTCATAGTAAGGCTGCTTGGCAATCACCTCTGCAGTGTACACTTCCTCAGTAGGCCAAGGGAGGCACCCCTGTGTGAGCCAAAGTGAGTTCCGTCACAGCTCCGCACCCCACCCTGTAAACGATCTTTGGATCTTAACAGAACTGCCCCTTAGCCTGTACGGCGATAATCTTGCTTTTGTTCACTCAAGGGCCCACTCTGACACTGGGACCAAGTAGAGATCGCAATCCTCTAGATGAGGGCACCCTCTCCCTCGACTACAGGGCAAGAATGGAACACGAGAAGGGGCCTTTGAGTTACCCAACTGTGGCGTGTCAATCTCCATATATGGACACTTTTCAGTGCAGCTGTGGCCACACCACCAGCTCCAGGGTAGGAGGAACAGGGACAGCTTCATGCGGACAAGAGGTGGGATCTCATAGCGTATAGTAGCACCAGAAGCAGGTATTTCCCATACCAATTTCTGCAGAGCACATGAAGAATCTGTCATAGTTACCTGAATAAGTACCTATGACGTGCAGACCACATGCACCTAGCCCATCCACAAAACATCCATGTCTCTACTCACAAACACCTGTGCTGCTGGACACCTATTGAGCCACAAGATGCACCAGATTGTGTCAGGAACGTTTTACACCACCAGTGTCTCAAAAACACTCACTATACCACCAGATGCACTGATGTGTCACAAGACACTTTCTATGCTATCTGACACACCCATTTGCAACTTTGCGCATGCACACACATACACTCCCACCAATGGGCCAAATCTGCAGTACCTCCTGGAGCGGTACAAGTAGATCAATGGAATGTCCAACTACCAACTTCAAAAACATGGATCCGAACCAAACCACAAGTACAATTCTTGCAAGCTTACAATACTAGCCTATGACCTACAGCCTACACCTAGACCAACACATGTACTTACAAGCCAGTGCAAACTAAGTACACATAATAAAATGTCCGTTAGCTAGAGAAAATTCCAGCAAGGCCACAACATTTAACGTATATACCACATTCTTCAATGAGACAAAGGCCTCAACTCTTCAGGCATGGGGATGACATTGGTCCTCTACCCATGTCCCCCACCAACCTTATCATTGCAAGCTGCCCCCACTTTGTCTACCCATAACTCAGCATGGGGCATCACACACTGCTGTAGCCAGACTTGTCTTGCATAACTAGACTAGCTTAGCCTTTACTGGACTGCAACCGAAAGAACAGGTTTGCCCAAAGTAACTGGTGTGCATAAAGGGCTGCTCAGGCATGGGCCCGTGCATGCACTGCACAAAGCCTCCTGCTGATCCAAGCTGCACTAGGGTAGAATTAACATGTTAGGGAGCAGAGATTAAAGAAGTTTGAATGTCACAGAACTTAAGGCAGAGGGAAGAAACATATGCATAGGTAGCATAGCACCTTTTCGGTGTGCATAGCACTTAGCCATGGTTCCATGTGATTAAAACGAAAATAGGAATAAAGAAACCTTTTCAAACAACCCTAAAATAACGAAAAATGACAAATTATGATTATTTTTTAATTTGGGGGGTCCGCCCCTCCACCCCCAAGGCTCCCCATTTCCCTATGTTCATAACCCCACCCCAACACCTTCCCGACCAGTTTTATTCCCTTAGCCCACCCCCATATATACTTTAAATAAAAAAAATGCAGTATTTTCTGTGAGTTTAGAGTCATTTAAAAAGTTACTTGTTAATCCAAATTCGTTATAATCACGGTATACCCTTCGGCCATGTGTCCTGCTTCTGTGTTCTACCTACTTGGTGAACATTTTGGCCCAGGCATCGCTCCAGTTTCCCCGGACACAGGTCATGAATATTGCTGCTACCCCCACACGGTGATGAACATGAGCTGGGATTGGGGGGAGGTTTGGTGACCTTGAAATAGGCATTTGAAGAACATAATTTCCAAAGGAGGCTGTCAAGTAGGGCTGAGCTCCCAGTTACTCTGTTCTCAGCCCTGGCGCAGATAACTGACCCGGGTTTGTGGTCCACAAAGGGTCCATCAAGGAGGTGCTACCATGCACATGAATTTCCACAGATTGGGCTATGTCACCGCCATGAGCTCCAATAAAAGGAAGACTGGAGCTGTAAGTCACTATGTGCTTAGCCGTATCGTATTGCACAGGATGTCTCTGCAGTAGGAAGTAGACGGCACTGGATCCTCCCTGTTGTTTTCGGATACCACCTTAGGGTCTGGAGATACTGAGAAAGCCCTGGTTAACTGAGAAGCATTGGGGTTACAGGGCTCCTACCAAGCAGGCGCTCCTCAAGAGTGTGAGTATTTTCTTTGGGATGCCCACCCCATGTTCGGAACAAAAGGATCGTGTCCGGAACTTTCCGCAGCTAGATTGGCAAGCACAGCACTGTGGGGATGAAGTGGTCCTTTCAATCTCAGGGTCTCCCCACTGTTGTCCCCTACAATGTTCCTTGGGCGGCAGCTCCCTCATAATGGGTGACAACTGGGTGGGAGGGGCAGTGGTGGGTGGTCTATCTTCTCTGCTTCTTCCACCAAAGCATTCCTTACTTGTATTTAAGTACCTAATGTTCCATGTTTGTTCTTTCTACCACACATGGCCATAATTTAAGAAGGGGTAGACACAGACCTACTGTGAGCCACTTTTTGAAAATGTTAATGTTACTTTATTTTACTAGATCGTTACTCTTGAAATATAGATAAGAGACCACCTACTAGCCATCTAAATCCATTCCAGGTCAGGCCCCCAAACAACACATTTAGAACACTACGGCAACAGGCAGTAATTAAGCGCCAAGACCCGATTTGGCGGGCTAGATCGGGTGTCATTGGCCTGGGGCCCGTGTTAAATGCCGAGCAAAGTGAGGGCGCTTAACGAGGGTGCCTTGGCTAATAACACCCGATCCCGTGCACTGGAGAGGGTCTTAACGCTATTATCAACCACGGGTTGCCAATCCGGTAACCTGGGTTGCTGAGAGCATTGTATTTCTGTTCAATGAGACCAGTTCATTGAATGAAAATACTTCAGTAAGATGGACGTCATGGGAGCCCCTCTTCCATTTCCACGGCGGCCATAACGGACCAGGAGCTGAAGCAGCTGCAGCTGTAATCCGGTACATGTGGGGGGGATGGGGGGAGCAAAAGAGAAGGGGCGGGCGGGGGATGAAGCCATCTGGAAGCTTGGAACGCAGGCTTACACCAGGAGATTCAGCCTGCGTTCCTTGCCTCCCAATTGTCTGCCGCTCCTCTGCCGGCTACTAATCAACATTCTCCTGAGCTGCCAATCATACACTTACATCATCATTCTATCAGCACACAGATAGCCAGCAGGACACAACATTCCACTGGTCTCTAAAACCATGAAATCCTTTTGAACCAGATCAGACTCTTGTATCAGTATTACAGGCGCTTGTCTAATTGTATTGCACAGTTCCTGTCTTGAAGTAGGCAGGATGAGTAGCTGAAGAGAGGAGAGATAATCTCTCTCTTTTTTTCATTTTATTTTTTAACCAAACACAGCTGAGAACTACTATTTCCTTAGAAAAGACAGTCACTTTGTTGATGAAACTTGACTGCTCCCGATGTGTCTCCAACATGACTATCCACCAATCAGGACAGTTTACCACATAACCCTTGAAGAGCCTCCCTATTCCTCCTCTTTCTGTCACTGCTCTCGTGCGAGCCTCTGAAGTAATGGCATACCCAACGTGGCACAACCGGAAAACATCTGAACTTCTGGTGCCAAACGTGGCACAACCTCTTGCTTCAGTATTATGCACCTGCCAGACTCGTGTTTGGATCTTCAGGTGCCTACTGGCTTACCCTCTGCACCTGAAGCGGACATACATGATACAGGCACTCATTAAGACATTGGGTGGGAAATTGTGTGCACAGTTGCTTAGGCACCCCTCTTTTACCAGCCTTGTTGCTTGCGCTTCTGTGTTGGTATAGATTGTTTTAGCTTATGCCTACCCTCTCTAGCTGCTTAGCGATTGCACGGGTGGGATAATACTTTGCCTCTGTACTGGGTCGGACTGGGACATAAAATTGACTCAGGCACCAACAACAAAGTGGCCCACAGTTGTAAATGGGAATTCATTCCTTTTGTGACGCTGTTTGAATAGTACCCAGGGGGGGAGCTCTTTGATAAAATGTGATGCAAATTGTTCATTTTAAAGAATATTTATTCAGCAACACTGGTCAATACTATTAGCAGCATAGTCGACTAACTCATCAAACTGGCCCTCTTTGACCCCAAAAAGTGGGCCACACAAGCATTTTGGGTTTTTGGTTCGGCCATGGGCCTATTGACCGATAGAGGAAGGCTCGGACTGGCCTGTGTCTTTAATAGAATTATGACTTTCCTGAACATTAGTATGGAAAATCTGAATTCTATGTCAAGGCTTGTATTATGCTTGTTTAAAGCTTTCTTATTACCAATGAGGATACTTTATCAATAGGTTTAATATAAAAAGGCCTTGAACCTGGATTCATTCGAACAACCAGCGCCTTTCTTGATATCCTGTAGCCTTGCCCCGCTAGAGAATGTTTTTGAGGCCATGGTCCCTTGCACAGAGTGTGCTCCGAAATGTTCTACGTCTATGCCAGCTTGGATCATGACCCACTTGACCCAACGGGCCAAGGTGGCCACTGACACCGCTTTGAACGGCTTGCGGAACGCAATAAATACCCTGTTCTCCCCTGCAGGTCTAATGGGGGGTAGTTCTCGCTTTGTACTACTTAAGGCTTCTGACCGGACACAGTTTAGGCTGCTATGGAAAAGTGGGAAAGGATACTGAGCTGGTCTTGCTCCTTCGCACATGAAAGGTTACCCCTTCTGGGGAAAAGGATTTGCCATCTATCTCAAGCCCTCCAACCACTAAGCAAAACACCATGGCTAGCTTAGCTGAGAGCTTATTGGGCCAGCTCTGAAATAAATCGTAGCGTCCCTCCACGTCCCACAGGCATCAATATTTTGGCTTGGGCAGACGGATGGCTGTCAATACCCTGAGCAGCCTGGATACTAGAACATGTGCGCCTACTGGCACGCCCAACACCTGATCGTGCCCTGCCGCGATTGCCGATCTGTAGGTGTTCACCGTTCTATAGGCTTTACCCTGAGCTCCAAAGGCTGCTTGAAATTGACGATGTGGATCACATCTGCAGAAGCGGTATGGGTGCCCCTCGCCAGACACCAGCTGCGCCACTTGGACAAAGCTGTCCGGTAAGACCTAGTCATCTTCGGTGCCCAGGATTCCCGGATGAGCCGGTCAGCTTCTCCCGATAGGCTTAGTTTTCTCCAGGCACTCCTGAAATCACCCACGCTATCAGACAGAGTCCGTTGAAGGACATATGGGTGCGGGAGTCCTGTAGGATCCCAAAGAATCCCTGAGTTGGGAAACAAGACCGGACTGTCGCAGGAAAGATCCAACCGGTCAGGATACCAAGCTTGACTTTTTCAGGCTGGTGTTACTAGGACCTGCTTCGCTCTCTGCCGCCTCACGTACACCAAAGTCCTGGCGATCATTGCGAAGGGCGGGAAGGCATAATCTTTGTCGGGACCCCACTGCTGCAGGAATGAGTCCTTGGCCACAGCCTTCAGGTCTGGACTCCAGCTGAAGAAACGCAGTAGCTGGCAATTCAGTCTGGATAGAGAAAAGATCTGTCGCACGTGGTCCCTTGAGACCCATCAGTCTGAAAAATCGGTGTGTCCAGCTGCAAATCACATGAGTATCTGAGATAATGAAAATTCCAATCCACCACTTGATTGGCTAATCCAGGCAGATCCTCTCCTGGGACACTAATTCGGTTCCAGAATTCCTTGACTATCTCTGCCAGTAATTTGGACTTTGTTTCTCCCAGCTGATTGATATAGCGAAGGCTGGAACATTGTCCATCTTCAGAAGGATACAACACTGCTTAGTGAAACACGAAGGAGTGGACGATAGCCAAAATGGCAGGCAGGTGAATTGCCACCTTTGTCCCCCCCATAACAATTGGAGGAATCGTTGGTGGGGTTCGTAAATGGAGATCGCTGGATAGGTCTATGCGCGCTAGCCAGTCTCCCTCTTGCAGAATCTCCCTCAGAAGGTGGATGCCCTCCATCTTGAAATGCTGATAAAAATGCATTGAGGGCTGTAATGAAGGCATGGTACCAAACAGTAAGATAGACACAGTTTATAGTGATTGCATCGAATACCTTAACATCTAAAAAAAGCAACGAAAAAAAGCATCAAATGCATTTTTTTTCATGGGGGGGATCCTCCTAACTCCTGTTTTTTTACCCCTTAAAACCCATTATACTTAAAATAAACCCTTTAACTTTGAAAAAAGTGCATTAGATGCTTTTGTTTAATGCATTTTTTCGATGCTTTTGGCATTCAATGCTTTGTATTCGATGCAATGACTGGATACCGATAGACACACGTGACCACAGTTCAAGGGTGTTTATTGAACTTCAACTGGTTTTGAAAAATGCTCATCTAATCCTAAATCTAAAGATGGGAGCAAGCTACGACCGTCAAATAAAAATAACGCAGTTCCAGTGGTGTCTTGTCAAAATAAAAGGGCCTATACTAATAAAACTAAGAAATGATATGTCAGGATATTCAAGCTGTTGGCTTCCCTTACCCACGTTTTCAGCATGGGACAAGGCGGCACACTCTAGTTTAGCACAGTCTCTGGCTTCTGCAGCACGAGGATGCAGTTCAAGACTTCAACATCAGGACCTTCTGTGACAAAGTCTTTATGATACTTCCTTCTAAAGTCTTAAAGACATACTAGAAAATAAGGAAATATTTGCACCAGTCTTGGTCAAAATAATTAACGCATCATTTCAAGAAGGATCAGTACCGAAGAAAATTAAAAAAGTCACAATCACGCCTTTGGTTAAAAAGGCAGGTCTCGACCCCAAGGACCCAGGCAATCTTCGTCCTATCACGAATGCTAATTTTATCCTTAAAATATTGGATAAAATAGCGACGAACCAATAACAGAAACACAGAGGAGCAAGCATCACTCCATCAACAATCTGGCCTTTCGGGCCGTCCATAGTACGGAAACGGCCATGTTAGACCTGCAAAGCCATATGCTCAAGTTAGTGGACGGAGGCAAAACTGGGATGCTGATGTTGCTCGACCTTAGCGCAGCTTTCGACCTGGTAGATCACCAGCTCCTCGTAAAAGCACTAAAAAGAATAGCTGGGTGTTACCCGATTGCCCTGGACTGGCTCACATCCTTCCTTTAGGAGCATTACGCCAGAATGCACGGGGGGGAAACGTTTTCAGAGGCCATTTCAATCATCTTTGGTGTACCGCAGGGAGCAAGCTCATCTCCGCTGCTGTTCAATATATATATATGAGAAGCCTCTATGACCTGTTGGATGACGGTGTCATTTTCACAAATTACGTCGATGATATGCAACTCGTCATTGAATTAGAGGAGGAACACACAAGGGATAATGCGAAAATAGCTGAAATATACCACATAATAGACCAATGGATGCAGAAAAACTGGATGTGCTTAAACAACGCAAAGACAGAGCTGCTGATCTTTGGGACTAGCTCAGCTAGAGCCAAACTAGGAGAGGAGTACAAAACCTTCTCTATCAAAGAGGCTTAAATTCAAGTCTTGTGCAAGTTCAAGACATTGGGGATGATGGTAGATGCCCTGCTGAGCTCGGAAACCCAGGTTAATTATTTACACAAAAATAATGCATTCCCATGCCTCATGAGAGCCATCAGACCGTATCTGAATGAGGAGAATACAAAAACCATTGCCAGAGCAATAGTACTGTCCAGATTAGATTACGGGAACGCATTGATGCTAGGAGCAACAAAAAAAGACATTGCTAGATGTCAAGTCATGGAAAACGACGCAGTATGCATAGTGAAGCAATTAAAGACCAGGGACCATATAACAGAGACTAGAAAATTGTTGCATTGGCTGAGAGTCGAAGATAGAGTGAATTTTAAGTCAATAACCATCATTCACAGGTGCATCTTTAGAGATGCCCCTCTCTACTTCTAAAAGCAATTCGTAAAATACAGTCCCTCGAGACAATTACGCTCAGCGGACAAAGGATTGCTTAACGTGCCAAGATTCAAGCTTAAGGCAGGTATAGGAAGATCCTTTTCTGTCCGTGCGGTGCAACAGTGGAACAAATTACCACTTAACTCGGAGCTGGAAAAGAACTATCAAACGTTCAGGAAATGCCTGAAGACGTGCCTTTTTAAGTGACTTAACCGCTAGGAAACAAAGAGCCCTTTGAGATTACTCTGTGAGCCCCAGATGTGACAATACATGTTGTTTGTTATCAGCGCCCTGATGCTTGCGGGCTGCCGGTGCTATATAAGCACCCATAACATATCATTTAAAGTCTCTTATTTCAGAGGGCATGATGCAACAAGACAAAAAAAGTAAAGTTCCTTCTTTCTCAGGATTTTGACTCGTACAACTTCTAGGGTGATTTACTGTTCACCCCAGGCCCCCCTCTGCCAGGCTCAGACCCACTTTAACACAAAACCTTCAATTGGTCTTCCTCTGCCGGGCTTGGACCAAATTCACGTATTTTCCAAACTTTCTCTATTTCATCAAAATCAAAGACTTTCGACTGTGAGCAGGTTTTTGCTTGACCCCCGCAGGACCACCTCGATTCACATTTATTCATTCTCTTTCAATTGGTCTCCCTCTGCTGAGCTCGGACCAAATGTATCTACTGTTATTACTTCTCAGCTGGATACCTTACAGAGACCTTCGAATGAGCACCCATGTGATGCCGGCCCACTCTGTCAAAGGTATTGCAGCTTGCTTTAAAGTTCAATCACTCATCAGCAGTTTAACTTCATGTGCGTCTCTTATTGTATGCGTTTTAACAATGTTCGTTCCATCGCTCGCCATACAGTGTTGCTGCTTGCAACCTTGGCTTCAACACAGACCGGTCTTGTATCGGTCTCCCCAACTCACCGGCTGTGTTGACTTCACTGATGCCGTTTTGTTCCATGAGCCAAGGACGGTACAACGGTGGCTGGTGATTCTCCCCGCCTTGATTACTGATGCGGGAGGGCCTCGGGTATCACGGACAATGCAGGATTCTTCAGCCTGGTTTCCTGGTTTTACGCTTTCTATTCTCGAGGTCTCTGGAAAGTAATGGTTTCTTGAAAATGTCAAGGGAATTTCCCTCCTTGCGATCCCCTTTGGTTTTGCCGTCTTTTCCTTCGTGCTCAGCTATCATCTCGAAACTGGTCTTTGCCTTGCGCAGAGTGTGCTCTCGTGCTCTGTCTTTTATCCGTGTGGGGAAGTGTAATGGAAGTCAGGTGTGAGTGATTGTCGATAAATGCCGAACCTCGCCTGCCCATATTATTGGGACATGTCAGGTACACAGCTCGGGCTTTAGTCTGTTTTCCCTTGGAGCATGCTGTCCTTGAGAAGGTGTTTGTGTTGTAAAACAGGAGGTGGGGGGTAGAGTTCCTAAATGTCCTACCTGGTTGGATTGGGTAAAAGTGTTACCGGGAATGGGATACTGCGTCTCACCATCCAGAGTCCCACTTCCACAAGACCCCTCACCCAGATGATCCTCCCGCACTGGTCCACCCTCAGGAACTGGATCCAAAAGCGACGGGGGAAGAAGGGGTTAGGTTTCCTGGTTTCGTGACTGCGCCAGTATCCTCTGTAGGAAGGCCTTTGACCAACCGGCCGCCAAGCACTCTCATCCTCTGCCGGCATGCTCAAGAATTCTCAGTGTGAAGACTTTCCCGAGGAATGCCTGTGCCTTATCCAGGGCGGCGAACGTGTGGACAAACTTTGACATGTACTTGACGAATAAGTCTCCGAAGAGGAAATTCTTCGCTATGGTGGCCGCCGCTTCCGATGACGGCAAATCTCCCAGCTTAGGATCAATTTTCACGGAATAGATCTCTGCCGTTTCACGGCGATGGCACAACTGGCATTCCCTATGATACAAGCTGCCCATTGTGCCCAACCTGCGAGCACACTTGGATCTATTTCTGTGTTCTTCTCCTTGGCTTCTGCCATTTCCATGATTTTTGCTAGTGGGACGATAGAGTCCAGGAGCTTATCTTGGCAGACGGTACTAGATCTATCAATTTCTCTGTGGATATTTTTAGAATACTTTGCCGTAAAGGTAAGCATTTTACAATCTATGACTGCCGTGTCGGCCACTTTCTCCAGTTGAAGGGATCTGGGAAACGTAGCTCTCAACTTGTTGCGTGTCTCCATGTTCAGCGGTGTATTCAGCCGTTTGCTTAGATAGGCTGCCACTTCGGCTGGGAGCTCCCATTCAGAAGATCTAGGGTGCACCAATAAAACTGTCTCAAACTCCCCTTCTGACTGTTCTGGTGGGCTCTTTTCCCTCTTGCGCTTCCTGCTGGGCTTTTCCCGACTCAGACAGATAGCCGAATAGCTACCTTTGACCACCAACACTTCCTCGCCAGTTTAGCTGGGCGTGCCACTGGATTAGTTGCCCGGTTGGTCATACTCTGGGCTACAGGGTATGTCCTCACAACATGCGCGGTCACTGGACTTCGACAGTCACTTGGATGAGCGCAAGCATCTGTTGTGCCGCTTGGGAGGAGAACCCAGGGGGAGGTGTGCCTCTCTTGGCGCCTTGCGGGTCTCGTGTGAGTTGGGCAGTATTCTCCCCCTGTGCGTGACTTCCCTCTGTGTAGGCTGGAAGATCCAGTCCCTGATGAAATCTGCTTTGGCGAGATTGGCCCCAGCTCTGTTGTGAGAAACCTGAAGGTGTCTCACCCACTAGTCCCCGGGGATCTGTCATCCAGGTGGCCAGGACACGGCCATGGCTATTGGATCCAGTTCCTGAGGGTGAACCAGTGTGGGAGGATCAACTGGATGGGGGGTCTTCAGGGAGTGGAAGTGGGACACCGAAGGGTGAGATGAGGTATCCCCTTCCTTATGACACCTTTTCCCCATCCTGCCCAGTAGGATATTTAGAAATGAACACTTTCTCACATCGCGAGTGAAAATGGATTAACAACAGAAGCGTTTACCTGACATGCCCCAATACAAGGATCAGGCAATTGATAACCACACACACCTGACTGCCCCTTCCCTTCCCCATAGGGATAAAAGGCAGAGCACGAGAGGACACTCTGAGCAAGGCCGAATGCACGAGGAAGCAACTATTCCGGGACGGCAGTTCAAACAGAGGAGAAAGGCGGTGAGACCTAAAAGGACGACCAGGAGGTCCTTTTCAACCCAGACCTGCAAAGCTGGTGAGTGGTGTGAAGGAGGTCAGCGGTACATGAGACCCTCCCGCACTGATAGCCAGGACGGGGAGTAGTGGTTGCCATCGTGGTACTGTTCTTGACTACAGCGGCAAAAGAAACACCAAAGAGTTCGGCAGAGTCTGTGATTTGGAAGAAACTGATAGCGGACCGGACTATGTTAGGCTCAAGGTTGCAGTAGCAACATTGCATATGAAGAAAGATAATAGACAGGTCTTTTGTGAGTGAAATTGGTACCAGAAACAGAGTGGTCCGGTGCCACGTGGGTGCTCATTCGAAGGACTCTGGCTGGTAACCCTTTCCTGAACAAGGAGAATGAATTGAGCTAATATTGTGGACACTACAAGTACCAAGAGGCTTTAGGAGAGGCCGGCGTGAGGTGTCAAAGTGGTCACACGAGGGTCAAGCCAAATCCCTTTTACAGTCGAAAGTCTTTGACACGTTGTGGAAACTAAGTGAACTGTGAGAACAGGCAAACATGAACCCGACTGAGGGATGCCTGCGAATTGGGGTGAATAGTGACACACCAATGAACATTGTGATGACAAGCGTGAACCCGACTGAGGGATGTCTACAGTGAGTTGTTGGTCTGAGCCCGACTGAGGGAGGCTAACGTTGAGAGAATGATCGGAGCCTGGCTGAGGGGGATCCAAGGGTGAAGTGTAATCACCCGACGTGAAGATTAACAGAAGGAACTTTTGTTATTTATGGCACATCATGCACTCTGAAACCAGAGACTTTGCATGAAAGAGACTTGGACACAGAAGGCCATGATAATGACAAAAGGAACTGTATCCTCGGGCTGGAGAAGCCCAGGAGCGTGGGGTGCTCAAGAGTCTCACCTTGTCCCGTGCTAAAAACGTGAGGAGGGTAGACCCCGGCCATAACATCCTGACTGATCATTTTGTGAACACTTCTTTCTTTTCTTGTGAACATTATCACACACTATTTTGTAGCATAGCAGTAAGGATTGGCAATAGTTATTTTTAGTATAGACCCTTTTTATTTATTTAACTAGACTCCATTAGGACTGTATTATTATTTGATGGTCGTAGTTTGTTCCCATCTTAGATTTAGGTTTGGATTAGGTGTTTATCTCACCCATTTTACGGTTTAATAAACACACTTGAACTGTGATCACTTGTGTCTGTCTTGCTTTGATACCATAGCTTCCTTACACTGCCCAAACCGCCTTTTTCAGCAATTGCTGTTTCTGGAGCAGCCAACAGGACCTGGGGGTGGCCTGCCTCTAAATTCGACGAGGATTTTCCCAAAAAAGCCATACTACGCTCTAGTGCACCTGTGCTCCCAAGCTTGGCGGTCTTCTGCCATTAACAAGATTGCACCAGGTAAACTATTTCCAGTTTTCCTTGGGCCTGAACCCGTCTCTACTGGGTGCTTGGCTGGCTATGATGTTCTAAGATGACCAGCAGCTTGGTAGTCCGTCTTATGAGACGTAGCTTTGACAGGAGGGCCGACAGAGCAGAGAGCTTGTTGCGGGGAACAGGATATATCACAGAAGGAAAGCCCATTAACTTAACATAACCGGGCGCAGGCCGTGAGGAAACTGAGGCACGGGCGCCCAGAACTTCGTACTATGGTTCCGGCGCATCGTTGCCTCATTTCCACCCTGTGCCAGCCATTGATGCAGCTATGCACTGCCACAAACGAGGTCAGGCTCTGCCGAGCCGAAATGCTTACTTTGCCGCACCGCACCGCACTAGTAAGTGAACAGGGGCGAGAGCGCTCTAACATGGTGAAAAAAGGAGTCATATGGAGGCTCTTGAAGGGTTATGTGGTGAACCGTGTCCTGATTGGTGGACAGAGTCATTTGGTAGACACGTCAGGAACAGTCACGTTGCATCACCATCACTAAGGATATAGAGGGACAGAGCAGAGTTTGGCACTCTGAGAATGGTGCTAACAAACAAGGAAGAGGCGACTGAAAAGGGAATTCACAAATTAAAAGCAGGCCTACGAATTCGAATTGTCCAATGTAAGTGGTGATCAAATAGAAGTCAGAGTGGATTTTCAAAAGCTGCTTTTATGGCCATTCCATGGAATCTGGATGGGACTGTAAGCTTGCGTGCACGGGTGTACTGGTACTGCCATACCTTTGAGGACCCTTACATTAACACAAAGAGAAAGCGTTGTTGTGTGGCTCATCTAGTTAGGGTATGAAACGAAAAAGTGTTTGCTTTGTACGTATGTGAAAATGTATGTTGCCGAGTGTTGTAGGGGAGGCATGGTATCACAAGTATGACACTGACACAATGAGTACAAATTTCATTGAAATTGTTGGGGTTGGTGAAACTCATATTCTGCCCTATAATTAAGATGGAGTAGTCTCGACCATCAAATAATAAATAATGCAGTCCTAGTGGAGTCGGTCAAATCAAAATGGCCTATGCTAACAAAACCTAATGCCTGCCCTATATCTTGTACAAAAAAGTGTAAAAAGGAGAAATGCATGCAAAAGGAAAAATCAGTGTTCAAATGAATAAATGTGATTGAACCAGCTCTCCTCCCCATGTTAGACCTCATGGAGTAAGGCTGTCCCTGTAGGCAGGATGCCACAATCTTGCTTGGCTTCCAATACAATAAATAGTTCCAGAACGTGGATTGAGGCCCATCGGGCCTTCAACGTTTAGTCTCTTTCCTCGATTTCAAAATAATGTTTCAACCAAAAAGTTCACAAAGGTCCCCCTCTGTCGGGCTCAGACCTTCACCACACAGTTCTCGTAGGTCCCCCTCAGCCGGACTCATACCTCTCACAATAAAGTTCAACACAAACTTGGCAGAGGGGGTTCCCTTCTCCAAGCTTATTTCACTTCTGGTCTTCCTCGGTCGGGCTCGGACCACTTTCGGATGTCAAAGAATTTTGAAAGTGTGTGGTTTACTTTTCAGACCACTTCGACTCAAAGTTTACAGTTCAACTTTCACTCACTCTGCAGTTCTCTAGGAGTTAAACCTCATTATTTCACTTTTGCGGTTCTTTCGCTTTATCGTTTTGACCAATTTACTTTTCACTTTCGAGTGGGCTACTTCCTTTTGCCGGACCACTCCTTTACTTAGTATCACTGTTTTTTACAGCTGTCTTTTACTTCAAATGTCATTCACAGGTCTGCCTTTCTGGTCTCGTTCACACACGTGCAGTCTTCACTTGTGATAAAATGTTGCTATCTCAAATTTTAACACACACCAGTCTTTCAGGTCGCTGGCCAACTCACCGGCTGTGTGTGTGTGTCCATTTCTTGGTTTTGCGATCTCCAAATCATGAGTCAAGGTTAGTACCACAGGCTTGGCCACGCCTCCCCAAATCTGCTGTTCACCCGGGAGGGTTGCTGGCATCCTTGAAACAAAATTCAGTCTTCACTTGTGGGATCGTACCTTCTCCATGTTTTTTCCACGTCTGTCGGAGGCTACGACCTCTGGTAGGGAACTCTTGGGGTTTTCGACCCACTGCTCTCACCTGTTGGTCCGTCGCTCTGCTCCAGTAGGTTTGCCTTCTTCCCGGAAGTTCTACTCGTAATCGTGTTCCGCCTTGCTCAGAGTGCGTCTTTGGATTCTGCATTAGTGGGACATGTCCAGTACGATGTGTGAAAGTTAATGTTGTTACTCTCAGTCACCCTCTTCATCGGCACAGTGTTTGTGTAAAAAGGGGATGGGGTGGGGGGGTTGAGTTGGGACCTCGGAGCATCCTAAAACAGGATGGGTTGGATAAACATAATAAGGGGTAATACTGCATCTCACCATCAGCTATCTCACCCCCAGTCCCCAAAGACCCCTCACCCAGGTGATTGAACCGCACTGGTCCACCCCCAGCGGGTCTGGATCCAAAGGCGATGGCCAGGCACTGGCCACCAGGGAGGGGGAGGGGGAGGGGGAGGGGGAGAGAGAGAGAGAGAGAGAGAGAGAGAGAGAGAGAGAGAGAGAGAGAGAGAGAGAGAGAGAGAGAGAGAGAGAGAGAGAGAGAGAGAGAGAGAGAGAGAGAGAGAGAGAGAGAGAGAGAGAAAAATATTTAATAGAAGGGGTGTTATATGTCACCCTGTTGCTGGTTATTTGCAAAGATGCGGCATTGCTGTGTATTTTTACAAACTGTAGAGGCATTATATGTATTTGGAAACTCACTTCTTAATAAATATGTGATTTGCGTATGTAGATGTGATGCTTTTTTTGCTCAGCTGTCTATACACACCCTTACCTTTACAGTGTGTACATGGGCAATGTACTTCCTCACCACATCTGAGGAAGCTCAGGAGAAACTGTACAAGGAGGTGACCCAAGTACTCGGCAAGGGATATCCCCGGGGACTAGCGGCTGAGACACCCTCTGGTCTCTCACAGTGTACATGAGGAAGTATGAGTGTATGTGTGAGATATTGACAGGAAATATGGGACGAGAAGGTGGAGTGCGTGGAACAGATGGGAAATGGTAGAAGGGATAGACTCCATTTAAAGAAGTGACAAGAATGACAGACTTATAAAAGACAATTGTTCCAGATTAGGACAGGAAGCCCTTTAAAAACCAGCTTGGAAACCAAGATGGTTGTCCTACAATGTTTATCACGGTGGTTCCTGCCTCTGAAATTGCCTTTTCCCTAGACATTTGTGATTTTGCACCTGAATTTGTATTCAGTCTGTTTGTTCTTCTGTTTCCCTTCCCTTCCTTTTATTACCACATTTAGATGAGTTGTTGTTTACTAACTGGATATGTTCCTTGGATAGCACAGACTTCCCTCTTTTCCTTCAGTGGGTTGTCCCTGTGTCCCATTCCAGTTTTTCTTTCCGCTCACTGGACAGAAACTATCCTATCGCTCTTTCTCCTTATCCACAATGGTTATTCCCCATTCATTTACATCTCTAGAGGTCTAAATTTCCACTCATGCAGCCTTCTCGGTGCCATCTGTTTCTATCTGGTCTATTGCCTTTGTTTCTTTGAACTGGCTCTCTGCTATAAAAGCTCAGTCTGTTCTCTTTGTTCGGATTTCCAGGGAGAGTTTTTTTCTGTAGTCCCTGCTCCTCTGACCAGCCTGAAAGCAGCTTGAGCGAGGCGGCCAGCAACTCTAAAGCTGGTAAGCAGTGTTCTTGAATGAACATATAATTGTGCCTAAGGCACCCCCCTACAGCATAGTGAAGGTTGGTTTGCTCCCCATAGGGTTCTTGGTCCTGGTTTCTCCCCAGTCCTAGGTTTAACCCTGACAAAATGACTGACCTATCGTTTAAGCAAGGGTTGGTGTCAAGGCAGAAGTGTATTTTTGAGGTTCTTGTCCTCCATTTTGGGGGCCCCTAAACCTTTTACGTTTTTGATGCTGGCTTCCTGCACAACCATCTAGTGAGCAGCATGTATGCATCTAACCCAAAAGGTGAGCTATATATATATATATATATATATATATATATATATATATATATATATATATATATATATATATATATATATATAATACATTACTCACCGTAATCGTATTTCTGATGCTTGTAGCTGCTTAGATTCACATGCTGTGCATAGGCCGACATCTAGTGGAAGCTGCGGAGTATTACAGTTTGTTTTTTGAAACTCGAAAATGGGTGTCGAGCTAGGGCGTGCCAGTAATACTATCCCTAGTGCGACGTCCACTGTACCCATGATCCCTCACTCATGTAGGACCCTCAGATTGTATTTTTTCTGACATGAGGTAGCATGAGGAGTAGCCCGAGTACAGAGTATCCAAGCAGATAGATAGATAAGACTACAAGCATCCATGCGCCTTCTCTCAGAGGGGAGGAAGGGCGGGCGCATGTGAATCTAAGCAGATACAAGCATCAGAAATACGATTACGGTGAGTAATGTATCCCTTCTGAGGCTTGTGGAATCTGCTTAGATCACATGCTGTGCATAGATAAGCGACCAGTGTTAGAAGAAGGAGGTGGGATGTGAGAAGGGTCATGAGCGAATAAATGTCTTAGAACCGCTTGTCCCACTTGAGTATCTGTCTTGGAATGATTGTCAATGCATTAGTGCTGAGTAAAGGTGTGAATAGAGCTCCATGTAGCTGCTTTGCAAATGGTGTGAAGGGTACATTTGCAATGAAAGCCAGAGTGGCCCCGGTGCCTCTTGTAGAGTGGGCCCTTGGCGTAAAAGGCAGAGTTTTACTTGAAAGGGAGTAGCACAGTTGGATACATTTGACTATCCATTTTGAGATGGCACCTTTGGAGACGCAATCTCCTTCTCTGCCTGTAGCTACGGAGATGAACAGTTGATCTGTCTTTCTTAGCAGTCTGGTCTTGTCTACGTAGTAGAGGACTGCTCTTCGCACATCCAAAGTGTGTAGTTTCACCTCAGCAGAGCTTTTGGGTTCTTGGAAGAAGGCCGATAGCTCAATGGACTGGTTAACATGGAATTTAGAGATGAACTTAGGTGAGAACCTAGGGTGAGTTCGTAAAACCAGTTTATCCTTATGAGCAGTAAAGAAAGGATCCTGCACTGACAGAGGCTGAATTTCACTGACCTTTCTTATGGATGTAATGGCTACTAAGAAGGCAGTCTTATAAGACAGGTGTTTGAGACTAGCTTTTTGCATTGGTTCATAAGGGGGGCCCCATGAGTTTAGCAAGCACCACATTGAGGTCCCAACCTGGTGGAGGGTTCGAAATTGGAGGGTGGAGTCTCTTTACCCCTTCCATAAAAGCCTTAACCACTGGTACTTTCCACCACGACACCTTGCTATGGTAGGTGGGTATTCTGGCACCAAACAACAAATCTTTTCCATTTATCAAAGTAACAGTGTCTTGTGTTGGGTTTCCTTGATTCATTCAGGATATCCATGCATCTCTGTGGTAGATTGAAATGGCCAAACTCTATGACCTCAGGAGCCATGCTGCCAAGTTCATTGAGTTGGGTTGAGGATGTACTGTTTGACCTTGGTGCTGGGACATTAGGTTGTGCCAGCACAGGAGTTTGATGGGTTCGCACACGGTCAGTTATGCAGGTGCGGGAACCACGGTTGTCTCGCCCACATGGGAGCAACTAGGATGAGCGTCATGTGTATCTCTCTCTCTGTATCTTGTTGACCACCTTCCTCATCATTGGAGTTGGTAGAAAAGCATAGGCAAACATCCCTGACCAGTTCATCCACAGAGCATTCCCCTTGGAGCCTGGCTGGGGGAACCTGGACGCGAAGTTTGGGCATTGTCTGTTGTCGCTTGTGGCGAACAGGTCTATAGTGAGAAACCCCCACTGTGAGAAGAGGTCTTCTACGACCTCTTCATGTAGACACCATTTGTGTTCTTCCAGTAGTTGGTCTCTGCTCAAAATATCTGCTAGTGAATTGAGATCCCCTGGAACATGTTGAGATGACAGTAAAATGTTCCATCTGAGTTGCCCATATCCACATTTTTTGGGCAAGCTTGGACAGATCTTTCGACCAAAGCGCAAGAATTTTCTGTGCGCTGGGAACATGGAAATATGAAAATATGCATCTTTCATGTCCAATGTTGCCATGTAATCTCCCTTTTTTAGGAGGGGGATTACCTCTTGGAGTGTAGTCATGCGAAATTTTTGGGGCTTGACATACTTGTTTGCAGGGCGCAAGTCTAATACTGGGCGCATTGTTAAATCTTTTTTTGGCACAAGGAAGTAAGTTGAATAAATACCCTTGTTTACCAGGTTACCCGGGACGAGTTCTATCATGTCCATTGCGAGAAGATTGACGATTTCCTCGAGGAGGATCCTTTGGTGGTCCAGGGAGTGTATTTTTTGTCTCCAATGTTGATTGCGGGGGCGCTCCAGCAGTTCGATGCAGCATCCCGCGGACACTATGGGCAGCACCAATCCGTCCGAGGTGATCCCTTCCCATGCTTGAGTGAAGTTGGAAATGTGCCCCCCTACTGGGGATGCATGGGAAGGGACCCTGAGCGGAGCGTCACTGTTTTGTGGGAGGCGTACCGCCTCTGCCTGGGCTGCCTCTCCCTCTACCGCGGCCCCTTTTGTTACCTCTACTGTAACTTTGGGTACCTTGTTGGTTGCCACCCCATGATATATCTTGCCCCTGTGAGTAATTGGAACCCCTCTGGGAATTTTGTCCGCGTGAGCGACGAAAAGGATTCCCTCTTTGGTTCGTGGGTTTGTTAGTCAATTGTCCCAGGGACTTTAGGGTATCGTATTCTTCCTTGGCAGTTTTGAGTGCCCCCTCGACCGCTTTGCCAAATGAGACATTCGGTTCAACCGGCATGTCGATAAGAGTAGCCTGGGTCTCGGGTTTGAACCATGACTGTCTAAGCCAAGCGTGTCATTTTAGGACAGTGCTCTCTGCAATCAGCCGGCCTGCATTGTCTGCAGCGTCAAAAGTCGCTTTCAGAATGCACCCAGATACTGACCTACCCTCCGACGCAATCTGGGCTAATTGGCCCTTTAATTGTTCTGGAGCGGAGGCAATGAGGGCAGCTACTTGCTCCCATTGGTGGCAATTATAACTTGCTAGCAGAGTGGTGGAATTCGCAATTCTTGCTTGGTAAGCGGAAGTGGAAGCCATTTTCCTTCCTAGACAGTAAATCTTTTTGCTCTCCTTGTCTGGGGGAGCTTCAGAAGATACTAAAAGAGTCCCAGCTCTCTTTCTGCTGGTAGTCACTACCAAAGAGTCAGGCTTAAGCTGACCTCTTTGATAAAGAGGGTCAGAGGGGGCGGCCCTGAATAGTTTTTCAATTCTGGGGTTGACTGCCCGGATGAGATTAGGGGTGAGAAGGGAGGGGTCAATTCTGCGTTGTATTGACTTGAGAATTGGGATGGCTTGCACCACTGACTTTTTGTCCCCCATGATCTCTTCTGCAAAGTCCTTCTCTCCCTGAGCCCCTTGACTGTCTATGTGAAAGTGCTGTACTACTCTCGCTAAGACCTCATTTAAAAGTGGTCGATTATCCACAGGAGAATCATTGACAGGTGGATCTGTGTGGATAGGTGAGTCTAGGTTATAAGTCTCTGCCTCATCCTCCTCCTCCTGGTCCTCGTCGTCTCCGTATTAATCGACCCCTGTTTGATCGTCCAGTATTTGTATGTCTGGTAGGGTTGAACTGGAGTTTCTTTCTGAGGTCTATTACTGGGAGCCTGAGGGTCTAAATGACATTCTACGCATCACCCTGTCGATGTCCTCAGAACTCCACTCTCTGGAACTGGGAATAAGGACCTCCTGCTGAGGCTCCTCCTCTATTGCCATCTCCTGTAGAGTGGGAGGGACAATCTTGGGCCTGTTGACAGGGTCAGGGGTTTTAGATTGGTCTTTATCTGAGGATTTATGCTTCTGGCCTTGGGGTGCAGAAGTTTCATCTGATGATTTTTTCTGCTGTTTTCCCCCCTCCCCCTGGGTAGAGGTATGTTTCCCTGATTTTGGGGCCTTCTCTGAATCTTTCGACGCCTGGCGTCGAGATTCGGGGGTGGTATGACTAGTTTCTGAAGCTTTAGCGTGTGTGCGTCGAGACTCGGAGGTAGACGAGGAAATGCCTACTGGAGTCGACTGTGAGCGAGCTGTTTGGGGATAGAGTGTTCGGATTTGTCTCCTGACGAGCGTACCTCTGTAACTTTGGGGAGTGAGGCACTCTTGGCAATCGTGGTCGGCTGCCTTGTGTCATGCGGCGATCTAGACTTCGAGTGCCCAGAGGACAGAGATTCTGTGGACCGCTCTCTTCGTGCCTCCTTTTTTTGGTGACTCGACACGTGTATCGTGTCCCTGCTGGGTTTGGTGTGCTTAGGGGTAGTACTGTGGGTAGCGCTAGTGTCACCGGGTGTAGCCCCCATAACTGCCGGACAGTCCTCCGAGGCCAGGGACTTGCGTTTGGGTGTCTTTCGATGCCCCTGTGCCCTCGCCATGCGAAAAGTCGGCATTGCTGCTGTCACTGAAGGAACCCACCGCCTCCATGCCCTTGAGCTGCCTGGCGTAGTGGGCCCAACTTTTAGTGGAGCGGTCCTTTAGAGTTTTAGCTTTAAAGAGCTTACACGCTCTGCAAGTAGCTTCGGGGTGATCCCTAGGCAAACAGAGGTTACACGTGTTGTATTTATCCACCCAAGGAAACTTGCGGCTGCATTTGGGGAAGAATTTAAAAGGAGTACTCTCCATATGTTGTCTTATGGCATCGGGTCGAGTATGTATAGGAAATAACGAGTGTGAGTGTGTGTGTGTGTGTGTCCACCCCCCAACTCTCCCTACTTGTAGGGCTGTTAGGGAGAATTCTCTTAGAAAGGCTAGTTTCCCAAACCTAGTGAATCCCCCAGCAGCTTTGCTGGATTTTTGGGGTTTGTTTTTTCTCCTGCTAAGAGTGAAACTCTTTTACTCCCACTCTTAGACATGATTTGAGGTATGTCTTTGACTTGTTATGTGCTTATGGGCTTTCTTTTTTTACTCCATAGGGTATAATCTGTTTTTCTGTATGTGTAGTACACAGCACCCTCAGTGAAGTACCACAGGGGTGTCACAGTGACCCCCAAACATAGACTCTATACCCTGGGACTGACTACTGTTTCCCAGGGCATGTAAAGTCACCATTGGCTTTACTAGTCCAAAATTGTGAACAGAACCAGTACAAACCATCATATTGTGGAAGTACTGGTAAGGGGTAATTCGATTGCCCCTGGGTCTGTTTTTGAGGGGGCACTGACCCGTCAGCCCTCGTCGAGTTTCTGGCTGGTGGCAGTGGTTACCACACGAAATATTCCTCTGGAATATTCTCTATGGGATTTTCCCATTGATTTTAAACGCACCACTTTTTTGGTCTAATGTTAAAGATACCGCTGGTTTATTTATTTAATATTAAATCACCGGTTGGGTCTTTTTGCCAGAACTTGATCCTAAAATGGCGTTTGTGTCTGTCTCTAACTCTGACCAAGGTCGAGCCCTTCGTTCCACTATTTTGGTGGGTTTCTCCACAGAAGCCCTCCAAATGGTGCCACTCTGTCTGGGTTCCACAGAAAGGGTGGAGGGGGGAATTGGCACCCTGGACTGCGTTGCCTTAGCAATCCAAGTTACACTCTGCTCTAATTGGCCCAGTGGCGAGCCGCCCGGCTCACCACTTAGCATGTGTTATTGACAGCTAGGCTGATGAATGGGGGTTTTTCTGCATAAAAGCAGGGCCTTTGGGAATGGAACTTCAGAAGTCGCCACAGGACCTAAGAATCCGAAGATAGAAGAAGCTGAGCCACCTGCAACCGACGACACCACCGGTGAAGTCCTGCTGCAACGAACTCACCACTTTTCCAACGACAAGAGAAGATCTTCTGCTGGAGAGTCTTCTCCCTTTGATCTGGTAGGACCAACCAGTTCGCCCTTTTTCGCTTCCAAAGACGCAACTTGGTTGAATCACCCGTGCCAAGCACCCCGGCGGCCGGATAGCCAAGCTCACCACTTTTGACCGTGAATAAAAGGACCGCACCTTTTAATCGGGAACTCCGCAGCTGGTTT
Source organism: Ambystoma mexicanum (assembly GCF_040938575.1). Taxonomy (NCBI): domain Eukaryota; kingdom Metazoa; phylum Chordata; class Amphibia; order Caudata; family Ambystomatidae; genus Ambystoma; species Ambystoma mexicanum. The sequence continues at coordinate 679,053,257 of NC_090931.1, read as the reverse complement.
CATCCATGTGCAGTGCAACGACTCCACGTTTCCTCCTCGATGAGATCTTCTCTTCCCCTGGTCGGAACCGCGAACCTCAACCGCTGCCAGGAACAACTGCCCCTGCTGGAGCTTCCTTTCTCTTTAAGGTACTGTGTCCTGCCTGGCCTCCCTTTCTACAGATTGCTAAAGGAGACCCTTAAATCCTTGGCTTCTAAACTGGGTTGGCTCCAGGCCTTCTAACTATATCTTTTGACTCACCCCAACCTCTTTTGAACACTCTGCAAAGACTTTCAGTGCTCTTTAAACCGTGTGATCCTGGGCACATTTTGCTTGGCTCCATTTAAAGTGGGCCTGGCCTTTGAACTTTGGCTCTACAGTATAACCTGCCTTTCTCCCCTTGCTCTGAACTCTGAAAAGTGTTGGGAACTGTTTTATTTGATGCTCTTCCCTTTCTCTCCCTTTTTAACCTAAACTATTGGAGTGCCATCTAGGTTAAGCGCTCACCTCTGTCATAACAAATAGTTGTGCTTTAACCCTGACTTGCCTGATAGTTATCAAGGGAAGTGTGTATACTTACCTGACTGTGTTTTAGATTACTTTTCATTGAGAGTGCTAGTGTATTGCCTAAAGTGTGTTTTAAATAAATAATTACATACTTTTTATACAAAGCTCTGGTCAGTGTTTGTTTGCTCTACTGTGTATTGACCCTATTGTGTATACTCTGCATACTGCCCTACTCTTCTTGAGAGAGGTCCGACTGCTCAGCCACAGCTACCAGGTAAATCTGGGTGGTGCGGACTGCTACCAATTGGGTTTACTGCTGCTCCTGTAGTCTTAATATTTTTGCAATGTTCCCCAAGGGAACTGCACAGGATTCTGCCTAACAAGGGCCGAGGCCAGAGGCCTTCCGAGGCCCAAATTCGTTGTGCAGTCTCGGCGGCTCTTCGGATCGGCGTCGATCTTTAGATCTTGACGTGGAAGTTAAAGAACGGGGACATTTTGATAAATTATGACCAAATTGCTGAAACCCAGGGAACTCCACGAGAATGCTTCCGACAAGTATGGCGGAAAAAAACAATCTGAGGGTCCGACACGCGTGAGGGATCATGGGTACAGTGGATGTCACACTAGGGATAGTATTACGGGCACGCCCTAGCTCGACACCCATTTTCGAAAAACAAACTAATACTCCCGTAGCTTCCACTAGATGTCGGCCTATGCACAGCATGTGATCTAAGCAGATTCCACAAGCCTCAGAAATATATATATATACATTACTCACCGTAATCGTATTTCTGATGCTTGTAGCTGCTTAGATTCACATGCTGTGCATAGGCTGACATCTAGTGGAAGCTGCAGAGTATTACAGTTTGTTTTTTGAAACTCGAAAATGGGCGTCGACACAGGGCGTGCCAGTAATACTATCCCTAGTGTGACGTCCACTGTACCCATGATCCCTCACGTGTCTAGGACCCTCAGATTGTATTTTTTCTGACATGAGGTAGCATGAGGAGTAGCGCGAGTACAGATAATCCAAGCAGATAGATAGATAAGACTACAAGCATCCATGCGCCTTCTCTCAGAGGGGAGGAAGGGTGGGTTGCATGTGAATCTAAGCAGATACAAGCATCAGAAATATGATTACGGTGAGTAATGTATCTCTTCTGAGGCTTGTGGAACCTGCTTAGATCACATGCTGTGCATAGATTAGCGAGCAGTGTTAGAAGAAGGAGGTGGGATGTGAGAAGGGACATGAGCAAATAAACGTCTTAGAACCGCTTGTCCCACTTGAGTATCTGTCTTGGAATGGGTGTCAATGCAGTAGTGCTGAGTAAAAGTGTGAATAGAGCTCCAAGTAGCTGCTTTGCAAATGGTGTCAAGGGGTACATTTGCAATAAAAGCCAGAGTGGCCCCAATGCCTCTTGTAGAGTGGGCTCTTGGCGTGAAAGGCAGAGTTTTGTCAGAAAGAGAGTAACACAGCTGGATACAGTTAACAATCCACTTGGAGATGGCACCTTTAGAGACGCGATCTCCCTCTCTGCCTGTAGCTACGGAGACAAACAGCTGACCTGTTTTCCTTAGCGGTCTGGTTTTGTTTACATAGTAGAGGACCGCCCTACACACATCTAGGGTGTGTAGTTTCACCTCAGCCGAGCTTTGTGGGTCTTGGAAGAAAGCCGGAAGCTCGATGGACTTGGTCACATGGAATTTAGAAATAAACTTAGGTGAAAACCTAGGGTGTGTACGTAAAACCAGTTTATCTTTATGAACTGTAAAGAATGGATCCTGCACTGACAGAGCCTGAATTTCACTGACCCTTCTTATAGATGTTATTGCTACTAAGAAGGCCGTCTTATAAGTCAGGTGTTTGAGACTGCTTTTATGCATGGGTTCGAATGGGGGGCCCATGAGTTTAGATAGCACCATGTTAAGGTCCCATCCTGGTGGTGGGTTTGAAATAGGAGGGGGAAGTCTCTTTACTCCTTCCATGAAAGCTTTAACCACTGGTATCTTCCACCACGACACCTTGTTATGGTATGTGGTGTATGCTGACAGCGCTGCCAGGTGTACCGTCAGTGAGTTAAATACCAGTCCTGCATCCAGCAGGTGGAGCATGTACGTGACAACTGTGGAAGGAGTGCAATCAACTGGGTTGATTTGCTTATTCTGGCACCAGATAACGAATCGTTTCCATTTGTCAAAGTAGCAGTGCCTCGTATTTGGCTTTCTAGATTCTTTTAGGATGTCCATACATCTCTGTGCTAATTTGAGATGTCCGAACTCTATGACCTCAGGAGCCATGCTGCTAGGTTCATTGAGTTGGGTTGAGGATGCACTGTTTGACCTTGGTGCTGGGACAGTAGGTTGTACCAGCCCGGGAGTTTGATGGGTTCGCACACCGCTAGTCTGCGTCGGTGTGGGAACCACGGTTGTCTCGCCCACATGGGAGCAACTAGGACGAGCGTCATTGATTCTCTGTTCATCTTGTTGACTACCTTCCTGATGAGAGGTGTTGGTGGAAAAGCGTACGCAAACATCCCTGACCAGTTCATCCGCAGGGCGTTCCCCTGGGAGCCTGGCTGGGGGAACCTGGATGCAAATCCTGGGCACTGTCTTTTTTCGCTTGTGGCGAATAGGTCTATGGTGGGGAAACCCCACTGAGAGAAGATATCTTCTACGATTTCTCTGTGTAGACACCATTCGTGTTCCTCTGGGAGGGGATCTCTGCTCAAAGCATCCGCCAGAGAATTGAGATCCCCTGGAACATGGTGAGACGACAGGAAGATCTTCCGTCTGAGTGCCCATATCCACATTTTCTGGGCAAGCTTGGACAGATTTGGCAAACGAGTCCCTCCTTGCTTGTTTAGGTAAAACATGGCTGTAGTGCTGTCCGTCCGGATCTGCACTGACAGATTCAGCAGGTAGGGCTCGAACGCTTGAAGCACTCTGAATACTGCCAGAAGATCTAGCAGGTTGATATGATTCTTGGCCACCGAGTGAGACCACAGACCCTGAGCTGTGTGGTGGAGGTGGTGAGCTCCCCACCCTGTCAGGCATGCATCAGTTGTGACTACCGCCTGTATCTCAGGATCGTAAAAGGGTTTCCCCTTGGACAGATTTTCTCTTGTCCACCAGTGAAGGCTTAGTAGCAGTGTTGGCGAAACGACCACTAGATCGTCCCACTGACCACTTGCCTGAGACCACTGTTTCGCCAACCATTCTTGCATGGGACGCATGCGCAGGCGCGCGTGGGGGACCAGGTAAATACATGACACCATCATGCCCAGCAAACGCATTGCTTTGCGTACCGTTATCTGGCGACCGGCCTGATATTGCAGAATTTGCAGCAGTATATTCTGAATTCTTTCCTCTGATGGAAAGGTCAACCCCTCTTGCGTGTCTAGGATAGCTCCTAGAAACTGTTTGGAGGTGTTTGGCACCAGACTTGACTTCTTCTCGTTTATTTAGAAACCTAATTCGAAGAGGAGGTTGATCGTCCTTTGAATGTTTGTCCTGCAAATTACTGGGGTCTCCCCCGTGATGAGCCAGTCATCCAGGTAAGGGTACACCGGGATTGCCTCCCTGCGTAGGTGTGCTGCCGCCACCGCCAGTACCTTGCTGAATACCCTTGGAGCCGAGGCTATCCCGAAGGGCAGTACCTTTAACTGGTAGTGCCGACTATCCACCTTGAAGCGCAAGTACTTTCTGTGTGCCCGGAACCTGGAAATATGAAAATAGGCATCTTTCATGTCCAATGTTGCCATGTAATGCCCCTTTTTTAGGAGGGGGATTACCTCTTGGAGAGTAGTCATGCAAAATTTTTGGGGCTTGACATACTTGTTTGCAGGCTGCAAGTCCAATACTGGGCGCATTGTCAAATATTTTTTTTTGGCACAAGGAAGTAGGTTGAATAAATACCCTTGTTTACCTGGTGTCCCGGGACGAGTTCTATCGCGTCCTTTGCTAGAAGATTGATGATCTCCTCGAGGAGGATCTTCTGGTGGTCCAAAGAATGTATTCTTTGTTGTGGAGGGTGGTTTTGGGGACGCTCTAACAGTTCTATGCAGTATCCTGCGGACACTGTGGACAGCACCCATCTGTCTGAAGTGATCCCTTCCCAAGCTTGGGTGAAGTTGGAAATGCGTCCCCCTACTGGGGATGTGTGAGAAGGGACCCTGAACGGAAAGTCACTGTTTTGGTGGAGGCGTGCCGCCGTCTCTACTGGGGCTGCCTCTACCCTTACCACGCCCTCTCTTATTACCCCTGCCATAACCCTGGGTAGACTGCTGGCTGTTGCTGTTCCATTGTGTACCCTGCCCCTGGGAATAGTTAGACCCTCTCTGGGAATTTCGTCTACGTGGGCGATAAAAATTGCCATTCCCTCTCTGGTTTGGGGGTTTATTTGTTAGCTGGCCTAGGGATTTGAGTATCTCATACTCGTCCTTGGCATTTTCCAGCACGTCCTCGACCGCCTTTCCAAACAATAGATCCGGTGTCATGATGCCTACCCCCGGGGATCCAGATCAAGTCCAGCAGCCCCGGAAGCAGGCATCAAGTTATTCCAAGCAAGCCCAACAACCCCTGCTAGGGGCCATTTGGGTGCAGTCCTGGCGTCTATGGCGCCAGGCTCATATGGAGAGTCAGTTCTGGTGCCATAGGAGTCAGGCTCATAGATTAAAACTTACCTGATGCAGACCATGCTGCAAACTTACCTGATGCAGACCATGATGCAGAGCTCCAAGCCAAAAGAGGCTTGGAAGGGACTACTTTACCTAGGGACTATTTTTTACTCTGGTGGGGTCGGGGAGGAATACTTACCTGGGACTACTTTGGAGGCTATTTAAACCACGCCCAAAGAGCAGCACACGCTTCACGTTATTCTGCATCCAGCAGCGTAACGCTCACCGTGCCAACAAGTCTGCATCCAGTCTTCTGCCACGCCCGCCTCGAGTCTGGAGCTCCTAGAAAAAGGGAGAAAGAAGGAGAAATGGTTAGAACAGGAGCAATACCTTTGATCCTTACCTGAATTCCCGATCCACCGCGCCTTCGAGCTGGAAGAAAGAAGTTATTTAATGCACGTCGCCTCGCCTGCTGCAGCGCCGCGCTGAACTCACCGGCCTTTGCAGCATCTTCACTATTCACTGCACCCTTCTGCATGTTCCCGCCGCACTCCGGCACCTAAGGGGAACACAAGAACAGCAAGGTGAGCCAAGGGAATAAACAGAGGCAATATTAGTTACCCCCCATAGACTTACCTGATTTTACCGCCGGGGTACTATTCCTCTTCATGGGTCGGCGCAGCCTCCACCGCATCTTCGCCGTACCCCGGCCCCTAAGGGGAAACAAAAAGGACAGCAAGGTGAAACAAAGGGCCAAACAAGGGGAATCCTCCTCACCACAATAGACTAACCTAATTTTACCGCCGGAGGCATTATTCCCCGAGACTTCATAATTTCTCCCAGCACCTGAATAAGGGAGAAAGCAACAGGTTACATACTGACATTATTTTATCGAACTGTGTTGGATAATACAAATCCTTACCTGAATGTTACCGGTTGCCATGAGGAACTCTTCGCTAGGGTCAAGCTGCAACCTGCAAGGAATCGGACAAGTGTGAAAGTCAGACATTTGAACTCTTACGAACTATATACCTATGGCGTCTTGCTGGAAATCTCAGAGTCAATATTGTTCTGGAACTCACCTATTCTTTCGAACCAGTGAAGCAACTGGTTATCTACGCGCCCCTGCGCTCAATGCAGGATGGAGAGCCCATCTTTCCAAACCATCAGGTGAGACTATAAGAGGGGACATTAAAGGTGATCAGTGGGGAGAACAGCGGGGGTGGGGGTTAACGCTGAACTCAACGGGTGGTTAATTCCCTTTCTCCATTTGCAGAAGAATACTACTACGGGCCAAGCAAACGAAGCTAGGATGGCCAGTCCAGTCTGTCATCTCGGCACTACGCATCACATTGGTGGAGACCGCAGCTGTCCAGTTCAGATCGACGTCCCTCTGGGAGCCAGGTGAGCGTAACATCCAGCTCCACCGGTTTGTCTATCAATGAAGCCTGGGTTTCGGCTTTGAACCCAGACTGTCGCAACCAAGCATGCCTTTTGATAACAGTACCTTCTGCTATCAATCTGCCGGCGTTCTCTGCGGCATCAAAGGTTACTTTTAATATGCAACCGGACACGGCTCTTCCTTCCGCCGAAACTCGTGCCAATTGGCTTTTCAAGGGTTCTGGGGCGGAATCTACGAGTGCCGTGACTTCTTCCCACTGGTGGCAGTTGTAACTCGCCAGCAGGGTGGTGGAGTTGACAATCCTTGCTTGGTAGGTGGAAGTGGAGGCTACTTTCCTGCCCAAGCCATAAATCTTCTTGCTCTCCTTGTCGGGAGGAGCTTCCGACGATGACAAGGGTGTTCCCGCCCTCTTACGGGTGTTTGTAACTACCAGGAAGTCCGGTTTCAGATGCCCTCTTCTGTACAGTGGGTCTGTTTGGGCTGCCCTGAAAAGCTTCTCAACTCTGGGATTTACCGCCCTAGTGAGATAGGGATTAACAAGGGAAGGTTGTATCCTCCTTTGTATTGACTTAAGGATAGGGATGGCCTGGGCAACAGGTCTCCTTTCTCCCACTAACTCCTCGGCAAAGTCCTTCTCTTCCTGAGCACCCTGGGTGTCAATGTGGAAGTGTTCTGCCGCTCTGGACAGCACTTCATTCAAGAGAGGCTTGTTATCGACATGGGAGTCGGTAACCGGGGGTTCTTTATCTATCGGGGAATCTAGCCTGTAGGTTTCTGGGTTGTCCTCCTCCTCCTCCTCCTCCTCCTCCTCCTCTTGGTCCTCGTCATCCCCATAGTAGCCCGCCCCAGTTTTTTCTTCCAACATGCCCAAATCTGGATCTTCATAAAGGGATGGATCTCCCTGATATTGAGAATAGGGCTTTATACTGAAGGGGTCTGAAGTAGGAGCTTCAAACCAGGACTTCTTACTTGGGGGTATAGGATCCTTAGAGCCTGAGGGAGTTGACCCGTAGGGGGTAAAAGAGAGAAAGTGTTCAGGGTTTTTGGCGTAGAAATCTGCCAATGATGACATCCTTGACATGACTCATCAGTAGACCATTCTCTTGAATTGGGAATGATTCTTTCTTGAAGGCCTTTCCCTGTCTTATCTAGACTAGACCTACTGGTTTGAACAGGGGTCTTTGGGATAACAGAAGATCGAGACAAGTCCCTCTGTTTATGTGGGGTAGAACGTTTTTGAGGTGTGGAAGGAGGCTGAGACTGCTTCCTCCGTTTTCCCCCTTCCCCGTGTGTGGAAGAGTGTATACCCTGTTTTTTCACCCCTCCAGAGCCTTACGACGCCTGGCGCCGAGGTTCGGGGGTAGTGTCCTTATCTATGGATAGTAGAGGTTGGGACTCGGGAGCAGCCGTTGCGCGGCCTGTTGACGCCAACTCCTGGAGTGCGGACAGGGGATAGAGGTTGGTTTTGTCTTCTGACGATCGAACCTCCGTTACCTTGGGGAGCGAGGCACTTCTGGCAACAGTGGATGGTTGCCTGGAGTCATGTGGCGATCTAGATCGAGAACGCCCAGAGTACACCAATTCGGACCGTTCTCTATGTGCCTCTTTCCGAGTACTCGACGTGCGCGTCAAGTCTCGGTTGGACTTCGTGTGTTTTGTGGAAGTGCTGTTGGTAGCGCTTGTGTCGCCGGGGGTCTTCCTCATAGCCGCCCTGCCGGACGACCTTCCGAGGCGGGGACTTGCGCTTGGCTGTCAATTGACGCTACGTTGCCCTCGCCGTCCGAAAGCACGGCGTCGCCGCCATCACTGAAGACGCCCTCCGCTGCCATGGCCTCTTGACGCCTGGCATGGTGGGCCCAACGCTTGATCGAACGGTCCTTGAGTGTTTTCGGTTTGAACCTACTACACGCTCTGCAGTTAGCTTCGGGGTGGTCCCTCGGTAAGCAGAGATTGCACGTGGCGTGCCTGTCAACCCAAGGGTACTTGCGGTTGCACTTGGGGCAAAATAGGAAAGGGGTACCCTCCATACGCACCTTGTGGCAGCGGGCTAATAAGTGTAGGAAATATATAAGAATGTACCTATATACCAAAAGAGTGTAGAGTATGTCCACCCCCCACTCTCCCTACTTGCAGGGCTGAGGCCAGAGGCCTTCCGAGGCCCAAATCCGTCGTGCAGCTCTCGACGGTCGATTCTTTCTCCGGGCCGGCATCGAGTGTGGATGCAGTGACTCGACGTTAGGGTGGAGAAATGGGGAAATATGACAATATTTTAGCAAAAGTATGGCTAAGGCCAGGGTACTCTGTGGAATGCTTCCGACCAGTATGGCGGAAAAAACAATCTAAGGGTCCTAGACGAGTGAGGGATCATGGGTACATTGGACGTCACACTAGGGATAGTATTACTGGCACGCCCTGTGTCGACGCCCATTTTCGAGTTTCGAAAAACAAACTGTAATACTCTGCAGCTTCCACTAGATGTTGGCCTATGCACAGCATGTGATCTAAGCAGATTCTACAAGCCTCAGAAATATATATATATATATATATATATATATATATATATATATATATATATATATATATATATATATATATATATATATATATATATATATATATATATATATATATGAGAGAAAGAGAGAAAGAAAGAAAGAGAGAGAGAGAAAGAGAGAGAGGGAGAAAGAGAGAGAAAGACAAACCGGTGTATGCAGACATGAGATGAGTCTCAGGTTGACCGAGAGAGGAACAAGCAACCAGGTGGTGGCATACCACAAGCTGGTGGGCAGGACGCCCCAGGAACAACGCCAATACCGCCCGTATGGAAAGCGTGAGTCGCTTCCAATCAGCAGCACCAGTACGAAGCAGGAGTCCGACGGGGACCCGAGAACGTGAAGACGAGAAGCCAAGAAGGAACAAACCACCCTGAGCGAGAGCCAAGCCCAACCACCGGCCCATACCAAGAAAGAGGTACCTGGAGCAGCGGGAGGTCTGCAAGATATCGTTATCAGTCATAGAAAACTCGCCTCACCCACAAGAACAAGAAAACAGAGCTAAAATGACATGATGGGAGTTGGAGGCAAATAACGAGAAATCCAGAGAGGGAAGAGAGTTATTGTAAGAAGCTGAAACCTTGGTCCCAGTACGCAGGATAGGTTATCAAATGAGCAACAAAATCAACCAAGAAGTGAAAAGCCTAGAAGAGAGTGGCTGTACGCTCACAGCTGTTGTAGAATAGGTCAAACAAGAGAAACTTTAAGACTGAAAAACATATGATAATGAGAGCTTAGAAAATGGCTAAGGAAAACCATGTTAAGGTATTCATGGAGGGGAGGTGTAAGGAACTCATGGTGGCAACAGTAAAGACAGACACAAGTGATCTCCGTTCAAGGGTGTTAATTAAACTGTATAAATGGGTTGGAAAACGCCTAATCTAAACCTAAATCTAAGATGGAAGCAAACTACGACCATCAAAATAAAATACGGCAGTCCTAGTGGCGTCTTGTCAAATAAAAGGGCCTATACTAAAAAACCTATTGCCAATCCATACAACTAAATACAGAAATAGTGTGGGATAAGGTTCTTTAGAAAGAAAGAAGTGTTCACAAATGATAAGTCAGGATGTAGTAGCCGGGGGTCTCCCTTCGCTACGTTTTTAGCACAGGACAAGGTGGGATTCTGGAGCACAGCACACACTCTAGCTTTTGTCAGCACAACCCTATAGTTCTATTCTCAGGTACCAGGACCTCTGGCGGTTAAGTTTTTCTACAAAAAGTCTCTTGCCTCCGGAGACTAGCTGCATACCAAAGTAACAAACCAAGAGTTCCTTTTCATAGGCTTAGCAATCAGGGCCTTTGGTAGTTCTGCATGTTACTTTCAGAGGGCCTGATGTGTTCCAAATAACAAACCAAAAGTTCCTTCTTGCGATTTCACTTGGGTGATGATTCTTCACCCGGGTCCCTGGGTTTCCCTCTTCCAGCATCAGACCTTGCTTTTGAATGTTAGCCTCCCTCCGCCGGGTTCACTATGATTTGTATTTCAAAACAATCTTCTCTGTCACATTCACAATTCTTAATGTCGTTTCAAACAATTCATCACTGTGAACCCATTTCACGGGTTCACCCTTGTCAACACAAAGGCCCTCATTACAACTGAGGTGCTAAGTGCACCAAATTTACCACCATGGTGTAAACTACGTTTACACCATGGTGGATGGCCGATTTACCGCCCCATTACAAGGTGAGTGGGGCGGTAAATCCCCATTTCCCATTTTCCCTTCCCCATTCCCATTTTTGCCCCATAGGGCATAATGGGAGTGGGGAAGGCGCTAATTACGGTGCCGTAATTAGCACCAAGGTGCCTTAGCACCATGGAACTTAACGCCTGCAAAAAGCAGGCGTTAAGGTGGGAATCAGGCGTTAAGGGTTAACAGTGGCGTTAACCCTTAACGCCTGAGTTGTAATGAGGGCCAAAATGTTCCTTGAGGCATCAGGCTTCGCCCCCTCTTATCGGCATCCCTCCATCTGGTTTACTCTTGCAAATCTTTTCTCTCACTATGTGAGATTTGTTACCCTTAGCTTTCGATTACTGGTCGGTCATATACTTTCGACTGTATAGCAGATTTTGCTAGACCTCTGTATGACCACTTTCACCCTGTTCTCACAGCCTTCGCACAGCCTTCTGGAATTGGTAGTTTCAACAAAAGATGGATAACCAAACTAGAGTCTCTCGCTGAACACCCGCGTGGTGTAGGGCTCCTTTCAGCTAGCTTTCCCCTTACAACCTTCACAGTTCTTTGAACCTTCTTTAGCTTGCAACTTTCATTCAACACAGTTCGGTTTCTTATCGGTTCTCCCCTCGACTCACCGGCTGTGATGAACCACTTGCCTTTCCTTGTATCAGGAGTCAAGGATGATAACGGTAGCAAGCGCCTTCTGCTCTCCTGCTCCGTGTACCATTGACATCTGCTACAGCACACGTTAGCCTTTATTTGCGGTCTTACAATTTCTTCTCCAGAGGAATTGCGGGTCTGGGTCGGACAGGGCAAGGTTGCTTCCCTCCGAGTCACCCTCTCGGTTCTCGCCACCTTACTTCTCCTCTTGAACCACCGCCCTGGGATAGCTCTCTCATCGTGCTGTCTGGCTTGCTTGTAAAGGGCCATCAGGTGTGAGTGACTCTGTTCAATTGCCTGACCTTCGTGTTGGGCCATGTCAGGTAACGGGCACCAACATTAGTCTGTCGTCTTTCGTGGTGTGCTAAAAGTGTTCGTGTTAGAAAAGTGGGGGGTTCAGTGTCCTATGTAGTAGGATGAAAAGAGGGGTTAATAAAAAGGGGAATACTGCATCTCACCCGTCTGTTCCCGCTCCACTCCCAGAGGACCCCCCCCCCATCCAGGTGATCCTCCCACACTGGTTCACCCCCAGGAACTGGATCCAATAGCAATGGTCGTGTCATGGCCACCTGGATGACAGATCCCCGGGGACTAGTTTGGGTGATATCTTCAGGTTTCTCACAAAGGCCTTGGAGGAAACTACAAGTAACAATCTGAGTATCAAGAAATATTGCTGTGGAAGACCTACTGATTAGGTCGAACCAGACCAAAACACGTGTCTGTGTTTGCCGTTGGTACTATTGTTCAGAGGAGAATTGTCTACCATTTCAGTGCTGAACTGCCCCAGGGTAGGACAAAGACTATATGTTTTGAATATTTCTCCTCTGTGAAAGATAGTGAGCTAAAGAATCTGGGTAAGGCTCTCGCAACCGAAACCAATGTCTGGCAGAGGGACTCCCAGGACCCCCCCTGTTTTTTTGCAAAACCCTAGGAAGCCCGGGCCCTAAAGACCCCAAACTGCTATTGTTGCATGCCTGTGGAGACTGAAGGGTCCAGATGGGATAATAAGTGGCTTGCAATAGCTGCCATGGTGGTTAAAAGAGACTTGGCGGCCACGTGGGGATCTGGTGTAATACCGACAGTTGCAAACTGGGAGGCAGGTATGGGCCACTGCCGAAGTATGGAAAAGATAGCGTACCGGACAAAGGGAATGCTGGGAAAATATGCTAAAGTATGGGGAAAGTAGGAAGAGGGAGCAGGGTACAGGGAAAGGGGTGGGGTAGGGTATGTTTGGAATGGGGAAAGGGATATGGGACAAGAGTGGGTTTGGAGATATCTGGAGGTGGTGGGGAGGGACCGTCCTTATTATGCTGATGTTCAAGTTTTGGTGTTGTTGCTCTTATTCAAAAATATAAATAAAGTGATTTATAAAAAAATTAAAAAATGCAACCTCAGTTTGTGGAGAAATGCAAAATCCAATGATGCAGGTCTCCTTGGCACACTTCACAGGATGGAAAGAGAGTTCCAGCGACTATCACCATTTGCAGGCGACGACACGCGTCCTTCCAGTCGCAGTCACAAGAGCTGCTCCAGGACAGGTTCCCTTGAAGATAGGAAGCTGAAATTTGGGGAGAAGGCGACTTGTCACCAAACGCGGAATGGGGACGCTTCTGGCAAGGTAACCCACGAGGGAGCTGGTTAGTCTGCCCGGCAGTCCAGGGACACTTCCCAAGACTCTGAAGGGGTGGATCCTCGAGAAGACATCAAGACAAGGTGGTCCCATTAATCCAAGGGCTGAAGCACCGTTCATGGTATTCAGAGACAAGCAGAGGAGCAGGGCTTCACCGGGCCTGAAACTGGAAGGGATGCAGGGTCTGCTCTTCTTCGCTCCAGCATAGATCTGAATACCTGCAGTGGTCCTCCTGTTCTCCAAAATCCGAGCTGGAAAAAAACTTTTGGTGATTAACCCATTGAAGGGGTTCAACTTCAGTACCTGTCGCCTGACGTGATTTGTCATTGCAAGATTGTTGCATTCAAGGGCTGCAAGCTGTGTCCTGTCCACACATTTGTACCTCTATGTCAACTCCCCTGAAAACACCGGACCTACTTACCCCTGAAGAATTTCTACAGAATGGAATAAGCATAGAAAGAAACATGTTGGGTTGGGGAATAGATTTGCTGCAGTAGGCAGCAGTCTATATCACAGTGTTGTGTATTGTTTTGAATACTTTGAATATTGATTGGTTTTCTTACTGTGAGGATCTCCTATCTTTTCCTTATAATGATTGGAGATTGTATTTTAGAACACTTTTAGAGTTGAGTGTTAATTGTTATAATTGAATGTAATAATAGTGGTGTGCATTTGAATGTTTGTGTATGAGTGAGGTTTGTCTGGAGTATGTTTTTTGGGAGAGGATGTGAATAGTGTGTTGCATGAGACAGACCTTGTGTGTCTGATGTTTTAGAGGTGCTATTATGACGGCACTTGATTTTTAGATATACATGATCAATTTGTTTTGATATGTCTTTTTCTAATAATTTAATAATAAATAATAAAAAATTAATTTTCCATATGTGTCCAGTGAATTTAATTGAATTGTTTTTCTTCACCTTTTGTTTTATGTGGACATTTCACAACTCTGTGGTTTGTCTAAATGAGATAATTATTGTTTAAATGTGTGTACTTCTCTAGAGCTTACCACACAGAGAAACCCGTTCTATGGTCTCTTTAGTTTATATAAATATAACGGTGCTGTCCAGATTAGACCAAAGAATAGAGATAGACCTGGTATCCTTTGTTACTTCCGTTTTTTGCAGCAAGTTCAAACCCACCAACAGTAAGGATATGCACCATTCAAAGAGCCAGTAGTGTCTAATCAGGGACAACCAACTACAGGTTTCAGATTCGTCCCAGATGCACACTTTCTGGCACCATGGATGTGGACTGAAACTAGGCAGTCGCAGCCCCCTTCCTGGGACACACGCACAAAGGCTCACTATCCTGCGAAAACGGCAGCTTCCAGGGGAAGTGCATAACGCTAGAAGGACATTTTATCAAAGGGACGGATAAGTACTCCACCGAGCTACCTCTTACCAAGATTCAGCCACCTTGTTATTCCACGTAGAAGGGGGCAAGCACTGGTGTAAGTGACCCTTAACCCAAAGTCACTAAATTACAAAAACTACAACCAAAGGTCTAGACCACTTGCACCACACCATAAACAAATTAACCTAGTTCCATACAAATTACAGAAAACAATGTCAATGTCCAAATTTGGCATTGATTCTGGTTTCATGATTGGTTGCCTAATGGTTTGTTGCCAAAACGTGTTTCGACCTCACACCAAGGTCCTCTTCAGTGCCGTTCTCTGATACTTGTTCAATCCAATTCCTTGCTCAATCCAATAATCGCTTCACACCATATTATGTATTACATCGCTGACAATTTTGCCAATTTATCTTATTTATTCAACCTCCTGGATAGCTCTTGTACTCTATATACCTTCCCGGTATCCGAAGTTTGTATTTCCTAATATCCTGACAATTTGAGGGTTTGGTTCTTGCTCACGCTTAGGTTTCCCACCATCTCCTTTTACTTGTTAGCAATCATCTGTATTCACAATTCTTTATATGTAGTCCTGACCAAGCCATTATAAGCCGTATATATTTCAATGTTGACAAATCAATTGATCTATTCGCAGAGGAGCGGAATGCCAAGATTTGGGTATCATCTGCATAGGAATAACAAAGGAAGCCGTGCGAGAAGATGACCTTGGTCAGTGGTTGAATATAAATGTGGAACAACACTGGGTATATGATATGATATGATATAGCATTAATAACGTGGCTGTACACAAGTGTTTCTAGGCACAAGATGGTGGACCCTTGAGGAACACCACACGCCAAGATTGTGGGTGTAGAACTAAATGGAGGGAGAGAAAGAGATTGAAAACGATCAGAAATAAAAGAAGAGAACCAGGACGAAACAGCACCAGAGAAGCTGACACCGGTAAGACAACCAAGCAGGATTGCATGATCGATCGTATCAAAGGAGGTGGATAAATCAAATAACAATAAAGCACCAACATTGCCTTGATCATGCAATCAAGCAAGACCATCCACAACGGAAACCAGCACACCCTTGGTGCCATGTCCTAGTTGGAAATCAGACTGCAAAGAATGAAAACAAAGAAGATTCCTCGAGAAAAGTGCTAAGCAGGGGTTCAAAAAAGAGATTTTCAAAGCTTCATAGTAACCAGAAGAAGCAAAATGGGGCGGAAATTAGTCAGAACAAAAGGATCCTAAGAGGGTTTTTTCAAAAGTGGGCCTACCAGGGCATGTTAAAGAGAAGCTGGAATCTGCCCAGTACTAAAAGAGATGTTAATAGCCTGCGTTACCAAAGGAGAAATACGGGGCAAAATAGCCTTCAGAACAGGCAGCAGAATTGTATCCAAGGGAGATGCAGATTACAGCCTGAACAGAACTGTAATTTCTTCAGAGGTGAATACAGGGAACGCAGACCAAGAGTGAACAGAGGAGGGGACAATAGCCATGATCTGAGAGCCCATAGACCGGTGTCCAGAAGAACAGATGTCAAAAATGTTAACAATCTTCTTCACAAAATAAGTGTAAAGAGTCACAAAGGGATTGAGACGAGCGAATAGGCTCAGGAGACACTACAGCTATAGAACAAACAACTTTAAAAGTTATTTGGGTTGGTTAATAGATGCACAGATTCCAAGCTGACCGCTGGCACCTAGTAGACTTGCCGACAGCCCCTCTGCTATCACGCAGGATTTCAACGTTCTCTACACCACCCTGAGAGCAGTCTCATTTCTCCCGCAAGAGCAAACCTCTGCAGCAGAGGCTGGAAAACTGAGTGCGAGAACGTGGCCTTACCGGTTGCCAGGCCCGGTGCACGCTTCGGCCCGGCATAACAGAGCATCATCTTGTGGGTGATCATTGGCCCAGCAGTCGACTGCCCTACCTACTGGGGAAGCTGCAGAGGCCCCATGCTGCCGCCGGGTGTGCCACAGGTGCTGGCGAGGAGAGAGGAGGCGGACACAGCGAGAGGACGCTGGCAGCAGGACCTGCCAGCAGGCATCCGTATAACGAGTAGCAGCGTGGTACAGCCTGGGAGAAACCAGAGGGTATTCTCCCAGATAGACCTCGAGAATCCCTTATTCAGGTGGCCAGGAATGGGCTGGCACTCTCAGATCCCAACCTTGGGGGTGGACGAGCGAGGGAGGATCATCTGGGTATGGGAGCCCAGGGTTATGTTTGGGAGAATATCCAAGGTGAGATGTGGTATTGTACCGAGAGGAGGACGAGATACCTAGGGCCTTTGTAGGGTGTAATAGATCGACCCCCTGCCATCAAACCTCTCTTGTAAAAGTATAACAAATCTCCTAGAATTCCAAACCCAATTACACCCAGAAACCACCTCTCAGAATTACTGCTTTTCCCCGTCCTACCAGAATACACCCAGTTATTCTCTTGCCCAACCCTCAGATTATCACTTCCGGCATTTCCAACCTGCTCAGACAAAACAGTACCATTACCACAAACCCCCCTATTTATTTTCCGACAATAATCCTGGTCATCGCGTTTGTTCCACACACACTACAAATCTTAACCTTCCGAACTTACCCAAACCCCTAGCATGAAAACTATAATCCCATATAACACCTCTTCCTCTCCATACCCTGTAGGATATTCAAACACTTTAACACAACACGAAAGACAATGGACCAATTCTAGAGCTGTTCACCTGACATGTCCCAACCTAAGGGCCAGGCAAAGTCAGGCAATTAACCAAAGCCACACACACCTGACAGCACTTTCCTTTCCCCACAGGGATAAAAGGTGGAGCACAGGAGAAGCAAGGCAGACCGCACGATGTAAGAGCTAACTCAGTACAGCAGCTCAAGAGAAGGAGAAAGACGGCGCAGACCGAGAGGGTGACAAGGAGAGAAGCGACCTTGCCCTTTCCAATTTACACCAGTGAAACCTCTGCAGAAGGAATAATAAGTCTGAACAATAGCCAGAGTGTATTGCTCCAGATGTCAACAGTACACGAGACCCTCCTCTGCCGATTACCAAACCAGTAGTACCAATCTTGACTCGCAGGATAAAGAAAGCAAAGCGGTTCATCACAGCCGGTTAGTCGAGGGGAGTATTGATAAGAAACCAAACTGTGTTAAACGAAATCCAAGAGCTGATTTGATCTTTGAAAGGCAAAAGGGATACTGTTGAAAAGAGGGAGAAAACTAGCAAGAGGAAGGTCCGACACAATGTGGGTGCTCACCTAAGAAGTGCCATTACCTGGTTGTTGAAATTACGATAACCAGAATGCCCTGGAAGAAGGCGAAAAAAGGGTCAAAGTGGTCTTGCAAAATCCTCTGTACCGTAGAAAGTCCTTGACCGGCAGATGATTGTGAAGCGAAAGGGAAATTAATCCCGCTTGATTAAGTTAACGCATGAACTGTGTGTCATAAAGGTTGGCAAGTGTGAACCCAGTGAAGGGATGCTAACGAGAAGGGACGAAGTCTAAAAGTCCCCTAGCAAACTGTTTCGTTAAGGTTGGCGAGAGTGAACCTGGCAGAGAGGGCTGACGAGAAGGGGAGAAGGGGTGCAGCCTGAAGTCCCATGAGCAATGTGTTGAAAGGAGTGAACCCGATCAAGAGGTGTCTACGGTGAACTGTCTGTAAAAGTTGGCAGGAGTGAACCCGTTAGAGGGATGCTGACAAAAAGAAGTGAAAGCGGAAGAGCGGTTTAAAAAGACATTAAGATTCGTGAAACAAGAAGTATTGCAAGACAAGGCAAAGTAAATTGTCCCCCTTGCCATATGGGGTCCAAGCCAGGCCGAGGGAGATCCAGGGGTGAGAAGTTATCACCCAAAGTTAATTGAAAAAGAAACTCTTTAGTTGTTTTGTAGAAAGTGACTTGTGAGAGGTCTGCAACCAGGAAGAGGGGGACCCAGAGGTTAAGCCCTCACCCAAAATATTCATGGAACATAACTTTGTGTTTGTTTGTTGAAAGCATCAGGCCTCGAAGACAAGAGACTTGTTCAAAGAGACTTGACCATCAAAGAACCCGATAGCTGGTGCTGAACTGTGAGTTTCTGCTGGGAAAGCTCAAGCATGTGCTGTGCTCAGAAGATCCACTGTGTCCCGTGCTAAAAACTGTGGGGAAGGGAGAACCTTGGCAATCACATCTTGACATATTTGTTAAGACTTCTTTCTTTATTGAAACCCTATTCCACACACTTTCTATAATTAGTTGTAAGGCTTTGGCAATAAGACTGGTTTAGTATAGGCCTTTTATTTTGACAAAACGCCACAAGGACTGCTTTATTTTTCATTTGACAATCGACACTTGCTCCTATCTTAGATTTAGAATTAGGTATTTTTCCACCCTGCATTTACACTTTTAAACACCCTTGAACTGTGATCACTTGTGTCTGTCTTTAAAGTTGCCACCATGTGTTCCTTACACGCCCTGCTCACAGAATGCTGGTGGATCGGGTCTTGCGCCCACGATCCACGGACTGGTTGAGGTAGGAGGGGGGGGGGTAAGAGAGGTGCAGCGCAGAGCCTTGCTCCCTGAAGACACCAGGCAGAGCAGTGCAGGCATGCCTGGGGAGCCCCCTGCTGAGGTTGCCTTGGCTAGACTGGAGCAGAGAAGGCCCAGGGAGGAAATTGCACACAGAGAGGTGGCCGTAGCCCTGGAGGACTTAAGTGAAGCTCTGAACGGGAGTGCTGAAGGTGAGGACCCGAGCCCCCTGAGACCTGGGCAGCCCTTGGGCAATCAAAGTGCATGGCCGACGGTATTTAAGGTGCAGCCCCCCCAAAGACACACGAAGGCTAATGCCCCAACCAATTGCCAGCAAGTTATAGACTTCCAGGGCTTCCCTGGTAGTGGGGAGCCACAGGGGTCGGGGTGCACCAGCACTGGAGAAGTGACAGAGACACCAGCTACAAAACTCATTTGGCCTCATTACGACCCTACCGGTCAGGAAAGAACGGTTGGGTAAATCCGCCACCACCGTTCTTTTCGGACCAAGGTAAACCCAAGTGTGGGGAATGAACTGTATAAGAGAATAACAAGACCGACACATGCCCTTAAGATTGTGAATTGCATTTTGAAAGACATTGAATGTGGAAGAGAACCTGGCGGGGTAGTATACCAGGTCTGCTGCGAGTCTGGGACTTGAACCCAAGTTGTGGTATTGTGAAGAGGGAATCCAAAGGAAGACACATGCCATCAGGATTGACCGGCTGATTAAGAGCCCTGCAGGCGGGAGGTGTCACTCACGTCAGTTCTGACCTGGCAGGTTTAACACCACCCGCCTGCAGGCCGGACATGGAAACACCGGCTCTGTCATAGACGGAGCCAGTGTTTCCATGGTCCCCATCCCCATGGAGTCCTAGTGGACTCCATGGGAATAGTGGACTCCATGGGAATAGGGATTTACCAATTTCCGCCTCCGGAATTACCGGGTCACCGGGATTGTAATGCCCTGGTGATTCCGTCAATCACGGAGGCGGAATGGTAATACAAGTCCGGCGGTAACCTGCCGGAATTTCTGGCACGGTTACCACCGGACTTGTAATGAGGCCCATCAAGTTATAGCCTGCCCTGGCCTACTGACTTAGGATTTGTATTGCCTGGTATACTGTCCCGTCAGGCCTTTTTCATGCAATTCACTTCACACATTTGGTTTTGCCTGGTATACTCTCCTGCCAGGATTTGAATATACAATGTCCCTCTGGTTTTCCCTTCTTGGTCTTCCCCAAGTTCATCCACGGTCTAGAGCTTCCAATGTTTTGCTCGACAGTGGTTCATTGTCCCAACCCTTTACCTGGGCTCACTGGTTCTTTTCCTACAGTCTCTCTGTGTTCCCAACTCCAAATTGGGTGCTTCTCTGGCTCTCTCTCTGCCCGGCAGGCACCTCAGTTAGGCGTTTGGTCCTCGGTCGGCGTCCCAGCTCCCTCAGGTGTCAGGAAGCATGGCTTGCTTCCTCCTGCTTTGCCACAGCATCCGTGGAGCTTCCCTGAGAGCGTCACTCACCGGGCTGCCTTCTTGCTCTGTCCTACCACTGCATCTTCTGCAGCACCTAGCCAGTCAGATCTCCCATTCTCGCAGCGTCCTCAAACTGCACCAGATGGAAAAGCACTCGATCTCCATACCTCTCTTCCCGACGTGGTTTTAAACCATGTTGGGCCAATCAAGAGTCTTCCAGCTACTAGACGGCTGGTGGTGTTCTCATTATCAGTAATCATCATTGGTCCTTGCCTCTTCCTCCTCTCAGTTTTTGTCACCTTGTTCATTAACGGCTATTGAGGAGTATTGTCAGTAGACTTGTCAAGTTGTCTAGGGGTATAATGGCAGTATGCCATCAAGGCATGAGGAATGGAGGGAATATCGCTGAAAGGGGGATACTATGTCTCACCTAATGATGGTTCCATGTTTTAATATCCCTGCAAAAATATTGCGATCCAAAAATATTGCCATATTATTGCACCGATATTGACCCATGGACCCTGCGGGGGACAACCCCCGCATTATTTTACAATGTGCGGGGGGCACCCCGCTCCCAAAAATTATCCCCCCAAAAATAATCACCTATGGCGACACAAACGGCCATATGTACAACAATATTTTTGGTGGGGATATTTTGTAGGGATACCCCCGATGATGTTATGTCATCCCCCGCCCACCCAGAGGGTTGCGTCCCCCATGTGGTCCTCCCACAAATAGCCACCACCCAGGGTCGGGTAGCAGCTGCCGTCCCCTGGTCCCATGAGGAGAGGGTACCCTCTAGAAAAGGAGTGATGACATCATCAGATTCACACCAGCTACAAAAGAGGGGGCCTACTGGCCCAGATTTAGAAAGCCCAATATAATTCTTGTCAGATGGCTGGGAGACTTTTTAAGAGTCTGAACAAGAGTTGGCAGTTTCTAAGGATCTGAAAGTTAGAAACCAATTGAAGAATAGTTCTTAGCAGACCCTCTCCCAATCCAACCACCTTAGGGCAATTCCATGGGAAGATCCTTGACCAGAACACCACCAATCACAGTCAGGCAAGGGAGAGGTAGAGAAAGGACTAAGTTAGATAAACCCAATGTAGGTGTGTGGGGTAGAAACTGGCATTTGTACTCACCCCTGCTACTCTGAATTATTCAGGACCACAGTAGAAGTTCCTCAAATTGCTGGGCCTCCTTTTCTCGTGCCTTGGTTCCGATGAAGAAAGTGCAGCGGTCTCTGATGCAAAGGCCATTTTGGCATCAGGATTTGAGTCCGGCTGGTCGGTGGTACGGCAAGCTGATGGATTGGTTCTGGACACTGACTGGACAGATGAAAGAACTACCACTCCGGCGACAACCACAAAGGGGCCCCAGGACACAATGCAGAGGGCGATCAGCGAAGGTTACTCCAAAGAAATGGTGGAAGTCAATTCTTGTAGTGAAATCAAAGAAACTGGTTCTGCTAGGTCTCTTTAAGTGGGAGAGATTTCAGCTGAACGGGATGCCTCTTGTTTCCTAAGTCGAGGAGCTGATGGGTCCAAAGGTTCAATTGGGGGGGAGGGGATTGATTCAGTGACTAAGCCCAGGAAGAAGCAGGTCAACTGACAGAATGGTTCTGAAGGTTTCCAAAAGCAAGGTCCTCAAGCTGGGGTTGAGACTGCTTGTTCCCACCGGTCGGAGCTGCTTGTTTTGCTGCCATCGCATTTTTATTTGTGTCTGCACACTTTTTAGAATTCCTGATTTACTTTGTATTGCTGCTATTTCGTTTCTACTCGTGGTTGCACACATTTTAGAATACCTGTTTTTGTATTGTTGCTTCATTGTAGTAGATTGATTTTTTATTATGCTCTCAATACCATGAAACTTTCCTATAAACTAAAGAAAAGTGCGACTTGAATCAGAGTTTTTGTTTACTCTGCACGCACTTCCAAATTACATTTCCAACCAGGAGCTTTAGTTTTGCCGCTCATTTCCCTTGAAACCCGGCACGAACGCGCTGGCGCAGACGGGTCAAGCTAGTCTGTGCTAGTCCGTGCAGGACCGGCAGGAAGGCAGCTCGCTCCCCTTCACTCTTGCCACCATGGGGTTTGTGGAGGTCCTGGCTGCAATTGAGGCAGCCAGGAATATATTTACCATACCTGTGTCTCCCCTCTGGACTGCAGCCCCGGTAAGTCCTGCTTCCATGCAGTGAATAGCCAGAAACGATTCAACACTTACCAAAGGTATGGAAATCAACTTAACAGCAGCCCCCGAATCCCTGGGTCTCTTGCCTCCCTCTGAAGTTACCCTCAGTTCAGTCTTGCTCGAAGCAACAGCGCAGGAGAGCTTGTGTCCTAATCCCTGCCCGACGCAGTGATCACATCCACCACTCCCCTATCGAATTCCTCGCATTTGGTATCCAAGCACTATCGCCATGCCTATACTGTGACAACCGTACATGACCTATCTGCATGCTCTTGAATACCATATCACTGGTGAAGCACGCTGCTGAAGTTGCGGCCTACATAGAGAAAAACATTGACATCTGTGCCCTCACGCAAACATGGGGCCATAGAGCTGCAGGCCCTTCCTTGGATTTTGCTATTCCTGAGGGGGATTTTATCTTTAGCACTGTCTAATTACCTGTTGCTGCATCTTGAACCCTGTCCTAGCTATCTCATTTTGGGAGACTTCAATTAGCAGGATTCCCCTGGCCTGATACTAGACAGTCAGGAAAGGGAAGAGAAGAGGAGCTTATATCACCCAATAGACTACCAACAGTAAATAGAAAGAAGCTGGGTAATGATAGTAAAATACCACTATCTCTAAGGACTATGCTCACCGAACCTGGGGTAATATGCCAATTAATCTATTGAGCCAGCCGCAGTATCGCCTCAGAAACTAGATACTCAGTGAACCTAGAGAGAGAGATATAAAAACCCATTTTGACTACCGATACATAAACTAAACTACACTACAGGGAATATGAGGCATACACCCACTAACCAAAACCTCCAATTTCTGCTTATTTAATTCACACAAAACCCACACAACCACCTCTCTCACAACAAACCGCATAGACTTCACCACACTGCAACAACAAACAACCAACACATAGATCGCAACGGCAGCACGCGAGGATCCGCTTCGATCCTATTTGCACACCCAATCTCAGCGCACAGTGAAAACCGAACTGAAGCTGTCAACAGTACACCACCTCTCACTTTCCTACGCCCTCTTTAATCACTAACCCACTCTGTCCACCTTTTGTTTATAGATCCGCCTGAGCGCCTGGAGACCAACTCCGTTGGTGACTGTGCACTATATAAATATCTTTAACATTAACATAGCTGGAAACAATGTAACAAGGGCAAAGCCAAGACAAGTGGGGCCAACTGGGAAAGACCAGGAAAGTGCAAAGCTGCCCCTAAAGTCAACAGGCTGGGACTTGGCAAATTAATGTGAATCTGTACACAGGAACAAGTGCAGAAGTAATTAAGAAATTATATGCTTTTTTTAGCACATTTAACACCCCAAAATGCATAGTTCCCTAAAAACCCTCTCTGCACATTTTAAATTAATTAAGAAAGCAATCCCTGTAATTTTTTTTTTATATTAAAAAAAATTGCTGCCTTAATTTTAAACTTAAACTTCTCTTCCCCTAACCAGAAATCACACTGTTTGCCACATCTCACGATATTATAGTTTAAAGTATTTACTCTTTTTTGCCATTCATGCCGATTCTCAAACTCAGAAAAATTCTTGGGAAAAAAAGAAAAATAACCATCACACCTTCATAAATCATTCTTTCTTACAATGCACACATGCTGCCTAGCCTCAAAACTGCCCTACTTAGATTCAAGAATGTGAATCGCGTAACAGCGGGTTTTCAGAAAAGAAAAAGCTTGGCATCAGCAATGCATCGTGGATGATATGACTAACATTTTGGGTACAGGGGCACCCTGCTCTATGCCAAATTAAAATGAATCAAAACAACTATTGGATGGATTTAGGCCAAACCAACAAAGGATTTTCTTTGAGCGCTATGCGTCCGGCTTGCTTCTTATTTGCTGCAAATTCATCCAGCGGTTTGGTCTGTGCACTTCAGCAAAAATTTGACATTTTCCACTATGGGAAAATGTATGGAAAAGTGAAAAAACCACCCTTTTTTACCCTTCATATCTTTTCAACCGTAACACGGATTTCGGCAAGTCTTTCCAGTTCTGGGGGCCCCTGGCCCAGGAGTAGGAATGTCAGATGTCGTGCTTGATCTGTCCTACGGCTCAAATGTTATTAGCCATTGAATATTTGCATTTCCCATAGAGGATAGGTTTCTCCTGAAGTATAAGTATAATAACATTTGACTGGCATGACGGATTTGGCTGAAATTTTGCAAACACATTGTCACATGTCCCCCACCCCCTGAAGTTTTCAGAAAAATCTGTAAAAAAATTAAACAGTGGCTTCCAAGATGGCTGCCATCAGGAGAGCACCGTAAGCGTGCCTGCCCTCTGTAATGAGGAAAGTGTCTAATCACCTAGATTTTAGAAGAGCACTTAAAACAACCCTTTTCTAGGCCTTCTTACTGTGGTTCCAACACTGTTCGTTCAGTTCTCCCTTTCTAGCGCCATGATGCCTTCGGGCGGCCGTGCGCTCTATAAATGAATATAACATAACATAACGTAAGCGGTGCTCTCCCGACCTCCGGGGATAATTGGAACATTTGAAAGGCAATTTCACCCACCCCAAGCGAAGCTGCAAGCACATGGTGCAGCTGGCAACTCGCTCAGCTCTCCCGATCACAAACCGGAGGAGTGATTGAAGCACCATCAGTTCGACTGGGTTGGCCACGGCCATAAGGAACGGCCCAAGAGGGATCGGTAGGTGTACAAGGCAAAGGCAAGCGCCCGAGCATACTGGCCACTCCCGACACAGGAACCCCAGCCGAGGATACGCTGAGGATACACAGAGGAGAGCAACTCCCTCTACTGGCGTTTGGCACAGGGAATGGAGTCGGGAGGAGAAGAATTCGCCGGCAAGCGGTTTCCGCAGCTGATAGAGGAGACGTGACTATATGGAAGCGGCTGAGCTCCAACGAAGACCCGAGACATTTCTTGGGCGTACTGGTGACAGAGGGGCTTTGACCTGGAGGTGCTTGAGAGGCGGTGCTCTGAGAGGTGCTACAGTGGCGAGGGAGGTGATAGCGGGCTCACTCCCACACATGGACTTCGGACACAGAGGCCCCCATTAACCCACGGGAAGGGGACGCCTCATAAGCAGTGGAAGCACTTACTACTTAATGAAATATTCAGGCAAGGAATGCGCATTTCGGCCCTGCATCAGAGAGCTATATGAAGCCGGCATATAGGGGGAAGGCGTGCTAACCCCCCGGTGCAACCCCTGGAAACATCTGTCACACATATTGAATAGAGACTTGGCATAGGGGTTGAAAACTATGAGAAGGACCGCCACCAATAATTCAATACTTCTGCCCCACGGAGCTGGAGAGACTCTCGATATACCATAATTAAGGGAAATGGCAGAAATGAGTAGTCAATCGTATTTTGGTGTTTACTGTAGTGCTACATAGGGTACCCTGATCAGTGGGGTGGTGGTGGCCTGAGAGATTTGCAAGGGGTAAAGACTTAATCCCACCTACAAAAGGTTCTAAGGAAACGCAGTATAGTAACTTGCAGAAAAAGTGGGGCCGGGAAGCAAGCTCCCCACATGCGGCAGAAGGCTCCTCGATTTAAGTGGAGAAGGGAGATACTCCACAGCAAGATGGCCTGGACCAGACAGTAACTACCGTGGTCCTGAAACAGTATTTCAACGATTTTGGGGACAAAATTGCAGACACAGTTCAGTGGCAGATGGATAAGATGAGGGAGGATCTGGCAGAGGCCCTGCCGGATATAAAAAAGGGATGTCAAAATTGAGGAGAGGGTTGACACCAACAAAAGGGACATCCAAGATTTAGCAGATGACTCTAGGAAATCAGAAATTCTCCTTGAACAGCTGGTAACTGCAACTCACAATTTGGAAATCCAGGCTGAGGATCTTGAAAATAGGTCCAGAAGATCAAACATTCATATGAAGGCCTTGCCTGAGGAAGTACTGGACACAAATCTTAGGGCTGTGGTTGGCAACATGTTTGCTGACCTCTTGGATCCGGAGAATCCAGGAGGCATTCACTTAGACAGAGTGCATAGGGGTGGCCCCCGGAAGATGGAATCAGGGTACAGACCAAGGGATGTCCTGGTGGCATTTCAGGACTATTCCACGAAGGAACGGATTTTACTAGCGGCAAGGAAAGCAACCCAAATCGCCTATAATGGAGCAGACATCTCCTTGTTTCAGGATTTGGATAATATTACACTCATTAAGAGAAGGCAAATAGCTCCGGTCCTCAAGGTCCTTCAAGAAAAAGATATAAGATACAGATGGACATTTCCGTTTGGGGTAACCTTCGAATGGCAAGGCAAGCAGAGGAGGATTGGCTCATGTGAAGGCGGAAGAATACTGGGCATTGAGGAGCAGGGAGTGGGAGAGCGGTCAAAATGGCCCCAGAGTAGGCCTAGAAGTTGGGAATGGTCTACTAAAAGAGCCAAAAGTGGGAAGAAAAAGGGGGTACCAACCCCCGCGGAGGAAAAGGCCTGAATGGTGATGAAAGCAGGAAAGGATGTGCCTTCTGGGAGACGGTTGTGAGTGGGGAAATATTCAATGGCAAAAAGGGGGCAGACAGGATAAAGATCAGGCCAGGGGAGGGCGTTATCTATAGCCATGCAGTGCGCTGGGGTTGGGATCCGTGAGGGCCTGCTCTCGAACCTTGACTCTAACACTCCATGTTTTCTCATTTTTCTTGATCTCTCTTCTGCCTTTGATACTGTCAACCATACCATCCTGCTCAACCGTCTCCGTGATAACCTGGGTATCACTGGTCAGGCTCTGGCATGGCTGACCTCTTTCCTCTCCAATCGACCCTCCCAGGTCCAACTGGGGTCCTTCCTCTCTGACATCTTTTTCTCTACCTGTGGTGTCCCCCAGGGATCTAACCTCTGTCCCTGGCTGTTCAACGAGTATCTGGCACTTCTTGCCCACCGCATCGCCGCTCTCTGCCCCAACTATCAGTGCTATGCAGATGATACCCAGCTCATTTTCAGGCTACCCTCGACCTCCTCTTCTCCTTCCCTCATCTCCGACTGTCTTTCTGCTATCCATGCATGGTGTGTCGCCAACGACCTCTGCCTTAATGCCAGTAAGACTGAGATTCTACTCATCGGTACACCCACTCCCTCCTTCCCTGCAGCTCTCTGGCCAGCCTCTCTTGGCCCTCTTCCCGACTTCTACCTACAAGGCAAAAAACCTCGGGGTCATCTTCGACTCCACACTCTCTTTCTCTCCTCACATATCTGACGTCTCTAAGAAGTCACACTACCAGCTACACCTCCTCAGAGGTATCCTTCCTTTCCTCGCCTTCCCCCAGAAGCTCACTGTCTCTAGAGCCCTGGTTCTCTCGAAGCTGGACTACTGTAAAAGCCTCTATCTAAACCTGCCTGCCTCTACTCTCTGCCCTTTGCAACTCATCCAGAACAGGACTGCGAGACTTGTCCTTGGCCTCAAGCCCAGGGACCGTCTCTCTCCAGGACTGAAATCACTACACTGGCTCCCAGTGGCTGCAAGGATTAAGTTCAAAACCCTCTGCATTGTCCACAAGGCCTTCTGGGGCCTTGGGCCAAAATACCTTCAACTCTCTCTTCCTAAATATCTTCCCTCTCGAGCTCTTCGCTCATCCGCCTCAACTCCCTCAGGGTCAGCCGCTTCTCCAAGCAACAAGTTGGGGGTAGATCTCTCTCCGCAGCAGGGGCCTCCCTCTGGAACAGCCTTCCTGCCTCCCTGAAACTTGAGGAGAACCATCTCCGGTTCCGGAAGCACCTCAAAACCTTCCTCTTTGCCTCCTCTTTCTCTCCCCCTCTGCCCAGCTAAAATTACTCAAACTGCACTGAATCTGCAACTGGGCCACTCACCGATCTCGGTCCTTGGCCCAGCCACTCTCCCCTGCACGCTCTCCCTGGCAACCCCTGCACTGCGGGACTGTCTCTGTATCCCTACAGCCGCCCATTCCCAGCACTTGTCTGCACTTACCTTGCACTTGCCACCAGCTGGCCCTTATTATTTATCTTGTATTCTACTAACGCTGTATTGCACTTTCCCGTCTCCCGTACCCCCTTGCACTTTTCCCTTCCCATCTACCCTTGCGCGATCTGTATAACACCTGGCCTAGTAGGATCGCTGTCTGTCTCCCCTTGGCCCCATCCTCCCCCGCCTCGTCGCGCCTTGAAACACTTGTGTATAGGCGCGTTACAAATGCCATATCATATCATATGCTCAATTCTCGAAGGAGCGATTAGAGGGGGGCTAGATGCTGGCTGAGCATTCCTGGCGTAGGAGAGGGGGGGGGAGGTCCATATATGATTAGGGAAAGGGGATAGGAGCAGATCCCAATAAGATGATAAAGGGAAAAGCTGCAGGTTTGGTAATTATTTCTATCACCATTAACAGGCTAAATTCCCAGTTGAAGAGGACAAAATTGGAGAGATTTCTCCGGAGAGAGGGGCCTGACATTGTCACTCTACAGGAGACGCATGTGCAACTCCGGGATAGAGACAGAATAAATTTGAGGGGTTTCCGACAAATCTATCAAGCCAACGACAAGACCAAAAAAAAGGTAGGGGGGGTAATGGTTGCTTTCAGGGATGACCTCAATCTCATGGTAGAAGGTATAGAATGGGACGTCTCCGGGAGGTATCTAGCTTTAATGTTAAAAGGCGAGGGGAGGGATACACAATAGCAACGGTATATGCTCCTAATATTGGTCAAGACCATTTTCTTCAGAGATCACAGCCTAAATTAGAGAGGTTTAGAAAGAGCCTGGTGCTACTTACAGGTGACTAACATTGCGTGGGAAACAGAAAAGGATAAGAGTGGGAAAAGTTTAAGAACACAGGGAAAACCTTCCAAAGAAATGGTTGGGACGATGGAGAGCCTGGGAGTTGTAGATGTATGGAGGGTGAGAGAACGGGACAGAGAGGGTTATACATTTATTTCTTATGTACATCGTTCCTCGTCTAGGATGGACTATGTTTGGGCGTCCTACGTTTTGGTGGGCCGGGTGATGGATATGACAGTGGGAGCTATGGTGCTGTCGGACCATGCCCTGTTAATGTGGAGCATAAGAAGGAAGAGGGTCCCCAGGGAATGTTGGGAGTGTGAAAATGGAGGTACCCTGCGGGCTTGCTCAAAGATGACATTTTGAGGGAGGAGATCAGGAAAGGGATTGAGACCTATTTTGGGGATAAGGAGGAGGAGGATACCTCGCTACAGACACGCTGGGACGCCTTCAAGGCAACAATAAGGGGTAAGATCATTGGTATGAAGCGCAAAGGGAAAGGGAATTAAGGAAGGTGGAGGATGATCTTGAGACGAGGTTGAAACAGGTAATGTGCCGAATGGGATCAGGAGCGAATGGGGAGAATTTAGGGCATTAAAGGGGTCAACTCGAAATGATACAGGCAAGTGCGGCGGAAAGTTCCCTACTGTTTCTTAAACAGAAATATATTAAGGCAAATAAGTCTGACAGACTACTAGCGAGAATGCTGAGACAGTAGAAAAAAGCTAAAACCATTTTGAAAATAGCTAAGTGGGGGCATGTACACGGAAACTGAGGCTATCTCCCGCGAATTTTGTAGATTTTACCCCCACTTATATAGTTCGGAAGGGGCACCAGAAGAGGAGCAGATGAAATATTTGGAAAGTATGAAACTAAACATTATTTCAGAAGAGGAGAGAGGAGTACTGGAGCCAGACATAACAAGTGAGGAAATACGACAGGTTATTTCTTCTCTCGGGTTTACATCAGAATTCTATAGAACCTTTAGGGAGACCCCCTCTTTAACGTCTTTGGGAGTGTGGGAAAAATCTCCCAGACTATATGAAAGAAGCAAAGGTGGTCTTGCTTCCTAAGGCAGGTAAGGAACCTTCAGCGTGTGGGTCGTACAAACCGATTACGTTAATTAATGTGGATGCCAAGATTTATACGAAAATCTTAGCAAACCGTCTAGATCAGATACTCCCTCCGGTAATGTGCAGAGACCAGTCAGGTTTCATTGAACGAAGACAAACAAGTGACAATATTAAATGGATAACTCATTTTATAGAAAAAGCGAATAAGACAGACATCCCCCTCCATCCTCCTTTCCCTGGACGCCGAAAAGGCTTTTGACAGGGTAGGATAGAATTTCTTGTGAAGAAAATCAGCTTTGGGGAGAACTTTATTTCTAAGGTTAGAGCAAATTAGCACTCCCTGGTGTTACGCCTAGCAATAAATGGCCAAGTATCAGCACCTATTAATATTCAGAGGGGCACAAAGCAGGGTTGCCACTCTCACCATTGTTGTATGCTATCTATTTGGAGCCCTTGCTAGACACTGTCAGAGAAAACACTGCAATAGAAGGGATCTAATTTGGAGAAGAAGCACATAAAATAGCTGCTTATGCAGATGACATGTTATTGACAGTACAATCCCTGGAAACATTTATGAGGGCATTGGGAGGGGAGTTGCAGAGATTTGGCGCGGTTGCTGGATTAAAAATAAACACTCAGAAGTAGGAATTATTAAACTTGACAAACACTATTGCCACCGAAAATGCAGTCAATGAGGGGAATCCGTATAGATGGGTCCAGGGGGAAATAAAATACCTCTAGGTATTTCTGACTAAAACATTAGATTTGTTATATGTCGCCAACTACCCACCTCTCCTACAGAGTATAAAATCCAAATTGGTGGATTGGGGTCCGTTGACTATTACATGGATGGGAAGAATTAATGTTTTTAAAATGGTGACCCTTCCTCAATTGCTATATTACTTCACTGCCCTCTCGATGAAGGACCCCCCCCCTTCGTTATTTCCAATAAAAAAGAAAACGCGACTGGCGAGACAGGTGATGCGGATGCCTAGAAATAAAAGGGGAATGGGGAAACCAAATTTTAGAGTATTTCTTAGCCTCACAGGTGCAGGTGATTCGGGATTGGTTAAGGGGGGGATCGGTGCAAAGTATGGAGGGACATGGATAGGGCAGTGGTAGGGGGGGATGTTTAGCAGAGGTATTGTGTAAACCTAAAGCGGATAGACCCAAGAACATGAATTGTAGTCAGGTAACAGAAGTGGTGGGATATTCCTGGGAGTTAGTAAAGAGGGCACAAATTACTACCTTCATGTCCCCCTTTTGACACAATTTTGGTCAATTCACAGTTTTCTCCAGGGGAAGGGGGGGTAGGGATTCCAGAAGTGGCAGGAAGGGGGTTGCCAGAAAATTCGGATTTGTTTGTGGGTCCTGAAATAAAAACCTTTTCCCAATGTAAGGAAGACTTTGGCCTTGATGAGGGGGGAAAGGTTTAGATATAATCAAATAAGACACTGGGTGTTGCAGGTGCCAATGAGGGAAGGGGTGGCCCAAGCTCTGTCCCCATTTGAAAGATACCTTGAAACGGAACCAGGAAATGAACAACTGGTAGGGGCAATTTATGGGTTGGCAAAGCACAGGGAGGTCCCGGGGGCGAGAAGATATATGCCGAGCTGGGAAACTTCAGTAGGTCAGCCAATAGAGGAGGAGGAATGGGAGAAACTGTGGGGTCGTATCCCTAAGCTTTCCAGGTCCCTCCAAACCCAAGAAATGTGGGTGAAATTAATGATTCAGTGGCACCTAACCACGGTTATGTTAAATAAAATCAATGGCTCAGCCTCCAAGATGTGTTGGAGAGAGTGTGGCAAGGAGGGATCTCAGAGTCCTATTTGGTGGGAATGTCAGAGGATTCAGTTGTATTGGGGAATCATTTCAAAAGTGATAGAAGCTGCTTTGGGGTTAAGGTGGGGTGGTAAAAAAAGGCCTTGCGCTTCTAGGACTGGGGCCTGGCTTGAATGACTCCGTCACCAAACCAGGACGTAAGGTTCACGTGATATTGATGATGGCCGGAGCATTGGCCCTGGCACAAAAATGGAAGTCGAAAGATCCTCCATCGCAATACAAATGGATGGGCAAGGTTTGGAATTTTCTGGCCCTAGAATCGGTATCCTACTCGTTACAAGGAGATCAACAGGGTTTTTTGTCTGGCTGGGTACTGGTATTGGACCATCTTCAGAAAGGGGCAAGTGGAGCTTAGTGCACAAGGCGAATTAGACTTTTGGGTCTACTATAGGCACTCATGGCATCAGGTCAACCGAAAAGCAAGTCATCAGGGTGGAAAACAACTTTTGAGGCTCGGGGAAGGGGATGATAGAAATTGGGAACTGGAACTATATTGAATGTGTAAACTGAAGGTTCATGCTCGGACCTGGAGGGAGAGGGAGTTGTTTTATTTTCTTCTTAGAAGGAAAAGTTCATTAAAAAAAAAATATATAAACAGCTATTAAGAAAGTAAAAAAAAATAATAAAAAAAAAATAAAACACTGTTTTTGCCTACTCCCTATTAATTTCCCAAGAGAGAAAAAGTCCATATCCCTGCACAGCACACAGCAATCACCACTGGACAAAATTGGACAAGGTACGAAAAAAAACGTACAAAGCGTTGACTCGTTTTTCCGGGAGAGGTCTGGGATTATTGTGTCCAGTAGTTTTTAAAACATATGACCAAGAAGGGGGTGCATTCTCCCAAAATTATAGCTATATCTCCCAAGGTACTTTGTAGGAGAGAGGCTTTTCAGAAATGAAATGCCATCATTTTTTTTTTTGTTCGATCAGCGAACTAACCCCTGGGTTATTACGGGGATCATCGCGTATCGTCGAAAACAAAAAGTGGAAAAAATGCAATTTGGAGGGGTAGAAAGGACGTAATGGCATCAGACTAGGGTTTGGAGGGGGAAAGAGGACACCGTGTGACATTGGGCAGTTGGGGGGCTGCGGACCAAGTTCAGAGTTTGAATGTTTTCTTATAGCTACGATTATTCAGCCGGATAACCGTGGTTATACAAAAAATAAAACGTTATCAGGACGAAAGTGTGTCACACGAAACGATGATGGTTGGGGGAATGGAATAGGGTTGGCGAGGGAAAGAGGACTTGAGGGGGAGCATGCCAGGAGGAGGTGGGTACTTGGTGGGTGCCTGGGAGGGCAGGGAAGAGTTTTGGATTTTGTGCGTTTTTTGCAGATAACCACGGTTATTTGTGGGTAACTGCAGATAACTGCGGTTATTTGTAGTACATTTTCAATAGAACCGTGGTTATGGGGAAAACCTTTTTGTTTAAAAAGAGATTACAAAAAATTGATCAATACCAAATAAATTGAATCTTACAGCTACAGTGAGATGGGGGGAAATGGGTGTGGCCGAAGGATATGGCTACTGGCTTAATTTAAGGGACCGAATGGTGCGATATGGCAAGTGGACACGGCCGAATACTGTGCTCACTGGCCAGGGCTGAAGGCCGTGGCTAGTAGGCCCAAAAGACATGTATAGTGGCGACGGCTAGTGGGTCAAAAAGAAAGAGATTGGGGGAACATGCACAGTTGACACTGTCGAAGGCCATGGCTAGTGGCCCGAAAAAAAAACTATGGTATAACAAATCCTTTGAAATTCACTGAAAAAAACGTTTTATGTGCAGTTAAGTTATGATAGGGTGGCCATAAGATTGCCTAACTTCGAGATGTACCATCTAGCCGGGCAGCTACAGTATGTGGCTAAGTGGCTAACGGAAGACACGACAGCGGAATCCAGACTGCTGAGCGATGAATGTGCCCCCGTTTTTCCTGAAAGAACTAATATGGCTGTCTAAATCAGAGATAAAAGGGCGATCGAAGCTGCTTGAACTGGGTTGGGAGATGTGGCATAAGGCATGTCTGGCTTTGAGGAACCCGAGTTCATGCTCCCCCCAAATGCCGCTAGCGGTGCTGCGAGGTGGGGATGAGCAACTAAGAAGGATGAAACGTAAACACTGGGAATCGGTGGGTATAGCAACACTGGGGGATGTATAGTGAGATGGGAAAATATTGGAATTTCAAATGCTAATTGAAGAAACTGGAGTACACCCTGGGCAATATATCACTTACACTAGATTGATAAGGCAGGAAAGAGAGACATGGCCTGAAATAGTACTAGAGTATCAACCAGATACAGCCATAGAAACAATGTATGATATCTCGGAAAGTGGGCACGAGATATCCAGGATATATGAACTGGTAATGGCCAGGGTGGGGAAGGAGGTGACCCAATTAAGACAGGGGTGGGAGGAGGACGCTGGGGAACCTATGCAAGACGGACAATGGGAAAGAGCACAGAGATATCATAAAAAGGTCTTTAGGAATGCAAGACTACAACAGATCCAGCTGTATGTTACCCATAGGGCGTATATGACCCCCCCCCAAAAGATCGCTAGATTCAAAAACACAGGGACACAAACATGCCCAAAATGTGAGGAAGTGAACGCAGGGATGATACACATGTTCTGGGCATGTCCGGAGGTTGGGAAATTCTGGGGTGAGATTAATCATCGCTTTACCGAGAAGGGAATTAATCTGAACAAGGAATCTCTATGGGCATGCATGATAGGTGGGTTCACCAGACCACGTAACCTGAAAAATGTGAGCAAACTAAAGGATTTGGCCTGCATGTTGGCCAAAGGCAGGATAGCCATGGGCTGGAAAGCGAGCCACAGACCCAGGATAGAGATGTGGTGGCATGTTCTCCAAAAATGGGCTGAGGCGGAAACAGCAGTATGGTATGAAGCGGCCAACAGGGGGGAGGATGACGAAGTGGGATCACTGATAGCCTGGAGACAACTTGTGGCTACACTATCAGGGTCCACCCGGGACAACCCAAGCGAGCACGATACCGCCGGGAGCACGGATGGAGAAGCGCCCCCGGAAGACTGATAATAGGCTGGCCAGGGGAGTAGGCTCAAGTTAAGGGGGGAGGGTTATTGGAGGGCAGAGGCAAATGCATAAACGTTTAAGATGCGTGGAAGCGTGTAACTTGCACTTTCGGGTGTGTTTTGTTGTTTGTATGTTATTAAAACCAATAAAAATAGTTTAACAAAAAAAAAAAACTATGTGCAGTTAAGTTGAGCATATTTTATGCAACAAACCCCTGGTAATTCAGCAGATTTGGAACCTGCTTAACTCGCGTTCCCGTTGCAAACCCCATGAGCACATACATATTAGAATAGAAGGGATTCAAAATGACATACAACATGGCATTATGAGGGACTTAGCATTATGTGGGACAAGTCCCCAATAATGCAATGTTGTGTGTCATTGTGAATCCCTTCTCTCTAATATCTATGTGCTCATGGGCTTTGCAACGGGAACATGCAGAGTTAAGCTGATCATGACTTCTCACATCCGCTGAATTTCAAGGGTTTTGTTGCGTTAAATTTGCTCAACTTAACTACATCTTAAATAAAGTTTTTTTCAGTGAAATATATATATATATATATATATATATACACACACACACACACACACACACACACACATATACCGACATCCAGTGGTTGGTGTAGAGTATTACATAAATTGTTTTCGATTTTGAAAAAAAAGGGACATCGACGGGGCATTTCTGTATGTAATACTATTCCTACTGTGACGTATACTGTACTTATGATCTTTCACGCATTGAGGTCCTCAGATGGTTATTTTTCTGTTCTGTGGTTGCATGAAGTGTATGGCGAGATATAAATGTGAAGAATTGTGTTCAAAAACCCTCACATTAAAAAACCTGTTTCGTTTGGTACTTTCTGCTCTCAACGAGGGGAAGATGGGTGGGCACATGTGAATCTAAGCAGATTCAAGCATCATAAAGATGATAACAGGTATGTAATGTTTGTCTTCTGAGGTTCACATGCTTTGTATTGACTAGAAAGCAGTACTAGATGAAGGTGGTGGGTTGACAAAAGGAACAGAGACAGATGTTTTAATACTGCCTGTCCCACTTGCAAGTCATTCCTGGCTTGAGTGTCCACAACCTCTCCCTCAACCCCACCCAGTCCGGCTTCTCCATCAGGGAGGACCTCAAAAGAACCGCAGATCCGGAATGCTGTGCCGCATTTATCCTCCTCAACCTCTCTGTGGCCTTTGGCACTACCGACCACTGCACTCTCACAGACAGACTCCACTCACTTGGCATCAGGGATACAAGATTGATGTGGATATCCTCCATTCTCACCAACCAATCACAAATTACCCACGTACCGCTTTCTCCTCAACCCCACGCCGGGTCACCAACGGAGTACCACAGGGCACCTCCCTATCCCCCCTGCTCTTCAACCTCTACTTGAGCCCCCTCCCTGCTCTTATCCGCTTACATGGCCTAACCTGCTACAACTACGCAGATGGTACCCAGATAATCTTCAACAGCCTCAAGACCTCCTCCAACCCCAGCCCTCCTCCGACCTCGCCTTCTAGAAATCAACCACTGAATGATTGCCAACTACCTCCTCCTCAACCCTGGAAAAACCAAAATCTTGATCTGGGGGAAGACTGCCCCCTTACCCCCAAACCCAAACAACCCATGGCCGTCCTCTCTAGGCTCTCCTTTGGATTCATCCAACTTATTAAAGAACCTGGGATGTAGCATAGACACAGATCTGATACTTTCACACCACATCAACTCTGTCTAAATCGTGCTATCTACATGTCCGCATTCTCAGACGCATCTTCCCCGACCTCTCCTCCCCTCACAGAGTCACAGCAATCACGACTATTGTCTTCTCTACGCTAACTCCCTTATACCTGGGTGCCCTGACATCTCAACTCATAAAACTCCAAAGGGTCCAAAATACCACAGCTGGGCTACTCCTAGCCCTTGGCCCAGACAGCACATCAGACCCGCCATCCAAGTCCTCCACTGGCTCCCAGTCAGGGGACGGTCCACTTTCAAAGCTATGAGCATCAACCACCGTACTCTGCACAAGACAGGTCCAGAATACCTACAACACAAGCACAACCCTTACAAACCCAACAGAACTCTGAGATCAGGCATTCGATTCCTCCTTGTCATTCCTTCCTTTAAATCGAACAGAATAGGGAGATCCTCCTTATCTGTTCAAGCACCCACAATATGGAACACGATGCCCCTTAGCACCCACTGCTCAGAGGATCACCTTGCCTCCCGGAAGGCCCTCAAGACCTGCCCCCCCCGGACCTCCTGCATCCTAACAATTCCAATTCCGCCGCTCAGATTAAATTAGCTGCCTGTCAGACAGGGTGGGCATCAAAAATGTGCTGAGCGACGCAGAGAAAGGACTCCAGCAGCCCGCCGGACAGGATCCATGCCACGTCAACGAAACAAGAAACCAGCCAGAATTCACGGGTACCTATTACACCTCCATGTCAATGGAAGATAGCTGTAGGCACAGCCACATACCTACACTCATCTGCATTTATACGCTACTTGGAGACACATCGCACAACATCTCTGCCAATAGAATGCAGCTAAGTCCCACAGCAAAAAGTCGGTCTAGCTGGACACAATCAGTATCCTGGGCTTGGATTCTTTCCAGGCAACCTCACAGCACCCTTCCACGAGCCAGCTCGACATGGGTCACTTGCAGGGACTTGGCCGTCCCTACCTACCTTCGTATCGGCTCAAATGCACACACACATTCCATAATCTGATGAATCTCCCAAACCACTGACTTTGGTCCCCCGAGGGCATTCACCTACAGCGATTCGAGGCAAAACCAATGGGAATAGGGACCATAGAAATGGCATATTACATTACAATAATGCCGA
This sequence comes from Ambystoma mexicanum, assembly GCF_040938575.1. NCBI lineage: Eukaryota > Metazoa > Chordata > Amphibia > Caudata > Ambystomatidae > Ambystoma > Ambystoma mexicanum. The sequence goes on along the minus strand of NC_090931.1, from coordinate 679,015,135 downwards.
GTGAAAGTGTGTACTGAACCTCACATTGCTGCTCTGCAGATATTCTCCAGTGGGACGTTTGAAATGAATGCTAATGTAGCCCTTGTACTACCTGTGGAGTGTGCTTTGGATGTGAATGGCAGTGTTTTGTTTGCAAAAAGCAACACTAGTGTATGCATTTTACGATCCATCTAGCAATGGTAGCCTTTCAGACAGGATCCCGATCTCTCCCGGCTGCTAGAGAGGAAAAGAACTGGTCTATTTTTATTTAATTTATTTTTGTATTTATAAAGCACCTAAACCCAAGGGCATCAGGGCGCTGTTCTAAAAACCAGTGACACACAGAAGCATCAGAAACAGGCATTTATGATATGATATGATATATTTGTAACGCGCCTATACACAAGTATTTCAAGGCGCGACAAGGGAGGGAGGGGGGGACAAAGGGAAGACAGACAACGATCTTACTAGGCCAGGTGTCATTCAGATCGCGCAAGTGCATGGGACGAGGGGAAGGGAAAGTGCAAGGGGAAAGGGAGAGGGGAAAGTGCAGTACAGGGGTAGTAGAATAACAAGATAAATAATAAGGGCCAGCTGGTGGCAAGTGCAAGGTAAGTGCAGACAAGTGCGGGGAAGGGCGGCTGTAGGGATACAGAGACAGTCCCCCAGCGCAGGGGTTGCCAGGGAGGCAGTGCAAGGGGAGAGTGGCTGGGCCAGGGACCGAGATCGGTGAGAGTGGCCCAGTTGCAGATTCAGTGCAGTTTCAGTCAGGAATTAGCAGGGGAGAGGGGGAGAGAAAGCAGAAGCAAAGGGGAAGGGTTTGAGGTGCTTCCGGAACCGGAGATGGTTCTCATCAAGTTTCAGGGAGGCAGGAAGGCTGTTCCAGAGGGAGGCCCTTGCCGCGGAGAGAGATCTACCCAGATCTACTACTTAAACAGTTTGGTGGCGAAAGTGTAGTTTAGGCAAAGAGCCAGGTTCTTAGGGTCTTGCGGAACGGCAGGTATGAAGCCTCTGCTCTTAAGGTGGGAGAGAGGGCATTCCAGTGGTGTCATTGTGGGAAGTTGGAGCCTCCTCCTCTACTTTTTTGCAAATTGGTTGCACCAGACGGTGAGAGTGGATGGATCTTACCGGTCTGTTAGAGCTAGCTCTCACGATTCTTTGCGACAAGTATTCTGGGGTATCGTTCGAGATGTGTGTGATCGAGCAAGTTTTGAAAATAGTTCTCTCTTGAATTGGGAGTCAGTGAACCTCCTTTCTTGCGGCTGAAATGTGATCGCTGTTAGGGATGTTGAGTGCTGCGCGGAGGGCATTGTTTTGGATTACTTGCATTTTCTTAATGTTCTATTTGGAAGTCACTGCAAATAGGGCATTGCAGTAGTCCAGCCTAGCCCCAATGATTGCTCTGACAATGGTGAGGCAGCTCGTCGGAGTAAGGAAGTGTCTGGCTACGTTGATGTGTTTGGCTGTGCAGGAAGCTGAAGAGGCGATCACATTCACTTGTCTAGTGAGGGAGAGGGATGCGTCCAGGTGGACAACCAGCGTTTATACGGATGCTTAGACGGTATGTGAGTTACATCTATCGTGAAGGCTGTGAATTGGGTACTGACCTTTTCGAGCAAGGCCTGTGAGCCCACTAGTAGGATCTCCGTCTTGTTGTCTTCGAGGCATAGGTAGTTTGTGGCCATCCAAGGTAGGATAGTTGAGTAGATTTTGTTGATGGTCAGAGAGTCTGGGTCATAGATGCCTGACAATGGGATGAGGATTTGGGTGTCAATGGCATAATTCGTGTAAGAGATGCCGATGTAGTCAAGGAGGTCGAAGAGGGGTTTGGTGAAAATGTTAGAGGGAAGGGGAGACACAGGAACCATGTGGAACACCAAACGGAATAGGGATTGGTGGGGAACTGGGTGTGTCCAAGAACACTCTCATGGATCTTCCTTCCAGGAATGTGACTACCCAGGTCAAGGCTTCGAGGGAGAAGTTAGCAGCGGCCATAAGATGTTGACAGTTTTATGGTCCACCTAGTCAAAGGCAGTTGAAAGATCCAGGAGGAGTAGGAGGGCTGGCTTGCCTTTGTCACTGAAAGTATCAAGCTCGTTTTTCAGGTCTATTAATGCCGATTCAGTGCCATGGCCATGTCGGAAGCCTATTGGCGCATCCTTAGGATGTGGTTGGATTCTAAGAAGGCTTGTATTTGATTGAAAGGCTGCCCTATCCAAACTCTTTAGCAGGAAGGGGACCGTTGTGATGGGGCGGAAGTTATTAGGTGCTGATGGATCAAACTAGGGTTTTTTGAGTAAGGGGAGGACACAGGATCTTTTTTGGCTGGCTGGGAGTAGGTTCGATGAGAAGAAGGCATTGATGAATCTGGTAATTAAAATGGACTAGGCTTCCGAGCAGTCTTTGACAATGTTAGTGGGATAGATGTCCCCTTTGCATCTCGAGGGTTTGAGCTTCCTAAGTATGTTGGCAGTCTCAACTTCTGACACTGCTCTAAAATGGAAGAAGGGTGTGATTAGAGGTTTGTTGGAGGGGAGGTGTGGAAGGGGTTTAGTGAGGAGGGCTTGTTTCAATTCTATTTTCTGTTGTAAGGAGGTCCTTCTGGATCGCATGGCATGGTGATGGTAGTAGGGGGAGTTGACAGTGTCTCTAGTTATCTGAAGATTCTGATAATGTCTTGAAAATTAGAACTGTTCATTATATTTGTGATATAGGCTGTTGCTTTAGCTATATTTCTGAGCGTTTTTGTCTTGTTGAGGTAGTACATGACTGCCCTTCCAACATCTAGTGTGCGTAGACCCCTTTCTCCAGAGGATTTTGAAAGAAAGCTGGCAATTCAATGGACTGGTTGGCATGAAATGTAAAAAATTTACTTTGGTGAGAAGCCTTCTTAAAACCACCTTGTTTTTATCTATTGTGACAAAGGGTTGCAATGACTATAAGGAAAGCAGTCTTGTAAATAATATCCTTGAGGATTGCCTTATGCGTTGGCTCGAAAGGTAGCCCCATGTGTTTGCTTAAGACAACATTCAGATCCCAACCTGGAGATGGGGTTGCGATTGGAGAGTAAAGCAGTTTTACTCCTTCCATGAAAGCTTTCACAACTGGAATTTTCCACCTTGAAGCTTTGCAAAGTTTTATATGCAGAAAGTGCTGCCAAATTAACTTTAAATGAATTAAAGACCAGACCCGAGTCTAACAAGTGTAATAGAAAGTGCATTATATGTGATGGTCAACAGCCAATTCGGTTGATATTTAACCTTTTACACCATACTACAAACCTTTTTCATTTGTTAAAGTAGCAGCGCCTAGTGTTAGGCTTAGAGGCTTTTTTTTACATTTGCATGCATCTGTCAGTCAAATTAAGGCGTCCAAACACCACACCATGGGGCAGCTATGTGAGGGAGGATCACATGGGAAGAAGCAAACCCCAAGGGAGTGACATGACATCGTCAGACGAGACATGGTATCCCCCTTTTTCTTCTGAGGCTACCCCATCCATTCCCCATGCCTTAATGGCATATTGTCATACCTGCCCTCACCCACCTAGGAAGGTTAATGAAAACACTTTCCCATACTTTGTACACAAGTCATCAAAACCCGATTTGTCTTTCAAAACTACTGAAAACACTTTTCTAGACTTTTCATACAAGTCATCAAGAACTGATTGCCTTTTTACTAAATATGGAAATGTACTGAGACAAAGAAGATGAGACGAGTAATGAAGATCAATGGGGGTCAAGAGCACAAGCTGCACTCTAGTTATTCAGGAAAAGGCAAGCTGCCAGAAATTTAAACCGGCAGAGCAGCTGACAGAGATGCTGGCTGGAGAACTCTAGTCCTCTCAGTGATGACAGAGGGACTGCAGGGCTGGTTCACGGTCTGTAGAGCCAACTGGCTCGCCGAGAGGAGCCGACTGCAGGGGACGGTATGCTACTGGGATGCCAGAAGCAGATGAGGAGCTTCAGAGCATTCACAGGTACCGAAAGGCAGCCTCCACGGAGCCTGCAGCGACGCTGAACAGAAAAGCAGGTGCCGCGAGAGGCACAGTAGCTACGAAGCAGAGGCCGCGAAAAGGAACGCAAAGCAGAAGCGACTCTATACATGCCATCAAAAGCCAGTGAGTCCACCCAACAGAAGCAGGGACACTGGGGCATATTGGCAACCCTCCCGAACATTGAATAAAGTGTATGAGAAAGAGCAAGTAGGTGAATATTTCAAAGAGACAGAACTAAGTAAATTTAAGAGACCGTCACATTTTTAAGTGTATGCTGTATACCTATAGGGAAAGCTTTGGCAGGATAGCATACCAGACAGAGTCAAGACAGAACATAACAAATATAAGACTATTAAGTGTGTAGGTGTGCACAGTGCACAAATGAGGATAGCCATGGCAGGAGAGTATACAGGCACAAGAAAAAAGCCCTGGCAGGAGAGTATACCAGGCAGATTCAAGCTGTAAAAGTCTTCATATAGGAAAGCCCTGATAAGGAAGCATACCATGCAAGGTCAAGATGAATTTTGTGTAAAATCCATCACCTAAGGAAGTCCTGATAAAAATACAGCAGCACTGGCAAAAGGGAGAGTCAAAATATATCAAAGATGAGAGAAAACCTGGCACAAGAGTACACAAGGTATCCTACCAAGATACAGACTAACAGCCAAGTTGTTTTGTATACCAATTGTTTTCTTGATCAAGAGAAACCTAAGGAACCGATATTCTAGAAAGTATAAAACAGAGTGAAGAGAAATCCAGGGGAAGGGAACCACCCTCTGGAACAAGGAACTCTATCCTTCTGGAACGCATCTCTTTTTAAAATATTTGTACACTATTCAAGGCCAAAGACATTTTCCCTTTTTACCTTAAAGTTGAAGGCCAAAGGCCATGGCTAGTGGGCCCGTTTAGGAAACCTATTGGAGCAATATGTAGAGTGGCCACGGCCGAAGGCTATTGGGACTGGAAGAAAGCTATTGCAGCAACATCAAAAGGGGCCACGGCCGAACAGCGGGGCCAATGATCATGGTCGAAGGCCATGGCTATTGAGCAGGAAAGAAAGGTAGTGTTTTAAAAGATACAGTGAGCATGACTGAAAGCACTGGGCCCAAAAGACATGTATAGTGGCCACAGCTAATGTGTCCAAATGAAACATATTGGGGGATGTACAGTGGACATGGCTGAAGGCCATGGCTAGCGGACCATAAACAAAACGATGCTATAACAAAACCCTTAAAATTCACGCAAAAAAGTACTTAAGGTGCAGTTAAGCTGCGCAGATTTAACACAACAAAACCCTCGAAATTCAGCAGATGTTGGAAGTCATGACCAGCTTAACTCAGCACGTTCCCGTTGCAAAACCCACGAGCACATACATGTTAAAAGAGAAGGGATTCACAATGACATACACAATGTCATTATGGGGGACATCAACGGGACTTCCCACATTCGTCGAATTTCAAGGGTTTGGTTGTGTTAATCTGTGCAACTTAACTGCACCTTAACTAAGGTTTTTTGTGTGAATATACAGTAGGCAATGAAGTGAAGTGAAGGAAACAGAAAAGAAGAGCAATTGAGACAAATACCTTGCCTTATAAAAGAAGGCCTGCAACATTTCAGAAGTCTCCCGGCTAAGGTAAGTAGGCCTAGTGCCCAAAGGTCCTAGGTAAGTATCTGTTGCAGGGAGCTAGAAGTCTTTAAAAGTGGAGATCACGTTTTGACAAAGCCAACAGGTAGGTAAATGTTCCAATAAAGGAGAAAACAAAGTTAAGTAAGCAAACTACATGTACTCTCCCAATCCCATCACACTCTAGGTAAGCCCACAGGCAGGGTTTGGGGGGGAATTCCTGGCCAGAACTCCACCAAGCCAACCAGGCAAGGGTGACTTAGGGAGTGGAATGTACGTCCACACAATCCCAATGGCATGGGGGATGCAAGGGGTCGGAAACAGGTATTCAAACCCCTTCCCCTGCCCCAGCACTTACTCCGATTCTCCAGGAAACCACCCCATGGCTTCTCAATTTTGCTGGGCCCACTTACTACAGCCCAAGGGTCAAAGCACACAGACAAGGGTCTTCCCGAGATCGATGGAGACAGGGCTTCATTGGGACTTGGCAAGAGGCAATGCTGAATGTCTTCAATGATCATCATCAGGTAGTCCGTGGGCAAACACCTACAGGAATCATTTTATCCCAAATTTGACCTGGAATCACACCCCGCCCACAAATGGCAAGAATCTGCACTATTCAAACTGGCATGGGCTCTCCAATCATGTACAGCCTCTTGCCCCACATGTACCCAGCAACAAACATAGCCCTATCTGGAGTATAGATTGATACTAGAGAACCCCAACCCCACACCTGGCCAATTGTTCACACCACTGCTCTTCCTGGGAAACTCAAGGTTTCGCACTGGAAAGGGGTTACCGTATATGACATTCCAAAGCCTGAGACGGCAGGAAGAAGGCCAAAAGGAGTACAAGATAACCAAAGGACAGAGTCAAAAACGTGGATTTCCTTTTCACCAATAGTCATGTCACTCTAGTAACCACCCCACCTCCCGGATACTGAATATCTATATCTTCACACTCCCGGTCTGCTTTTGGTGCGACATCACATCTCTTTATTTGCACAATTTAATGAGGACTGGCTGTAAATTCACCCCCAGTGGAGGTCTTCATCTCGGGGTGTGATCTCATTTGATCATGTAATATTGGAACCCACAAAACCTGGACCAGGTGTTTCTCTGTGAAGTTATCAAATGATGGGAATACTGCTCTTTTTTCCAGCCGCCACATTATTGCACAGTGATCACCCACCAAAATTCTATTTTTTCTACTCTGATACCAGCCATTTTCTGCTTAAGCCGCTCTATATCAGTGGCCATCTGCTTGTGTGTGTCTTATAATTAATTCAACCTATTCTTCGGTTTCTATAATCTTAGGTATGTGTCAGATCGTTTCTTCTGTACAACAATGTAACTTGTTCTTTAAATCTGTGAATGCAGCTCTTTGAATAAGCCATTATTAGACTTCTAGTCACTCTTCATGCTGCGTGTTGCTTTCATCATGTTGCTGCATAATTTTGAAGGTAGAGCACCCAGCTGAGTTGGTCTTTTGGGTACGAAGCCCCATATTTGCTGTCTTGGCTCACTAATGGTCATGGCCAAGGTCTACAAAAGGGGCCAACTGACAGGGGAGACCCGGTGCCGTGCCCGATTTTGGACCGTGGAGGTAGGGGGGGTTTAACCCCGCGCAGCTAGAGACTGCCTTGTCCCAGAGTTAAGGAGCGAGAATTGGGGGAAGGGACTCAGTCCTTAAGTTCCATGAATTTAATGGTGGGAGCCCCCTTTGTTGCATGATGCCTCTCAGTACTGTTGCTGAACTGAGTTCTTGCTTCTCTTTTTCCCCAAACCGAATTTGAAACAAAAGCTCTCACCAGCAAGGGAAGAATGCCAGCAGGAAAACAAGCATCCTGAGCACCTGGTTGCTAGCCTGGGGGCCGGGTTAAAAGGGATTTTTAAAGCTTTACACCTGAAGAACCCAGGCTCTGGGGAAAGGACAGCTTTAGATTGGTCACTAAGGTAAGGTGAGGGATGCAGCATATGGAAGATAGAAGGATCACAACAAGGTAATGAGCCTTACAAAAGGGGAAGGAATGGAGTGTAGTGTGTGGGTTGCAGGAATGAGTCCAGGAGGTGTGGATGTGGACCAAGGGACCAGGTGGAATGCGGGATGGTGGAAAGAAGTGCTGAAGAGTCAGTGGCAGAGTTAGAGCAGAATACATGTGATGTATTGATTGTGAGAGTGTGGTACCAATTGTATGTATTGTAGTGTGAGGAAGGGGAGGTATAAAAGGTAGGTGAGAAATTGAAAGAAAGGTAGAGGGAGAAAGTGTAAGGTTAGAGAGGGAGCGAGAATGATAGAGTATGATAGGAGGGTGTGGCGAGAGTGCAGGGCAGTAGTGGTGAGGGTGGAGTAATGCAGGAGGGGGAAGAGATAGCTGAAGAGAATGTAGAGTGTGTGGTAAGATTAGGGCATGGAGACATGCATGGGAGACTGTGCAAGAGAGGGGTGTGGAGAAATGTGAGGCGATTGGGAGAGACCACAAGTTTGTGGACATCAGAAGGACAGAAGCTAGCCATAGAAGAGGAACAAGACTGGAAAATGCAAGAGAAGGCAGAGAAGGTAGAGGAGAAAGTGGTAAGTGGGGCACTATATCCCTGGGAGGGTGAGCAGGGCACCAGATCACTAAATAGGAAAAGAGTAGTGAGATCAGGGAAAGGAGGCGAGAGAGGGAGAGGGGAAGGAAAAGAGGAGAGAGGGAGCGAGAACGCTCCAGGGTGTCTATTTCCGGCACAAGAAAACCATCAAGTCCCATTGCCAAACCTGGGGAGTGTTCGGCTAGGACACCCCTAGGAGAACCCCAGAGGGATCCATATAAATGAGGCGCATGACTTTAGGCCATCACCTGCAGTCAGATTTAGATAGTAGGTGTTTTACCGAACACTAGCTGGGAAATCTGGGAGTTAGGAGCGCCCGGATTAGGTTGGTGGGAAGCCCATGGGAGACGAGAGAGGGAAACCCCAGTCTACCATGCCAACACCCGGACAAAATGAAAAGAGAAACGCTGATGTGTATTTATTTTTAAAACAAACACTGACAGCATGTTATTGACATCACATATTCAAAGCATAGTACAAAACCTTCACAGAGTGTGTTCTTTGGGTGAGCAACCCGGGAATACAGTGATTGAGAAACATTAAGAATACAACACATAAGGGGCACCGCCCCCAAAATTCTGCCGTAGCAATGAATTCATAAAAGCATCATGATAATGGGTTCAGACCGGGGCTGGTGGATTCTTGATGGTAGTCTCGATTTATCTAATCATTTTTGTACGGACCCCAGAAGTCCTTGGGCTTCAACAAGGAAGATGTCATGTTCCACAGAAGTGCGCGCGTTAAGATTGTGTATAAGATTTCGCTCAAGCTTTCACAGTAAGGTAACAAGCAAGACTCCAGCCCTGCCCCGATGCCTGACCCATGCTTAAAATCCCCCATTACCCCAGAGTGACTCACTCCATTTTGGACACGACATCTTCTGAACAGATCTGCTTCAGAATTACCCCCTTACAAGCCAGATGGTGTACACCAAGGGATATGCCCTTTTCAAGGGAGACCTTGCCCTGGCCCCAGAAGAAGGCTTCCACTCTCCCAAACCGAAACGTCTGTGGATACTGCACCACCCAGTCCACCACAAGAACTTAATATCTGGGATTTACTTTCCTGACGTCGACCTACCAATAGGTCACCCTTCTGCCTGGCATTGGTAGACCTGCCCAAGGTCTTCCACCTAGACGTGTTACACTACACACGCTTTTCCGGGACTATGGATGTATATGCAACTGAAATGCACTTGTAGGGCACCAACATGTCCTAAAATCCTGTTTATGTCCCACTGTTTTTCATTTATGATGTTCTGTTTTGTATCATCAAGTGTATGTTTTAAAAAAATAATATTCGCCTCATACATATCTTACTCGTATATGCAGCAAAGCTACTTATCACTCTCTGCTTAAACGAGTTGCCACTGTTTGTTAATTGATGAAGATTGTTGTTCTTTATTGTATTTGGTGATGCACTTCTAGACCTCTGAAGTCCTCCTTTGTTCAATTTAAGTCGTACTAAAACTTTCACAATGGGTAATAGTGAATTGACTACTGTTGCCCGCATTCTGGAAAGTCACAAACTCAAAACTGCAATCCCAGGGTTCTGAATGACAGGGAGCGGAGGGAAGTACAGCACTTTTTCGTTCGCCTTAGTGGTGATACAGGCCCATGCCGCTCATGTAGAAGCCACAATATTGATTTCTGCAAACTTATTCTAGGTACCCCTAAAAATAACGTATCTAAGTAATGCAGGGGCAGCAATTGCCCTTTAGAGCTGTACATGTGATCGATCCGGGTATGGTGAATACCAATGAGAAGAACTGTGCCTGAGCATAGCATTTAAAGTCTGGTAGGGTGAGGTCTCCTAATTAGGGGAGCAGGCAATATGTCCCAGCAGACGCCGACCTTTCTACCAGACCATATAAATTCCAGAAGGGTGCTTCTCAGTGTCTTAAAAATGACTCGGGTAGAATAAGGGGTACATTTAAGAGTACGTAGAGTAATCTAGGCAGTATAACCATTTTGTTAAGGGTCTTTAACTCTGCCCAGTGCACGACCATGGTTTTCCTGAAACAGTATCAACGGACTCCTGGCAACTACTATACCAAGATACCTAGTTTGGGAGGCATGCCATTAGAAACATAGCCTGTCTTGTAATTCAGGAGACTCCTCAGTGGGAGGAAATAAAGTCGACTTATCAGCATTCTCTCAAAGGCCAGAGAAACTGTTGAATTCCTGAATTTGAGGAGGTTTAGTCAATGTCATATCGTTCGTTTGTGCTTTATTTCAGTAATTTTACCATGAATGCCAACACATAAAAATACACCAAGAACACAACATTAAAATTATTGCAAGATCAGAAATAAAATCACAAAGATGTGTGACAATACATGAGCAAACTTCAGGTAAATTTCACCCTTGTGGGAAGATCACTGTGCTTATAGCAGACAGTAGCCATCAATAAAATGTACAAAAGTGCCAATGTACCCAAGGTGCATTCTGTATTACAGGACCCAGTGAAAAGATCCATGGGACAATCAAATTCATTCAGTAGGAAAGGACAACGCTTTTGGTCAACATACCCCTCCGCTTTATCTACAACGGAAGAATTCTTCATATAGATACTCTAGTGCTCCTAGGGCCCACCCTAATACCTGGGAGCTATTTCAGATGTTTAGATCTTCTTCACCATGTCCTAAGTAGATACCACCCCATTGGAAACATTGTAAATTAATCCTTAGCTGCTAGGCACAATAGTATGTCCTTGGTGGTGGTATTAACTGAGCGTGAGATGAAAAGACGTTTTGAAGATACTTTCCTTAGATCACCGTATTTAGGGCAGAGCAATAGAAAGTCGACCATATCTTCCACAGTGTCCGGGCAAAAGGGACAAGTCGGGCTAACACTGGGGTTCCCACCTGGGCCTCAGAGCAGTCAGAGGGAGTATGCCCAGGCGGACTTTGGTAAACAGAACTCATCTGCTTTGGATGCATTTGGTCCAAGTCATTTTCATAGCCCTCATTCTGTTTCAAGGACCAATAACTATAAAACTGGGTCAAAGTCAAGTGCACACTGATCATTTGCCTTGGAATCACCACCAATAGTATTCGAGTCAGACCAAGTCAATACGCCCAAGTGTTTGAAGTTCATTCTTTAGAAATAGGAGTCATGGCAGAGTCCTAATGTCAGATCATCTGTGCAGAGGGAGATAACCAGTATATGAGAGTACTGCTGTATGCTACAACGCATCTCTCTCTCCCTAATTAGGGCTGCAAGAGGCTCAATAGTAAGGGCAAAAATCAACGGGCACCCCCGTTTTGTGCTTCTACGCAGTGGAAACCTGTCCAAGAGTTTCCCTTTTATGCTCAACCTCGCTATCATGCACCCCCTAGAAACACTGATTGTTAACATCTTGAAACGAAAAACCCTCAAAACATCTTTCGAAGTCTGAGTTATGGAATTCATCCGTGGCAGTTTATACAATGTCCACCTATTAACTCAGACACCAACAAACTCACGGTGGGTAGGGGGAGTGGGCATGGTGAAGGGGAAGGCTGGTAACAGCAGCTTGAGCTAGTGAATATAGATTTTAAATACATTTACATCACAGTGAACCACCAAAAGGTAACTAACCCTTAGGTCTTTGAACTTGATACAGCTGTTATGTAAAGTAGCCCAGTTCTGTGATGGCTGCCTCTCAATCTCTCCATCACCTATGAAGGTCACAGTCCAATGACCATGCATTACATGCCTTCATTCTATTAACCACCACCACTGCCTCTGCAACAAGTGGGTAGGATTCTACCCACTCCTCTTCAGATAGAATTCCACTCAGATGTTAAAGGGTGGGTTGCAGACTTTCATGAATGTTCTAGCCCTCCCATAAGGGACACAGTCTCCCTAGTGTCCCCAGGCCAGACCGTAAGGGCAGGACCTTTTGGTCGATCCTATGACTCCCCTGGCCCCCCAACCCTTCAGACGATCAGTTTGCAGTTGCAGAATTCTGCAAGGCTACGCAGTAACTCTTGAAAGCCTCCTTCCATTGTCCCATAACGAGCATAAGGACGGGCCCCCGAAATAAATCTATAAATTACATTTATTCACAGCCGGAGGGAGTTTCATTATTATGCCTAAGGTGCCGTCATCTTGAATGGCAGTCGGCAATTAACCCTGGGCTGGACTTTCTCGAGCACAATTTGATTTGTAGATTTAAACTATTTTCAACATGGAGCATCTTGAGGTCAAAAGTGAGAATGTATCTGAATATTATTTATTCACTTAGGTCTGTGCATCAGACAGGAATTTAGGCTAAATACATAGAGCTTCCTTTACCGGTTCCTAAAAGAGAAAGGACATGCTTTTCTAAGCCCATGTGGGTTTGTTGCAAATGCCACAATGCAGAAATTCGATTGCATTGTATAGTTCTTTCCAGTGAGCCTTAAGTATTAAGGTTAAGATGGTTACAACTTCTAGCCCAGTGTGATGAATCCTGCCTGGTCATCTCTGATCCCCAGCCTAAAGTCTCCTCCCATGTGGCCAGGGCAAGGCAGTTGCTACCCGATACGGACCGCGGGGGCAGTATTCTGAGGGTGGATCACATAGGAGGAGAAGGCTGTCAGGGGAGAGTGGTAACTCCAAAAGGGAGAAAAGCTGTATGATTTGCTTTGTTGTGAAGAACATTGCTCAATTCCAGAATTCTTGATGGCTTGCTACCATTACTCAAAAACATCCGATTGTAAAAATCTGAAAACTACCTTTAAACAGAATTCTATTCAATCTCCATATTTGCATAATGAACAGAGTATATGAAGCATGTGATAATTTTGATGATTGCATTTCAAACACGACTGTACATCAATGTGATTCAAAATCATGTTTAAAACGTATTGGGAACTCCCAAGTCCAGAAAGCCCTATGTACTGGGACATGGAGGAGGCACAAGGAGTTCAAATCGAGCAAATGAGACTTTGAAAACAATGTGCAGTCTAGACATTTAAAACCCCCGATCAGCTGTGGAAATGGAGACAAGGAGAACGTCAGGAACAAAGGAAGAGAGAGAGAAAGAAGGCTACAGAGTGCGTGCAGCAGGAAACGTGACCGGTAGCAGAGGAAGACCTATGGAGAACCATGTGGAGAATGAGAGATGTCTGGCTGAAGCTGTTTGAAGTCGTTTAGGACCGAAGGAGAACTCAGAGAGGGAGCCAGTGACTTGCAGCAGGACTGTGAGAGAACAGGTCCTGCTAGGCTGTGCGTGTCTTGGCAGCGGAAGCCAGGAGAGCCAATGCGGAGACCAAGAGAGGCTCTGGCCAAACGTGGAAGCTGGCCCTTGTACGCACATCTCAGCCATTGCACAGTGAAACGGTGAGTCAGCCTTGCATCGGATGGGGTCCGGGACGTGCGCACATACTTAATAGCATTGTGAAAGTATTTTTGAATAGCGACCAAATGTAACTGAATGAAAAAGCCAAAAATGGTGCAATCTCCTAATATGAAATGTCAGTTGGGAGAAACCTGCACTCAGCATTGGCTAAGCCAAAAGACATTGCCTAAAGAACAACAGGGGCAACATTTTTGCAATTCTCCAGACATGAGATGTCCGTTTGGGGACACCTGGAACACGCATTGCCAAGAGTGAAGAGACTATATAAGAGAGGGTGACAGAGGCGCTTGAGCAAACCCTGAAATAAGCAATGCCAATGTGAGGGAGATTGGTGCAAGTACTACCTAAAGTCAAAGAGGGTTATTCCACTGGAGAGGTACAACTGGAAGAATATTTAAGAGGAGAGTGAATGTTGCAAAGTAGACTGATAAGGATATCAGGTAGTGAAACCCTTTTTGGAAGGAGATAGCTGGCAGGAGATTACCTAAGGGGATCTAAGTGAACAAAAAGGGGGATATTCCTGGCAGGAGAGTAAACCAGGATATCAAGACTTTCTTTCAGTTGAAAGTGAGAAGTTTCCTGCCAGGAGAGTGTACCAGGAAACCTATTTTGAGTTAATGTTTTAAAGAGACTTGGTCACATTAAGTACTTGTTTCAATTGTACGTTTTGTCAGCCAGTAGCTTTGAAAAGACATACCTTTTGCCATACCTGAAACACTATTCTGAAGACATTTGTTTTGCCATTCTGAAAAGTAGTAAAGACTTTTCCCTGCTTTATCTGAAACAGCGTTCTGTAAAGAATATTTGATTTGTCATCCTGAGGAAATTAGGTTAAAGAGACATCTGTAATGCCTTTTAAGAGACTGGTCTTGATACAAGAAAATTGTGAATAACTTACCTGAAGTAATCCAGGGGAAGGGAGTTAACTATGGATACAAAAAGTATTTTTGTTGGGGTTATGTTTGAGTTGTTGCACTTTTCTATTGAGTCGAACTTTGAAACATTTACCTTGCACCGTGTGCCTGTATTTGTTAGTGTGAGGGTCAGATTGAGCTTGGACACAAGGTCGTCCTGCTTTCGTTTTAATTTCATGGGAAGGGACATTTGGTTAGAATAGGGAAAGTTAGGCCTTCATACTTACCCCTTTTCCTGTTAATAAAATGACACATTTTGAGAAAAGTATCTCTTTGTGGCCGCCTCTCATTTCTGACCCCTCACATTAGATATTTAGCAAAAGAGAATGTTTACTTATGTTACTAGAATGTTTAAAGAAACCTATGTATCTGCTCCCCAAACAGTCCAGGTGGCTGGTGCATTACAGGGCGTTTGAGGGAAAATAATTGAATGTAATATAATTGGCATTTATACTGTGCCCACAGTTATGGGCTCCTGGCGCTGAGGCTTGTCCGAATGGATCTTACATACTGGGAACCCTAAATGGCTATGTTGTGTGTTTGTACAGTTTAAGGGAAAATAATGCACATATGGATTTCTGATGGGCTATATGTATTCAGACTCCTTTGCCTGTAACTGTACTATATGCCTTGTGGTTGAAGCTACAGAGCTAATTTCTTATTGTACAATGCAATGAGGGCTTTAATGGGACGGAGTCAATGTGATATTTCCACGATTAAGTACATGCATACTACTTTAGCACATGTATTCCTTTTTTAATGTATTTTTAAATAGTAATTATATTGTGATTACACTGCCAACTATGAAAAACAAATGGAAAAGACAAACTTGTGCCAAAGTTCACAGAGCAGATTAAGTGGACAAACAGATGCCTTTTCACGCAGCTAGAACACTACTTGCTGCACCAAGAAAATCCCACTGCCACTGCCTAGGGGGCGTAGCAATCTTAAGGCAAGACCACGTGCTAAGATTATGCAGAATTAGCACCCAGCCAGGGGCGTGCAGAAAATCGTGTTGCTGTAATCGTATTACCCAATGTTAATGCCTGCGTTGCAAGCACACGGTTGTTCTGCACTAGTCCTCTCCACTTACATATTCACCTGAGAACTCTTCCCCCTGCTTGACTCCCACTGACCCAGATGCCCAAGGAGAAATATTTACTGACCATACTATGCTACTCAGCCACCGTCCACTCTTGAGTACGAGGACAGTTGCAATGGAAGAAATACCCTCCCCATTTGTATTTGTATTTGTATATATTTTATTTATAAAGCGCAGCCAGGCCCAGGGGCATACGGGCGCATAAGTTAGATCTGGTTACAGTTGCAATTGAAAGCAGTCAATAAGGGTTACGTTACATTGCAGTTACAGGTGGGTACAAACTTAGTCATGCAAATGCATATATACATAGTCTAGTATAAGTACATTAATTACAAAAGTGTGCCAGTGACAGTCGATCATGCTGGGATCAGGCGGTTAGGGCGTCATAGAGTCCATGTTGTGAAGCCAACACTTCGTGTTATGTTTAAATAGGTTAAATGAAGGTTCTGCACGCAAAAGCGCAGGTATTGTGTTCCATAATTTAGAGGCTTGTACAGGGAAGCTAGCACCACCCGAGTTATGAAGTTTAAATCTCGGTATGGACATAGTGTTAGCTTGTGCTGCTCTAAGTGGTCTTGAAGAAGTGTGAGGTGTAAGTTGGTTGGTGAGGTAGGCTGGTGCAAGGTTGGCCCTGGCTTTATGTGTAAGGGCCAGAGTTTTAAGGGATATTCTGTGCTTGACTGGAAGCCAACGTAGTTTGCGTCTGGTCTCCGAGATGTGCATCTTTTTGGGGATGTTGAGGGCAGCTCTGATGGCATTATTTTGAATTACTTGCAGTTTGTTGATATTTTTGTGGCTAGTGCCTAAGTAAAGGGCATTACAATAGTCTATCTTGGATAGGACTAATGCTCTAGCAAGAGTAATGCAATTGGGTGAGGAGATGAACGGCCTACATGCAGTGATCAGCTTGCAGGTGTAAGCGGCTGATGATGCTACTGCATTAGTTTGTTTGGAGAAGGATAAGGTGGCATCGATGTAAACCCCAAGGGTTTTGGTGTTATTTGACACGGGGATGAGATTGCCATCTATGGTGAAGGATTTAAATGCGGGATTGAGATTTTTGAGTTTGGCGTGAGTGCCAAGGATGATCAACTCGGTTTTTTTGTCATTGAGACAAAGTCCATGATGTGCCATCCATGCTTGAATTACTGAGTAGATTTCATTAAGGGTTTTGCTGTCTGTTTCATAGTTCCCCGAGATAGGAATGAGTATCTGGGTGTCGTCCGCGTAATTGGTATATGTGACACCCAGATAGTCAAGGATATCAAAGAGGGGCTTTGTGAATATATTATAGAGTGTCGGGGACACGCAGGAGCCTTGCGGGACTCCACAGGGTACTGGTGAAGGTTCAGCAGAATCAGTGGGAGAGAAGACCCTCATGGTTCTGTTCGCCAAGAAGGAACTGATCCAGGCTGTGGCTGCGTCTGAGAAGTGTGCTGCAGTTTTCAAGTGGTGACAGAGTGTTTGATGGTTGACCAGGTCAAAAGCTGCTGACAGATCAAGCAATAAGAGGAGTGCAAGTTTACCATTGTCTTTCAGGATTTGGATCTGGGTAGTGAGATCTATTAATGCAGTTTGCGTACCGTGTCTCGGTCGGAAACCTGACTGCATAAGTCCTAGGAGATTGTTTGATTCTAAGTAGGCCTGTATTTGTAAATAGGCTGCTCTGTCCAGTATTTTTAATAAGAAAGGTACAGTTGTTATCGGTCTATAGTTAGACGGGTTGGCTGGATCAAGAGTAGGTTTTTTAAGGAGTGGGATGACCCACGCATCTTTTAGGTTATCAGGCACTACTCCAGTTTTGAAGGAGGCATTGATGAGGTTGGTTATGAATGGTGCCAGGTCGTGCGCAGCAGCTTTGATGATCGGGGCAGGGCAGGCATCACCTTGGCAATTTGAAGGTTTAAGTTTCCTGATGATGTTTTCTACTTCCCAGATTGAGAGGGGTGAGAAGCTGAAAGGTTTACAAGTTGACATAAAGGTAGGTGATTTGTTAGGTAATTGTTTGTAGTCCGGGTCAGCAAGTAGCAGGGATTTTTTTGCGTTGATTTTAGATTGTAGGCGAGCTATTTTATCTAATAAGGCCTTCTGAATATTACTACACCATAGTGCATCTGTAACATATTTGTCTATGGGGGCAATGGGAGATTCTAGTTCTTTCAAAATCTTAAAGAGTTCCTTTGTGTTGGATTCCGCTTGTGTAATCCTTTTGTTATATGTGTCCTTTTTAGCAATAAAGATGGCTTCTTTGTAACTAGAGGAGGCTAGGGTTAGCTCAGTCTTATTGGATGCTGTGGGATGTTTTTTCCAATGTGACTCTGCGGTTCTCTTAGCTTTGCGTAATTCTCTTAGCTGCGGCGTGAACCAAGTGTTAAGGTGACGCTGTGGTTTGGGTTTCCACAATTTTAGGGGGGGCAATGGTGTTCAGTGCTTTAAGTATAGCCTGGTTGTAGATATCCACTGAGACTGTGGGGTCAGCCTCTGAGTCGATATTGTTCAGGATGGGGAGTAGCATGGGTAAGAGTTTGTCAGGTGTAATATCTTTCTTATTTCTCGTGCTGGTAGCTGGGGCGATGATAGGCGCCAGGTGAGGTGTATTGGCTTTGATAGAGAAGGTTATTATGTGATGATCCGACCAAATGCATGGGTCATTGGATAGAAGGTCAATAGAGCAATTGAGGTGAGTGATCCAGTCCAGTGTTCTGCCTTTGATACGAGTGGGCTCGTGAATAATGTGCGTGTGACCCAAATCCGATAAGGTGTTAGCTAGGTCATGGGCGTTAGTGTTCTTAGGGTCGTTAAAACCAAGATTAAAGTCCCAAGTAAGATCGTTTGAGAGCTGGGTTTGGTATCTGTGGTTATGAGTGATGGAATGTCCTCTATAAAGAAGGAAATGGGACCTGGTGGTCGGTAAATAAGGTGCAAAGATGCCGTGTGGTTAGGTGATAGAGGTAGCTTAATAGACAAGGATTCAGCAGAGGGGATTTGAGAGTCCTGGATGACTTTGATGTCGAATGTATTTCTGAATATGATGGCGAGTCCACCTCCCTTCGTTTGAGTGGTGTTTCTGTCGCATCTAATAATAGCATAATCATTAGGTATAGCAAGGGCCAGAGATGGACCGGAGGCAGCATTAAGCCAAGTTTCCGTGACTGCGAGGAGATCGAGCTTTTCGTGAGATATAAGGTCAGCGATGTCGAGAGCATGGGCAGGAAGAGACCTAGCATTCACCAGAGCTGCTTTAATGAGTTTGTCTTTTTGGGAAGATTTGTCAGGTGGTACAGGTAGGTCGTGCAAATGGGTATGGGCTAACTTGACTGAGTCAGTGGTCGAATTGGCAGGGTTGTGGTCAGTATGCAAATGTTTCATGCTGCGGGCTCTTAATCTAAAGTTTCTGGTTAAAATGCTAGGGTGGTGGGAGCATGGAAAGGTAGGTGGGCTAGTTCTAGAATTCAATCTAGTGTTTCTAATGGCCGTAGTACAAGGTTGGTTAGGTGTTGGTCTGGTAGCAAAGTGGCGTATCCAGAGAGCTGGATCATCCAAATACGGGTTAGCAGGTGTCATGGTGATAGGCCACGAGGTGAGGGTGGTGGTTAACATGAGTGTGCAGGTGTAAGTGTCTTGACTAGGAAATGGATTAGGTTGACTAGTCCAACGTCTAGTGTAGATATACAGTAGGTGGATGAGAGTAGATAGGCACCAATACATGATGTGGGCAGTGTTGCTAGTAAGCAGGGGTTGCAAATGTGGTCTATTGGCGACCATAGGCACAACACAAATCAATCAAATGTGGTCTTGTAGGCGACCATAAGGCACAACACAAATCAATCAAATGTGGTCTTGTAGGCGACCATAAGGCACAACACAAATCAATCAAATGTGGTCTTGTAGGCGACCATAAGGCACAACACAAATCAATCAAATGTGGTCTTGTAGGCGACCATAAGGCACAACACAAATCAATCAAATGTGGTCTTGTAGGCGACCATAAGGCACAACACAAATCAATCAAATGTGGTCTTGTAGGCGACCATAAGGCACAACACAAATCAATCAAATGTGGTCTTGTAGGCGACCATAAGGCACAACACTAATCAATCAAATGTGGTCTTGTAGGCGACCATAAGGCACAACACAAATCAATCAAATGTGGTCTTGTAGGCGACCATAAGGCACAACACTAATCAATGAAATGTGGTCTTGTAGGCGACCATAAGGCACAACACAAATCAATCAAATGTGGTCTTGTAGGCGACCATAAGGCACAACACTAATCAATGAAATGTGGTCTTGTAGGCGACCATAAGGCACAACACAAATCAATCAAATGTGGTCTTGTAGGCGACCATAAGGCACAACACAAATCAATCAAATGTGGTCTTGTAGGCGACCATAAGGCACAACACTAATCAATGAAATGTGGTCTTGTAGGCGACCATAAGGCACAACACAAATCAATCAAATGTGGTCTTGTAGGCGACCATAAGGCACAACACTAATCAATCAAATGTGGTCTTGTAGGTGACCATAAGGCACAACACAAATCAATCAAATGTGGTCTTGTAGGCGACCATAAGGCACAACACTAATCAATCAAATGTGGTCTTGTAGGCGACCATAAGGCACAACACAAATCAATCAAATGTGGTCTTGTAGGCGACCATAAGGCACAACACTAATCAATGAAATGTGGTCTTGTAGGCGACCATAAGGCACAACACAAATCAATCAAATGTGGTCTTGTAGGCGACCATAAGGCACAACACTAATCAATGAAATGTGGTCTTGTAGGCGACCATAAGGCACAACACAAATCAATCAAATGTGGTCTTGTAGGCGACCATAAGGCACAACACAAATCAATCAAATGTGGTCTTGTAGGCGACCATAAGGCACAACACAAATCAATGAAATGTGGTCTTGTAGGCGACCATAAGGCACAACACAAATCAATTAAATGTGGTCTAGTAGGCGACCCTAAGGCACAACACAAATCAATCAAATGTGGTCTGTAGGCGACCATAAGGCACAACACAAATCAATCAAGTGTAGTTTGTGGGCGACCATAAGGCACAACACTAAACAATCAAGTGTAGTTTGTAGGCGACCATAAGGCACAACACAAATCAATCAAATGTGGTCTGTAGGCGACCATAGGGCACAACACCTGATTTAGTGTGGCAGCATCTAAGTACAGAATAGTACGTAAGCTGAAGAGGAGTTAGGCATCGCCTGGGTTCGAGTAGGACACTTAAGCTAATAGTGCAGGAGGGCAGCAACTGAGTTCCGAGTCGTGCCTAAAGCTGCAAAGCTAAAGTGTATTCTAAAGGTAGTAAGCCTAGAGTCTAATGACTATAGATATAGGGTCTAATGGCACAACTGGCTGATCCATGTGGTGTGACAATAGTTGCTTGTTAATTCTTAGCAACAATATAATACAGCATACTATGTAGACATCACATTGATCAAGTGTGGGTAGGTCACGCTCCTTTAGCAAATACACATCGGCAGGTAGGTTTTGTCTGATTTAAGAGCAGTGAGTACATTCACACAATGTCATAACACTAGAGTTGTGCACATGCATACAAGTCATGTGTCTATTAGGTAAAGTTTAGCATTATGAGCAAATGGAATGTTCATGAAAGTATGCGGCATAGTATTTCTTTTTCAAGCATGTGCTTTACACAAATAGACTTGCGCTTAAAAGCGATCGGCAGTAACGTGAAGGGTATAGCAATGCTAGATTTTGTAGGCCGTGCAGTTCCTAGCAGGCAGCCTACCGGCGGTAGGGAGCGACGCGCAGAGTAGTGTTGTGTCGATCATTGGTACGTGTGGGAGGTGCGATAGTAGTATATAGCATCCAGGCAGTGTGGGAGGTGGTTTAAGCAGGTCTGCCACCTGGCATAATCAGGTCGCCTAGTCCTGGCGTCCCGGGGCGAACAGGGGTAGAACAGGGCCTTTTTCCTTGGGCCGGCTTCCGCCTACCGGTGCACAGGATTGGTGTATGAGCAAGCTGGTTGCTCAGCAACTAACGGCAGCCTCGTTTTCGTGCCGTGTTGCGGCCGCCATTTTGGGATCAGGCAGGGTCTTGGGACAAAATGGTGGATTTCCTGTGCCGGAGTGTGCAAATGCACAGATAATGCTCTGGGAGGCGACGGGGCTCAGCATTCAGGTGCAGCTGGGTACAAGGAGGCTAGATAGCCATGATTTAGCCTCACCAGATGATTTGATGCCGTAGATGGTAGATGTGTGATGGTCAGGCATCGCAGGCCTGCTCTGCAGGAGTGGAACACTCTAGTGAGACGTCGTCGTGAGGGGCAGGGAAGGGCTCCAGCCCTCTCACCCTTCTGTGAGCGGATAAATGAGGCTCACAGGGTAGAACAGGGCCTTTTTCCTTGGGCCTTCTTCCTGGTACCGGCTTCCGCCTACCGGTGCACAGGATTGGTGTATGAGCAAGCTGGTTGCTCAGCAACTAACGGCAGCCTCGTTTTCGTGCCGTGTTGCGGCCGCCATTTTGGGATCAGGCCATGCCTTCAAAGTGCCCTTTTTGCTATTTCCATGCTGTCGTTTTTTCTTTTTTGACAGAAAACATGCTTTGCATGCTCCGTGTAGTACATCCTCTATTTTATTAACAAATAGGGCCTTAGCACCTCAGACAGGATACGAATGGTCAAAACGCCATGTTTGGCAAGCGAATGGGGTGATGGCGGGCATGTGTCCATGTTAAAATCCTGAGAGGGGAAGTGAGCCATTACCAATTGGGGTGACTCTTCAAAAATGGCATTAAGCCCTTTGCGCTTAGCACATTTTTAAAAAATCCCATAACTATTGAACATTTGAAAAGAGAAAAACACTAACCATCCATCATTAATGTTGGGGAGAATTCTCAGAAATGTGCTAATTCCCCTCTACCTTAGAGACCCCCAGCACTTTTTCTAGGACTTTTGATTTTTTTTTAACCTGGAGAGAGCGAGACCTTGTTCCCACTCATGTATTTTTCTGTGATTGAGCTCTGTTTTTCTTGTGATTATGGAGTCTGACAAACTCCATAGGCATCATCCCTTCAGTGCAGTGGCAGAGGGAAGTCTCTTAGATTTCCCAATGGTTTAAATACCTTCTCTTGGATGAACTACTGTTTCCAAGAGCAGTGAAGTGAAATTGATGTTACTTACTGGTTGTAACTTTCTAGACCTAGCACACACCATCTTACCAAAGGGTGCTGGAGGGGTTACTTAGTATCCCCTTTGTCTAGTTTCTCATGTAACAATTTTATGTTACCCTTTCTACAATTAATGACTAGTGGCAGTGGTTTACTTTTTATTACCATTGAGTGTTTTTACAGCGGGCTGTAATTGCAGCCTTGGTAATAGCACCCATGGGTGCCCATTTTGTCAAAGTGGCCCCGGTCTTCTTTTTTCGCCATTTCTTGCTGGAAAGGTCGTTCTTGAGATTTACTCTGCGCGCCAAACCAGGGTTGGTCCCTTTGTTCGTTTGTTCTTTGGCTGGATTCAAGAGTGAAGCCCGCCTCTGGCTCCAGTATGTCTGGCAGGGGCAGGAAGTGTGGGAGGTGCCTGAAACTTCATGTACTTAATCCCATTGGTTACAGGATGCACCCAAAAGGTGATTGGTCAGCTGGCTATCCGGCAAGGACAGCCACCCTGCTGTGTGATTGACAGCTAGGCTGGAATGAATGGGAGAAACCTGCATAAAAGGCGAGGCTTTTTGGCTTGGAAGGCAGAGTCGACCACTGGACGAAGAAATCCGAAGAAGAACTTGGAAGAGACGCCTGCTGCAACTCCTGGACCATTGGTTTGCCCGGTGAAGCCTGCTGCTGTGCTGAAGCTCCGAATTCGTTTCGACTAGAGAAGCCCCGCAAGGACGACTCCTACCCCCGAGTTGGTGGGAGCAATTAACTCCAAAGTGAACTAATTTGGACATCCTGTCAGAGCTGGCTGTACCGAAGTGCCAGGGAGAGGAACACCAAACAGAGTGCATCACTTTTAAGAGGACCCGAGCTGCTGGAAGATTCCCCGGACTCCCAGTAAGCAGGACTGACCAAGCCTGAGCCACCTCAACAGAGTGATGGACCCCAGATGCGAAGAAAGTCCAGCGTGGTATCTGTGAGACCGCAGTGTTGCTATTTGCTGAGACGTGAGGAGCTGAAACAGCGAAGTGCCGCTGAATAGAAGTTTGTCCTTTTCTGTCGCCGACCGTCCCATTGTGTTGCAGGATTCCCCAAAAGTCCTCCCTCTTGTCCCTACGACTGAAGCCCAGGAACAAAAGGATCTGCAGAGACACACAGGAACAGAAGCCAGCTGGAACCATTTCTTCAACCAAAGGTACTGTACAGTCCAAGAGAACTTCCCTCCTGTTGTTGTAGCCTTCCTTGATCTCAGTTGAGACTTTCTTGGTTTCTTCTGTAGAGCTTGAATGTTCTACCTCTCACAAGCCTCCCAGCTTGTGGACCAACATTGATTCTACTTTTTCTACAAAGACTTCTAAAATATTGTGCAAGACTTTTACCTACCTACAAGAAGTGATTCAGCACACCTAGACTTTTTCCCAAATGACATTGGTTGGCCTGGCTGCCTGAATAACTCTTCTTTCCTCTGACATTGTGTTTGACCTTTCCTTCCAGGAAGGGGTTAATCTGCTTTGCATTTGGGGGGTGGGGTTCAAAAGTACTTACAGGCTTCAGAATAATTGTGTGATCTCTTGTGTTATTCTATAATCTTTTTCTTTGACATACTAACAGTGTATATTTTCAAGTGTATTTGTGCGTTATTGATATATTGCCTGTTTTGAAGAAGGCTTATTCAAACTGACTGTTAAATAAATTAATAATAGTTTAATCAAAACCTTGAGTGCAAGTGTTTATTTGGATACGTGTCACTGTTAATCTCTGTGTAACTCCCCTACTGCTCACATTGACCCCTCTTGAGATAGGCCTGGCTGCTCAGCCACACTACCAACCTGTGTAGTACAGACTTATGCCAAAGGTTGAGTTCCTATTGCCAGGAGGTCAAGGTTGTTGTGGTGCACCCAAAGGGTACTTGCTCCAAATCTTGCCTAACAATTAACATTAATGACGGATAATTATTTGTATGCTGCTCATCATTCAGCTAAGCACCTTCTTCAATTGCATGCTTTGTTGGTAGCCATTTCCCCATGTTAGTGTTAAGACCCGCCGAGACCACGCGCGCCACCAACACCACTTACCTTTACATTGTAGGAGGCTGTACCCTTGTTGGTGTGGTCGGCTGCGCCTTTCAGTGTATGATGTACAGAGGAGGCAGCAGGGGGCACCGGGGTCTTCAGTGGACCTTCCACATTCGGCTCTGCTCTGCGTGACGACGCAGCTGCACGTGACCTGGTGAGGTGTCCCGGCCCGCAAAGTCAGCGCTTCATTGCCGCAGCAACCAGTGATGCCGCAAGCCCGCCGTGCTCACCATAAAGAGTAAACGGGACTTCCCATCGGTGCGTCTTAACGCGCCGTGTATCTTGTATGCTCTCCTTCTTTTGCTCTTTGATTGTGTTCCTTGTTCCTCGCCCTTGATCCTCTCTTCCCTCTCCTTACCAGTTTCCTAACTCCCGATTTGTCCATGGCAGTCTGTTTGCTTGACATCTGACTTCCGCTACAGTGGGACCCCCACAGTGTCACTGCCCTGTACCACGTAAAGACCAGAGAGGCGAGCCTGTGGTGTGGGGAACTGGTCCCCGACTGGACCCAGGCTTACTGTGCCTGCTTGGGAAAGAAGGGAGCCTGGTCTCCTACCTACACTGTTCACCCTGGACTTGCAGCAATCTGGTACCTCCGGGACGAAAGGGCATATCACTATATTGCAGATCATCAAGCCATTTCCTAGGGGCCCGTCCTGTCCGACCCCCAAGAGGTTTGGAAAACTAGCAGGCTTGCTGTCTGTAGGGAAGAAAACAGCAAGCCTGACAGCCCTATCATCTCTTCCCGATAAAGCCCAGGGACTGATGCCAGTGTCTCGTCTCTTAGTCATGGAAGTGCAACTGTTCAACCACAATAATCATCAGGAACTTTGCGTCATGGCTCTGTTGGATTCCGGAGCTTCAGGAAATTACATTGATCGAGCATCTGCTGCTTCTCATAACATTCCCTTGTTGGAGAAGCAATGTCTGGCTACCGTGGCTCTCATTGATGGTTCATTTAACTCTTCCGGACTCATCATTCTGAACCTCTCACCATAAAGATCAATCGACATCAGGAACTGATAGCTTTCAATGTCCTTCAAACACCATCATACCCCTTGGTTCTTGGTCTTCCCTGGCTCACACATCATAACACTTTTGTGAACTGGGCTACACAGACAATAATATTTGGTTACAACTTTTGTACCACGATTGCTGCTGTTCTACGTTGACCAGAGGGGTACCTGTTGCGACCACTTTGCTCAAACCTGATGCACCTGTTTGGAGTTTCCGTTCCCTTTCGCGAGTTCCATTGGTGTATCAGAACTACATGAAATTCTTCTCAGAACCGGAGGACATTCCCCTTCCTCTTCATCGACCGTTTGATTGTGCCATTACTCTCCTTCCTGAGAAGCCTATACCCCATGGCAGGTTCCATTCCCATTCCTATCTGGAGTGACAAACTACAACAGTATATTCAAGAATGCTTATGCAAGGGTTATATCGTGCCGTCACATTCTTCGGCTGGTGCACCCCTTTTCTTCGTACCCAAGAAGGAAGGCACCCTCAGGCCCTGGTGGACTATCGAGAACTTAACATCACAGATAAAGATTGCCATCCTCTACCCCTTAACTGGGACACACTGGAATCACTTAAGGACGCACACCACTTCACAAAATTGGATTTACGTGGTGCGTACAATTTGCTCATAACTTGATGACATCTTGATATTTCCCCCAACTCTTGAGGAGCATCAAGAGCATGTTTCCCAAGTGTTCTACCGACTAGAGGCCAACTACTTATACGCCAAACCTACCAAATGACTGTTTCATCAAAGAACAATTGATTTTTTGGGTCATACCATAAGTGATCGGGGTATACAGATGGACGGAAGCAAAGTACAAGCCATCTGCTAACTCTCTGTTCTCTCCTCCTTTCCCTTCTTCCTTTTCCTACCTCCTCCACTTACTTTCTTCTATGCACTTACTCTATCAGAATTGTCCGAGGACCTAGTATGATAGCGACCTCGTCTGTAACCTCCTCCCTCCCCTTACTGGTTTTTTCCAAGCCCACCCCCCCTACCCCCCCCCACACCCTCTCCAGCACTATCTGAAATGTCGGCAGGCCTAATATGATAGTCGCTTGTTTTGTTCCTCCCCTACCTTTCTGCAGCCCTCTCCCTCACCTATTGTTTTTTTTTTCCGGCTCTACCAGAAATGTCATCAGGCCTAGTACGGTAGTCGCCTGTCTGTTTCCATTTCCTTACCACACTCCCCCTCCCTTCCTTATCTATGTTTTAGCTCTTGCACTATCTGAAATGTCGTCAGGCCGAGTACGAAAGTTAATTTCACATCCTTACTGTTCATGGCTTGTAAGAATGTCATTGTTTTTTCCCTTGTTCCCTCCCTTGCTTTGAAGCACTTTGAAACACATTGTGTATAGGCGCTATATAAATAAACTATCATATCATATCAGAGACTAGCTAAGTCCCAACAATCATAAGGCTTCTCAACAATTCTTGGGATTTGCGAACTATTACTGAGGCTTCATCCCAGATTTCTCCCCAAATTTAATTGGACATCATCCAGGTGCTGTGCATCAACCAGACCTTTTATTGGGGACCACTCGCCGAAAGGGCGTTCCAGCAGTCGAAAAAGTCTGCACCGATACTTCGCCATCCCGATGATTCAGCTCCCTTTTATATCGAAGCCGACGCCACCCTTGGGGCAGTTCTTTTACAGACCGACCCCCTGACAGTAGTTGAACACCCTGTTGCCTATTACTCCCGCCAGTTGACACCTAGCAAAGTGAACTATTCGGTACTCGAAAAGGAGCTGCTGGCCATCAAAGGGGCATTTGAACGATGGAGACATCACAATTATGGGGCCAGACATACAGTAACGGCCTGTACCGATTATCGTAACCTACAACATCTCTAGTCCCACCAGTGTCGAAACAGCCGACAAGCTCGATGGGCTTTCTTTTTCTCGCAGTACAACTTTATCCTAACTCATATTTCTGGATCCTCCAACATACAAGCTGTTGCCTTTTCTAGGTCTTTAGAGACCGATCTCCTTCCTGAGCGCAAGCCGGCTACCATGTTTCATCACAAACACTTTGTGGGAATCATCCAGCCTTTTTTGGATCAAGTCCGTTTAGCCACCAACACAGACCTTACTACAGCCCGGCTCTTGACCCCAACAGGAATCACCACCAAAGATGCGTTAGTGTTCTACTGCAAACGGTTATATATTCCTGATCCTGAGATTCGTGGACAGATACTTAGCAACTGCCACAATGCTCCCCAAGCTCGACAGAGGTATCAAAACCACCCTAGAATCAATATGCCAAACCTTTTGGTGGCTGACATCAACAAACAAACATCGCAATACGTCAAGTCCTGTCCAGTCTGTGCCCAGACAAAATCCTCACAACAAAAGGCTATTGGTCTAGTCCATTCCGTGAGGGGTCTGGCGGGGTTGGAGCAGGGTGTTAAGACCCGTATAGGCTGCATGCGCCACCAACGCCACTTCCCTTTACATTCTTGGAGGCTGTACCCTCAGTGGTGTGGTCGGCGGCACCTTTCAGTGTATGACGTACAGAGGAGGCGCAAGGGGCACACCGGTTTTCAGTGGATCTTCCGCATACGTCTCTGCTCTGCGCCAGCATCACGACGCAGCTGCACGTGACCTGGTCAGGTGTCCCGGACAGCAAAGTCAGCGTTCAGTTGCCGGGGCAACCAGTGATGCCGGAAGCTCGCCGTGCTCACCATAAAGAGCAGAAGGGACTTCCCTTCGGTGCGTTTTAACGCTCCACATACCTTGTATGCTCTCCTTCGCTTGCTCCTTGTTTCTGTTCCTTGTTCCTCGTCTCCTTCTCCTTACCCGTTTCTTGGCTCCTGGCTTCCTCTTGGCAGTCCATTTGTTTGATATCTGCCTTCCGGTAGAGTGGGACCGGAGCAGCTTATATAGCCGCGATCGTGGGCACGCCCACTAGGCCTGGCTTGCCCACCACACTCTGCCACTCCAAGAGAGTCAGCACGTGCAAGGCAACCCAATAGCAGCAGCCACATTCAAGAGTACACATGGGGCTGCTTTAGTGAATGGAAGTTCCCATGTTAAATGCACTTTGCACCCAAGATGAGGTGCTATGTCCATAATAAAGCACTATTGTCCCAAATAAATGTTCTTGCTTACTGTCATTCATGAGCCTGGCGCCAAAGGTGCCAGGACTGTGTCCATCCGGGCCCCCTGTATATGTGGCCCTTTAATGTTTGCGTTCTCGAGCCAATGACCATGACAGCCCCCGCGGTTTCACAGCCCTGCACCGCGTATAGACCAGAAGGTGAGCCTGTGGTGTGGGAGAACTGGTCCCCGACTGAACCCAGGCTTACCGTGCCTGTTTGGGATGGAAGGGGGCCGGGGTCTCCTGCCTACACTGTCCACCCTGGACCTGCAGCGACCTGGTACCTCTGGGAAGAAAGGGGATAAGCAGCCCTCATCAAAACCCAGTAAGCAGCGCCCCAGAGATCTAGCCGCTAACAGTTAGGTTGTATTGCCCTCCAGGTGATACTTCTTCCCCACATCCCTACTTTGCACTAATCTTCATTACTCTGGATTTTATTTCTTTAGGGTCTATCCCCCCCCCCATTTACTTTCTCTTGGGCTCCTGGAAGCCTTTGCTGTTGCACTTGGTTCCCCCGCCTTCCTTTTTTGTACTGCTTTATTACAGACTGAGGTGACATCAGCAATGAGGTTGGGCAGTTCAAGGTGTGCCTTGGTGCACACAAGTGTGTGCATTGATAGTAATGTGGGTTTTCCTCATGTGTGCTCAAGCTTGCTCTGAGGTTACTGTATAAGCAATGTTAGTGCTTCAGCAGATTAGAACTTGTCTAATGTGATAGCATAGGTATTACAAAATGTCCTCTGCTAGAAGGTACTGCGATGAACCTGGTGATGTCATCACTTTATTCCCAGGGAAAGTCTCTCCCCATATGGCCAGGGAAAGGCAGTCGCTACCTGATCCTGACTCTCAGGGTGGCTATCTGAGGGAGGACCATATGGAGGGAGACAACCCTCAGGGGAGGTGGACTCGCTAGCTGGAACATGGTATCCCGCTTTCCACTCGGGGTATGACACCAACCCCTTGAATTCCCAATCCTGTATGGCCTGTTGTATAGAACTAGAACCTACAATCCGCACTGTGAGGAACCTGAAGGTGCCTCACCCCCTCGTCCCTGGGGATCTGTCATCCAGGTGGCCAGGAAACAGCCATCCCTTTTGTATCCAGTTCCTGGGGGTGGACAAGTGCAGGAGGATCACCTGGATGAGGGGTCTTCAGGGAGTGGAAGTGGGTCACCAGAAGGTGGGACACGGTATCCCCTTCCCTGTAACACCTTTACCCCATCCTACCAGGTAGGATACCTAGGAATCTCCCTCCCCTTTCCTGACACAAACACTTTCTCAGACAGCTCACCAAGAGCAAAAACGGACTAACATCAGAGCCGTCTACGGACATGTCCCAATACAATGGTCAGGCAATGTCAGGCAATTACTGATCATTACACACACCTGACTTCCATCACACTTCCCCACACAGATAAAAGGCAGAGCACGACAGCACACTCTGAGCGAGGCAAAGCACACGAGGAAACAGCAGTTCCAAGATGGCAGTTTAATACGAGGAGAAAGATGGTGCGACCAGAGATGGTTGCAAGGAGGGAAGTGCCCTTGACATTTTCAGTCCGTTACTTTTGCGCGCCTTGGAAAGTAAGAAACCTAAAACCGGGAACTAAAGCTGTACAAACCTGCATTGCGTGTTAGTGGTACCCGGGGCTCTCCTGTGCCGATAATCAAGGCTGGGAGGAGCGGCTGCCGCTGTGCTACTGCGCTTGGCTCCTATAACAAAGCAGCGCTAGTAAAGACAGCACAGCTGGTGAGTCAGGGAGACCGATACTAAACCAGCCTGTCTTAAGAGCCAAGGTTGCAAGCGGCAACATTGTATGAAGAAATCGAAGGAGAATAGCGTGTGAAACGTATGTGACGAATGACGCAAATATAAATGAAAACCAGAGGAGTGATTGAACTTTGGAAGACCACCATATCTTACTAAGTTAACACTCAAATATTATATACATATGCATTTCCTACACTAGCGTGTTATACCCCTTCCACTTGGCATATCGGACACTAATATGTAGACAGTTTTCTCTTTCAATTACAGGTTTCAAGATTTTACTGCCGAATTTTCCAGACCGCAACCATTACTTCCAAAAAAATGTTAAGGCTATAATCAGTTTTCGATCATTTCCAACAAACATCATCTGCCACTAGACTTCAGCACATAAAGTTCCTCTCATAGTCATTAAATTCCGAAGGTGAATCGTTCTCTCTCGACGGAGGTCTGCACAATAAAGTGTGAGGTGTTTCAAGGTTTCTTCCGCTGAATTACATAGTCTACATGAACCAATGATGTTTGAACCTACTGACCACATGCTTTCTCTTTCTTTCATCTTATACAAATTCAGACGAAACTTCATGTACAGTCTTCTCCAATATAAATCAGGGAATATTTTCCAAGAGCTGTGCATTTCCTTGGCACCTCTTTTTTCACATGAGACGTATTTCATAGCGGTATGGGCAGCTCTTTCATCACAAGTCGCACACCAATCTCGTCTCCATAGCAATTATTTTTACATGATTGGGGTTTTGATGTAGGAGGTCAGTCCTAATATCTAATTCCATTAATATGTCTTTGCACCACTTCACCCTCAGTGTCAGAACGCCTTCTTTATTAACAATTCCTGGGTTTTGCATGAGCTTGAACTGAGGTAAGACGTCTTTCATGGTAATTTTTCGATACAAAGGCAGCCTGTTCCAACATACCCTAGAATTGATTGAAATTAAGCCGAGTTCCTATCGAATACATGCTGCCGGGATTCCCCTTGGTAGACTTAGGACCCTAGACCAGAACTTATTTTCAAGTGTGTTCCATAGATCATGAGGACATCCTAAGGCACATTCTGCACCAAAAGTAAAAGCTGGCACAGCTTTTTGTTGAAAAAAGCCAAAACAGGAAGTAATTAATATTTCCCGAATATTTTGTTTCTGAATGCGTGCTACAATTGGTCCAAGCCTGGCTGAGGGAGGCTGATTGTGACGGAGAAAGGATCTGAGCCCGGCTGAGGGGGATTTGGGGTGAAACGTGAGTCACCCGAGAAAGAACATTCTTGGAACATTATAAAAGGGTAATTTGAGCCCGGAAGATAGGGATCCAAGATACCGACTGATATAAAAAAGGGATCGGAGCCCAGCTGAGGGGGATACAGGGTAAGGCACCCGAATTGAACACTTGAAAGAGGGAAGGAACTTTGTGTTTATTTTGTTCTTGTACATCAGGCCTTCTGAGTCCAGAGACTTTTGAAAGACAAAGGGACTTGCATCACAGAAGGCCCTGATGCTGGTAATGGAACTGTGTCCTCTAGCCGAAGAAGCCAGAGTGTGTGCTTTGCTCGAGTGAACCACCTTGTCCTGTGCTGAAAACGTGGGGAAGGGAGGCCCAACAGCCTGAATATCCCGACATACCATTTTGTGAACACTTTTCTTTTTCATGAGCATTACCCCTCACTATGTATGTTTAGCTGTAAGGATTGGCAATCGTTTGATTTTTGAGTACAGGGCCTTTTATTTTGACCAGACTCCACTAGGACTGCATTATTATTATTTGATGGTCGTAGGTTGCTCCCATCTGTAGATTTAGGTTTAGATAGGCGTTTATCACACCCTTGTTAAAGCTCAATAAACACCCTTGAACTGTGTTCACTTGTGTCGTCTTAGTGTTGACAACATGCCTTCGTTACAGCACGGACAACAAAGTTCTTTCATACCCTTTTAGTAAAAGGACAGGTGAGGAAGAGCACTAGAGCAATGCAGCGCACTGAGACCACAAAACCAGAGAGGCGCTCTAGTTGGTGGATGGATTTGATAGGTGCCAAGACGTTTAAAAAAAGAAAAAAAAACGGTAAGAAGCATGAAGAACCACTGCTCCGGACGCGGGTCGGGAAACCAAAAGGAACTAACTTCCAGCAGGGAGCATGAAAGCTCCTGCAGACGCTATCAGAAGCGGCATGGAATCCAGATTTCGTCGCAGAGAGCAGATGAAGCTGTGGAACCAACGCGGAGGCATTGCGGGTACTGGAGAGCCGAAGAGACGCCAGCAAAAGGAGGAAACAAACCGATGGGCGGATTGGACAGATACATGAATTGGGTGAGCCTACGCAGGGGAGCTGGGACACCAAGTCAATTATTGAATGAAGCAAATTAAAGAGGGTCAAGGACCCAATGGTTGAATGAAGATAGTATACAAGCGTGGAACTGTTACAAATTAAGAAAATCCTGGCAGGAGAGTACACCAGGCAATCCGTTTGCAAGTCTGGGCCCCACACCCAAACACAAGTGAGCAAATTGACAACGTCCTGGCAGGAGAGTACACCAGGTGAAGTGATTGCGAGTCTGGGACTCGCATCCAATTGTATGAGCTTAAGTGTTTGGAAGCGAAGGAGTTGAGTGTACCAGACCGCCAGAAGAGGGTCTGAGATTCGCTCTCATGTTTGTCAATAATTTGCGTGTAAACTGAGGAAATCAAGAGTGTGTAAAATCCAGTGGAAGAGAGTCATTCCCCCTGGACTTGAAACAAGCATATTTGTGACTTAACGAAGGGAAGCAATCCCTTAGTAGTTGGAAACTTGAAAACTGTGCCAAAGAGCCAAGAACAGAGGAATAACTTCTTGGCATTGTGAAGGTGATCAGGGGAAGAACCATTCCATCTAAAACTGTGAATTGCAATGAGCCTGAGAAACTCAGGGCAAGGGAAAGTTCTCCTGAGGATTGAGGAACTTTGATAGTTTATTTCTTTTTGCACCTTTTATTTGAAATGTGTATGTTGGAACTCCGGAAAAGAGCTACAGACGACCAGTTGACAGAATATATCCCTTTTCACTTTATCTTGATTTAGCATGTAAGGGTGTTAGGGAGAATTTTCATTTTGGTGCTTAATTCCTCCCACCTTAGAGACCCCCAGCTCTTTTGCAGGACTTAGGACTTGTGAAGTTTAACCCTTGAGTGAGTGAGCGTTTTTTCTCACTCCTTCATGGGTTTTGACCGGATTTGGATTTTAGGTTTCCTTTGTGTTTGGAGTCTGACAAACTCCATAGGCATCTACTTTTTGTATGGTGACACACAGCACCTTCAGTGCAGTGTCACATAGAAATCCTTTAGATTTCTCATAAGGTTTAAATACCTTTTGAGTGAACTACCGTTCCCAAGAACAGTAAAGTGAAATTGACTTTATTTACCTTTTCTCTGTGTAGGTCCAGCACACACCATCTTATGTGGAGTGCTGGGGGTTACTTAGTAGCCCCTTTTCCTACCTACTCATGTAAAAAATTTCGTTACCATCATGACTTTAAATGGCTGGTGGCAGTGGTTTAATTTTCCTTCCATTGTGCGTTTCTACCACAGGCCAAATCCTCAGCTACAGTATAGCACCCATGGGTGACCATTTCGTCAAAATGGCCTTGATCGTCTTTTTCCGTCATTTTCAGTTAGTGAGGTCTTTCTTGGGTTTTACTCTGCGTGCCAAACCAGGTTTGAGCCCTTTGTTGGTTTTGCCTTTGGCGGGCTTCAGGCCTGAAACCAGCCTACGGCTCCAGTGTGTCTGGAAGGGCAAGAAGCGAGGGAGGTTCCCAAAACCCCTGTCTCTTTTGTCTTTAGGAATGCCTGAATGCACCCAGTCCTCATTGGCTGGCTGGCAGTCCTTGCAGGACAGCCACCCTGCTGTTTGAATGACAGCTAGGCTGTGCATTAATGGGAGAAACCTGCTTAAAAGGCAAGGGTTTGGGAGTCGACCGCTGGGAAGGACATTCCGACAAAGAAACCGTGAATGAAGCTTGCTGCATCTTCCTGGATCGTTGAACTGCCCGGTGAAGCCCTGCTGCTTGGCTGAAACTCCTTTTTCTAATCGACCAGAGAAGCTCCCGAAGGGACGACTTCTTCTCTTGAGTTAGTGGGACCAATTAACTACGAGACAAACTCCACTGGGCCACCTTCCCCAACTGGCTGTACTTCTTTGCTGCTCCAGGAACAGAGTACCAGGGTTCAAGAAATCCATAGTCGAGTGCAATGTCTGTGATCCAGTCAAAAGCTCCAGGAGTCTCCCGAGAACCCTCCAGAAGCAGGACGACCAAAGCTTGAGTCCCCTCACCATAGAGCAGGACTCAAGGAGTGAACGAAGCCCAACCGGTATCCAAGATCCGCGGTGGAGCCGTTTACCGAGCGCTGAATCGACAAAGTGCTGCTGATCCAAAAAGAGCCTGTAGCTGCCGCCATCACCATACGTCCTCCCTCTTGTCCCCACGACTGAGGCCCAGGAACACAGGATCTGCATCGCTGACACCAGACCGAAGCCAGCTGGATTCTCTTCTTCGAACCAAAGGTACTGTTCTGACTTGGGGTACTTACCTCACTGTCTGTAGTTTGCTGTTATTAGTTGAGATTTGCAGTGGCTGGGTTTCTAGAGCTGATTTCAGCTCTAACTTTCACAAGTGTAACAGCTTGTGACCCTATAGTGATTTTACTTTAACAAATTCTCTAAATTTGTACAAGACCTTTACTTTTTAAGAAGCGCCTCAGTTCCATAGACTTTGCTCCAATTGACTTTGGCTGTCCTGTCTCCCTGCAGACTTTTCTATTCCATTTAACTTTGATTCTTACTGTCCCTCGTAGGTGATACATTGGTTTTAAACTAATATTACTGGGACATTTTTTCATATAGACTTCATTGCAAGATTTAAGGTGCTCACGTGCTCTGAGAAACTGTGTAACAGTTTTCCTTCCTTTAACCTTTACTTTTTTTGCCAACCTCAGAATTTACAAAGTGTACTAGTAATATATAAATGTCATTACTGTCCTAGTTAGTGAAGTCACCTCTGGGTGTAGAAGTATGTCTGAAGCATCTGTAAAGAGTATTTACTAACGTTGTGTTTGATTCTGAACGAGTATCTTGAAGTGTATTTGATTGCTGCATATATTGCCCTTTTTAAAGAATGCGTATTTAAAAAATATTGTTACATATATAAATAAATAAATATTTATAACAAACTTTGAGTGTGTTACTTGGCTACTTGTATTGGTGGATTTCATTGCTGCAGCTTTACAGCTCACATTTACCCCTCTTGAGATAAGCCTGGCTGCTCAGTCACACTTCCAACTTGTGTAGTACAGGCCTATACGAATAGGTAAGTTACCTAATAGCCAGAGGACAAGGGTTGTGTAGTCTCCCACAGGGTTACTACATCAATTCTTGCCTAACGAAGGGTTAGGGTAGGATTTAGACACAGAATGGAGAACTTTACTTTGGACATTCCGACAGACCTGCTTTAGTTTCGTTGAGGCAGGGAAACCCCTCTTAGAATTACAGCGATAAAGATTTTCCTCCAACTCTCTTTTTTTATTTTAATAAAAGTCTTTAGCAACCAACACAAAGCCCTGGTGTCCGAGTCTTACTCTTGATCCCTTACAATAACTATAGTTTAAGCACATCCATTTCTTAACAGCACAATGGGATGAGCCATCCTGATCCTCTGTAATGTGAAGGTGACTGAAAGCATTTAAATTAGTTAACCGTGAATGTTAGTGCTGATAAAAGTACCCAATCATGCCAGAGGCTTTTAATGAATTATTTCGTACCACAGATTCCTCATCTACGATATTCCTATTTTAGCGCAGCTGTTCTCCAGAAACATTTCTTCCACCAGGGGGCGCAGCGCAGCACTGTGCCGGCTCTGTCCAATGTTTCGACGCGCCTGGCAACGGAATGACGTCGGGTCAGTATATATATATAGCGGCGCTGTGCCCCATAAACTCAGTTCCTTTTTTCTGTGCACTCTGCTTATTGAAACACACTCATAGAACGTACCTACTTTTTCGAAGTACGCAATGCCTACTATGTCTAAGGCCTTGGGCTTCAAGCCGTGTGACTGTAGCCGGCAAATGCCCCTCTCATATCTGCACTGGATTTATTTATATTGCTTGGGCTAGGAGCATGACACCCAGGATTGCGGGTCATGCCAATGCCAGTCCTTTCACCCGAATCCCCTCCGGGAGAGGGCGACGAAGAACTTCACTTTCTCCACAAGGTGAAGGGTGAGGCGCTGCGGTCTTAGTCAAAGTCGCACGGCACAGAACGATGCTCCGAGGAGCAAGCAGCTCTGTGCAAGGAAAAGGACAAGAAGAAGAAGCATCAGAAGAGATCCAGGTCAACTAATGAGTCCTTGCACCGATTTTTGTCGTCTTCTTTGAAGAGCCACTGCTCCAGGGAGTCCCCCGAGCGTCCGGCACAGGCACTTTTTCTTACCTTGTCCTCCATGGCGATGAATGGGAGGACTTCCGCCTGAAGATGTTGGACATCTTCACAAAGGCACCGGTGGCTCCGGTCTCTGTGCAGGGTCCCACAGAGTCTGCTGCGACCGGCACAGAACCCTCTGGGTACCACTCCGCCATAACTAAGGGCTCGGGCTTGGATCAGAGAAGAGGTCTCTCAGCATTTACAGACTCCACCTTCGGGAGCAACAGCCTTCGTGATGGCAGCAGCAGGGTCGTCGGCAGCGGCGCTGAGTGGTACTGCAGGAATATGCTCCACTCCCTAGGGACGCCTTCATGTCAAGAATGTATGACATCTATAATGAGGAGGGCGACCAGGTCCCTTTTGGGCTTGAACCTATGGGTTCTGCGGAGATGAGGGATTTCCCAGAAGAATTTTACGTGGAAGGTGAGGACATACTGGGCCTGGCAGAGAACCTGGAGGGGGGCCAGTGGCCTCAACACCTACCCGGAGATGTAATTTTTGCCAGCTATCACCCCAGGAAAGCCTCACACCCCATTCCAGCGCTTGATGGCCAAGATGACCGGTACTGTGGGCCTATCTGCCCCGTCCAGGTCCAAGGTTCAGTACAAACTTTGCGATATTCTGGACAATCCCCCGCAAAGCAGGATACACTTCTGACCTTCAATGTGGCAGTGGAGTCCCTCTTATTGCAGGTGTGGGAGAAACTTGCCTGTGGCGAGGAAACACTGTCCCACTCTGTCAGCCTTTCTTTTCTCCCATGCTTTGCCTGAGAGATTGGTGGTTCAGGCCACAACTGCTATCCTGAATACTTCTACTGTCTCATCCCAGGTTTGACGCATGGGGCAAGAAGGGATTTGCGTCGAGCAGTCTCGCACGGAGGGTCGTGAATGCCTCTTGCGCCATGGCAAAATTCTCCTTCGGCCTTTGATCAGTGGTGGCCAATGCGGCGGAGTACATCCGGGAGGGAGAAATGAGGGATAGTTTTCTGTCCTTGGTATCAGATTGCAAGGAGGCGGCACGTCACATGCTGCAGTCAGGACTGGACACAGCAAACTGAGTGGGAAGGGCCCTGGCCACGAGCACACTGGTCAGGTGCATCTCGTGGCTGAAGATGTTGGGGTTTTCTGAAGACGTCCAGACCAGGCTATTGCATATATTTTTCGACAGCCATAACCTTTTTTGAGTGAAGGCCGATTAAGCCCTCCAGAAGGTTCAGTCGTCCTAGGTGACTCCTAAGTCTTTGGGGATAGCAGTACAATCGCCTTCCGTACAGTCGTCTCAGACAGGTTTTTTTTTTGTCCCTTTCCCACCTTTGTCCCGATTTGCCAGGGTCAGTCTGCCTTGGGAAGAGGGCACTTCCAGAGAGGCATAGAAAGGTGCCCAGCAAGGGAGCATTGCAGTGGCTGCTGTGAGGGCGGCATGGTATCAGAAGTAGACACTGACACAAGAGCTGCACGTTTCAAAACCCTTATTGATGGTTTAAAAGGGGTTGGAAAACTCCTATCTTGCCCTATAACTAAGATGGTAGTATTCTTGACTATCAAACAAAAAGAAAATACAGTCCTAGTCCGTCCCTAGTCAAAATAAAATGGTCTATACTAATAAACCTAATGCCTGCCTTCTTTCTGATACAATACATGTGTAAAGGGAATGTGTAATGCAAAAAAGGAAAATCGGTGTTCAAAAGAAATGTCAGTATGGCTGAGTAAACTCCCTTCCCCACGTTTTGTAGCACGGGGTAAGGTGGCACACTTGGAACTTGCGAAACACTATGGTTTCGGACACAAGGATGCAGTTAGTTTCGTGGGCCAGGGCCCACTTGGCCTTCCACGAAAAGTCACTAGTTTATCCGCTGGACTTCTCGGTTTTCTCTCACTGCAGCCCAGGTCACCTTTTAGCTGATGATACAGTTCAACAAAAGTTTCCTTCCTTCTGGTTACCACAATTCAGTACAGGTTTCTCTCCGCCGAGCTTAAACATTTCAATCACAATTTATAGGGTTCCCTTCCCCAAGCTTCAATCACACCTTCATAGGCTTCCCTCTGTCGGGCTCAAGCCTCCTTTCACTTTCCTTCTGCTGTCGAAGAATTTTGAAACTGCGAGGCGTTTGCCCTTACCTCGGCATGACCACTTCAACCTTCTTTCCTCAAACGTCACTTTTTCTCTCCTACACCAAGGCCTCTTGGTAAATGTAGTTTCAAGCACAGTACTTATTTCGAAGTTCAAAGATGCCTCTCACATCCAGGTTTCCCTATGCCGGGTTCAAACCTAACAGTTCAAATCTTGCATCTCCGTTTCTTTCTCTTCCCCCGCTTCTACAGCACCAGAAATTTCACAGAGACTTTTAGATTGGGCAATCTTCTGCTACTGGACCACTCTGTTACTTTGTATCTTTAATTTACAGTTCTTTACAATGCTTTGCTTTCTCTAGCGTCTTATCGGCACACGGGCAACCTTCATTTGTCTGATACTGTTGCCGTAAAGTTTCATTTAACACAGACCGGACTTTCATTGCTTTCATCAACTCACCGGCTGTGTCAATTCATTTTCGTCTTTCGTGGCTTTGATCCTGAACTCAAGGCTGATACCACAACTACCACTGCACCTCACCAACTTGGCCGTTCACCTGGGAGGTTGGCTGGTATCCTTGAAACACAAAAGAGGTTCGTCTCATCTCTCTAGCTGGGCTTCCTGGCGCAACCTTCAAGGCCCTTTCGAGGTAACAATCTCTCGCCAGGGTTTCCAAGGTTTCTCTGTACCTCGGTTCCGTCCCGTGGCTTGTCACTCTGCTCCACCTGGTTTGCCGTCGCACTGGAAGCACTGCTCCTTCTCGTGCACATTCTTGCTCAGAGTGTGTCTCAGTGTCCCACCTTTTAACGATGTGGGGAGCGCTAATAGGTACCAGGTGTATGTAATTAAGATCAAGAACCTGACCCTGCCTTATCTTATTAGTGGGACATGTCCAATGTAATGCATAGGTGGTACTCCTTTCAGCCTCAGACCTCCTCTTCCTCGGCTCAGTGTTTGTGTAGGAAAGGGGCATGGGGGATCTGGGAAGTTGGAATATTCTATAAAATAGGATGGGACAGGGGTATTTGGAAAGAGGGATACCATGTTCCGCCATTGGGCATTCCTCCCCCACTCCCAGAGGACCCCGCACCCAAGTGAACCTATCACACTTATCCACCCTCAGGGTCTGGACCCAAAGGCGATGGCTATGCCCTGGCTACCTAAGTAAGGGATCCCCGGAGTCTAGGCAGTGAAATGCCCTGTGGTTTTTCACACTGCTGTCCCTGCTGCACCCTAGGGGCAAACCTCAGTGAAGGGATTTGCCATTCGTAATCAGTGGGGGTGGGGGCTTTCCTTATTCAGCCTGTAATGATCAAGGATCACGTCCGACGCATGAGCCTTACAGGTCATTCGGCAGGGATATTGCCTTCCATTTCTTCAGTGTCCTCTGGACTACGGCCCACCGGTCACACCTTTGTCTCTGGGACGCATTCTTCTAATGCAGGAGGTCTGTCAGCCTTTGTTGAAAAGCGGTGGGGTGGTATTTCACTTATTTTCTGGTGCCGATGAAGGATGAGAGCTTGTACATCATGCTGGTTCTGCGGCTGCTGAACTTGCTCCTACGCAAGGACAAGCTTAAGATGGTCACTCTCGCCCAGATTCTGCAATCCCTCAATCTGCAGGACTGGTTAGTTTCCCAGGACCTTCAGGATGCCTAGGTCTATGTGCAGATTCATCAAAAACACAGGAAGTACCCAAGGTTTGTGGCGGGTCAACACCATTACCAGTTAAAGGTCCGGTTGTTCGGGCATTCATCAGCTCCTAAGGGTTCTCACTAGTCTGCTAGCAGTGATGGTGGCTCGCCCTCAAAGGGAGTTGTGATGAATCCTGTGGAGTCGTCACCAATTGCCCTACAATGATCCATGTGACCAGGGGACGACAGACACTAGCCGATTCTGATCCTAGGGGTGGTATTATGATGGAGGATCACAAGGGGGGAGAAGGTCGCCTGGGAAAGATCTTCTGCCCTTTCTAACGAAGGAGACATTATAATATCTAAGTTCTTGATGATCAACATACAAATTCGCCCCCTTGTACAACTCAGAAAACTCAAAAAACTCTTCCTTTAAATCATTGTTGACAAAATACCACTCATCCTTCAAATATATACAACACATACATAAACATCTCCCATCTTTGATGATTTTCTGAGAGAAGATAATAACAAACATTTCAGAAATTCCATGATTTCTAGGGACTGCCAACTACCAGAAAGCTCAAGTATTGGGGCGAGGAAGAGGAGGTAACTCAAAGTTGTATATGCGGATCAATTGTTTTTGTAAGGCGCAAGTGGTGCCGCATTCAGGAAAGGGAGAAAAGACAGCGAACATGCTAGCAGAGTCAGAGAAGGAGGCAGAACGACAGTCGACCATGCCGGAGACGATTGCAGGCACGTCCAGACAGCAACTTGCAACCACAGGGCTTACTTACCTGCTTGAAGCGAAAGGAAGAGAAAACGCAGCGGGCAC
The DNA here is from genome assembly GCF_040938575.1 of Ambystoma mexicanum. Taxonomy (NCBI): domain Eukaryota; kingdom Metazoa; phylum Chordata; class Amphibia; order Caudata; family Ambystomatidae; genus Ambystoma; species Ambystoma mexicanum. The sequence goes on along the minus strand of NC_090931.1, from coordinate 678,973,498 downwards.
CAGTGGAGAACCGTCAGAGTTCTGGCAACAGCAGCAGAGTTGTCGGGAATACAGTCATGCATAGAAGCAACGTTCCTCTATCCAGATCAGAGAGAGAAAACCGGCGAGTAAGCCAGCATGGCAGGAGATGCTGGAGGAAGGTCCGCAGTGTGGAGACCTTCACAGAGAAGAAGTTTTCTTACAGATACGTGCCACAGGTCCGGGACACTACGTACACCACTGAGTCTTTCCAGAGCCATTGGGGACCCTGGGGCGTACCCCCCATACATTTAAATAAGTAAATGAAACAAAAGTGTTTTGAATACCAACCTTATAAAGCACAAAAACAAGATTTAAAAAAGCCCCATATAAGAAATGTCAATGTGGGGAAAGTTGGAGCAAGCATTACCCCAAGCCAACAACTAGAAACACAGCGAAGTGATATAACTGTGTGGTGTGAAAAGAAAGTGGAACTAATAAGTCCTGGTGAAAGGAACACATCAGGCGGTGAATATATGGGGAGGATAGAGATACCTGGAGTATACCAGAGGACCTGCAAAACCCCATAAAAGGATACCTGGCAGGGGAGTAGAGCAGGAAATCCAATGGAGCATTTAAAGTTATAAGACATTGGGCCTCATTACAAGGTCGCCGGTCCGGTAACAATGGTACCGGTAAGCTTGCCGGTACCGTTGTTACCAGACCGGCAAACTACAAGGTCTGCTCGCGGGTGCCTTTCAGCCTGCCAGGTCTAACCTGGCGGGCGGACCGGCACCCGCGAGCAGACCTCGACTAATGCACCGGCACCATTCATGAATGGTGCCGGTGCATCCGGCCACCCCATTCCCATTGAGCCCTATGGGCTCAAATGGGAATGCGGAGTAATTATTACCGGCACCTGCCAAAGGGTAATTTACCGGGTCCACCGGGGCTGGAATGCCCCGGTAAGTCCCCATTGCCGGGTGCCGGTAAATTCATGACTCCGGTATTGACCGGCACGGCTACCGCCGGAGTCGGAATGAGGCCCATTGTGAAGGAAGAGATTCCTGGCAGGAGAGTAAACCAGGGGGTCTGAAAAGTCCATGAAAGGATTCCTGGCTGGAGAGTACACCAGGAACCCCTTTATAGCTATTGTATGGAATTGCCCATTTAAATAAGACTTTCTTTTTTGTATGTATCCAGGTCAAAGAACTAAAGGAACTATTGTTTGGAGGAAACACTTTTGCCATTCTCAGGAAACCAAGGCATAGAATAAGCAGTGTCGCATTGCAATTTGCAATGCAATTCTGTTGATTTGCTAATTAAACTGACCTTTTTGTAGCACAGCTTGCTATTTAAATTATTTTTGGCATGGGTGGAGTTTTGTAAAGCGGGACTCCCTCTCTCCTGCGCACCTTCTATTCAGTTGTTGACCGAGTTAGACCTGCAGCCAAGGTCCTAGTTTGTCAAGGGACCAACTCCGAGGTTCCTACTGTTTAGAAGATTTGTGGGGTTTGACAAACTCTGGACTGGAAAGGCGCTGGTTGGATTAGATAGTCCGGTAATTGTTGGTAGGTAGTTTGCACAAGTAATAGATGAGTCAAGTTATTAGTGTGTCAAACATGAGGTTTGGTTTATTCCTTGGTTTAGTCAGCACCAATGAGAGACATCATTGGATTTAAAGGTGATATTTATAACATGATGATATGTTACACAGCCGACGCGCGTTTCAACGTAAGTCTTTTTCAAGGCCATTTGGGTTTGATGGTTGAGCTTCCAGGTGGGGTGAGCTGGTCCTCCCAGGTGTGGGTGCCAGTAGGCTGGATAGCCGTGCTTTAGCCGGGTTCGGCAGTGCTGGTGTGTGGAGTCGAACACCTGGAAGCTCAACCATCAAACCCAAATGGCCTTGAAAAAGACTTAGGTTGAAACGCGCATCGGCTGTGTAACATATCATCATGTTATAAATATCACCTTTACATCCAATGATGTCTCTCATTGGTGCTGACTAAACCAAGGAATAAACCAAACCTCATGTTTGACACACTAATAACTTGACTCATCTATTACTTGTGCAAACTACCTGCTATTTAAATTACCCTGTTCAATGAAACCACAGCTCACCCTGCATTTCGTTCTTGCCCTCAGGCATCTCTCCACCCTCTTTTCCCTGTTCACTGTAAGTTCAAAAGGGGCTAATGGAGAGAGAGTGCAACAGTAATAATCTCCTCCACTGCTAAAAGTGGCAAAGTCCCGAGCGGCCGCCAGGTTCAGGAATGGCGAGGAGTAATAACATTGAGTGTCCCCCCCTATGTGGCAATAAAGATCTCCCTAAAATTTGTGAACTGAGCTCCGCTAGGAGATGGACACTCAAAGCATTTGCTTGCTGAACAATGTATTTTTGCGAAACGCTTAATGTCCTTGGAACTGTTCCAACAACGGTTTTCAGTATCAACAAATGATCATTTTGTGTATAGATAGTCCAAACATGCTACTGTCATGCAATTCCAGGGTGGGTATGATCTCCCAGCACAGTCCCCGATAGGGGCCAACATCAACAATGAGGTGATCCCTAAGAGGGCTATCTTGTCACTCTATCAGGTTATACTCAACTTCCAGTCTTATTCCTTCTCAAAATTAAGCAGAAATGGGAAGAAGATGTGGGTACACGTTAACTGGAAGATTGGCAGGAATCCCTGATGGGTCTGCTTGAGATAGCCATCCCAGCTCGACTTAGGCTAGTCCAATTGAAAATTCTTCACAGGGTTTACTATGCACGTGATTTCCTCTTTAAATGTGGTCGGGTTGTGACTTTTTATCATGTCTGTTTATTTGTGTCATAGCCTTTATGTTTTACAGACCCTGATCTCACCGAAGTCTCACTTCAGCAGTCCACAACAATGCTGCATTGTTGATTATATTATGTCTTGGGTACAAATAACTTCTGATGACATTAAAAATATTAGTACAACATTGGTAGTCAAATATGTTTGTTTGCTAATCAAGAAACCTTTAATTAGCAAACTATGTTAATACATTTTTGAAAACTAATTCATGCCTTGAGAAACTTTTTTTTTTTTTTTTTTTATTTTTTTTTAAAAAGAGAAACTTTTTGCCATCCTGTATAAATATCCAGGGGAAGTGAGTCCCCTTTTGGATCCAAGGATTTCTCCCTGGAACCGAGACTGTTTGTCGGATTTATTTCTTCACTTTGATTATGAACACTTTTTGCCAAACAATGATCAGAAACATTTCCTTACACCCTTTATGCTGTTTCCTTCTAGTGTGAGGGTCAGATTAGAATGTTTTGGAAAGAAAATTTAACAACGTGACACAGACTGAACTTTTGATGTAGTTTACTAAGTAGGGAACCTCTCCTTTGGTTAGGCGTAGAGAGATCTTTATCCAACCCTTTTGTTTCACTAAAGATGTTGGATAATGAAAATCTTACAACTTTGGGTCCACCTGTCATTTCTGACCCCTCATAGAGGGCACTCATATCTTTCCCTACCTGGATGACTGGCTCGTCCGAGCTCGCTCCATAGATCCAGTGTCCGAGCACCTTCTCTGCACATGCAGTCTATTGCACAGCCTGGGCTTTTCCTTGAACTACAGAAAGTATCAGGTTTCACCATTGAGCCTCTCCGATTTCCTTGGATTGTCAATGTACTCAAATCCCAGAGACAAGTCCACGCCTCGGCCTTCGTGCACCTTTTGGGCCGCATGGCCTCCTGCATCCTATTGGTCCAGAGGCGATCTCATGTGCCGCCTTGCTTCAATGGCTTCTCCGTTGCCAATTGTCACAGAATCAGGCCACATGTTGAACCCCTTGAAGGTGTCGGATCAGGGGACTCAGGATCTTGCGTGGAGGGCCATGCGAGTCAACTTGCTGAAAGACGCATTCTATCGCCAACCTTGCCCCTAGGTGACAGTGGTCACAGACACATCTCTGACTGGTTGGGGTGCTGACTATGTCAGACCTTACGGTCAGCGGACTGTGGTCTCCCGCACAGTCTCAGGAACACATCAAATTGCTGGAGCTGGGGGCAAAAGTAAAACGCAATACTGTGATGATCCTGAGGGACAACACAGTGGCCATGCATTACCTCATCAAGCGAGGTGGTGTAGGGTCCTTGCTTGTGTGCAGAGAAGCAATGCAAATGTGGTTCTGGAGAATGGTGTCTCTTTGACATGTATCTGGCCGGCTGGGAGATTGTCACAGTGGATACCTTGAGAAGACAGACGTTGGCCTACCAGGAGTGGGAACTCTGTCAGGAAGTTCTGGAGGAGATCTTCTCCTTTTGGGGAACTCTGCAAGTGGACCTCTTTGCTTCTAGTGCCAACAGGAAATGAAAGTTGTTCTACTAGAGGGAATTTCCTCATCAGGGAGCTCTGGGGGGCACACAGATGGTTGGGTGGACCTCCTTTATGCATTCCCGCCAATAGTTGTCATTTTGTTACTTCTCAGGAGATTACGCCTGTTCAATACCACGACGGTCCCGATTGTCCCAGACTGGCCTGGAGAAAAGGCTATACGGAGTTGCTGGACATGTGTATCTGCCCGAGGAGAGTCGACTTTGCGATCCCATTCTGAAGGGTGGGTCAGATGACGCCCTCTATGTGCTCTTTTCAGCTCAGAGGCCCGCTACAAAATTCATTTATGCCTGCAGGTGGCATAAATGTACGATCGGTGCTGGGAGAGGGACCTGGATTCTTTATCCTGTCCTCTATCGCCTGTGTTGGATTTTTTGCCATCTCTGGCCCAGGTGGGCATGCAGATTGGCACTGTAAAGGGTTACCTCATTGCTATTTTGGTATTCAAGAGGGCTTGTTTTTCCACAATCCCCACTCTTATGCAGTTTTTGCAGGGTCTGGGTAACCAGTTTCCTCCACGCCAGTTTGTGGTTCCGGCATGGGATTTGAATTTAATGGGTGCTCCGTTTGAGCCCTTTCATTCCTGTTCTATAAGATTGCTCATCTTTAAGTGATTTTCCTGGTTGCTATCACTTCCGCAAGATGGGTGAGGGAGCTCTAGGCATTGTCTGTTTTACCTCCCTATCTCAGAATGCTATGATCTGGCTGGTAAGGGTGTGCCTCAGGGCCTCATAGCTTATTCTAGCAGGGGAGCGGCTGCCACCTCTTTCCTGCAGAAGGGAGTCCAAGTCCTGGATATTTGCCAGGCAGCAACGTGAGTGTCATTTCGCACATTTGCTAAACATTGCTGCTTGGATTTCCTTGCCATCCAGGATGCCCATTTTAAAAGGGTAGTCCTGCAGAGATTTCTGGTTTAGGGTGTTCTTGCTTCCTCCCTCCTCCAGATGTACGTACTGCTTTGGAAGTCTATCATAGATAGGAATCCGTGGGAGGAAAGAATCCATTAGGAGAACAAATAACTTATCTCTTGATAATAGTCTTTCTGATGGATGTCCCTCCCACAGATTCCTCATCACCCTCCCTACCTGCCCCTACCTACACCATTGGTCCTACGGTCCCTCAGCATTAGAGTGATAGGGAAAAAGAGTGGACAGAGGTCACTGGGTGCCGCGCCGCTAATTTTATATTATATATATATATATATATATATATATATATATATATATATATATATATATATATATATATATATATACACACACACACTACAAAAAAAACTTTGTTAAAGGGACGTTATGGTTAAGTTGACCTACCAAAAACCTGTGCACTTCACTAAAAAAAAACTTTTCCAGCCTGCCATTACCGTGCACATTACAACCTAAAAACCCCTGAAATTCGCCAGTTATGGTAGGCTAAGCACCCACTCTTGCCATTAGCACTGTGCACTGCTACCACTATTCCCCAGAACATAAAGGATGCCATTACAAATGTCATTGATGACACCACTTTTTTTTCTTCACATCCATATATATATATGTATATTCAGTGAAAAAACGTTGTTACTGTGCCTCCGGCGTTCCCGGCTGAAGAAATCAAATCCTTTTCCAAAATGGCCACCATAGAAAGGGAAGACGGGTGTTGGATAGAAACCCTTCTTCACTTTCCATTACAGCCTGCAGAAAGCAAAAATGAAACTGTGTGACTGTAATGTCAGCACCACATTTTTGTTCCTTAAGAAATGTGTCATTATCAGAAAGACCTTTTACCAGAAAGCCAGTCCCTGGTGTACATGGCAACTTCAATGCAATGTTTTGTCCCTTCCAGTAATGGCCAGTAGCCACATCCCTGACATTGTGGCCACTAACCATACATAGAGCCTACCCCTCAGAGACGGAAGCTGTACCGTTGATTTGTTATGTACATGACGGCACTTGTAAATATCAAAACATATGCATAGAAAACGCAAAGGAGTAGTCCTCTTACGTCTGCACAACATCCCAACAAACTCTGTGATGGCAAGCGCAATCACGTCAGAAATACTGCAAGCAACACCATTACCACTCACCTTTCGACACATAATTTCATAAGTAGCACAGGTCGAAAGGTGTGAAGATATGTGTATTGGTAGGGTGTAACCATGTATTATTTTACAAACATTTATGTACAGCAAACACTTTCAGTGCACCTTACCTCATTTTTCCTCTTTTAGAAAGCTACTAATCATTCTGAACTAATGTTGGTTAATGGGGCATCTGGGTGACAGAAATTGGCCTGACGGCACTAAAGCGTATGAGATGGGCCTGACCCTACCGTAGCCAAAGCAAGTGGTATGCAATACCTTTCTCCATAACATTCCTCGGCAGCGTAAACAAAAGCGTCCATAAGGACTTACGTGCCGTGATGCATCACCTACAAAAGAACACATTATGACCTGCAACGTAGCACGGCACATTTTGAAATAGGAGAGTAAATTTGTAAAAAAAACACTAACATTGAAGAATTAGTAAAGTAGTTTTATTTCACAATAAACTGTGCGAAATGATCGCCCTATTCACATTTCCATAGAAGTAGTAAGATTGTCTCTTCGGTCGAAGTAGTAAGTTTGTCTCTTTGGTCGACAATGAAAATGTTAATGGTAAAGGCCACGTTGTTGTTTTCCCACACAGAAAGTAAGCGTTGCCGGCACAGTAGTCGTTTTCCTCGCACATTGATTTGCAAGACGACGTCAATCGCTGTGATCTACACCACCAGAAAGGATGGAAAGTTACTCCTTATGGCGATAGCAGCGTAAGGACATAGAGGTCCGACACAGTCATCCCACTGAATTATAACGCACAGACAACCGGTGACGAAAAGTTGCATTTGACGGTTAAAAAAGCTGTCACTCGGCAGCTGCAATCCGTGACAATCACAATAGGGAAGGAAGTAGCTGAGGGGGAAAGGGGAAATAAAACATGTATCAATACGCAACCTTTGGACAAACCAAAGTTGTAATACATAACATTTTCAGTAAAAATTATTTCAATAGGAGGAAATGTAGTGGGACCATATGGACGGCGACAATGTGCAATCTCCATAACGTGAAAAAAAAATTCAACGGCACAGAAAGCTGGAACGGGTTTATTAATAATAGCATTTTTATTTGGAAGTACCCGAGTGGTGAAAGGGGAAATAAAACGTGCATCAATACGCAACCTCTGCACAAAACAAAGTTGTAACACATGCCATTTTTACAAAATATTAATTTAATTTGGGGAAATATAGTGGCACCCTACAAACGGCGAAAATGTGCAATGTCCATAATGGAGAAAAAAAATGTCAACGCCACAGAAACCTTGTAATTTATTAGAAAAAATAAATTTTTTCTTTTCAAAATTAAAAATGTAATGCCAGTTCGGTATACAGGCGTCAAAAATAAACTTACATGATGTGGAACGCCTCCATTGCGCTCAGTACAGTCAAACTGTAGAGTGCCCCTTCGGGAACTGATATTTCATGTTCGTTACAAACGTTTTTGAAGCATAACCTTATCAAACGATATGTTTTTGAAACTGTTACTCCCTGCATTCTTTCTTCTTTTCCCCTGTAGCTCAAGGTTAAAAAACAAGTGACCCTTATGGGTGCCGACAAATATGTGGCCGTACTGAGCTTGTATTGAAAAGGGTAAATCAAGTGACCTTCACTCCGAATGCAAATACATTCTCATTTTGCAACAACATATCAGCAGCTATTCATGAGAACCGCTACTCCCGTACACGTGAAGAAGTGCTATGTGTACGAAATAGTGCAGGTGGCTGGCTTAGATTTCAAACTGTAGGACGCCAGTCTGACCGCAGTAATGTTGTTTATGTATTGTAACATGGACGCAGTAAGTTCATTTCGTACAATGAGTAGCAAGTCCCACTGTACCGTATGAGAGTGGAAACAAGAATACACCAATATTTCACTTTCTACTGCCACATCTCATTAACGCTCACCTTTCAAAACAGTGTTCCATAAGTGTAACAAGTGCATTGGTGTCTTCTTCGTTTATGTATGTTAGCAGCGATGTCCGTGTACAACAGAAAACGAAGTAAACTTGGCGGACGTATCGAAAGATTATGACGCACTTCACGCTGTGGCACAACCAATCGGTGAAAGCGCAACATGGTCGTGGGCAACACGCCACGGAATAGCCAATTGAAATCTTCTCCACGGAGCGAACAGGGGAGTGTGACCGCGGAGCGGACATAGATATCACTAATTTTTAGAGACATACTTTTTGATTGTTTTTAAGGAAACTACTGGACGGATTGTCACAAAATGTACAAAAGCACACTTTCGCGACCAAGACCCTGCCGCAAATTTGGTGCAAATCCATCCAGCGGTTTGGCCTGTTGCCGTGCGCAAAGTTTTCCCCCATTCAGTCTATGGCAAAAAAAGATGTTTTGGGACCCCCTCTATAACTTTGCCCCCCCCCCCCGGACCAAACATCACCGAACTTTGCAAAATTCAGAGTGGGCCATATACTCTTTTTTGCAAAGTTTGGTGAGGATTCATCCAAGCGGAGTTATAAGCCACCCAAAAAGTGCTCTTCCTATGGAAACAGCAACTTAACCATAACTACACAGCCACTAATGTGGCTGTGTAATATATATACACATACACATTGAACCAGACATCATTCCAGAATGGGGCGCACTGTGGCCCCTGGCAGCGGAAATGTTCCTGGAGAACAGCTGCGCTGGGATATCATAGATGAGGAATCTGAGGGAGGAACATCCATCAGAAAGAACATTACAGTGAGGAAAGAAATGCGTTCTTTGCTACGCAATCCCCACACTTATGTGCATGAATATTTTTTTTTTATTAAGAAAATTGTTTTAGTTGATTAAAAACTTTTTCAATTAGCGTTCTCAAATGAATCACAAGCTCTATAAATGTGCTCAGATCATAACGTATATATCCGATCATACAATTAAGTCATCTTGACCGTGAGCTATAATTTCAGAATCTTGTTAACAATAGATTTAGAGATATAAAACCATTCATACAAGCAAAGTAACCTAGTTTTAGTATCTTAGGAGCATCTGCAATAGTTAATTACAAGGTATATAAATAGCAAACAATGCATAATTAGGTAGTTGAAGATTAAAACTATGTCAATTCAATTAGAAATTAAAATATTTTTTGCACAAGTAGTATATATAGACAAAGGTAAAATGATAATCTAAAAGAAGCTAATTCATAGAATAACTAAAAACAGTTAATCACAAATTCAATTGTAATAAAAATGTCACTGTATCGATAATCAAAGAGGCGCTAGAAGCATTCAAGAACTGCACCCACATTTGTTTTTTTCTAACATTTCTAAATGTTTGAAATGTTTGTAAAAGTGGATTTTCCTCAATTCAACAAGCTCTTGGCATTCAGTAATTAGATGGAAAACGTACTCTTGTTTATCCTCTAGGTTGCAAAATCTGCAGACCGTGCTTATTAAAAGACTCTTTTGAATATAGTGCCAATTTAATTTTAGTTGGTAATAAATTTAGTCTAAACCGTAGGAATATGTCGGCGTACATGCGATCAGGGAGTATCTTGATATAACTAGGAATATCATTTAGTGCTTTAGTTAAAAATGCTCCAGCTTTAAATGAAGAATAAGCAGAGCACTTTTCCCCTGTAACAATCCAACCATATAAGCATTGTTTGAGTTTAGCTTTATGAGGTAATTCCAGGAGCAAATCCACAGAGATGTCCGCAGCCTGCGAGATTATCTTCACAAGTTAGTTTCCATTTTCAGAATGGTGTTGGTGTCACACTTTCAATACATTTTTTGATAACTGGAAATCGATTTTTTGAGAGGGATGTAGACAGCATTGTTTTCCTAGATAAAGTAATCATTGCCCATGAAACAGTGGCCTTTAATGAAGTCAGTCCAAGTTCATTGCGAATTAAGGCAATTGGGGTACCTAACAGAACAGTTAGTATAGTTTTCCAATAGATACCTTCTAGCAACTCCCATTTAATAGGTTTGGACATAATTTTGGTCTGGCTGCCATAGGTAATTATTGAAATAACTTTTTGTAAATAAAGCATTCGAGCCGGTAAAAGTGAGAAGGCGTCATATTTTGTTCTCAATCTCCTTTGCTTGTGTAGCTAATAATCTTATTCTTAGAATAAGCTCATCTTTATAAGGTTTATCCGCAGAATGGGAGTCGATATTCACTCCTAAATATTTATAGTGAGAGATTTGTACAAGAGAGTTTTTTGCCAAAGTCCAATTAAGTTTAGGACCCGCTCTCTTTGTGAAGTGATGGAAAAATCAAGATATTAGATTTTTGTGTGTTTATCTCCATATTATTGGCTTCGGCAAATAAAGTGAAAGCATTGAGTTTTCTCTGAAGACCAATAGGGATTCTATCGAAAAGAACCAAATCATCAGCATATAATAAATACGGCATATGAGGAGTCCCAAGGCGTGGGGAGAAAGAATGAGTATCACTTAAAACCTTATAAAAGCCATTAATATAAAAGTTAAAAAGTATCAACGCAAATGGGTAGCCTTGTTTCAAGCCTGTATTTTTTTCCGATAGATTTAGAGAGTAAGCCATCAGATGTTAATTTAATTTTAATCTTAGTATTAGAATACAACTGATGTATTAAAAAGTAAATATAGGACAGGCTTTTGGCATTGCATAATTTGTTCCATAAGATGTTTCGAGATAGAGAATCAAAGACCTGTTTGAAGTCAATTAGTGCAAGATAGACAGTATGTTTGTTTTGTATTGCTTGGGCTTTGATTGCAGATAATAGAATCAGGTTTAATGCAGTCCCAATGTCAGGTACACATCCAGACTGATATACATCCATCAACTCATTTTCTTTCAGCCAGTTCATAAAATCACAAATTAATAGTCTTGCTAAAATTTTGCCTGGAGCATCTAAAAGTGCAATTGGGCGATAGTTGGTTGGATTCAACCAATCCCCCTTCTTAAAAATTGGAATTATTATGGCTTCCTGCCATAAGGGTGGAATTTCCTTTGTTTTAATAATATTTTGAAAAATTATATTAAGACGTTTGGCCAATGCTTCTGGGTTAGTTTTAAGAATAGCATTAGTTAACATATCAGGCCAAGGGGCTCTGGGTGAGTGCAGTTTTTTGATTATTATTAAAATGTCCAAAGAGTCAAATTTAAAATTAGATAAGCCAACTGACATTATTTATAGTATATAAAGGAGTAGGAATAGGCGTCTTCACAAGTACCATTTGATAATGGTTTATCCATGTCATTTCAACTATGCCATTTAATTGTGTAGAGCGGCAAGCATTTCTCGAGGCATTATTTATCTTCCATATTTCGCCCATAGATTTGGTTAATAAGGCTATAATCATTTTTTCAGCATCATGTTGTTTCTTTAATGCTAGTATCTGTTTGACTTTGTTTCTGTATCTAGAGTTAAGTAACATTTTTGCTGCATTGTTTGAGGTAACGCTCTCAGAGCTTTACGTAATTCAATTTTTATCTTATATACCGCTGAGTTCCATACGTGTCTGTGGGTAAAAATAGGTTTACTAAAAGAAGTATTTGTCTGTTTTACCGTGTGGATAAAATAGTTATAAAAAATTCGACCAATTGAATCATTACTTTGTACATTTTGGACAATTTTCTGTTGTAAAGAAGCAATGCGTCTTGGGTTCCTTTTAAGGCGATTATTTGGATTATTCATGTCAAAATTGCCTTTATAATATGAAGCAGTTTCTATGCTGTGAGGAAACCATTTAACTTCTACTAGATTGTGATCACTTGCTAAATTTGGGATAACTTGAAACAAAGCTATTAGCTTATTTGCATTGTTTGAAATGAAAACATAATCTAGCGTAGAGTGAGAACTGCCTCTTGACCATGTCGGTCGAGGGGGAAAATCGTTAGAGACTGAGCCATTTAACATGCAAAAATGCCTTATTTTCATTAGAGCATGCCAATTGTCAGCTCTGGACTTCGTGTCAGCTATGGATGGTAAACACAGGTTCATGTTAAAATCCCCTGCAATGATCGTAGATGCAATGTTGGGATCCATTAATGCTTGATCTAAAATTTGTTCAATCTTGCCCATAAATTCAGATGCCATAGGTGAGGCTGGGTTCCAGTAAATATTTATTAACAATGTCGTTAAAAAAAAAGGGGTGCTTTGGATTAGAAGTACATATAATTGCTGGTTGAATGCCACAATCAGGGCTCGGCCATGGTTTAATGGTTAGATGGGAATCATGTCTTTCTGCTTTAATAGACCCACAGCCGGTCTACCCCTCGCAGCCTTTGAAGCCGGTATTATAACCACTTAAGGATAGGCCCACACCAGGGTGCTCATTAGCCACGTTTCCTGTAATAAAACTAAATCATATTTGTTTAGTAATTTAGGTTTAGATACCATTAGATGAGAAAAACCTCTAGTGTTCCATGAAACCAAGGAGCACTCGTGTCGAGCCGACAGAGGATTTTACTAGCAATTTTTTAATTTGTTATCTCGGGCATGTGAAACCGAGGACCATTTCGATACTGGGGCTGGGTAGATTTTAAAGAACTAGCATGACAATTGCAACAGACCTGTGAACCTATGTTAGAATTACAGCTCGCATTTTTCTGGGGCGCAATTCAGAGTGTTGGGTGGCAAAGGGAGAATAGCTTCAAGGAATAGGCCTTTTTCAAATAATAGTTGCCTTTGCTACCAAACATAGTTCTTAATTATTAGTGAAGGGATGTTAATTTCGACAATGTCTTGCTGGACCGGTTTGGGATAAGATGCACCTTTAATGTCAGCCAAATTACTATGCCTTAGTTGTGGAATAGCATGAAAGATTGTTAACAAGGTGGACTTATTTGGAAATGGATCAGAGAATACTCTGTCTATCATGGTTATTCTTAAATCTCATTTTGAAGGTTATCTGCTAAATATTCCGCTTTATTGATTGACACGGTTCTCTAAAGAGATCCTACCATACCTTTAGAATTGTTCACTAGTAAGGCAGAATCAGTGCCACTATATACAGGGACAGAGTCGATTATAGGGTTAGCTGGATTGACGTTAGAACATTCGGCTAACTCCTCTGAATCTGTGGCACAATATTCTGTCTTGGAGAGGGGGGGGGCCTTTGTCAAATGGGGTTCGTCTTACTACCTCATTCCGTTTTTGCTCGAGAGCTCTGAATGGTAAGATGCCCCGATTCAAATTAACACAGAGCTTTGGACTTCGCACGGCAGGGGCAGACATTTCCTCATGTAGACTTTGATTAATAGTTTCCAGTACCGATACATTATTATTTGAATACACAGAGAGGTTCATAAGCTGCTCAGTAGTAATGGAGTTGTTTATAGTAATAGCCTCAGATAAAAACAATTTGTCAGCCACAGCATTAGGCAGAATATTATTCAAATTCTTACCTTTAGAAGATGCCAGCTCCATAGGAAGAGAATAGAGGCAGTCTGGGGGGACTTCAGTGGGACATTCTTTCGGGATCATAGGAACAGTAATAGCTTGTGGGTCCATGAGGGAGATGTTTGCCACAAAGCTTTTAGTTGTAGATTGAATTTTTTTATTCTTTTTTGATATAGGTACATTTTTATTTTTAATTTGATTAGGGGACACATTTTGATCTGCACCCAAATCTGAAGTTCGCTTTCTATTATGCTTGCGTTTTCTTCGCTTGTTCTGTGTTGGACGGTAGAAAAGGTCATATAGAGGCTATTCCGACTTAGACAAATCAGAATAATTGGCATCATTGGCTTTGTCTGTTATGGATGTGGGATCAATGTCACCAATAACTTCAATCGGTCCGAGAGGACTTGGGATTGTGGGATAGGTCCCCAAATATGGCCTCTGTCTCACATGGAAGCATTTTACAAGGTATAGAAATATCAGATTCCTGAATCACAGGAGAGTATGCAACATTACCAATTGCAGATTTTAACATATTAAGTAGATTCAGCACAAGCTAAATCAAGCTTCTTAGTGAGGGTTGAAACCGCAGCTTCTTGAGTGGTGGCTCTTAACTCAAGAATCTCAAATAGCTTGGTAAAGGTGAAGATCGTTGTGTTGATCGTTGTAAGCACAGCTTCCAGAGCAGGATTGGTTATAGAGGGGTACCCAAAGGAAGGGCGAGGCACTGGCTTTGCAAAAGATGGCTACTCAAAGGCTGAGGATGCAGGGGGAAGAGATAATGTCGTTAGGACCGTCAGTGGAATAGAGCTCAGGAGAATTATATAGTCTAGATTCCATAGTGTCATATAGGGGAACCTTATTGGTATTTTTAGTATTTGGTGCCATAGCTTCAGTAGATTGCGCGACGGGAGATAACAGATTAGGAGCCAAGAGCTGAACTTGAGCTTCAGCTTCAAGATTTGCAGCAAAAGCAGCGGCCTCTAGAGGATTAGGAGGCCCTCTTAGCACTTGAGAGTAAAGAGAAAGAGGCTAGTGGAATTGCATTAGCGAGCGCCTCCTTGTGTTCTGATTGGAAGCTAGGGGTGTGAAAGCTCTCATTATCAGTAGAAAAAAATTGGATCAGCCGCACACGCATGCATAGTTGTATCTGAAAGAAGGTGTGCTTGATTACATTCAGGTGATGAAAGCTCAGACTTTATATTGCTAGGATTGTGTTGATTTGAACTGTGAAAAAGGAACTTAGTGGTCTCATTGTTAAGTTGACTACTATTTGTGGGGGAACTGTGGGGTCCATCAGTAAGTGGGGAAAGATGAAACCACGGTCGAATGTGTAGTGGAATTCTTTGTGCGTAACATGGCAGAGGAAAAGGCATGCCCGTGGTTAGACGCAGCATGATTTAACTACCTAATAAGGGTCCCCGTAATTAAGTGCTTATTTTTAAAAGCTGCAGTGAGTCAGCTTATCGAGTGAAGCGGCTGAAAGGATTATATAGTAATGTAATTTAGTCACCAGTAGTTGGGATCAGATGTTTGTAAATATAGCGGAGATTTGTGTTATATTAATGAAGCAAACACAAATTACCAGCAACCTTACTTCCGTAAGGAGAAAAATCCTTCATGTGCGCTTTGAAAGGCGTCCGTGAAGGGAGGAGGTAAAGGTACAATCAGGGTATTAGGAGCGTAGAGCATACAAGATAGCCAGCCAGCATGAATTTAAATCGCTGCTCGATACCTCAAGGGCCGCATGGAAGGAGCCTGACGCAACACTGCAGTGCACCGGTCAGCAGACAGTACTCAAAGGTACTCGCTCGTGGTGCGCGCGTGCTGGTGCGCGCAGGCTACCAATTTGTAGCTGCTGATGGGATAGTGCGCCTAACTACAGAGGGAAAATAAAAGATTGCAATATAGCGTTAAAAGCTAAACTTTAAAGCTCTTCAAAGTCCATTAAAGTTCAAAGTAAGGAAGTTGATTGAAGAGCTGCAGATCAATTAAGTAGCGAGCGGGTCGAGCAGAGACTACAGCAAGACAGCTGACAGTACTCACGGGTACTCGCTCGTGGTGCGCGCAGGCTCCCAATTTGTAGCTGCTGACGGGATAGTGGGTGTAACCAACGAGTTTTGGAAGTTGAAGAGCTGCAGATCAATCAGGTAGCGAGCGGGTCGAGCAGCGACTACAGCAGGACAGCTGACAGTACTCACGGGTACTCGCTCGCTGTGCATGAATATGTCGATAATCTGTGAGAGGATATGGAGCTCAAAGTGGGTGCATTTGTTAAATTGGGTTAGTGGATGACATATCTTGCTTAAATCATGCAGGTTTGAGGAGCCTGTATTATGGGCTTTTGAACTATGTTCTAATTTCTATACTGTTTGACAATTGAGTTGTAATTTGCCCTACAATACTTTTATTCATGATACTTTTTAATGGTTTAAGAAGGTTACTTAAATGAAGTAGAAGGATTATTGTTCATCCAAACACAGGTCGGGGAAGTTAAATATTAAGTGGTCTTGTTAATGGGGAAAGCATAATAAAAGTTGATAACTACCGCTGGTTTAGCCAGAATTTCACTCACACAAGACATCCTGTTAGCACTTGAATGGATGGTAAAGTTGAACCTGATGGGTGATTACTTCACTTTCATGATCTACAAACAGAAATCTACACACCTTGGAGTTTCATCAAGTTGCTGCAGCTAGCTTCCTACTAGTGTTTACTGTCATGCATTTAATAGTTTATTTTTATTTGACCGTCAACCCCCAGTTGTCTCAGGATCAACTTCAGCAGAGGAGTTTCTTTCATGCATGTATCTTTCTCTTGGCGATAATCTGTTTCACTGTAAATGTGGAGCACCATTTTATCATTTTGCAACATGGATTCTTTGGGATTTGTTGTGGAATATATTCCAGTTTAGGCTCTTTTAGAACAAAGGTGAAAAGTATCAGATTTGAGCTGTCCCAACTACTAAGCTTCTCTCTTCTCCCCTGTAAACTTTGGGCAGAGCCCCTGGCTGTTTTCACATCCTCTATCCAAAGCATCCTGGGACAATTCCATTATAGGGTCTTACAGCATCAAAGAGCAGCTGCGAGCTGGTTACCTTGACTTTGGTACTGTGATTTTATTACTCGGTCAGCTGTCTGGGATAGAGTGGACAGGATTTCTTGGCAGTGCTTATGGAGTGGGAGATATCACAGGGATTCCTAGCTTGGGTACTGCAACCTGAGGAATGGAGGAGTCCCCAAAGAAACAAAGGGAGATGGAAGAAAGAATATAGATTCTTAGTCAGCTGGGTGGGGCTGACAATTGCAAGCTATAGATAGCTGGTAGGCACGCAACAGGCATCCGGCTGTTGATGGCGGTCAAGCAGGTATCTAGCTCAAGCTCTCTGGTGTTGTAGACCATGATATGGATATAGATATAGAGCCAGCTTTCAACAGCCCAAAATTTGTACAAGATATGTAGGCTGAAAAAAAAAAAGTGTATCAACTTTAAAAACAATCTTGCTACAGTGGCCCTTAACTAGAATCGATTTGTCACAGATGCAGATAGGTTTACCAAGTGGTGTAAACAGTGAAGAGGAGCTCCATTCACCACCCTGTCGAAGGCACCAGAAAACTCCAACAGGCTAAACATGGTGATGGTCCCAATATCAGCTGCATACAGTGCAAAACATAGCTAGTAAGGCTACCTCCCCTTACAACGTTTATAAAGTTTGTGAGCTTGGAAAAAATGAGTGCGCGAGACAGAAGTTCAATTGACTTTGATTAGAATGCTGATCAATGTCTTGACTGAGCAGATGTAAAGTTGGGACAGAGATTGAAGATACAGCCCAGATTGTATTGGTTAAGGGGATAAAGATGTACAGCATCATTCTACTATCAACTATTAACCCCAAAGCTATGAGCCAACTAGGATATAAGAAAGCAGTCAGCAAGAAAGATGGGAGATGGAAATGGTACTGAAGCAGTGAATATGGGGGAACTAGATTGTGGATTCACCAAAGAAGAAATAGAACTCTTGGCAGTAAAACGGCATTAGGAAAAATGGAACAGCATAATGATTTCACCACAAGACATGTATAGGGAGAAGAGGACAGGTCCTAGGAAAGACTTGAGAAATGCCCATAGGTAACAAGGGAGTCGTTAAGGCAAAAGCAAATATAGATACAGAATTCCACGGGTAACAAGATAAAAGGAGTCACAGTGATGACCAAGCATAACATGGTTAACAAGAGCATGCCACAAATCTGCCAGAGAGATTTGGTGGTAAACGGAGGATATGAAGTGGAGATACTGGTGAGTGTGGGCGAGTACTGTTTTGGTTTAGTGATTTTGGTGAATGCTAATCCTAGGGGAATGCACATATTGCTGGTTGCAAGATTCTGGGTGAAGTCCGATTAAAACAACCCTTTCAAGGGCTTTAAGGAAGAGGGAGTAAGGGCAGAAGTTGGTGGTGGAGCCGTTATCAGCAGATGGCTTTTATTTAGCACTGAGATGTTGATGACAATTTTGAAGAAAGAGAGTGAGCGGGGAGATGTTTTAATAGCTTGGACACAAAAGGGTCTGAAGAGGTCCCGCTGGAGGAGTTGAGCAAAAAGAAAATGAAGCCAGCATAGCTAGTGTTGTGGAAGGGAAGGTAGAAAGAGGAAGAGAATTAGGGATGCATTGGAAAGATTAGGGAAGGTGGAGCGGGAGAGGGGGACATGAAAGGAATGCTGTGGTCATTTGAATGGAGAGAAAGGTAGAAAAATTATTGGTAGTGAGAACGTATGGTGTTGTAGTAGAACTTACCGCACTGTGGTTCTTGCGGAAGCGGATCAGCTCCTGCTCATCCTCACAACTATTCCCCATTGCGGTCTGTGTCACCGACTTCATGGCGTAGCACAGCATGTGCTGGCACAGTGGTACATGTTGTGAGCCTGGGATGGATAGCCATTTTGCTACCAACTCCTCTGACAGCTGAAAAAAGAAATACCATTATATACAGGTCCTTTCTAACAGCATTATGGTCAAGAAAAACAAAAACAAGTGAGTAAATATCGAGACACCATTATAATATGCTCATTTTCATAACAATTCACAATAATTTGAGTAACCAGTTTGCCTTTTTGGAGGTCTGCCATTTTTCAGACATTTTTCCCCCCTCGGACGGAACTTTTTTCCATTTCTGTTCATTATCTTATTCATGTGAAAGCAGGTAATAAAATGTTGCATCCTTTCTGCTTTAAGTTAGTTATGTTCTTTTAATCAAAGACTTTTTCTTTTAGTTGCTACAATATCACAACTATATACCCTTTCAATATAATGTTTCTAGTGGGATTTGCCATTTGCTTTAGCAAAGGACTCAAAATAATCTACATTGAGGTCATTTGCACAGCCTTGTACACTGGAACCTGTGTTGAAGACAGATTCTTGACCCCTTACCAAGAGATAAGGAAGACTTTGGGAAAATAGGAAGCTGGCCTACCAAGGCCTTTTGGCCGGTGCTGAGAGGTACCTGCAAGAGTCGGGGTTCTCAGAGTTCTTCTTTTATGTCACATTTTAACTTAAGATAACTCCAGAGGGACACACAGATGACTCTTCCTCTTCCAGCCCCCACACCTCCCGCCATCCCATCTTCTTGGCCAGTTCCCAGTCGTTAATAAAATCCCTAATAACTAACTTTGAGCACCATGAGGTGAGAGCAACCGTTTTCAACAAGGGGACATTTGGGGAGAAATCGTGTTGGAGCACTTGCAGCATCTGGGTCCAGCAGTGCATTGTGGGCCCACACAAAAGTGGTAGGATTTCCCCCCCTAAAATCATGATGCTAGTTCAGGAAAACACTTGACAAGGCAAAGTGGAAATGCAGGTGAGAAAAATGGATAACAAGAAGATTATCGAAGCCAAGAAAAAGAATTACAACCTTCGTATCGACAAAGCTAAATCTTCATCTAATGAATCATTTAAGATTCTTAAAGAATTTGAAAATCACATTTCATCATTCCCACCTGTTATTAAAGACTCAGCTTGGTGGCCGACAATACAAAATTAATCCCTGACTAAAACCACTGGTCACCAACTGAAAATTGCAAATCAAATGACTCGCCTAGTTGGTAACAAAAAACACCATTACAAAAGGGATCCCTATGCCATCGACTGCCAAATTTGAATTTCAATACTGCACCGACATCATCATAAACCACAAATCCACTACATGTGCGGGGGACCCTTGTCCTACCAACATCCTGAAGGACTCATTGGATGTCCTTACCCAGTGCATTACTAGGATGATTTACGTGTCCTTCAGGGGTGGTATGGTGCCTGCCTCTCTTAAGAACGCCTGGATAACTCCCCTATTGAAAAAGAACACATTGGACACAGCTGTAGCAAAATCGACCAATAACTAATGGGCCATATTTACTAAAAATCATTGACAGAGTTGCATACTTGCAGCTACAAAGTTTTGTGGAGGAGAACACACTCTTGGGCATTCACCAGTCAGGATTCCGAGCACAGCATGGGACTGAAACAGCACTGTCAGACCTTAAATCCAACTCAGGTATTGTAGAAAAAGGTCATTCAGCATTATTAATGCTGTTGGACCTCTCTGCAACGTTTCATCTTATTGATCATGATCTTTACCATGAAAGACTGATAAACATCGTCAATTGCTCAGAGAAGGCAGCCCATTGGATCTCATCTTTCCTGGGCCCCAGAACATCAAGGGTGGCCATCGAGCAAGCCGAGGCCTCTCCCATCCTCTCCATGTGTGGTGTTCCACAAGGATCTTGCTTATCCCCGACTTTATTTAACATATACACGAGACCACTGCTCAACATTCTTGACAGACTGGGTGTCCATTATGCTAATTACGCAGATGACACCCAGGTCCTCTGAAACAGAGTTCAATTTGAAACAAAGAAAGGAGCAGTGTGATAACTTTATAGAATGACTAAATATTGAGAGAAGAGAACAACTGATAAAAATACCCTGGGAGAAGGGGGAAGATAATTCGACATCCTGAACAAAACCAAAATAAATTGAAAGAGGAAGCAAGATATGAAAAAGAGCCACACAAAAAAAGGCAACCACAGATTAAGTAAGTTCCAACGAAGTTCAGTAAAAGGGTACGCTGAGAATCACAGACAAGAAAGGAGAACTAATAAGAGAATTCCAAGAGGGAAAAACTAAGAGAAGGGAAAGCCAAATAACCCAGTTAAGGAAATGAAGAGTTTGATTGAAAAAGTTATTTGCAAATCATATATTGAAAGGCGGGTACTGGAAGTACCCTTAGGAGAAGGAAGTCATTCTCTACGAGTTAGTTTTCAAAGTGGTAGGGTCACAAAAGGGTAGTTTTGGACAGCTGACATATTCCATTGTTGAACATTCACATCTGCCTAACAAACACCTTAGTTATTAAAATAGTCAGGGACCACCCATACAGAGAGGGAAAGTTAGGCTTTACCCTTTTACTTTAATAAATAATATACACCATGTCCGCAATGAGTCCATGTCCTTCTTCTGACTCGCCACAGAACCCAGGCACTGACAGTCAATTACTGCGGTAATGATTCAAGCTGGAGTGCAATGTGTTTTGAGTCGCGCAGTAAGACAAAAACATCTCCAAAACTACATTTCATTTTAAGCACCCCCTGTAATTCTACATATTTTAATTTTATTTATTTATTTATAGAGCCTCCTAACCCAAAAGGTATCTGGGCGTACGTTTACAGGTTAAACTTGATGTACAAGTGGCTTCATTTTAAGTTAACAAGATGCATACAGTAAAATATTTACAAGTTACAATTGATGTGCATGTAGTTACATTTTCAGCAAACAAAGTACATACAGTAATAAGACCAGGAAGATTAAAGTGCATATGTACCCTCCCTATTTCTAAGAGGGGTTTCCCTGCATCAACTAAAGTTCTAAAGCATCTTTCAGAATGTCCTGGTAAATCATGAAAAGTCCACCGTCCTGTGTCAAAATCTTTAAATCTGCCCCTTACACTAATAACTCAACTACAAAGATGTGTTCACGTTCTGGGTCCAGGAGAATGACCTTCTCCTGGACTGAGTGGCACAGTTCGCAATCAGGGTGAATGACTCCCTTACTTCAGAAGAAAGGATTGACAATCCTAGAACATTATATAACAAATTTCACTGTTTCTTCACTCCAGCGGTGGGGGTTGCGGGGGGGAGGGGAGAGGAGAGGATTCCCTTTCCCTGGATCACTGTTTTGATCTTCCTTGCCGATTCAAATACCAGGAGAATGGCTCCTTTATCCTGGTACCTTGCTTGGTTTGCCACTCACCAACAGGGGGAATGACTCCCTTCCCCAGGCTTCCGTCAGGCTTTTTTCACAGTTCACGATGTCAGGGGGAAGGTCTCCCTTCCCATGGCCTTTCGTAGACTTACTTTCACAATCCACAATGCAAGAGGGAATGTCTCCCTTCCATTGGCCTTTCTTAAACTTTTTATCACGTTCACAGTGCCAGGGGGAATGTCTCCCTTCCTCTGGTCTTTCTCAGCACAGCACAACCACAACGGGGGGATTGACTCCCTTCCCCTGGCTTCTCTCAGGCTTTTTTCGCAGTTCATGATGTCAGGGGGAAGGTCTCCCTTCCCTTGGCCTTTCGTAGGCTTACTTTCTCAACTCACAATGCAAGAGGGAATGTCTCCCTTCCATTGGCCTTTCTTAGGCTTTTTATCACGGTTCACAGTGCCAGGGGGAATGCCTCCTTTCCCCTGACCTTTCTCAGGCTTTGGTTGTGACAGAAACAACAGCCTATTCCCATATCGATTACTCAATACTGCTTAAATGCCCATAGTATGTATTTAAAGGATAACATGCATTACTAGATAGAAAATATTAAATGGAAATATTTTCAATGCAACATTACATGGAAAACCAATGTATAAAAGATACAAAAAGGACAAGAACAATACGATGCTTATATAATGTCCGTTATACAGTATTAAATCTATAAGAAAAACATTCTGCTAGTACACAATTACAATTGACCAACATATCCTAACTCACTCAAGACTTGTACTAGCTTTATCCAGCCATTCATACCACACAACCACTATCACACACATACAATTGAATATATAGATACTAAAAACTAATTTACTGTGCAAAGGCTACATTTAGTGCAAATGACACAACTAGCGCCAGTAAGCACTTTTAGCTGTGATAAATCCAGTTGAACACCAAAACCTCCAAATATAGTGTGTAGATATTATTTAACATGCCCCACGGACAAAGGCTACGGCCAAGTCCATTTGTTAATGTATGATTATATTTTCTAATGGATGATGCCGTCGGGTTACACCGATTTAAAAACAGAGGAGCAGGTAACCATTTATAACTATTTGGGCTTGTGTTTTAATGAAACTGGTACGTGGCATGACCAAGTCTCAAAAGCCACTACGACTCTGACTAAGTGTAGTGGGAGCATTAGAAGATTCCATCTTATGCATGAAAGGGTGCATTACTCCCGCCCTGAAACTATACAAGTCTAAAGCCAAACCTGCAGCAACATATGATGCAGAGATTTGGGGACCTAAAAAGTTGTTGAGCTTAGGAGTAGCAGGGAATACATTTTTCAAATCAATAATGCTACAGCCGAACAGTGCCCCCAACGCTATATTACCCCATTGAGCATTCAGCAGCCACTAAACCTTTGTTTCTTTGGGTTCTTATTTGGACAGTACCCGGGTTACATATGGTTTAAGAGTTACTGATAAACTTCCTAGCTCTGGATGGTAGCCGCACAACAGTGTGGATGAGGCACATCAAATATTGGTGTGTAACTCTGACCCTTAAACCATATTGGGAGATTCCAAGATAGCGGCCAGATGGTGAGGACATGAGTGAAGTCAGCTCTGTCCCCAAAACGGCCTAATCAATGAAGCAAATGAAGCAGGGCACCAGTGGCTGAGATCCCCGCTACCGTTACTACTGAAATGCGACAGTGTTAGTTGGGAGAACGAAAAGTGCGGCGCTGGTGGGGGTGTAAAAAGGGACACCGCGGTGGCGGCACAGAGAGCCCTAACCGTGACACAGAAGGCGGTCTGCAGGGGGGACGACCAAGCAGTGACACAGGGTCCTTAAAGTGTGGGTCGGCGGAAGGCTCGAGGAGGGACAGCAAAGCAGCGCCATCCGGTGCGGGGAGTGGATCATCCCAGAACACGAAGCACGATCAGTGGCACCTCGACACCCTGTGGGTCGGAACGAACCAGCAGAAAGTCAGGGGAATTGGAGGACCCTTCCTGCACGCTGTAGCGGAACACCACACCTGAATACATCAGGTGAGCGGCAAGCAGGCTGCGAGGCTACGGGTGAGAAACCAGAGCAATGGTGTCTTCCTGACCCAAGCAGACGCCTCCCCCTGGTGCCCCTCACAGTTGGGACAGTGCATGTCAGGGCTCAGCCCTATCCTGCTCCTGGCGCCCCCCGGGAGCCACCAGCCATCCCCAGTGTGACAAAACGGGCGGCCCCCGTGTGCACGCACGCGCACACAAGCAGACCCCAACCAGCAAGCAGCAACTCAGAACACATGGGCCCCGGAAAACCACCACACCACATTCCAGCAGCCCTTCACGGGCGGCCAGTGAAGGCCGCTATTGCGGAGCGCAACGCCCCCCACCCGGTGGCAACCAGCAACCCCACCCCAGCCCCCTGGACACTAGGAGTAGCAAGGGGAAGACGGGACAGCAGAGCAAAGAGAAGGATACCAAGAGGGACACCGGGCCCCCCAGTAACTCTGGCACTAGGTCCACCTAAGGGCGGGTAGCGCTCTCCCCAAGAAAAGCATACCTTACCAAACCCCATAGGGGTCATCAACCCACCCACAAAGCAGGGGAACATCACCCCAAGAAGTGCATATCGTGGGGACAACGAGGCAGCAAGCGCCCCTGGGGGGAGGCACATAAACACCGCAGGTTTTGGTACAAACGATGCAGGTGAGAACTAATATCCACCGGTATACCAACCCACTGAAGCGGCTAAGGCGCACCTCATGGGGCTAGTGGACATAGGCTCTCGGAAGGGACACAACCAAGGAGCTTACCTAATGCCTGGAGCCAAGGGCAAAGGCACCCCCAGCAAAAGAGCTCAAACAACTATGGGTCGAGATAGCCCCATGCAACGCTGCTGGGCTAGGAATCCAGACCCCAGGGATCAGCTAGGCACAACACAGAAGCTTCCAAACATCCCAGAAGACGAACCAGGCAGCCCACCCCCCAGAATGGCTGCTTCGAAAGCGACATTGAAGCCTACTTCCTTGAGTTTCAAGACAAACTTACAACAATGTTCCAAACGCAATTCACCTCTTTTATGGGGGAAATGAAGCAATCAATCACAGACATTAGGAGAGACATCACAGTCCTGGAAGAGAGGAGAGACACCACAGAAAGGGCTCACCAAGAGGTGGTGGAGGACACCTGCAAAATAGACGAGTCCCTGGAAAACCTAGCAAGGGTAACCCAAAACATGGTACTGCAATGTGAAGATCTCGAAAACAGGTCCCACAGGTTAAACATACCCATCCGGAACCTTCCGGAAGCGGTAGGAGATGCAGACCTGAAGTCCACAGCCACCCAGATATTCTCAGACCTCCTGGGAGCAGAAGGGCCCAGAGATAACCCGATCAACAGGATCCATAGGACGCGCCCTAAACGACAATCCCCTTCCTTCACCCTGCGCCAAAGACCAAATTACTCTGAAAATCCTCACCATCACACACAGATGCATCAACAACACTGCTCCCACATACCTATCTGAAGCTATATCAAGGACCACTTCCACTCGCCCCACCAGAGGTCAGTACACCAACCAGCTACACATACCACGCATCAAGAGATCCACAGCGGGAGGTCTAGGCTTCTCCTATATTGCACTGAAACTTTGGAACTCACTCCCTGCCACCATTAGAGCTGAAACTTCCATCTATATCTTCCGCAACAACCTCAAGACCACTTTACTCAACTAGCACTGCGACTTTCTCCTCTACTCCTGTCATGTATATTGTGATATAAACAGAAATGTAATATAACTATATAGTAACCTTGTATATAGATTGCTCATGACTATGTAACTAAGCTTTGTACTTTAAGAAGTACCACGATGTCCTCGGGCTGATGTGCGCTATATAAATACAAATAAAACAAAACATACGCACGCCCTAAATCATGGGATTGGACACCAGCACGGAAAAAATGTAGGCGTCCCAAGCTACGGGGCCCACAGTACTCAGATCTTCAAAAAGACAACAAAAACGGCTGAAAAATGACTCTAGGAAGCTTATATCATGCATCACAGACGAAATGTGCCCAAGCTGCAGGCTCATGGGGATGGAGGCTGCAGCAGGTCGAAGTAACTTGGAATCACGACAGGGGCTTTAGGATTCCCCACAAGATAGCCCTTGTAGGATATGCAAACTCAACTTCCAGGCTTTGGGCTAGGGAGCCACATAGGTACTGTAACCCACACCAGGGTGAAGGGAGGGGCAAGGGGAGAAAATGGGGTGGGGTGGGGAAGTAGCGGGTAATCGGTTAAGGGGTAAGTTAAGGGAGGGTTTTGGGGCCCAAGTTGGGGCTGGGCTCCTGTTATAGTTCATTTAGGTTTGTTGTTTTCTTTCCCCAGGGCACAAGCTTCATGGCACACAAGCAATATCACAAACGATGGTCAAATTCCTCACACTTAACATTAAGGGGGCTAAACACCCCAGTGAAAAGGAAAAAACTAGAGAGGTTGCTATCACACCACTCACCAGACAGTCGCGCTTCAAGAAACCCATATCAAGCGTGCCGACAAACACTGCCTGAAACTAAGGCGATACTTGCAGATAATACAAGCAAATGCACAAGGCAAGATGGCAGGGTCCTAATCGCAACTAAACGGGGGCTGGTGGTGCAAATAATAGCTTTAAAGGCAGACAAAGCGGGACACTACCGATTCATCACTCTCCAAATAGAAACATCAATACTGACAGTTGCAACAATATATGCCCCAAATACTGGGCAAGATTGCTTCCTGAAGTCAGTCCTCACAGAATTGGAACCATTTAGTCAAGGGGAGATTCTGGTGATGGGGGACTATAACCTTGCATGGGATCCCAGGAGAGATAGGAGTGCAAAGCAAACACAGAATCACACCTCACCTTCAACCGCCCTGAAAATAAAACACCTGGCACTCCAGGAGGTTTGGACATCACTGAAGGGCTCAGAGTCAGGCTTCCCTTTCTATTCCCACGTACACCTTTCCTTCTCCCACATAGACTACATGTGGTCCTCCACTACGCTCCTGGGCAAAATCACACAGGTAGACCTACACACCATTGCACTCTCAGACCATGCCCTCATTTCTATGACACTCAATCTCCAACAGCATAGGCGAGGGCTCTGGAGTTGGGCTTTCCCCAGGGAGGTACTCACAGACTCCATCATAAAGGGGGATGTAGAGGAGAAAATCAAGGAATATTTCAAGCATAACGTAGGTGCAGGGGGCTCTGAGGCAGTAGTGTGGGATGCTTTCAAGGCCACGCTTACGGGGGAACTGATCGCCCTACGAGCGCGCCGGCTCGCACCTACGGGCTCTCGAAACAGAGCTCAAAGATGACCTTTGGGACATCATGGGAAAAATGGTGCAAGACTCAAGTAGGAAATTAGGAGAACATATCAGAACGCAAAGGGAAAGCTACAACTCCTACTGACGAGGAAGGTGGAGAGGAATCTCTTAGCGCTGAAACAAAGATATGTGCAAGCCAACAAGGCAGATCGGCTGCTTGTCAGACAGCTGAAGCAGAAAACGGCCTCTCAAACAATCCAGGAGAAAGTGAATGTCACATCCGAAATCGCTGAACAAATTGTCAAGTTCTATTGCACATTTTATAGGTCAGATAAACCAAGAGATGCACAGCTGAAAGCGTACCTGAAACCACTCACACTCCCAGAAATTACCATAGGAGACCGAGCAGCATTAGAGGCAGAGATTACGATAGAGGAAGTGGGACAAGCGATCAGGAGCCTACCCCTCAATAAAGCCCCAGGGCCACATGGGTACCCAGCAGCATTTCTAATAGACTAGCACCCAGTTTAGCCTCACTGTTCAACTCTTTTTGAGAATCCGGTCGCATCACCAACACAATGGAAGAAGCAAAAATGATTATGTTCCTCAAACCAGCTAAAGACCCAGCACATTGCGGGTCATAGCGGCCCATCTCCCTGATAAAGGTAGAGGCAAAACTGTACACCAAGATCCTAGCCAATAGATAGAAATCCTTCTCCTACAGACCCACGAGAATATTAGGAGGGTATGTCACATCATAGAAAAGATCCAATGGAAGGGAGACCCCACCATACTCCTCTCGCTAGACGTCGAGAAGGCACTCGACAGGGTTGAATGGTCTATCCTGTTCAACACAATGGAAAAGATGGGTTTTGGGGCATGCTTATCAACAAAATCTGCACTAATTACTGGGACCCAACTGCCAGGGTCCTAATCAACTGGGACCTCTCCCAACCAATCAAGTTGGAAAGAGGGACCAAACAGGGCTGCCCCCTTTCCACGCTCCTATATGCCATCCATTTGGAGCCATGCCTTACAATCCTACTGACTAATCAATCAATAGAGGGGATTCCAATTGGGAAGGAGACACACAGTCCTGGCATATGCGGACGACATGCTCCTCACCCTCACAGACCTGGAATCATCAAAATCATTCAGAACAGTGGCCGGTCTGAAAGTAAACATAGCGAAATCTGAAATATTGAATCTCTCACTGGGAGAGGAAAGGCTCTAGCGGGCTAAAAAGGCATCCCAATTCCGGTGGGTACAGGGTGGCATTAAGCTCCTAGGGGTCACCATCATGTAGACGCTGCAAGGGCTCCATCGAGCAGCCTACCAACCCCTGCTGACACTCCTCAAACAACTACATTGATGTGGTCCCCTTTTGTATCTTGGTTAGGCCGGATAAATGCTTTCAAAATGGTGGTACTTCTCAAACTCCTCTACGTCTTTCAGGCACTCCCGATCACAGTCCCAGAGTCCTTCTTTCACGGTCTACACAAACTAATAACCCCTTACATCTGGAATAACAAACCCCCCTGCATAGCGATGAAAGCACAGAAGGTCCCTGCGAGCAAAGGTGGACTAGGCCTGCCGAACTTTCGTATGTACTACCGGGTGGCCCAGATAAGGGTGATTAGAGATTGGTTTGCAAGCAAATCAGACAAAAGATGGCTCCAAATGGATAGGGCGGTGCTGGGCACCCCCCTGAGCGAAGCCCTCTGGCTAAACAAAACAGATTGCCAACGCAATATGCATATATCTGAAATCACAAAACTGGTAGAAACCACTTGGGACAATCTGGCAAAAATACAGGCAGATCACCACCTTCCCTTCCCCATTCACACCCATGTTTGGGAAACCCCAATTCACCCCGGGGCTAGAGAAGGGAGCCTTCACAAGTTGGAAAAGGCAGGCTGCACAAAATCAGAGACATGTTTCAGGGGACGGAAAAGGATTCACCCAATGCAAGATAGAGCTAGGACTGTCGGAAAGGGATAGAATGCGCTACTTCCAACTACAGCACTGGCTACTGAACCCAACCATGCGTGAGGCCGCAACCCGCCCCCTCACTCAATTAGAGAAATTCTTAGCCACAAAACCAGGGGATTAACATCTTATCTCTAGCTTATACAAGCTGGTGCTCAAAGCAGGACAGAATATAGAGCTGAAATTCACAACCAAATGGGCAGACACATTGGGGGAATCAATTCCGGAAACCGAATGGGAACAATTATGGGAAGACATCTCTAAACTCACTCAGGCCATTCAAATTTGGGAGTTCCGATACAAGATCAAGACCCAGTGGCACTACACTCTGGTGAGCCTGCAACAAATTTGCCCTTTGAACACCCAGACATGCTGGCGGGACTGTGACTGAGTGGGGGACTGGCTCCATACATAGTGGGGATGCCCAAAATTGGGGGAATATTGGAAAACAGTTAACCACAACATACAAGTGCTATTCGGGGAACAGGGACACAGAGGCCCAAAAGAAAGTTTACTGTGCATATGGGGACAGCTTGTCAAGTCCGGGGCAAAGTTTAAACGAAAGGCCTACGTAATACGGTCAATGGAAGCCTTGTTGGTGATAGCACAGAAATGGAAAACGAAAGCCCACCCTTTCCCCGCCACACCCAACACAACAAAACTGGCTGGCTAAGTTCTGGAACTTTGTATCCCTGGAGCGGATCACATACTCCCTACAAGGGAACCAAGCCAAATTCTCAGCGGAATGGGAAGCGGTTATAGAATTCCTGCATAGCGACTTCAAAGAACCATATTGCCCGCAGAAACTACGAATTCTGGGGATAAAGTGATGCGACACTGGAGGATTGGTAGCCCAGGGAAAGTTGAGGGGGCGGGTAGTTGGGGAAACGTTACAATCCCGTGACTGTTGTTTTTGGTATATGTAATGTCAACAATCTAATAAAAAGAATTTTCAAAAAATTAAAATATTGGGAGCGGCCATCAACTATGCTCTGCCTGTAAGGAAGTGTTTAAAATGGCCAGCAGTATGTATTATAAACGGGCTTTGGTGGTAGCCTGTGAAAAGTTTTCCTGTGACAAGGTAGAAGAGAGGAGCACAACCTCATTAATGGCCAAAGTTACTGCTCAGGCTTAAAAACCTTAAGGTAAATTCGTTCTGTAGGTTTTAGGTGCAGGTGGGTATTGTCCCCAGGCCTAAAGGGACATACAACCGTGAACAATAGAAAAAGCCTGTTGTTGCCATCAGGTAACCCACTTCCGCTCCTGTCGGACATAGTCCATTAAAGAAAATCATTAACATATGTATACACTCTTCAAAGATATTTTTATCGCAAACAATATAGTGCTGAACATTATTATAACACCCAATCCCTGGGCTAATTTGCATATCATGTAGTACGTTTCCTTAATGAATAAAAAACGATTTCAGAACTCAAAGGCAGGTAGAAAACAAATCAAATTAGACAATCGGTACAGCTGAATTATAAAAAATTAAATCAGATGATACAAATTTAAAATGCGAGTGCGTTTCGGATATGTGACGTAATATCCTTCTTCAAGGCTATTTGTTGTCCTTCACTGTAGTTTTCATCTGTTAACCTACAACAGGTAGTAAAGTATTAAACATCTTCGTAACCTTTTAAATTGGCAATCTCAGTACTAGGTAATATAAGGTGAGACTAACCTCAAATGTTCCTTGATACTTGGAAGGAAGTCTAAGCTGTAAAGCAGTAGACACTGTTACTCAAAAACATCATCAGCAAGTAGTCTATACCCTGGATAACTCTGCAAAGTGTTAAGCTTTCTTGTGGCCAGCACTATTTTCAGATTAAGGGTACATTTGGCTATGAAGACTAGCTCACCCGTTCACTGCTATTTGCCTTGAGAGTCGGAACTCTGTGGGTCGCCTCTTTCACAAGGAAATGGAGTAATTTAAATTGTCCAGACTGTTTGTGCTGTCGTGCACAGAACAAATCTGTTCTCCATTTCATGCTATTTTGCCCAGGATACAATGACCTTAGACTAATGTATCGATTGCCAATTTTCAAATCAAAAAGGTTTCTGGAGGGCGCAAGAGGCACTGTAATATTGCAAAAGATGTGATGGGGTTAATATTTTATTGCAAAATACATTCTTGGAGTGTGTTTGAGAAGGTGCAATGTTCTGAGTCGGATTGGAGAATTAAATTAAAAAATCTTGAGCACCCAGGACATTTAATCTTCAACGGTACTGGTGGACACCATGAGGGCCTATAAACCACCTAGGATGACAGCCCACTGCAATTCCGATGTTGAGACTTCTACACGCTATAATTCAAACAAAATAGAACATCTGAGACAGGGTTTCAAGATTGCAGGTCAAATTTAATATACCTAAAAATAAAAAACCCTTGAGCGGACTTCAGGTCAAACCACTACCAATTTATGGCGAGTGCAAAAGTGAAGACGGTGAATGGTAAATCGTCTCTCCTTTTATACAAAATGAGCCTGCACCAACACAGATGGTTCATCATTAATTTACAAAAGATGAAGAAATACAAACATGTTCAGCATATATACTCCACAATTTGACCAATGCTGATCTAATCTCAGGTGGGTATGACAAACTATGTTTTTCGCAGATGTTCCTGCTATGTCAAGACATCTTCAATTTACTCATGGCTCAATCGTATAATCTTTCCACCAGTTCATGGTCAATGACTCCTATTTGAAGTCATTGAAACATAACCCTATCTGCCTTTTGCATCAACACTAGTAATCCTTTTCAAGCAGGCTTCAAAGGCCGTCTTTCATGGATTGGATAAGACAGAAGGCTGAGCACTATAATTCTGTGTTTAACTAAACTTTGTTTAACCCGGTCAAACTTTACATAACATTAACCCACTGAATAGTCTATGTTGAAAAAAGGTTTGCTTTCCCTGCTATATGAGAGGACTTGCCTTTATCTTATTTGACCTACTGTCATGATGCCTACCCCCGGGGAACCAGATCAAGTCCAGCAGCCCCGGAAGCAGGCATCAAGTTATTCCAAGCAAGCCCAACAACCCCTGCTAGGGGCCATTTGAGTGCAGTCCTGGCGTCTGTGGCGCCAGGCTCATATGGAGAGTCAGTCCTGGCGCCATAGGCGCCAGGCTCATAGATTAACACTTACCTGATGCAGACCATGCTGCAAGAGCTCCAAGCCAAAAGAGGCTTGAAAGGGACTACTTTACCTTGGGACTATTTTTTACTCGGGTGGGGTCGCGGAGGAATACTTACCTGGGACTACTTTGGAGGCTATTTAAACCACGCCCGAAGAGCAGCACACGCTTCGCGTTATTCTGCATCCAGCAGCGTAACGCTCACCGTGCCTGCAAGTCTGCATACAGACTTCTGCCACGCCCACCTCGAGTCTGGAGCTCCTAGAAAAAAGGAGAAAGAAGGAGAAAATGATAGAACAAGAGCAATACCTTTGATCCTTACCTGAATTCCCGATCCACCGCACCTTCGAGCTTGAAGAAAGAAGTTATTTTATGCGCGTTGCCTCGCCTGCTGCAGCGCCGCGCTGAACTCACCGGCCTTTGCAGCATCTTCTCTATCCACCGCATCCTTCAGCATGTTCCCGTCGCACTCCGGCACCTAAGGGAAACACAAGAACAGCAAGGTGAGCCAAGGGAATAAACAGAGGCAAAATTAGTTACCCCCCATAGACTTACATGATTTTACCACCGGGGGTACTATTCCTCTTCACGGGTCGGCGCAGCCTCCACCCCATCCTCGCCGTACCCTGGCCCCTAAGGGGAACAAAAGGACAGCAAGGTGAAACAAAGGGACAAACAAGGGGAAACCTCCTCACCACAATAGACTTACCCAATTTTACCGCCAGAGGCATTATTCCCCGAGACTTCATACTTTCTCTCAGCACCTGAATAAGGGAGAAAGCAACAGGTTACATACTGACATTATTTTATCGAACTGTGTTGGATAATACAAATCCTTACCTGAATATTACCGGTTGCCACGAGGAACTCTTCGCTAGGGTCAAGCTGCAACCTGCAAGGAATCGGACAAGAGTGAAAGTCAGACATTTGAACTCTTACGAACTACATACTTACGGCGTCTTGCCGGAAATCTCTCAGTCAATATTGTTCTGGAACTCACCAATTCCTTCGAACCAGTGAAGCAACTGGTTATCTACGCGCCCCTGCGCTCAATGCAGGATGGAGAGCTCATCTTTCCAAACCATCAGGTGAGACTATAAGAGGGGACATCAAAGGTGATCAGTGGGGAGAACAGCGGGGGTGGGGGCGACGGGGGGGTTTACGCTCAACTCTACTGGTGGTTAATTCCCTTTCTCCATTTGAAGAAGAATACTCCTACGGGCCAAGCAAACGAAGCTAGGTTGGCCAGTCCAGTCCGTCATCTCGGCACTACGCGTCACATTGGTGGAGTTCGCAGCTGTCCAGTTCAGATTGACGCCCCTGTGGGAGCCAGGTGAGCGTAACACCTAGGTTGTATCAACAAGGGCCAAGAGACCAGAAACACACCTTTCTGCACAGATCCAGTTTTTTCAACACCAACATGGTTTGCAATGACTAGAGGGAAGAAAGGCCACAAGTACATTTCTATTTTGGTTCATTTGGTGAAATTCACAAATGTACCCTTTTTAAACCTTGCAGGAAAACAGGGGTTTGATCGCAGAAATGGATTATCTTAGGGCTAATTAACTACAAATATTTATTATTATATTCTAACAAAACCTCCTTTTAGCCTAAGCTAATTAATTTTTCCAGATGAACAATCTGAATCGGTTAGGCTTTCAATATCTATGCTCATTAAATCCTGAATTTGCATTTCTTTCATCATCATGGCATTGGCTTCATGGCTATTCATGGGTTGGGGGGGTTCATTTTTTGTACTACTCTGACAGCTCTGGGACAAAAGGGAACAACATACAGGATGAGTATGGGTTAAAACATGGGGGGGGGGTAAAGGGGAGCTTGGTAGTAGCTTCATTGTCATTGGGAAGAAGTGTCTTTCAAAGATGTACAAAATCATGTTCAAGGAACCAGAAGAAGGAAGAAAAACCTATCACGAAAATCGTACAAAATGTCAATATTTCTATTCGGTCTTCCGTTGTCCATAGTTTTTGTGAGGGAGAAGGTAGAGTCACTTTATTGTTTTACATTTGAATTTCATCACCAAGTGGATGCAACTCCATAATGCAGGTTTCTTCGGTCCTTAGATACCCTGTTACCTCCTGGTGTGCACAGGGATCAGGACATGTTGAGTTCTTGTGGTTGAAGGACTGACATCAATACCAAATCTGCACTTGTAGGTTTATAGTGGGTACAGAGCGGACATAAATACCAGCTCTGCACTGTCCTACCTTCAGAGGCCCAACCCCATCCTTTCCTGGTTCTCAATGTGTCTCTGGTCATTCCTGGAATGGTGTGATCTTTGAACAAAGTGGGTGTCTCTGGTGAAGACTTTACATCGAAATCTGACAGACTCACAGAAGTGCAAAGATCCTTAGTTTCAGGCAAAGAAGGATGATTTCCATCAGGAGGTAAGGGCAAAGGAACCAATTTGATAAAAGCAGCATAAATCTAGTGTTTTTTCACTTCAACCCGAACAGCAGTCTGAGTGGCTAACAAGAACTGCTGTGGCCCTGTCCAGCATGGTTGCAGTACGGTGCTCCTCTGCATTATTTTTAAACCATAACAAACTTGGCAGGTTTCTCCCGATGACCTTCTCGTAGACTGTGGTCTGGTAAACTATCCTTCACCTGCTGGTGAATAGAACACAATTGTTCTCAACAAGCAGTGGGTGCTTAATGTCCTTCAATGCTTGTGGTCTAGGAGCATCCCAAACATTTGCTGGTCTACCCATGAATATTTTATATGGGGACAACCCTGATGTGGATTTTCTCATCGAGAGCAATGCTAAAGGTAGAGCGTCTGGCCATTTAAGTCCTATGTGCGCACAAATCTAAGCTCCCATATTTTTCAAAATTCCATTGTGACGCTCAATTAACCCCACACTCTGTGGGTGATCAGCCGTGTGAAATTTCCTTTTAATCTGCAATCCATTACACAGGCTTTCGTATTACTTCTGCAATAAAGTGGGGGCCATTATCAGACCAGATTACCCTCGGTAATCTAAATCTGGGGAAATATTCTAACATAACTTTTGCAGTGGAGATGGGTGTGTTATCTTTCAGGGGAAAAGCCTCTACCCATTTGCTAAAGGCACAAATCAAAAGCGTTCGATCAATGGGGTTGCTTAGGAACGATCCGATGCCACGTCCTAGTGAGGCTGAGCTCACTAGACAGAGCTCCCACCGTTGAACAATTTTAAAAGGTATGTTAAAGCCATCTTAACTCATTAAATCACATCAGTAAGACTCTATAAGCAACATTCTGTACTAAGAACTTTCTTCACACACAGAAAGACCCCGCCGAGTGGATCGCATTACACACGATGATTCATAGAATCACTGTACGCGATTACAGAAGACGCTGTCTCCCTAACAACACAGCCCAGCAACCAGGGAACGAGATATACGTCCAGCAGTTAAAGGTAGGCTGCAACTATAATTGACTGCATGAATCACATTGTATGATTGAGGAATATAGTAACATCGGTAGCTAGCAACTGATTAACACACATTACTGGTCACCATTGTTTCAGATACAATGCAAACTGATCAGCCTAAGAAAATAATACATATCATGCATACCAGGAAAACTGATAGGTGAGGGAGTCTGAAATTGCATATTAGGCACGCAACATAGATCGAATTATCGGGGTCCCACAGAGGGACCCAGCAACTTGAGCAGCGCTGTTTTCCTCTCGAGACCCACATTTTTAACTCTGACATCACAGTAATGCAGTGTTATTTTATCAACAGTTATTGAATTCTTCTGACTATTAAGAAAAGCCACTACTTCATGGTTACATACCAATTCGCAGGTTAGTACCTCAGAGCCTTTGATAATAGGAATTGCACAACTGGCAACAGTAACCAGGAAATTATCATTTAAATATGAGTATACTCATAAATAATACAGGAATTTATTTATTTTAATCCTAGAAAAAGCATTGAAAAGCCTGATATCCAAACCCGAAGAAGGGCTAGGAAGGCCCAAAACTCGTAGTTTACAGATAGGAGATACAGCCCTGAGTGCTCTCAGTGTATACTGTCATCAACTCCTATCAAGATAGCTGGATAAACCAAAAACAAACAAGGACTGGTACCTTTGATGCATATGTGAATTTAATATGACTCATACTGTCACAATGTGATACAGATCCCGATAAATATATATGAATTGTACAAGAGTACATACCTATGATATGTTATTGAAAATTACACAAGAACATGTTTATTTGCCAAGTCATTTTGATTATATACATTTTAAAAAAATAACTGAGAAGAAATGGGATCTACATGACTCAAATGTATTGATTCCTTACAATTCTATTGTAAATAGTGTTCCCCGTTTGTCCCCCGTTGATTCTTGAGGGACCTCTTTTCTCAGCATTTTCTGGTTCTGGTAGCACAGCACCAACAGGGAGCACCTGAAAGCCATTGATTAAATTTAAAGCAACTAAACCTAAACTCTAGTTAAAAACATAGAAAGTGAATGCACCCCCACAACTATACTATCATACAAATCACTACTAGCACATATTTCAAATTATTACACCTTTCTAATTCAATAAAATCAACATGCAAGACCTCAAATGGGAAAGCAGGAGGGTCAAAGTTTCCTGCGGAGACCGTAGTCCATCCGGCTACATTATGCTATATACATATCGTAGTTTTTAACCACATTGTCAGCTGTTGTAGTGATCAATTAATTACACCAAACATTTTCCAATTGTTTGCAAATAGCTTTAGCATGTATGCGAGTGGGTCCATGGATCATACGCACAACCAAGAATACATAAGCATTAGGCAACATCCATTGTTTATTTAGACCCTGTGACACAACACCCCTCATTGGCCTGTATAGGGAGGCTATCTTTCCAGTCCCTGATTTCTTCATCAGTAGCCATTGCTTGTATTTTTTTGATGCTGACAGAGGTTTCCTCCATCAGTCCTGAACCCAGGACCATTTAATATTCTCAATATTGTACATACCTGAACTACAATCTAATGTCGTTTGTTTGGCTATGGAATCAGCAAAATCATTTCCTTTTTGAACTTCATTTACTATCTTCTGATGGGCAGCACATTTAATGAAAGGGTATTTGTTTGGTCTCTACTATAGTTTGCAAAGTAATAACCGTGTGTGCTGCGGTTGTAGTTCCATCGGCATTTTAAAACAGGACCCGTCACAATATAAAATTCTCCTCCTGCCTGTGGAAGAGGGGTATCTCAAATCTATACGGCCTTTGGTGTCTTCTTCAGTTGTGAAGATACAATCATGGTCAGCTGCCTCATTGTCCTCAATACCCTGATTTGGTATGGGTAAGAGCTCAGCAGGGTGAAGCGTGTTGCAGCGCTTAATTTTTATAAGTGGTGCAAACAATATCAATTAATATCTGGTCAATCGGGCCGTAGCCATATATTGAGTCTGAGTCCTATTTAAAAGGACATTGACGGACTGAGGTACCATTACTGTTAAAGAGTGACCTAAAATCATACCATCACTTTGTTTCACTGACAAAGATGCAGCTGCTACTGTGCGCAAACATTTAGGCAAAGCACATGCAACAGGGTCGAACGTGAAGGAAAAATAGCTGCACAGTCTATTCCCTCCTCCATGTTCCAGTGTCAAAACAGCCAAAGCACATCTATCAACTTCATGCAGAAACGAGACAAATTCCTTTTTGTAATCCAAAGTCTCTAAAACGGGAGCAGACCAAAGCGATGTGCGCAACAAAAGAAATGTGTCTCGATGTTCAACAGTCCATGGCACCGGATCCTGTATACGCGAGTTGTATCAAAGGCTTGACAATAAGCAAAAAAGTAGGTATCCATTGTCTACAATAAGAGACAGCACCTATCAGTGCTCAAACTTGTTTCTGTGTTTTTGGCTGCAGCACGTTGGAAATTGCTTGTATTCTGTTTGGTGCTAGTTTCCTACCCTCCTTAGGCAGGCGGTACCCTAAATATGCTACCTCTGGTCTACAATATTAACATTTCTTGAGAAGCTTTATGGCCATGATAAGCCAGATGTGTCAATAATAATAAGGTTGCATGTTTGCAGAGTTCCTCTGTTGGAGCTGCAATAAGCAAATCATCGATGTATTGAATCAATGTAACAGATGCTGGCAATTTCAAGGAATCCAACTGTTCCTTAAGGGCCCTATGCTTGGGCTTTCTGTATATCCTTGTGGTATTCTAGTGAAAGTATATGCTCTTCCACCAAGGGAGAAAGCAAATAGAAATCTGAGGTCCGGATGCAATGTTATAATAAAAAATGCATTCTTCAAATCGAGTACTGAAAAATATTCTGCAGATGGTAGTATCAGTCAAAATGGTGGTAATGTCTGGAACTATCAGAAATTAAGTTAGTACAATTTTGTTCACTGCTCTCAAATCAATTACAAGATGGTATGGCAAATTCGTATCCCCCTTTTTATAAACAGCTAAAATGGGGCTATTGCATACAATCCCCTTGATTTCTTCTGGAATCCCTTGTCTTACCAGGTCGGAAACAATTGTTTCAAGTGCCCAATAACCTTCACGAGATACTTTGTACTGAGGAATATACGGAAGAATTGCTCCCTGATGCATTTGTATTTTTACTGGGGGTATATCCATAAGGCCAACGTCATTATCGGAAACCGGCCATAAAACATCAGGAATATTGTCAAACTTTGGTGGTAGTGGTTTTGCTATAAAATGTATCCATTTTTGAAGGGCATACTGTAATATGTACTCTATCAGGCGTACAATAAATAGCAGCATACAATTTCTTGAATAAATTCAAACCCAATAAAGGTTGTGCTCACTTTGTAGTTAACCAATATGGTATCTCGCTAGCTGCTGGCCCTAAGAGAACCGACACCTTACTAGCTACTGGTGTTCCAGCGAACCCTACTGAAATATTGGTATGCACCCTCAAAGGAATTTCTGGAACCTTAGCATGATCTATAGAGCTCTTCTGCGCCCCTGTATCTACTAGAAATCGATGTTCCTGTCTCTCAACTCTCATGTGGACGTAGGGTCCTGCTTGATCCACATGCTTGATCATTTGAGGGCTGCCCTATTCTGAAGAAATCAAAGAAAAATCCTCAGTGTTGTATTGGTTAGTGACAAAATAATCGCATTATCAAAAATGTTGGAGCTAACTGGGGCCTCAGTAGTTGCAGCAGGACCAGCCACTGTCACAGGTGGTACCCATCCACCTCAACCTACTACCTGTCCTCCCCAATGTCCTCTTCCCCTTCTTTGATACATTCCATTTCCCCTATTCAACAAGGCTGGGCCCTGGCAGTGAAAATGGTACAAACGGACCAGCATCTCTTCCTCTTGTGTCAATAAATGGCCCTCCCCTAGTTCCCTGTTGTACTTGCTGTATTAACACGCTTGTGTTAAGATTCACTCTCTTTTCTGCTTTCTCTTTCTTCATTCACTCTGTTTTCATAATATTGAGCCATATGTAAAATATCTTATGGTATTTTAGTCTGCCAGGCACTTTCTGATTGCATTATAAGAACGCTTAATCTGGTAATAATTGCTGAGCAAATGTATCTACAAATACCTATTTCAATGCCAGCGTAGTCATTTCCTGTCCTGACAAATCAAATACTTGCTCAAACTTATTAAAATACGGTTACCGCATCAGTTTTATTTTGGACATATGCGGCAAGCTTTTCCCAATTGATTTTCTTCTCGGGTACCACCTTTTTAAGTTGTGCAACTATCATAGTGGGAAGGTCAAGCACTGCAGGAGCAGGCCTTTAGCCAGCTATACCATTAGCGTCAAGCTGAAAAAGTGCATCCCATGTCTTCCCCAAAGTTGCAGGGTCAGTGATATTTCTGATTGGTGTCCAAATATCTGATGGCAAGATTACTGAAAATACGATTTCTAGATCTCTATTAGTGAAGATAGAAGTATTCAAAACATGCTCTATTTTTTTTATAAAACCCACTTTTTTATAATATCAGGGATTGTCTGTTTTAATGCATTTAATTTTTACCTGGAAAAGGGGATGTGAACAAATTGGGTGTCATATTTAGGAGGCTGCATAATCGATTTCCCTTGATTATCAAGGACAGGATCTCCTTGAGCATCCAGCGTGGCATGCTGTGGTATGTAAGCAGGCGGCACCTCCAGCATATGAAGCTGAGAACCAGGTGGTTTTCGTAATTTTGAAAGAGCCGTTAAGTGGATGAGTTGCTCTGGGATACCCCTTATGGATGCATTATCTATTATCAGTTTCAAGTGTTGCAACTCTTTTGAATGCTCTATCTCGCCTTCCTCATTTCGTTGCATAATTGCATCCAACATTACTTTCATGGCATGCATCTGGGGGGCATACTGACAAAAGTTACTGCAAATAACCGAAAGAGGGGTCAAAGTGGTGTCCCATCTAACGTGTAATTAACTGCAGTTCCTCATCTGATACACAAGATTCTTTCCATGCTTTGATGATCGCACACTGTTGGACATATTCAGACGTGTTAGTTTCAGCTTCTAATTCCAATCGAGCTTTCTCTAGTCCTTTCATTTCATCAAATATCTCCCAAAGTCCTTTAACATGTGAAAAAGCATCCTTCTCCGCATGACAAAACAAAGCAGCTAAATTAAAATCTTGCAATTCCCTAGGAACTGCTGAAGGCAATGTTTGTTCCCACTGGATTCGAACCTCGTCACCCAAACATTCTAATCAAATTAGTCGCTCAGGACCTTGGGTTTCAAGTACTTCCTCAACCACATTCTGTCTGACTCAGCTCAATACTAATGGAATAGTCTGTGCCCTCAATTCCCTTTGTTGGGTAGGCATTAAAGTGGCTTGTGCATTACTAATAAAGGGTTCTAGTTTCCTTGTTGCCTTTTCTTTAGTGAATGGGACATGTACATATTCACTGGGAGGATCTATGCTGGCATCTGATAGGTCATCTTCTGCTAGTGGGGGAGGGGGGATTTTGGAGATCAGGAAGACTGGAAGGGAGTTTAGGGCCCAGGGGCCCAAATACTAATGAGCTATGTGGTTGACCCATATGGAGGAGGGTCAACCACAGAGGGAAGATGTTGGCGAGGGCTATTAAGAATCTGTTCTATTACGGGATCTTGGGTAGTAGTAGGTATAACGGGGTAAATTCCTGTACTTTGTAACTGACAATCTCTGTCTTTCTCTCTATTATTTTGTTGGTGTTTTTGCTGATCATGAACCAAAGCTTTATCAGCCTGTGACATAGGTCTCGAGTAAATTTCTGTTCGCGTTTGATCTTCTGCGTGGCTTCCTTGCGCCAATCGCGGATAACATCAAAGGCGGAGGGTCTAGCCTTATTCTTTAATAACACAGTTTCTAAATGCTGAATTACAGATGCATCAAAAGAGCCATGTTCTGGCCATCAAAAACTATGTGTATTTTTAGTCTGTTTGTGCCATGAACTGTTGAATAATATCACCCCTAATTTGACATACATCTTGTATACTGGGGTACCTTCTGGGGGTGCAGACGGACCAAATTCTAAATTGTTCGCTACAAAGTCTGGAGCAACAAATTCGAAGCTTACTGGGACCAGGCATCATAAAGCTCTATCCTGGCAAAGAAGATATCTGCTAAATACC
This sequence comes from Ambystoma mexicanum, assembly GCF_040938575.1. Taxonomy (NCBI): domain Eukaryota; kingdom Metazoa; phylum Chordata; class Amphibia; order Caudata; family Ambystomatidae; genus Ambystoma; species Ambystoma mexicanum. Next base: position 678,931,471 of record NC_090931.1, on the reverse strand, counting down.
TCCGATTCAACCCAACCAATCAAGTCTTACCTGCCAAGACAGCTATATTTACTAACAAAGTTCTGTCTCAGTTGCTCTGTAGTTCAAAAGGGCCCCAGCTGGGAGAGGGCATCTATGGAGAGAAGACCGCTGAAGGTGGCCAGTGTCAGCTGCGAGAAATCAAATCTCCATAATAGTAGGGATCCCTGAAACCAAGCGATCAGTCGGCTGATTCCTCTCCGTCAGGTTTATTATTATATTCCAACAGTGTCCCCAAAAGTACAATGAACTCTAGCACAACAGGGTTGTGGCCCACGTGTGCAAGTGAATAATCTATTGGTTCTGATAGGACCATGGCCAACCAGGTGCCCCATGCCCCAATCCACCCTGGTTGTCCTGTGCCCATTCCAAGATCATGGAACCAAGATGTGCAATTGCCCAAGCAGCAAACATTCAGGTGGGCAGATCATGTAGCTAGAACCAACAGATTGAATGATAAGCCAGCTGCTAGGGTTGGCTATGCAGCACAAAACCATGCTTGCCCTAGGGTCTGTAGGGTCCAGTCCGGGGAGGGTCTGACCAATAGTAAGGTGAGGGGAGTCCCAAAGAGGGGCACAATATATTTGCACAAGGTCCCCTAATTGTCCCCCAACCAACTAGAATCCAGGGAGGCACTTATAAATAAATATATGCATTGGCTTGCCACTCGGGAAAAGGACCATGGGCAACTGTAGTGGGACAGTGGTTAGTGGAACTTTAACTGGCCGTTGCAAGACAGCCACTGGCGTGATTCTGGGGCAACAGTAAACACTATAGCATGTGACGGAAGGATGTATTGTTACTGTAATTTATTTAGCTATTTGCATTTTTTTGTGCGATTATGTACTTTCATGGCCTCACGGCCGAATACAGTTATTATTGATTGATTCAGTACCTTGCGCTGCATCCGTGCGTTAAAGGTGCCGATAGACATTTTCCTTTTTTCTTTCATTCAGATATACTCGCCTAGCATCCACGCAGATAGCTTAGGCAAGTTGAGGCAAGGCTTTACTGGATTTAACAGGATGTTCACAATTCCCTTTTTAGATTCATACCTTTAACACCCTCACTTTTCACTGACACAAATCCTGTATTGCAGGTATATTGCACAGCTGCCATTTCAACATAATGCATATATATCGTTTTTGCCTTACTAAGTGTTAAGAACAATTTCTTACCTGCTTACAGGTAGGAACTTTGTTATACAACAGCAAGGATCATAACTGCCAGCACAATTACATTGTTATGCTTGAAAGATAAGGGTCTGCAGGAACTATACTGAGATTTATACTATTTTTCTACAGTTAGAAACACACGCTTCTGATGTAGCCGTATAGCAGCTGCAAGTCCAGGGACTCCTCTACTTTTAGCGACAGGTAGGGCTCTTTACTTAGTGCATGAACATCCATACTAGCTACAGTATTTAATAATTGAGGCATATTTTAGGTAGCACAATAATGGTATTTTATACTACATGGAGCCTACTATTTCTTCAGGTCCAAGAATTCTTTTAAAGGGCAGGTACGACATTGTTTATATGTTGAGCTTTCTTCCACTTCATTTCATTTTGACCATTTCTTTTGGAATTTGTATACAAGTTTATAAGTTTTGTTCACATTATGTATCTGTAGAACCTGCCCCGAGGATGGACCGAGGGGTCCGAAATGCAACGGCACTGGTCTCTGCATCCTTGCAAAGAAAATAAAAGAGCACCCATCAAAGAATTGTGAAAGAATGTTCTTTCCTGTTCAATTGTAATGATTATTTAACTACATCTGTTATGCAGTGGTATTCACTACATCCCAGGTGTCCCCAGGTCTGGTGGTTTTTATCATCAGACATTGTTATTTTCCTGATCGAGTGTGCATCAGGTTTTCTGGAGAAGGCCTATAAGTTGAAATTAATTTACACCTAGCATTTACATATATTTAAAGGTGCCCACCCCTTCCTTTTGTTTTAAAAACCTATGACCATCCCTTACACTTCCAACTAAACAACAAAAGGGTCTACTGAGACTTAAAGCAGAAGATTGGTCTTCGTATTCTGTGTAGCGGATTACCATCCCATCAGTCTCTCAGGACTCCTTTGCCCAGTTTATAGTTCTTTTCAAGTGTAGCACATAAAGTTCCAGATTAGCAAATAAAAACTCTTATTTCCAAACAAAGCAAAAGTTCCAACTTGAATACTGGTAACCTTCTCTTGGTTTTCTATCACAGTGTTTACAAACACAAGGGGGATCGACTCCCTTCCCCTGGCTTCTCTTTGGCTTGTACAAATCACAATGTCAGCGGGTATGCCTCTTCCCCCAACCTTTCTCAGGTTTCTGCAATTTGCAATGCTATGGGGGCATTCCCAATTTGCAAAGTGAAGGCTCTTCCCTGGGCTCTCTCGGGTTTCCAAAATTCAGAACATCAAGGGGTATGGCTCTTCCCTTGGCCTTCTTAGGCTTTCGCAATTCACAATGCCAAGGGGTATGGCTCTTCCCTTGGGCTTCTTAGGCTTTCACAATGCCAAGGGCTATGGCTCATCCTTTGGCCTTCTTAGAGTAAAGGTCTGGTTCACCAACCTACCAGACAATGACAAAGGAAAAGGTCAGTGGCGTCCTCCTCTCAGAATAGTGGGTTCCAAACCCGCTTTCCTGGGCTTCCCAGTCCTCTCTGGCTTTCATATGGGTCCTTGAACCAGTTTCTCTGGCTTCCAGGGCCTCCCCAGTTCTTGTATGGGCCTGGACCCTTTTGCTCTTGCTTCCCGGTTTTCAGATGGGTCACATACTCAGTTTCTCTGGCTTCTCTGCTTTCCCCAGTGTCCTTTGTATCTTCTGACTTCTTGTTGGGTCTTCGGTATGAGCATGGAGCACCTCTGCGGTCTCCTTCTCTCCCCTGCGATCGTCTTTCCTCGTAAGGTCTGCACACACTGCGCAGCCAAGGGAGGTTGAGCGTATGGAGACTTTCTACACACCTGGGTGGTCAGGTGACTTGTTTTCACCTCGCTCCCAGTCCTCTCATCGGTCTGCAGACTGATCAGGGACATCTCAGCAGCCACTCTTGCGTCCCAGCGAGCCTTCTCTCCCCTATTCCGAGCCAAACGTCCTTCCTACTTGTGGTTCCTCTGCAGAGGGATGGACTACTTACCATGGCCTTCTTCCCTTTTTATTTTCTGTATCTGTTGGTTGGCTCAAGTTGGTTCTGCAGAGTACTCTGCATTGCTCCGGGCCTCCTCCTCCTCGTCTCAGTATTGGTGGTTTTGCTTCTGTGGGTTTTTTGTAATCTTCATCACAGTTTTTTAAACATGCTTCACATAGGTAGTCTCTACTCTTCCTCGTCCCAGTACCGTCTGTGATGGCTAAGTCTTCCATTTTACAGGAGTACATGTAGGTATGGGAACTACAGGGGTGTCACGATCCCTGCCCTAAGCTGGGATAGCCAGGCCAGGTGGGCTACTTCTACCCCCATCAGGCCCTCAAGTGGCTTGACATTTGCCCCCAGACTCTCTTGGAGTCAGTCCTAGCGCCTATGGCACCAGGCTCATATGCTAGAGCAGTAATCAGGGCACATAAGGGCATTGTGCAACAACATGGATGCCTCCACATTGCTCTGTTCCTAAACTGAACCAGGCAGTCTAGCATTTTGGGTGTGGCAGGCCCAGTGATACCTGGGATGCCTGCAGGCTATATAAACCACATCCGAACTCCAGTACACGCTTTGCGTTACTTTGCATTCCAGCAACGTGAGGAAAGGCCTGGGGAGGCGCTGCGGGCATACCGGGTTTTGGGTGGTTATTTCCCCAGTTGCTCAATCTTGAACATAGCCCACTTATTTTCCAGAAAGTATTCCCTGCTGATAATATCCGGGAACGACCGAGAAGGACACCAGGGTCCCAGCAGCTGGGAGGGCGTCCCCGTGGATACCAGGTGGGCGTAACAAGGGGTTGGTGTAGGGTATGAGGGTGAGGAAGGAGTGTATGTATTTTGAATGTACCACGTTTTCCCATAATAGCCGTCCCCAGTCCCACAAAGGGGGTCCCTTGCCATGAGATCCCCCCGCAGAGGACCACCCCCGGGCGTCTATTGGGTAGCAGCCTCACCACTCTGGCCCCATGGAAAGGGGCTCTGCCTAGGGAAGCCTAGGGAAGCAGGGACAACATCCTGGGGTTCGTAACAAGGGATGCCGTCTATATCCATAAGTGACCAATGGAAGGCACTGAGTTCAGTACAACACGGTTGCCCATCACAATTCTTCATGCAACCAGTTTGTGGGTTATTAACTGGAAAATCCATTTTTGCACCAATTTCAATAGCCGAGTTGTGGACAATAAATGAAAGCGATTAGGTTTCACCAGATCAACGTCAAACCAACTGAAGTCATTGGGCACCATGGTTCACAAGTTGAAAGTGTTGTACCAATGGGGAAGAAAGTGTCCCATTGCAGATCCTGCTTTTATGCTCATTGATAGGAGTGGAAACCTTCATGGTAATCATGCCAATGTATAGAAATGCACAACTGCATTTGATAACAGATGACATTTGATAAATTGAAGTTGGTAAAATGCTTAATGACCACCTAAAGTCACCAGGACAAAAGACTTGCTCATTAAAGCACAAGCACTACACTGCCTGTGGGGATAATGGCCTCCGACAGGGCTCCTTTGTGCCTCCCAATACGCCTAAATAGTGTTTTGGATCCGATTAGTGCGTACTGATGCAAACCGAGTGGACCAATTTGTCCCTCAAATTATTTCCTTTCTTTAATGCAAAAAGGGATTGGCTGTCAATACATCCCATGGCCATCACTAGCCGCCACTGTTTATTAACCAATTTCTTAAGTTGGTTAGTATGTTTGCCAAACATGGTCACACAAACCACCCGCTCTTGCTTGTTCCTTTCTGCCCTTGGTGTAAGCAACACCTCATGATTAATATATCTGGCTCGCTTGGTTGCATGTTCCTTAGACCGACCCTCAATATTTTCTTTAAAAAGGTACAATTGTGCCTGACCCTCAAAAACTGTACATATGGGAGGTGGTCCAGAGTGATCTCGAATGCTGGGTTAAATTGAGGAGCCATGTATCGCGATCAGTGCTCTTTCTGAACAATTTAGTATAAAGTCCCTCATTGTGGTGGGCAATTAAGAGACCTAAAAATGAAAACGCCCCTTTCTTGGACTGACAAGTAAATGTTAAGTTTGGGTTGAGCTGAATCAATCAACTGACAAACTCTGATAATTCATTGTTGGTGCCCAACCAAATGAAAAAAAATGTAATCCATGTAATGCCTCCAATGGCTTATCATAGCGATATATGGATTGTTCTCATAAATGTTGCAGTCCTCAACGTTGGGTATATAGCTATACGCCAGGCTCAGGGCAAGGCAGCCCCATGGCGGTCCCCTTCTTTTCAAGGTACAGTTCATTGTCAAAAGCAAAGAAATAGTTACATAGAGTGATTTGTAATAACTCCACAATAACATTTGTGGAGACTGAGTGTGTCAGTGGTCTAACGTCCAATTGGGTGCGTACAATAACATCTACTTGTGGCATGTTTATGTACAGCAAAGTTGTCTAATGTTACAAAATATGTTGTCAAAATATTGGGCTCCATGTTCTAGGATAATCCTTCTACCATATTTATCACAGCTGTGGTGTCTTACAGGTAAGATCTAGTATTAGTAGCCAGAGGTTGCTAAACGTTTATCAATAGATTCGCCACTCGGTCCAAAACAGGAACCACAAAGAGAAACAATAGGACAACCTGGTGAATCAATACTGTTTTTGTGTATTTTGGGTAATGCATATAGCACTGGTACAAGTTTATCCCTTGAAGTTGGAAACAAAATCGTCCTCGATGGTGGTAGTGGTACACAATTCCTGTAACTGTATCCTTAACCTATCAATGGGGTCTGTGGCACAGTGGGTGTGCGCTCACCTGGGCTTTTTTGAAATTGTATAGGAAATTGAATGATGGTAGATCAACCTCAGGAAAACGTGTGGGGCTAATCCGCGCGACATACACATAGACCCGTGTACTATGGGTTGACACAGCCTACAGACACAGTCCTCCCTGTCATATTTAGTTGGGATCCGACAGGTGAAGTACATGATGCATCTCAGAAGGGAGAGGGCCAAATCCTTCCTCTCGCCATCGCCACCCTAATTAACTATAAAAGGCTCCATGGATCCGCCCTGTCCGTTTGTTTACCCTCTGCAGATGGTGGCAGCAATTAACATAATAAACATGCTAGTAGTGTATACCTCAAACAGGCCCACATGGGGCCTGGCTGCAGAGACTAAACCAAAGGAGACAGGAAACCCCAACACAACTTTGATATGCACTGTGTCAACCAGAAGCCAGCTCCCAACCCTCAGTATCAAGGGCAGAGGCCTGTCATTTCTGGGGTGAGGTACTTACAGTAGTCATCCCCTCAGTGGGGACCCATTCAGAAGGTAAGAGTATGTGGTTTGGCAGAGACAAAAAGTCTGATCTAGCCACAGTATCAAGATAGACCTGCCGGTTTAATCACGAACCACAGAGAGCTCAATTAACCAGAGAGACCCTTTGACCCACAACAGACAGGAAGATGGGTGGGACTTAGCATTACATGTTTTTAACCCCTTTACCTTTTCTGTTGCAAAGCACTCTGGTTATGACCTCACACATACGGGAGATTGTTGGTAGGGACCCAGGATTGGTTCATTAAAGTAGGCTTAGCCTACACCAATCACTGTGGCCCATTTGGCTTTAGAAGAGGGCTGAGCCCTTCTTTTGGGCAGATCATCTGAATACTTTGCAAGGAGTAACGAGAAGAACTAATTTGGACACTGGTTGAAGGTACAATCTGGCTTACAGCTTCCGCCAGTGAAGGAAGGCCAGGATTTCCAATGTGGGAAGCAAGATCCCTCCCCTCAACATCTCCCAGGGATGAAAAGGAGAGACTGAATCCAGAGGACCCTCCAGCAGCTCCAGCACCGGTACCTAGCCAGCACACAGCGTGCCCTGCTAGAATACGCAAGCAAAGATTCCTAGGTGAGAAGTGCTAGAGAGTTTCTGAACATTCCTCAGCTTTGGGTCGTCCGCCTTAAAGGGCGACACAAGCCCAGTGAAGAAGCTAGGAGTCCCTCAAGCTGCAACTGACTGCAACGCCGATTGTCATGCCGCAGTTGCAAACGTCGTCTGAGACGCCTTGACCAGTGCTTCAGACACGCCAACCAGCACTGAGGCAACGATTCCTGATCCTGAGCCGCTGCGTATGCCAGTATGCATCTCTCCGTCCAGCCTCACTCGCTGAATTGCCCGATACCCGCAGATGTCTCCCGTCTTGAACTTTGTCGCAGGAACTGCAAAGCACCCTGAAACCGACTCGACCCTTTTGATCACCAAGATCTTCTATAAGCACAAGGTACATTGTGGTTCTGTCACCCTGGTGTTTTTCCAAAGGTCCCTAGTAACATTTTAACACCAATTGCTCCTTTTGTGCTGAAACAAGTATTCTTGAACTACAGAGATTAATTACTTTACCTACTACCCTCCTGTCAGTATCCAGAGAGCATCCCTTTTCCTTCTTGAAACTGTGTCCTCTACATTCATTTACAGGGTGGGTTGTATTTTTTAGGGTGCTAGAACTTTCTGCTGTGATAATAATAAAGTAGATATTTTTGGACAGTCCCTTTTATCATTCGGTCATAATTGTATTTTCGCTTTGTTGCAAATTGGTGGCAATTTGGCTCGGTCCCACCTTATAATCTTCATCCTCCAAAAAATGTGTAAACCCAAAGGGATTATATTAGCACTCATGTAATGCATTCCCATGGAGCTCTGTACACAACCCCTACTTTTTGAGTCGCAGTAATGGTCACATCCCCTACACTAGTAGTAGGGAAATCATCAAAGGATGATGGTCCGTTGATAGAGGACTGTATTTGGCTTCTGTAAATCTAAGAGTGTCCATCTCAAACATGGTCAGACACGGCGACTACTGGTGGTGTTCCTGAGCGACCACGCCCCAATGTAACGTCACCTAGACCTTCGTGTGCAATTTAATATTGTGCAAAAGATATTAATCACAAACAAAATCTTAAATTAGTCAAATTGAATTGATCTTAAGTGAAAAGACACTTTTAAATTAATTAAAAGAGACCGCTACAGCCAATGGCTGCTCTAAACCACAAACAAAAACATTAGGTCCTCCCACTCTTCTGCTAGAATGATCTAGGCAAACATGCAGATCCACAGACACAAACAGCCTATTGCTATATCAGTGACTTAATACTGCTTAAATGCCCATAGTGTGTATTTTAATGATAAAACACATTATTAAATTGAATATTCAATGGAAATATTGTTAGTGCAATATTACATGGAAAACCAATTTATAAAAGATACAAAAAGGACAGGAACAATCTGATGCCAGTTATACACAATTCATTGTTCACCAAATGTATAAGAAAAACATTGTGCTAATACACATCATTACAATTGATAAACATATCCTAACTCCCTCAAGACCTGTTCCAGCTGTATCCAGCCATTCATCCCACACAACCACATGCATACAATTGAATATACCTATATATCATATACACACACATTGTGCAAAAAAACAATCTACTGTGTTAAGGCTATATTGAGTGCAAATGATGCAACTATTGCCGGTAAACTCCAGGTTGTGGCGTTGACCGCTGTAGCAGATAGGCCTGTTCGATGGATTGCGAGCCCAACGGATGGTCCAGGGCACTTCTGAAGTGCACAGATGACAGGAGGCCGATTCAGGACTAGTTCCAAATAGAAAAAGGGAAGAAGGAACTGTTTCAGGGTCTTCCCCCTGGTGGCAGGAGAGTAGCAGAGGTTCACCAGTAGATGGCTTGGGCAATCCTGGTTCTCTTCAGCAGAAGTCATCTAGGTCTTCAGTGCAGTCTTCACACCTTCCTATTTTTTGGCTTCAGTGGGTGACCTCTAGAATGGCAAAAGAGCTTCTCTTCTGATCCAACCTCTAGCCTGGATGGTTGCCACTGCCCGCCATTGGGAAGTGTTTACTCAGTCAAACAAGTTAAGGCTGTCCAACCATGGGCAGCCACTTAACCCACATCTCAACAGCAACAGACATTCCCTGAAAGAAGCATGGATTGCAACCAAACAGTCCCATACCTAGTTTGAACCAGTTCAACCACACAAATCACTTAACCAGGAGTCCAGAGCCAGTCCATCTGAAAGTGCATGCCCTTAAATGGTAGCTCCTAACCTGAGCAAGCAGAAAGACTGCCAAACAACAGATGGCCAAAGGACATTGCTTAGACCACATGTAGAAGCCATTTTCAGTATACAGTATTCAAATCAGCATGATGCTGTTAAACAAAGAAAAAAAAATACTGTAGATTAGTGCACCGCAAAAAGATGTAAACCACGGTTTATTGTCACCAGTCTTTTCTATACACAGAACAAAGGCATAAACATGTTTCCAGGGGAAAAGGGATACTAAGTAACCCTATAACTCTCCACTTTGGGCGATGTGTTATATGCAGAAATGCAGGAAACATGAATGGGAAAAATAGTCTCCCTGCACTGGTAGCCTTAAGGCCTGACTAGTGCCCCCATAATAAGCGGGTTGAATAGGTAAGCAAAGCTAAAAAGGCTTTACGTGCATCAAAAGAAAAGCCAGTATTTTTGGACATAGATAAATATGCAGGGGGCCACATTGAAATGAAAGCTGAAAAAATAAAAATGCTCCCAACACTCCGGTTCCCCACCCGCTCCACTTGCCTGCGGGACCGGAGAGCTCCTTTGTCTAGCTCTAGCCGCTTCCATTTTACATCTGCCGATGCAAAATTGTGAAAGCCATTCGCACCCCGGGCGAGCCCTGAGGTGCAAATGGCTTCCAAGCCCTGCCGGTCAGGCGGACACAGCCTTTAACGGCCCACAGCCCGAGCGGAGGCCCAAGCTTTGTCTGCCGTCGCTTGGGCTGGTGGGCTGTTAAAGACTGTCCGCACATCAGGCAGGGCACGAAAGCTACATTAAAAACATACATTTATATCTGTGGCTAAACCATGCTAATGCCTTTCCATTTAAGTTGTTATTTGCATTTAGTTCAAACAAAGTGCAAAAGAAATATAAACAAATAACCGAATTTCCCTCCCCCCCCCCCCCCCAACTGCCCCCACCCTGTCCCAGGTCTTGAGTGATCCGCTCCGCCTCCACCAGCAGTCCATGTCCATCCCCTTTGTTCCCTTAGGGAACCAATGTGCTCCTGCGTTCCTTCTCATAGTTCTTTGACCTATCTTCACTCTTTCCGGTTCATTGTTAGTTCCCTCCCTCCTCACCTTTCTGTCGTTTTGAGAACGTCTCTGTGACCCTGATGGAGGAGGAGCCTCAGAGGATTCCCAACAGTTTAATTTTCCTTGGGCACCAGGCATTTCTGAGTCCTTCATAAGAAAATTACACCGCTATGTCCCAGTCGATAAGGAATTTCTGGTGGTTTCCCCCGAGAGCATATGTCACCCTTTCCATGGCTACTAGGTTCCATATATTCCCAACCCATTCGTGTTCCATAGGCACTTCTTTTTAATTCCATTTGCGGGCTACTAGCAGGGCCCCGGCCATCACCACGATCACGTAGACTTTGCATTGAGTTTTCGTGGGCAGGCTTTCTAGATCCCGGCCTAGGCCCATTATGAACAGGGCATGGTTTGCCTTCTCCTCCACTTCCAGTATTTCTTTTATCGCTCCTTGAATCAACCCCCCCAGAACGGTTGGACTTTCGGGCATTGCCATCATGTGTGTCTCCAGTTCCCTTCCCTTCCCTTCTGCATCCTCTCCAGCATAACTTAGACTATGGCTGGTAGAATCTGAACAACCTAATGGGGGTGAGATGCCATTGGGTCATCATTTTTATCCAGATTTCCCGAATCTGTATTGACTGTGCCAGTTTGGGGATGTTTGCCCAAAGACCTTGCCATTGATCAATTTCCCTTTCCCAGTTGGCCATGAACTGTCTTTCTCCGAGTTGGTGGTGACAGATCTTTCGAACGGGGTCAGATCTCTTGTTGCTGCCTCTTTTACGTTGGGGTCCTGGATCCAGTGTCTCCAGCCCACCCAGCACCCTGATTGGCCTCCCCATTACTGACCTTCCTGGGCAGCCCCCTGCCCAGCAGCCCTTGTGGCTAAGGGCGGATCCTGGTCATGTATGCAGGTGTCAGCAGGGGAAGCCAGTGGCCTGCTGCCAACCAGCAGCGACTAAGGAAGGTAGGATCGACCGGGTTAGTTTCAGAACCTCACTCTACCCTGCAAACCCGTCGATATAGCAGACTCTCAAACTTAGGTGCGTTTTTTCTTCTGTTTTTAAAGTTGCATTGTAAAAGCGTTCTGTGGCTTTGCCTCCTAGCAAAGCACTCATCCAGAGAACCTTTCTACCACTATATAAGCGCCTGTTGTCTTGTAAAATTGTCAACTTGTCGCATCTCTCTCGGTCTCGTCTGCTTGCACCCTTCCCGGTGTGCTCTGGTGCTCTCTGTCGCTCCTATCTTTTCTAACTGCTTCTCCATCGACTATCCTGCTCTCCTTACTAAATCTGGAAGGAAGAAGTTTAAAAAGGACATCCTGGTCTCCAACCCAGGTCTCCCTATTGCCGACACCTACACCAGTGCCTCCTCCAGACAAACTTTCACTGACATACTCTGTCGTTCCCTCGCCAGACCTATGGACTCTACATATGGTCTCTGTGCTCTTTCCCTTCTCTTCCGCTCCCATTAATGGTGGCACCCGGTGGGATGCCCTCCTGGCCTCCTTCCACTCCTCTGAGGACATCATTAATGTTTACTTGAATGGTACCTTCTTGGTCCAAGGCCCTCATGCCAACTTTCTCCTCTTTGATAGACGCTTACTGCGCCTCATCAATTTCCTTTCTTCTCCTGCGGTCCCCTCTCTCCCCTCCACGGCTCCCTTGTCTCCCCCTGCTGCCTCCTCCTTGGCTACCTTGCCTTCTCCACCTTCCTCTTCCGCCTCCCCTTGGGCTGCTTCTTCACCTCCGCAAGGCATACCTCCGAGTTGTACCCCTCCCCGGAAGGCTTTCAAGGATGGCAACCTTCTCCATATTGCCACTATAAACTCTCGCTCAGCTGTCAAAACACTCCTCTGACATCTGCCGCCTCCTGGAGGAACTGGACTTCGATGTCCTCGGTCTCACCGAGACACGGTTCACAGCCAGCTCTGTCACAAGCTTTGACACTCTCCTCCCTGATGGCTATAAAATCCTCTCCATGCCAAGATCCAACCGTTCCGGAGGGGGTGTAGCCCTGCTCTTCCCTGAGTGGATTCCTGCCTCTGTCATTCCTACGCAGGCCTACTCCGCTTTAGATTGCCTCGTCTGTAGGCTCTCTATCCCTCTCTCTCTCTCTCTCTCCTCGCCATCCCTTACTATGGCTACCATCTATCGGCCACCCGGTCAGATCTCCTCCTTACTCTCCGAGTGGGCGGACCTCTCCTCTTCCTTCCTGGTCTAAACCACTCAACTCTTCCTTCTTGGGAGACTTCAACATCCACCTGGATGCTTCCTGACCTTCCACAGGACTCTTTTGCGACCTTTGCAACTCTAACTCTCTATTCTCCACTCTGGCCCGACTCACTCTGCAGGGCACACTATGGCTGTTTTGATCCCTTCAGACCTTTCCCTTTCTATCCCTCTCACCGATTTATAGTCATTCCATCGACAGCCAAAGCATCTAATGCCATACCATCTAAAAAGAAAAAAGCATCTAATGCATATTTTTTTTCATTTTATTTTTAATACGAGGGGGGGACCCCTAACCCCCCTTTTTTAACCTTTAAAACCCATTTTTTATTAAACTAAACTCTTTACCATCTAAAAAAATGCATTAGATGCTTTTTTTTTTTAGATGGTATGGCTGTCGATGCAATGACCGGATACCCTCTCACCACTCCTCTCTCCTGGAGTGAGAACTTTCTCCTTTCCTCCCACCTCACCCTCTCTACCCCTCAGGCCAAGCCAATTCCAGGACTGCCATCTACCTTCTCGGTTATCCGACCCATGAAGCGTGTGTCAGTTAAGGCTTTTGCCGCCACTTTCTCGCCCCCTCCTCACCCCTTGGTTGACTCACACCCCAACACAGCCCTTTCCATGCGCCACTCTGCTATATGTGATACTCTCGATGTTCTTGCCCCTGTCATGAGGATCAGCTTGAAGCCTAAAGCGAAGTGCAACTCTTGGTACGACTCAGACCTAGTCACCCGTAAACGCAAGTGCATGGTGGCTGAGAGGAAATTGCGTGCTTCCAGTACATCCTCTGACAAACTGGCCTGCCGCCTGCTCCAGGGGCAATACCGGCGCTCTGTCCGCACCAAGAAAAGAGCCCACATCCAAGCCTGCATCTCTGCAGCATCTAACAACTCAGCTGAACTCTTAAAAATCTGCAAGGAGCTGGCCAATCCTGCCGCAGTCTCTACCTCTCCTGTCCCCTCCCAGGCCCTCTGCACATCCCTGTCTTCTCATTTCATCACTAAAACTCAGGGCATCCTGTCCTCTCTCTCTTCCTCTCCTCTTCCGCCCTCTACTCCCTGCTCTTCCTCTGGCCCTTCTTTGGTCACCTCTCCTCCCTCCTTCTCTGCCTTTCCCCTGTTCTCCTCTGACAAGGTTTCTAGACAAGTCTTGTCAAAACACATTCAGCCCTGTTCCTCCAAAACCATCAAGGACCACATTGACAACCTGGCTCCTGCTCTGGCTGATTTCCGCCACCACTCCTTCGCCACTGAGTCTTCCCCCCTCATCCCTGAAGCACTCCCCTGTGCACCCTCTCCTTAAGAAATCCTCTCCTGACCCTTCCTGCCCGGCTAACTATCATCCAATCGCCATCACTCCTTTCCTAGGCAAACACCTGGAAAAACTTGCCATCTCATCTGTTGGTTGCCTCCATGACCATCAGTGTGGCTTCAGAGCTGCCAGAAGAACGGAAACTGCACTCCTGAACATCCGTGAAGACTTGCTCTCCAACCTCGATTCCAACATCCCCTGTGTCCTCACCTTACTTGATCTCTCTTCTGCCTTTGACATGGTCAACCATGCCATCCTGCTCAATTGTCTCCATGATAACCTGGATATCACTGATCAGGCCCTGGCTTAGCTGACCTCCTTCCTCTCAGATCAATCCTCCCAGGTCCAACTTGGGTCCTTCCTCTCCTCTCCCGCTGGTGTTCCCCAGGGGTCTAACCGCTCTCCCTGGTTGTTCAACCAATACCTAGCACTTCTTGCCCACTGCATTACCGCTCTCTGCTCCAACTTTCAGTGCTATGCAGATGACACTCAGCTCATTTTCTGGCTCCCTTCAGCCACCTCGTCTCCTTCTCTCATCTCTGTCTGTCCGCCATCCAAGAGTGGTGTGCCGCCAATGATCTCTGCCTCAATGCCAGTAAGACCGAGATTCTCCTTATCAGCTCCCTCCTTTCCGGTCACTCTCTGGACGGCCTCTTTTGGCCCTCTTCCTGCTCCCACCTGTGAGGCTAAAAACCCTCGGGTCATCTTCGACTCCACGCTTTCCTTCTCTCCTCACATCTCTTGACGTTTCTAAGAAGTCACACTACCAGCTGCACCTCCTCAGAGGCATTTTTCCTTTCCTCTCCTTCCCCCAGAGGCTCACTGTCTCCAGAGCTCTGGTTCTCTCTAGGCTGGACTACTGCAACAGCTTCTTTCTAAATCTGCCTGCCTCTACTCTCTGCCCTATGCAACTCATCCAAAACTGGACTGCAAGACTTGTCTTTGGCCTCAAGCCCAGGGATCGCATCTCTCCAGGACTGAAATCTCTGCACTGGCTCCCAGTGGCAGCGAGGATTAAGTTCAAAACCCTCGGCATTGTCCACAAGGCCTTCTGGGGCCTGTGACCTCAATACCTTCAACTCTCTCTTCCTATATATCTTCCTTCTCAATATCTTCGCTCATCCGCCTCCAACTCCCTCAGGGTTAGTCGCTTCTCCAAGCAGCGAGTTGGTGGTAGATCTCTTTCTTCTGCTTGTGCCTCCCTCTGGACAGCCTCCCTGCCTCTCTGAAACTTGAGGAGAACCATCTCCGGTTCCAGAAGCACCTCAAGACATTCCTCTTTGCTTCCGCTTTCTCTCCTCCTCTCCCCTGCTGATATTCTGGCTAAATCTGAAACTGCACTGGTTACCTGGCTACCTTCTGATCTCGAGCCCAGGTCCCCTCCCCATCAGTTGCACACCTGCACTGCCCCTCTGGCAACCCTTGCACTCAGGAACTATTTCTGTGTCCCTACAGCCCCTACTAGCACTTGACACGTGATGTCTGCACTTACCCTTGCTGGCCGCACTTTTATTTATTTGTTACGCTCATCTGGTATCCACGGGGGCGGCACACGATACTGGATGGAGGTCTAAGCGCCATCCCGGACCCCTCTCTGCTTGGTTACGTGCCAGACGTTGGGTAGCACCTATAACAAGAGAATGGATGGTTAAGATACTGGTTCTGTGATGGGTGGACTCCCACCTCCCTCTAGTCCAAATCTCCTCTCTTGGGGGTATTTCTCACCTTTTGTGCATTGAACTCTTCGTCCTGCATCTCTGTGCAGGGGCGCGTGGTTGGTGCGGGCATTCCGTGGACCTAGTTGCTTCACTAGTCCGTGTGCCCTTATGTCGGGTCTAGACCGGCTGTGACTCCCGACTCTGCTTGCTATCTTCTAGGTAAGTTATAATGTCTTTTCCATCTTTATTCTCTCTTTCTTTCCCTCTGTTTTCTCTGTCTTCTCAGCGTCTTGCTCCACTACGCTGTTCCCAAACAATGTCTCTTTGTTTTCACAGGGATGGTTGCGATCTCAGAGTTGCCACGCCGATGGCGAAGACCACGGTGAGTTATTGATGCGCGGAGTGCTTCGCTGTTTATTGGTGTTAATTGCTAACCTGTGTTCTCTTCCCTTCTTTGTACAGGTTGCAGTGATGTTCCGGAGTAATCCACGATCGAAGCGCCGCTTGCCCAGGTAAGTGCTCTGTTAATGCTGACCTTGTTCCTTCTCCCTTGCAGTTTGCGGTGACATCCGGAGATGGGCGCTGTAAGAGAAGCGCAGGGTGCTGCCAGGAATGGCCGCTTACCCAGGTAAGAATTGTTATTCATGCTGTCCTTGTTTCTTTACCTTTGCAGGTTGCTGCGACCTGCGACCTTCAGGATGGATTCAAGACCGGTTACTTCACAGGTAAGTGTTCTTGCTCGCTAATGCTGTTCTTGTTCTTCCAGGTTATTAATGGAATCCAGATCTAGGGCTTCAGGATCGGGCCGCCAGAGAAGCGGATGAGCAGGAGCTGGACACAGTGAGCGTTACACTGCAGGAGTGCAGAATAACGCGAAGCGTGTTCTGCTGTTTGGGTGTGGTTTAAATATCCCAGGTAAAGTAGCTCCAGGCCAAGAAGTTCCAGGCCAAGTAGTTCCAGGCCCAGCCACACCCAAAACACTAGACTGCATGGCTTGGTTCTAAAGAACTGAGCTATGTAATAGGCCTCCATGATGGAGTAAGGTCCAAAACTGGTATTGCTTTATTCCCGATAATGAGCCTGGCGCCAAAGGCGCCAGGACTGACTCCATGTATGTTTCTGATGAAGTTTTAAGGCCCTTGGGGCCAGTGTGAAGGGCTTTAGCCCCACTGCTGCTCCAGACCATCGTTTTTCAGCCTGCCAAGCCATTACAGAAGGGGAAAAACCATATGCAAATCAGGCTTGGTCCTACCCCAAAAGGGGCAGTCCAGCCCGAACTGCTAGGTCACATCCCTTCTGCACGAGACCACAAGCATCCCCAGACATGTTTCAGCCTTGTTGGGCGTCATCAGTGAGGAGTAGCTTGGGTCTCCCCCCTTCCTGCCACTTGTCAAATCTGTTTCCGGACTACCCTGGTGTGAATTGTGGGTTCCTAAAGATCGGAGTGAGGGGTGACATGAATGTGGTGAGCTTAGATCGCTTTACCACTTCATCCCATGTGTTCCCTACTAGGCATTTGATTTCACTGCAATACATATTACGGGGTCCATTTTCCCTGGGTAGCCATAGGACTTTCTCCAGGTGTGTTCCCACAACTGCCCTGTCCATGTCTCTCTACTTTTTCTCTCCGTCGTCCCTTGATCAGTCCTTTACAACTGATCTGTGCTACGTGGTAGTAGGCTTTGGGTTTGGGCTCCCCCATTAGCCCCTGTTCCTGGGCAACAACATCAACTGGTTTGGGATTCTAGGTTTCTTCTGTTCCCAGATAAAGGCCTCTGTGTGCTTGCGTAATGCCCAGAAGTATGAGAGATTTTTGAAGGGATTGCCATGAACACATATAGCAATTTTGGTACAAGGACCATTTTCAGGGCATTGATTCTGCCCATCCAAGAGATGGTCAGGGGGCCGAAGCTGTGTAGCGTATTCTTAATGGATTCCAGTAGAGGGGGTTGGGGGTAATTGGATGAGAAAAGTTGGTATATGAATTTGGTGATATAAATTCCCAAATATTTTATCCTGCTGGGGGCACAGGAGTATGGAAATCTGGATTTCAGCTCCCTCTCCCTCCTCAAGTGGTGTGTACTGGTTCAGTATCTCAGATTTGTTTCTATTTATCTTTAGGCCAGCAACCTCTCCGAACTGGGCCAGAGCCCCATCTATTTCCTGTAGGGATTCCCCGTGGTTGGTTATTGTTAAAAGCAGGTCATCAGCAAAGGCTGCCACCTTGTGGTCTCTACCCCCAAAAGGGACTCCCCCCTATTTCTTTTGTGGTTCTTATTATGTTCAGGAGAGGTTCTAAAAGCGGGGATAGGGGGCAACCCTGGTTTGTTCTTCTTGATACTGCCATCGGGTCGGACAGGTCCCCATTTATGAATAGGCGTAATGAGGGGTTTTGGTAGTTGGCAGCTATTTTGGACATAAAGGCCTCTCCGAATCCCATTTTGCGCATGGTGAGGTAGAGAAATTGCCTATCTACCCTGTCGTAGGCTTTTGATGCATCCACTGCGACCACCAGGGCCGGTGCACGTGTTTTGTTGACTTTTTCTATGATGTGGGCGATTCTCTCATGCGTCTGTCCGCCTCATATAAAGCCTGACTGATCTGGGTCTCTGAGTTTGGAGAGAAGAAGTTCTAGGAGATTTGCTAGGATTTTAGTGAAGATCTTGGCGCCTATGTTAATAATCGCTATTGGCCTGTATTAGCTGCATAACATCGGGTCCTTCCCTGGTTTGGGCAACAAAACCACTTTTGCTTCTTCCATTGAGGGCGTTATCCTTCTCCCCCCCCTGCCCCGAACGTGTTGAACAGGGAGGCCATCGAGGAGCTAGGTCCTCTCTGTATGTTTTATTAAAGTCTGACGTAAAGCCATTGGGGACCGCGGCTTTATTGGCGGGGAGTGAAGTGATGGCTCTGTGGACTTCTTCCCTGGTTATTTCTTTCTCTAGGTCTGCCCTTTCTTAGGCTGTTATTCCTGGCAAGCTGCATTTTGTCAGGTACTCTACTTGGCCCCTTTTCTCTGGGTCGTCCGTTTTGTATAGGTTCCCGTAGAATTTCATGAATTGCCTCTTGATGGATGTTTGATCTGTGCTCACTTCCACCCCCCTTACTTTCTTTCTTTTCTTTCCTCAGCATCCTTGCTAGGATACCTGTCTGTTTGATTCACTTTAATTTAGTATTTCTGTCTGAGATGCACGAGGGATCGCTCTGTTCTACTTGTTTGTAAGGTTTCGAGTTGGCCTGAGATTGCCCTGTACTCCCACCTTGTCTCCCCTGCTGCCATCTTAAGCATGATTATTTTCAACTTGGCCAATAGTTCCTCCTCTAGGAGCCTATGCTCTCTGTCTTTCCGGGCCTTTATCGCTATTATTTTCCCTCGTATGGTGGCCTTGAAAGCGTCCCATATCGTGAGTAGACTTACTTCCTGGCTCTCGTTTGTTTGGAAGAAGCACTCTATCCCCTCCCTTAGTTCTCCCTTCAGGGTCTCATCTTTAAAGATGTGTGCTGGGTATTTCCATCTCCAGAGCCTCGAGGTGTTTAGAGGTTTTTTAAATTGTTAGCGTAATAGGGGCGTGGTCGGATAGGGTGATAGCTCCCACCTCTACGTACGTCACTAGCCCCAATAAGGATCTAGAAACCCAGATGTAGTCTATTCTCGACATTGACCTGTGTACATGGGAGTAGAAGGTATAGCCTCTGTATTTCCTCTCTTTTCCCTCTAGGTGTCTACCAATGACAAATTGTCAATTAGTTCTTTGGAGGGTTTATTGTGGAGTAAGATACTCTAGCGCTCCCGTCCCTCTCCGGATCCCATGCTAGATTGAAGTCACCTGCGAGTATTATTTTCCCCTTAGCAAACCCTTCGAATTTTTGTAGTGTCGATTGTATAAAACGGTCCTGTCCTCTACCAGGGGCGTAGATGGAGGCCAGGGTTATCGTTTCCCCCCTCCCCTGGAGGATTATTGCAATGAACCTTCCTTTAGTGTCTCTAATCACATTCATCATTCTGCTGTCTAGATTGTTTTTCATTGCAATTGGGGTTCCCCCTTCTTTCCTGGATTGTTTGATTGTTGAAGTTGTTTGTATCCGCGTAGTCTTATCTTGTGCTGGCCTTTCCCTTGTATATGGGTTTCCTGTACGGTGATTAAGTTTGGATTCTCCCTAGCCAAGAAATGTTCTTGTTTTTTCCTTTTGATTGGCAAATTTAGTCCCTTAATGTTCAGGGATATGATTTTTAGTTACCTTTCCCAAAGCCATTACTTGCAGGTGGTGTGAGTGTTTGCTTTGTTTGAGGGCCTGCTTGGTTAGTTCAGGACCTGATTTCCCCCCCCTTTCCCTCAATCCTTCATGCCCTCCCTCCTCTGTCCCCTCCCTCTCGCTCTCCCCCTCCTTTCTCACTGGGGTGGCTCAACCGGCCTCTAGACCCTCCAGATTCTCCTCTTCAGGGATTGAGTGCCCTCCCTCTCCCAGTGCTCCCCCTTGCAGGTCTTTCCCGAACCATGTGTCGATACAAAAAGAGTCCCCCTCTTCTTTCCCTCCCCCACTGCCTTGCTTCGTATTCCCCTCCCCGGGTGCTTTTACTCCATCCTTATACCAACAAGTTTGCATTTATGTGGCGGAGCCCCTTTCCAGGGATTCAGGTTCCTGTGAAGATTTCTCTTGTCGTCTTGGGATGTTCGGGCCCTTTTTATTCTCTTGCTTTCCTCTTTGACTCTTGGGTTGTCCATTACCACACATTTTTTTTTGGTTGGTCCTTTGAGCCGCGGGTTTCACTGAAAACTAGTTCCACTTATATGCCCAGGATGTTTCCTGTCGAGGTGATTCTCCTTTGCCTGCTATCGAATTTGAATAGGAGGCCGAACGGGAAAGTCCATTTGTATTTGATGCCTCGTTTCATTAGGTCTTGCACTATATGGATGCGTCATTCTCTTTGTGAGCATGACGTGGGAGAGGTCTTGGAATAATTGTATAGTGGTGCTGTTAAATTTCAGATCATCTGTTCATTTAGCAGCGGCCAGGACTTTCTCTTTTTGGGTGTACTCATGCAGGACTACAAGGACGTCTCTTGGTCTTGTTCCGGGTTTGTTTCTTTTTGGCCCCACTCTATGGATCCGGTCCAACAAGATTTCGGCAGGGTCCGTTGCGTCTATTAGGTCTGCAAATATTTGTTTAACTGTCTGTTGTAGCTCTGCATCTCTGTTTCGGGAATTGCCTCGATTCTGGTGTATGCCCTCTTTGACCTATTTTCAAGGTCCTCGTTTTGGATCTCCAAATTGTGTGTGGCCCTGGCAAAGTGTTCAATCATGTTCTCCATTTTGTGAGACTTGTCTGCCATTTCCTGCAGGGCTTTCTCATTTGTGTCCACTCTCGCTTTCAATGTTTGCAGCTCTCGCTTCACTTCCTTTAGAGCCCCCGTCAGGTCCTCTCTCATTTTGTCTAATTGGGCTTGCATCGTATTTGCCATCCTGTCCCCGAAAGTTTGAAAGCATTGTTCAAGGAATTTTTGTGTGACCCCTCGTTCCTCCTGTGTCTCCTCTTGGGGGCTGGGGGCTAGTGTGTGGGGGGGGCACTTCTCAGTCTGCTTCCTGATCTGTGTTGGGCAGGGCTCCCCGTCCTTCCTCCACATTTTCTGTATCACCCCCTCGTGGGTCTTTTTGTTTCTTTTCGCGGGGATCTGGGATTCTTTCCCTCTGCTTTTCGACATCTTGACTGGGGCGTAATTCGTGCCGGGGTGGGGGAATGGGGCCCTGTCCCTGCCATGGTTTTGTTTATGGTTCACTTCTTTCGGTACTATGGGGCGGCCATGTTCTAACCTCCCGCCTCTCTTCTGGTCGTGCACTGCCTGGGCCCCTAGTGTACCCTTGGTTCCCGCCTCCGTCTTAGTATTGGTGCCGTGTCATTCAAAATGTTGTCCTCTTCCCCCTGTGCGGGCCACTTGCCTCTGCTGAGACCGCTTGGGAGCTTGTGCACCAGGCTGGGGTCCTCCAGC
Source organism: Ambystoma mexicanum (assembly GCF_040938575.1). Lineage (NCBI taxonomy): Eukaryota > Metazoa > Chordata > Amphibia > Caudata > Ambystomatidae > Ambystoma > Ambystoma mexicanum. Next base: position 678,910,003 of record NC_090931.1, on the reverse strand, counting down.
CTGTTCCCGTTTGTTTTCCTCCGGGGATCTCTTGGGGGCCAGAAGGAGTGCTACCCCCGTGGCCTCTTTTTCCTTCTTTGGCCCAGCTAGATTATAGTCCCCTGGTGTTGCTCTTTTGCTTCTCCTGCTAGTAGGTTAAGCTGAAGGTGGTGTTTTATAGTGTAGTTCTGTACTTGCCCCCTCTGCAGGGATTGGGGCCTTATTTGTTTTCACCCCGGGGCACTTGTTGGGGGGTGTGCTGTATTAGGGGGGAGCGGGGTAGTGGCTTCATCTTCCCGTGTCCCTGCCTCACTCGATCCTACGTGGAGAGGTCCTCGTCCGCCAGCCCGGTCCGGCTTCCGTTGTCCCCCGCTTCAGCTCCGGGAAGCCAGGATCCACCTCTGCCTCTGTTGCTCTGCTCTGTAGGTGGTGCGCTAGCGTCTCACTTACTTCAGTAGGACTCAAGTTGTCTGCTTCATTTTCCATGCTAGTGTGGTTCACTGCAGTCGTCAAGGGAGGTTTTCCTCTCCCCTTTGATGATCGCCTGGCCTGGCTCTTCACCCAAAACTTGCGCCTGTCCGGGCTGCCCTGATCGAGGATGTTTCTCTTCTGTTTCCTCCTGGCCACCGTGTCGTCAGGCTTTGTTGCCTACAGGCTTAAGGCTGCCCATTGCTGCTTCAGGCTTTTGCGGGTCTCTGTTGGTGACCGAGCTTGGGCTGGGAGCCTCCATTGCTGCTTATGTGAGAGCGAGCTGTCTGTAGTTTCAGTGCGGCGGCTGTTTCTCCCCCTGCCAACTTGATCACTCCTGCTTCCTGCCTGCTGTAGTATTGCACTTATTGAGGACTTCTTTTAAATTCTGGAGTAATTCCATGTGGGAATAGACTAAAGTAATTTAGCTCTGCTAATGTTTGCGTGAGGTTTCCTCTGAATGGACCAGCCTGTGTGTTTGCCACCTTAGGTCTGCCAGTCTCTTCTTTCCCACTAGCCCAGTCTCTCCCCCCCCCAACCTCCTCACAAACCTCCCCATCTGTGCTTCTCTGTGTGCATTCTGGAATATCTTGTAAACATGTGTCACCTTGTAAAACACTAATAAATAAATACATTAAAAATTGAGTATTCTTCAAATTCATTTAGAGAATTGTAAAATAACATTATACCTGTATGTCTCCCTAACCTGGGGCATGATAAGAGCTAAGAATTAGCTAGAAGAATATTACGTGTTACACCAAGATTGAAACTTGACACAGTGACAACAATCAAAACCAGTAAAACAGATTTCCTACTGAAATTAGATCACACATGTTGGGAGCATGTAGAACGGCTGACTGGCAGTTAATCAAGCACACTTCAAATTGTAGGTTGGATTAGCTCTGATGCATGCTACTGCCTTCTGGGTTTAGCCTGATCCAGATCAAATACCTGGAAGGAAAAATAAGGTGCCACATTATACACATTGTCTTCAAATTAATGTAAGGTGGGGTCGTTTTATGGATGGATCCTCCTGTCCACTTCAATTCCCTGCTGCCTCCACCACTACTGCAACCACTCACCTGTCCATCAGACCTCTCTCACTACTTCTGGTCTTCACCTTCATCCATAGATGTTACTACCTACTATTCGTTCCTGTAACCATCATCTCTGGCTCTTCTATTACTCCCTTTTGTATCCACTACTCAGACGCACTCCTTTCACTCTGTTACATACAATTCACAGTCACGCCTTACAGTAGCTATTCTAAATCCATTTAAATTCTTCAACTAATGCAATTCAGTTCACAGTCAGTTGGAAAATCATTCCGCAACACGAAACAAATCACTAGCTATTCCAAATCCACTTGCCAGACTACCGCACTCACACCGAAGTGAACCATTTTTCACTCACTAGCCAATACTTCATCTAATCCAGAAATCTCCTCTGGACTCCGCCGCTCCTTCCTCCCTCCTGCTGGTCTCTTGGTCATCCACCTCCTCAGACCACCCCAGAATATCCAACACTTACTGCATCCCTTTTCTTGGACTGGTTCTTGGTCCCTGGCCAATCTGGCCCAATCTTCCCCACCCAGAATGTGTATTAGGCAGTCAAGATTACACATAGGGGTCTAAGCCTGGCCCACTTCTTCCACGCAGGTCTGCCACGGAACAACAATGGTGGCCTGGGAGGCCGAGTGTTCGATTTCGTGCTCAAAGGCTTTTCTCCTTGCGTCACAAAGATAATTGTCAAGGTTAGTGGGAGTTGTATCCACTATACTACCCCCTTGTGGTCTAGGTGTTTTGGTAGCAGTTGTGCGTGTTTGCCACAAATAGATGGCAGCGCCAAGTGGCTTCCCTGTCAGTGGGCCCTGTATTGGCGACACAGCGATTCTCGCCCTCTCCACCGTTTTCTCTCTGCTGCCGGCTGATCATATACAACAGATGTCAGGAAACTGCGTCGGCCCAGGAAAACCAGAACTCGTATACGAGCAAGGGTTCCACTCCCTAGTTCCCCCTCACATTCACACTCTAAGGTAACTGTGCCACGTAAACCTAAGGCTGTGAATATCCGCCGTGTATCAGTTAGACAGCGTTGGAAGTTACCATGGAAACAAGGTGCTTCCGCGTTCCCCCAGTCACGTATCTTTTCACGTTAAGCCTCGTTTCATCCTGTCACGTGATCTATGGTTCCTATTTATGCCCACCTGTCTTTTGAATCACTGCTTCTGAATTTGTTTTCTACGGCCTTTGAAACTTTGAGTGAACTTGCTTTCTTGATTACCTACCCGGCTACGCCCTACGGAATCTCCTCGTCTTGCTCCCCGTCTGTCCGTTCATGAAAGCCACATTAGGAACCTTGGAACTCTTGACCTGCTACGCTTGCCGAATTTGTACTTCCTCTGTCTGCACGGATATTGACCTGGAGCCCTCGACTATTCTTCCTGTTTGCGCAACTTGGTGTTCATTCACACGCATTCAAACACTATCCCCGCACTACCCTAGGAGTTCTTGTTCCCTTACCTTGAAACTCTTTCTCTCGCGTGTACCCGGACTGCCTTCAGGAACTTCATTAGGTGTCCTTGTGCCGGCGGGTGTTAGAAGGATCAATTCTTCACCCCAGTTGGACAAGGACCGTGTTACAGCTGGTAGGTCTTCCCAACATCATTCCCTCTCTAATCATTTCCCGGATACTTCAATCTGCAGAACCCCACTCTTGGAGATACGGTAAGAGGGTGGTCTCGTTTGTTATACTGTTCACTTTACGGCTACTCTTCTTGGTTAACTAACCCAATTCCATTATACTGTTGTTCACTTCATAGGATACGCCTGTTTACATACCATCAGGATTACTGATCTTAGTACTGGGATCTTATCTGCTAGTCCAAAGGTACTATTCCTCGATCTTGCCTTGTCATTTGTTCACGTGCATACATTTTGTACTAACCTTGACTTTCCTTTGCAGGTCAGCGGAATCCTGTGGCGTCCATCCATTTTTGGGTCAATTAACTCCTCAGGCGATTGTTATACATCCCCGAGAGGTACATTTGCAGAAAGAACTTGTCGACTACACGAAGGGTTCAACTGCCGGAACAGAGCTCCAACCAGGAATACTCTAGAGTTCTGACAACAGGGGAGCTGGACACTGGTAGTCAGGCCGCAATCTTGTGGCAATTGACATAAAGAGATGGACCACTGCTCTCAATTTGATGCTTCTCGCTGGTTTCTCTTTAGATTGGGACTAGGAGAAACTACAAAACACGGGCAAGCATCTTGTTGAGGAAGTATTGCATGTGATAAAGATAGACTGCTTATAGCTCAGGAACTTGGGCCCTCGCAACTGTCACCGTTCACCTTAAGGGAAGGACTGGCTCTGGATTTCGCCATGGTAGGCTTGCCACCACCAGCTGAGAGGTGTTTCTGTCCCATCTTGACAAGGCCAGGGTACTGGCCCCATCACACTTGACATGCCTAATCTCCATTTTAAAATACAGTCAAAAGCACAATGCAGAAGCCCTTCTACTTATCGAACAATGGTCAGTTTGAACTTGTCCCCCGCCTTATGGTCAATATATCAAATTCGAAGCAGTGTCCATTGTCCAGTAGTTGTTCCATCAAATTTTAAGAAGTACTGCAACACTACACAACTTCAACGTGTCTAAGGCTAAAGACACATTACAACACAACATGAAAAGGACTTGTGGTACTGCCTTTTGTCAAGTCATCCGTCTCTGGAACAAAACTTGAATATCCATGAGAACATTCAGGCTTACCATGCCTTCTGCAAGCTGTTCGCACCTGGATCTTTCCTCAAAGGTTTCCTCCTTTTTGCAGATATGCAAGAAAAGCTGTCCATTCCTTCTATGAGGCAGGCATACGCTACCTGGAATACATTGCTTTGAAACAAATTTAACTCAGTTTTTAAATGTTTATCTGTCCAGCTTGTTTTTGTTAACTCGCAGCATTGATGCGTCGATTCGTTGTCTAATGTATGATCCGATGATATGAACCCGATTAAGAACCCATTTTCGTGCATCTATTTATTAATGCAGATTATGCAATATTCTATTTTATTATTTCCATTTCTACCTCCTGCTTCCCATTAATTCTGTCCGAGTATCAATAAATCAACTCAGTGGCATATTGTTTCCATTTTCCTATATACCATACTGACATTTTTGTTGTTGCATAAAACACAAGTGCTTTGATGGTTAGTAAATTTGGCAACATGGCATACATCTTTATTGTCATTTGTCTTCGTGCTCTAATATGCTGCTGCCTAATCTTGCTGGTGTCATATTTGTTCAAAAGCCTTGAGGGGATCCAGATTTGTATGGTCCTATACTTTCTACCTGGGACACTGTCGGTGGATATACTGCATACCACTTTCTTTGAGTTAACATTACCTCCAGGCTAGTTAAACAAATCTAAATATTCTGTTTAAATTGCTCTCTCTCGATCCCTAAGAATGTTGTCTGTTGCTCGGGCCTACAGCTCCCAACTTTACATAAAAAATAGATCTGTTCTTACATTCGCTTTTCATAATTAAAGCAAATCTTAGAGGGATTATTCTCACCCTACTTGAACTTTGTGGAGTCAAGTATTCTATCTGGTCTCCTCTGCGAGTGTTTTGTGTTGCCACTTTTCTGCCCCAACTGTCATGACACACGCCTTTCGCCCGTTTTGGAAATTATTCCATCCAAGATGGCCACCACCGATGGCCCGTACTACTGCATCGGTCTAGGCCCTCAGGCGCCTTCGATGTGTCATGATTTAAGTTCTGACTGACTGTGAGCCCGCGCATCTCAATGCTCAGTTGTTGTCTTGCTTCTACCATGCTCAGCGCTACCTCCTGTTCAGTTGCTTCCACTCTTGTTTTTGTCTTCGCTCCTTCCTGGCCGTGCTGATCCCTCCTGGTCACGCTGCCTTCTGTGTGTCTGATCCTTCCTGGCCGTGCTCCCTTTCCCTGTTCCTGAAGTTCCTACTTACCGCTCTGTCAGCATAATGCCCTTGGATCCTCTCACAAACTGCTCTGTCCTGTTGTGCCCTTACCTGGTCTCATCATGGCGGAGACAACTTCCTGGATTTGCAACTTCGAGACTGAACTTTCCAAGTCCTGGTTCATCCTCAGAGACTGATCGATCAGGACTCCTTCCAGGTTTTTTCCTCTTGCAGGGTTTTTCCTGTTGCTGGGCAGTTTCCCAGGCGCTAGCCTATCTGTCAATTAGAACCAGCGGGGTGGTGTCAGGGGAGGCTAGCCCTTTTCTGCACGAGAGGCGGGGAAAAAAAAAAAAAAAACACGTCAACACCCAAGAAGAAAACAACCAAGAAAAAGCAGGTGAGCCAAGGTTCATTACTTGCATCACCTGACACCAACTTCAGCGGCCACTTCTGGGTACTGCGAGCCACCACTTCAATCTCTGAAATTGCCTTCTCCGCATTCCTCTTCCTCCAACGCTTTGGGCATACAGGGCTGCTATTTACTTTCCTCCACGCCCACACTTTTATCACTGCTGGTTGTGTTCACACCCAACTTATGCAGCTGCCATATTTAGACCACCCATCAGTCCATACTGGTCCCATTCTTGCTGGCTGCTGCTGCTGCTCCAGTCATCATAAGCCATCCCTGCTAAGCTCACACCCTCCCTTCCTTCGTTCTGTTCTGCCTGGTTTACCTGTGTGCAGTGTAAGGGTGTTGAAGAAGGAAGCTGGCACAAAGGTGGCATGGGTGTGGTTATAGACCTTTATTATATCAAAGAAGGACCCTCACTACCCCTATCATCTAAGAGGGGTTTTCCTGCCTCAAACGAATACTAAAGGATCCGTCAGAATGTCTGTCGAAACAAAGTTCACCGTCCTGTGTCACAACATATTGGTATCCCTTACACTACAACTAAAGACTAATGTAAAGCAATATAAAGTTCCTTCCCCCAGGAAAATGACTTGCTTTTCCTGGTATTCGAATGGTATTTAAAAGAATGTTCTCTTGCAAAATGTTTGCCTGGAGAAATGAATCCCTTCCCCTGGCTTGCAGGTCTCACACAATCTTTGCACAACTTTACGTTCTGGACGAGGAGAACGATTCCCTTCTCCTGGTACCGATCTGTCTAGTTCACAATAAGGCCAGGGAGAATGACCCCCCCCCCCTTCCACTGGCGTCTTTTGATTATGTCCCAAAGGCTTAGGTGCCATCTCCAGGCGAGTAACTCTGGTCTCCTGGTATTTAAAAAGTTCCTTTTCAACTTGCTGCATGTAGCAAACCCTTCTCTGGTGGTCAATGGACTTATCTTGGCCACTTTGCCAAGGAAGTTCTCCTCAGGTTCTCAGTTCCTCTGTGTTGGGGTCCCAGACTCTTCTCTGGTGGTCAGTGGGCTCATCGATGCCACTGTGACAAGGCAGCGCCTCTGGGATGTACTCTTTACACTTCCTTTCCCCAATAGCCCTATAGCTGCCACTGGGGTGAAGAACCGTAGGGTGTGTCCCTCTCCACCTCGCCCGTATCCCTAAAGGGTCTCATTTTGCCTTCTTGTGGGATGCGGCACAGCACAAGTCATTACTGGGACGGAGTTCCTTGTCGGCGGCTTCCTCTGCTCTTTTTGACCGCTTGGAGGGTCCCGGTGCAAATTCGCAGCCCTCTGCTCCTCATGGTCTTGACTTTGCTGTGGTACCCGAAAGGTCCACCTTCTTGCAATCATGCCAATGCTTCTTCCCTGGATGGTTCCGGTGCACCTTCATGGTCCATGGCTCCTCATCGACTTGGCTTTGCTCTGGGACCAGATGGTCCACCTTCTTGCAATCACGCCACCGTTTCTTCCCTTCGGCCTCGCAGTTGGGTCCACTTCTGCCAAACCCACAACGAATTCTCGCAGCCTGCCACCAGCATCCTCTGCGCTGCTGTATTTCCAGCCCTCGCTCGGAGTTCGAAACTCCAGGCTCAAGCGGGTTACTGGCTTTCCCCATGATCAGATTCTCTCTAGTCCTCCTTCATTTTCCTTTTTATCTTCAGGGTTCTGCCCCCGGTGCAGCGTCAACACCTGGATACAATGTCTTTTCAGCATTCTTCACGACCCCAGGTGAGCCACCTTGTATAATTAATAGTTGGTTACTCTTCATGGTTGTTGTGCTTGTCTCGGTATGCTCTATTCTGGCAACATCCCATGCGCTACAAAAATACATGGTTTACTCTCTAGGTAATGGCTCGGTAGGGAAGAGGGGGCTACAGAATGTTGGGGAGTGATATGGCTCAATGGGATGCATCCTAGATGATCGTCCTTTTCCCCAGAGCCGGAGTCCCTCCCTTGAGGTCCTTCTGTATTAAACTACCCCGGGGGGGAGAGGAGGAGAGGGGACTATGGGGTAGCGGCCGCACCACTATAGTCTCATGGAAAAGCCCCGCCCTTGGGGACTAATGACAGGTCCTTGCAAATCATCACAGTAGTCACTCCAGATTACCTCAGCCCGTACTTGATCCATCTCCCAGTACACGTCTGGCAATGAAGACTCTGCAGTCCAGGTACCTGTACCAGTGTCTATTTGTGCATGTGTTTAGGTGCATAGCTCAGGGATATGTGAGAAACCTGAGGGTTTTCCCACATCTATTCCCCCTGTATCCTCCATGCAGGTGGCCAGGGAAAGGCCATCAATTTTGGATGCTGACCCTGGGGGTGGTCAAGCAAGGAAAGATCAACTGGATAGAAGGTCCTTGTGGATTGGAGTTGGGATTTAGGTAAGGCACAGTATTCCACATCCTCCTTGCTGAAGGAAACCTATATTCCAGAAGTAGTTATGGGATTTTGTGCATCAGGTTCCGTTGTCTCCGAGGATGGTAGGAGATATTCTTATCCCAGACATGTTAAAAAAAAGGGAGAAAAGACTGTAGATGAGATATCTTAGGGCAAAGTACAATATCCCCCTTATCCTCATAATAACTAGCCTCACCCTGCCCTGTGACCTTTCTGCGTAATTATAAGACATTTCCTCTTCATTCCCCTTGTGGGATAAATAACAGTATTGAGAAAATTAAGAAACAACTGAGGTTTATGAACAGTATGTACTTTCCACCGTCTAGTACTGAGACGAGGAAGAAGCAACTGAGAGTAAAAGACAACAGGTACTGTCACCACTTTGGTACTGAGCCAAAGAACATGAGAGCTCAGGCATGTTCTTGTAATGGGAATCTGGCAGCCTTTAAAGAAGAACACCTTCAGCCCATCGCCAGACCACAGGTGTATAAGAGGTGGAACGCTGCTGCAGTAAGGGGAAGCCAGCAAAGAGACAGACGCAGCAGAGGAAGCCGGAAAGAGACAGATACAGCAGAAGCAGCCGTGTGGGAGTGAGGAAGGCCGAGATGCTGGAATGCCGACCAAGATCCTGGGAGTCCCCCTGGAGCAACGGTGCGGGATGGAGAGCTCACGAAAGGAAAGGTGTGCAGTGTGCACTGCTGAAGAGCGAGGGTCACGCTGCGCACGAGAGCCAGAGCGGGCTGTTTGGAACCCCCAATCAGGCTTTACCACGAAGGGGGGAGAAGTCGTTATGAGGAGCTACAAAATCCTGGTAAGTGTCTAAGACACCCAAGCACACAGGGGTGCTCTCAAAGACTGTATATGTTGTAGCGGTCCACGTAATGAAGCAAAGTTGTCTTTATTGAATCCCAGAATTAAAGAAACCAACACAGTTGCTTATAACGAATACTGAACTGAGTGAAAGAAGAAAAGTTGCTTACATTAAATACTGAACTGAATGAAAGAAACTAGCACAGTTGTGTTTATTAAATACTGAATGAAATGAAACAAGTAAAAGCTGCATTTTTGGAATACTGAATCAAATGAACTAAGCAAAGATGCATTTATTGAATACTGAATAAGAGGAAATAAGCAAAAGGCAAACATTGAACTCAATGGAACAAGCAAAACATGGGCCTGTTGAATTAAAGTGAAAGGAAAGAACAATCTTGTTGCACTACAACAATGAACTGCAAGCCGTTGCAAATTTAAGTTGAATGAAAGATCTTGGGTGCAAAGTTAAAGTCAAGATTGAGAAACCACTGACATGTGAAAGTCAAGGAACTGCATTTGAGAACATACTTGTTGTACTGAATATTGAACTACTCAAAGAAACCTGGAAGCTCCTAGTTGCCTGACCTATAATGGGTGAAGCATGTGGTTTAAAACTGTGCAAGACGTGAGAACCCCTATCACCTAACAAGGAAGTTTACTGTGGTCAAAGAAAGAGAAAAGAGAGGTGAATATCAGACTTTGGGAAGGGAACCCCAATTATATAGATTTGTGGAAAACCCAATTGAAAAGCAAAGCTACAAGCTATTTCTTTTTGTGTTGCCTTTTTACTGAGAGGGAAGCCCTGGGACCTATTTTCCCAGAACTTTATTGAACTTGGGGAAGGACACCCTGACCTTTACAGAAGTGTGGAACCTTATTGCTGCAAGTCCAAGAGAAGATACATTAAATATTGTAAAGAACTTAATGACATTGGGGAGAAGAGAAGCTGAAGCGTACACCATAGCTGGAAAAAGCTCAGAACTTTACTTTTGAAACACTATTTAGTTTATGGTTGACATCCCAACACATTGTTCCGTTTTTGTTGTGAGTGCAAGTATAGCTTTTGGACACAGACTTTTCAGTTGGACATATTGACACAGACTTTCCTTGGTCTTGTTAGGTAGTGAATCTCACCTTAGTATATGGCTAGTTAGGCTTTACTCCACATCCTGACAATGTTATTAATAAAAGCTTTTTGTTATATTGAATCTGTTGTCTGTGTCTCCTTCCATGATGCCAATCTCACAGATACCACTTAGGTCTGCTATAATCTTCTCTATGTGGTCCTACTTCTCCTAATCCAAGGCAGGCCCCTTCTCTTCACTACTTCCCCATGGTCTGCCAATGCAATCAAATATTCTTTCAAGACTCGAATAACCGGTCAGCCTAGAAGCTTGCTTTACTCTCCAGCTTGTGAGGCGTCCCTTTTGCCAGAACCACCCTCCCTAGTAGGATCAGGCGATTAAGGGCTCCCCAGGTCATGGGAACGAAGGAGGGTTTAGTCCATCACATACATACGTTTTTAATGGTCTGCCCCGTTTTCACAGCCACACTAAAAAACTGAATATGTTCCAAATCCATATGGATCTACCAACCAGCGGTTCTTCCTCCATTCAAACTGGGTCCTCCAACCAATTGTTATTCGCCTCACTTCTAGTTCATGGGACATTCCTGTCGGAAGTTCTGGCCCATCGTAGGTGCCATGCCTCATGGTTCTGGAGAGGTTTGATCCCGATTGGTGGTCTGGACCACCTTTATGTTGACTCCTGTTTAAAGTGTGAGGAGTCTATTCCTAACAGCATCCCACATATACAGTTGATTCAATACTCTGTTTGAAACCTATCTGGTTTATCTCATTCTGCTGTGATGAACCCAACGATGTCATCACTCCTTTACCCAGAAGTAGCCTCTTCTCATGTAGCATGGGGACAGCTGCCACTACCTGATCCTGAACCTGGGTGCGGCTATTTGAGGGAGGGACACGGAGGGATTGGTGGAGTGTGGGGGAGGCTGAATAGGCAACCCTCGGGGGGGGGGGGGGGTGAAGTGACATGATTGGGTGGGACATGCTACCCCCCCATTCCCTATTAGGGAAACCCTTCAGTACCTCAAGCCCTCATGACATAATGTAGCAGTAATCCTAATGTTCCCAAACACTTAGAACTCACAAATACTCTGCAGTGTTATCAGTAACAAAGACTGACACGAGAAAGAGAGCCACTAGAATTAAGATTACTCGGCTAGACCGTGATCGGTCTAGCTGTTGGAGGAATCCAATTGGCTCCAAACATCTCCATTCACTACAGCGGGTGTTCAAACATGAAGTTGCGCAGAACTGCCGGGAGACCGACCGGCTGGTGATTGCCAGGAGACTGGACCGGTTGGCGATTGCCAGGAGACCTGACTGGCTGGTGATTGCCAAGAGATGTCACCGGCTGGTGATTGCCGAGAGACCAGAGCTGTCAAGTGGGCATGCGAGCGAAGAAGGGACACGAGACCAAGCAGCAGCAGCCCTCTAATGCGAGACACGGAGCAGGGGAACCTCCACCGCATATGCCGGAGTGGGGAGAGGACCGGCGAGTGTTGGAGATGCCAACGCTTACTGAAGCACAACCAATGCGTGGACCACAGAGAAACCCAGAAGGGAGGGCTCCATTCTAAAGCAGTGAACATCAGAGCTGGGATATTGTGAATACCACCATGAGGACAAAAGTGAATTTGGGAAAACCAAGTGTGCGATTCTGGAACCCACACTCATAATCAGATATGGTGAAAAGAATTCTCAAGAAAGACTCATACCCTTTGAGAGGTTGTCCTGGCAGGAGAGTACACCAGGATGACAGCGAGAGTGAACAGTGTCATTAAGTTCTGTCAGGAGAGTATACCAGCCGTTGTGCAAGTCTAGGACCACAACCATAAGTGTAGTTGTTGAAGTATACTACCTCAAGGAAGAATCATACCCTATCTCAAGGAAGAATCATATCCTTAGAGATACAGTCCAGGTAGAAGACTATACCAGAATGTATGAGAGAGTGAAATAGACATTGAAGAACCTGGCAGGAGAGTATACCAGGTGTTATGCGAGTCTTGGACTTGCAGCCACACTGTATCAAGAAACTATGTGACAGAACCTGGCAGGAGAATATACCAGGTTTTTTATGAGTCAGAAGAATCCAAAGGAAGATTCATGCCCTTGGGATTTTGAACTGCATTGTATGGGGAAAACAATCAACGCACTCTCACATATGACTGCACCAGTTATCTTTTCACATGTGTATTTAATTTAAAGAAAAGCAAATGTTTTGTTTGCCCTTTATGATGACACGTGTTTCGGCTCTGGCTGCCTTTTTCAAATCAGGGCTCATTCACTGTTTGTTTTTGTCTCTTATCTTATCGTGTCTTGTTTGAACTCTTCACAGATATTTGTATGAATGGGTTAGACGACATTCCTGTGCAATGCAATCCCTCACGTCGGTTAGTCCAGCTGACGCAACAAAAAAAGTAAGAAACTATAAACTCATTTAGATAAACCACCCCAAGCGGAAGGACTCAATCAAAGTGGAAGTGGATAAGTGCCGCCAAACAGACCAGCCCTACCAAAAGCCAAATTTGTAAGTGGAAAAGACCTCAGGAAGGGAGTAATTTCCTCAAGAGTGAATTGCAACACCAAGAGAAGTGGGTTATCCTCTTGGGCTACAAAGTAGTTATACTTTTAAACTTTTTTGTTTTGGTAAAGTGAAACCTGGGGAAGGGCGTACTTCCCTAAAAATTTGAACATTATCCATTTGGAACTTTTGTTGGATTATACACTTTTTGTTGAACTTGAATATTTGAGCACTTTTCAAGTCAAAGACACTACCCTTCTAACCTTAGAGTTACTTGGGGCTACGATAGGATTTCGGACATATGGCATTTTACTTTTAACATCTTGATACAGGACAGGACCTTCGTTTTTGATAATAAAAATGTACGCCAACAACCACAAGTCTTCTGCGTCTGTGTCTCATTCCGGATTGCTCACACTACACAATTCACAGGATTTCCGGCATGTCTAAACATTGTTCCTGTTCCCTGTGATTTTTTGTTTGAATGGCCTTTCATTGTTTAAAACCCTTAATTCTCTTGTCCCACCTCACTGTATTTCCAATCTCATTAGTCTTTACTGGCCAGATTGTGCTCTCCACTCTGACACCTAAAACTCAAATAAAACCTACCTCTGGTCACTAGAATTCCCTTCATGAACCTAAGCTGACCTAACATGTCATAAGACGATAATTATTATGTATTTTATGCCTCAAAAGCTGCTCATGCATGAACATTTCATGACTGTTGACATTCCTCTCTGTACCAATGTCCCGCTGATCAGGATCAGAGGGGGTTAAGAGAGGTACATTTGCTCCACCTCTGCCTTACCTTTAGAATAACACCAAAGTTGCTCTGCAGGGCTCTGCTCACGCCACTTTCATACAACTTCTTCCTCATGTGGCTCTCGCCGGCATCTCCAATGGCTCCAGACTGGTAGCCCAGCAAGGATTTCAGCATCATTTCAAAAGGATCCGCTGAAAACAAGGCCAGAAACAGGTCACCTGTGGCTACACACTCTCTTGGATACTTTAGCATAGGAGAAACGCTCTTCTGGGAGACTTCTAGGAAAGTAGAGATGTACAGAGCCCCTGGCACTCACATGCACGCAAGGCCAGTGTTTTCACATGCAAAAGGTCAGGCACAAGAACATGCGACTATCACAGGGACATACAGGTAATAGATGAGAGCAAAATGAAGCATGGGGAGAACAGGTGGAGCACAGCTTGGAAGATAGTGTTCAGAAATACTTGCAGAGAGGGACACCACCCCAAACCAGGAAGGTGTTTACAACAAGAGAAAAGCCTGCATAGTTTCCTTTTTACACAGCACAGTGAGAAGCAGGTGCAGACTTGTCTGGCTATTCGGATATTGAAACAGAGACCACACCGGCCTGCGTGTGAAAGAAAAAGGTTCTTCAGCTGGAGACGTGCGATAACGCCATCCACCATTTCTAGGAGGAGGGATAGCTGTAAAAAGGTTCAGGTTATTAACCATATTAAATAAAAAGTAAGCAACTCAGATTTGAGAGTTGGGAAATAAAGTGGGGACTCAGGAGCGACATTGGGAAATGTTGCCCATGGGTTGCAGTCAATGCACCTAATCAACACATAAGATAATGCAAAAAAGAAGCAAGTGAGCAATTAGAGTCAAAAACCAAAGGGAAATCTATGCAGGTTAAAAAGGGTCTTGGTAAACTTTATCCACAGTAAATTTTTAGGTCTCTTGTTCGGGTTTCGAAGCTTGGCACGTTTTGGTGTACAGGGAATATTGAAAATTAGCATTGCCCATTTTTAGTGACGCTCTGTGCCCTTTGCTAATAACTGACAAACTAGTCAGGCTTATCAAACTCCGGGTGGCTCTTGGAGTTTGGCTAAGCATGCAGAGTAGCATCAGAAAAGTAGGTCTTTGATGTTCATGTACTTTTGGAATGGCAATGCTCGAGTACACATTGCTATGGCGTCTAGTATCGCTGCTCGGACCTCTCCTATTGAGACTGATGCTTTCATTTTGGTGATTTCTGGTGTGATTACTTGTGTTTTTTTACAATATAGATTTTTCATTCATGACATGCTATGCTATTTTTAATAATCTATCAGATAGGATCACAGGCATGTTTTGTTTGCTTTATTACAGTACTTGATAAAGGTATTACACTGAAACATGCTGCACTTTACGAGACAATTAGGTCACTTGCATATCTTTACATTTTGAAATGGATATATAATGTATACAATTAAATACTGACTCAACCTTCTTAATTCAATGCATTCCCCACATCTATCTCAACTAGTGCAGACCCAGATGACAAGATGCTCTATGTGGCATAAGAGTCATCTAGATCTAAAATGAGAGATATTATGGATTATGGAAAAGTGCTTGGAAGCCACAGCGGGTCTAGCATTTGTGCAAGGTGGTGCGAGGCATGCATGAATAGCTACTAAAAATAGCCTCTTTCCCCATAAGGTTATGGGGCATTTAACTGCCCTTTGCTGCCCACTGCACACTAAGAAAGGAAAAATGGGGTCTTAGGTTTTCAAATTTCTCAGATCCCTTTCTCAATCTACGCATTGATGCTTCCAAGAACTGAGCACAGCACTTAGGAGAATATTAGGTTACTGCATCTCAGAGTATGCCTTCTACCACTGCTACAGCTATGGCCTGGTGGAGCTTAGGTACCTTTAAGAAATGGGATGAGGAAAGCACGTTAGCTGTAGCTGCAGCGTTGATGCATACAGATTTGAAGAATCCAGGCCCTGTGTAAGAGGTAAGCTTCTTGGTATTTTTTGTAGAAACAATGCGCTGAGACCCTGCCTCGGCATTGCTCAGAGTGGATGTGTTTGGTCTGTAGTGCGACTGTGTTCTGACCCAGCTGGATTCATGTATCCATCGCATGTGTTTTCAGGTAGTAGTCAAGGTTGTTGGGTGTGCATTGTTTCAAGGTTATGACTCGAGGCTGAGGGTTAATTTTTGGATTTAGACAATCCAAAGCCATTGAGCGATGCAAACAGGTCGCTACCATCACGTTGATCCACCTATTCTCAGGCACCCACCTTCCAATCACCAGTCTTATCCTGCGGGAGGGAGAACATATCCAAATGGACCTTCGCTTTTACACTCGGTCATCCCATATGCAATCTTCTGATCTGCCATGGTGTATTATGTCATGCACTGTTTGCAGCATTACGCAATGTCTTCAAAGTTGTAGGATTCTTGCAATGTCCTGCTGGGTCTCTAACTTTTCATGATGTTCAGGACTATTGTGGGACGAACAAACACATTTTCCGTCCCCAATTTTATTTTTTCCTTGATAAAGTGCACTAAACCCAGGGGGCATCAAGACGCTGTTACAATACATGTTACATGTGGGATAAGGTACACAAGTGCGTTTAGAGTCAGGGTTTCAGTTTACGCAAATAGCCAGGTTTTTAAAGGAGAGTTCCGGGACTTTTTTTTTATTGTCCCTACGGTTCGGCCATGTGTTTTTAAGCATAACTCGGTAGATCGTAGAAAACTTTCCTATGGACCTTACCCGACTTTTCGTCCATTAACGCACTCGAAATCAGCCGCCATTTTATGATAATCCTATCACTTGCCGCATCGCCCTGGCTCACCTGCTTTTGCGGCACTAAATCAAATCCCCCGCCCCTGAGCCTGACATCAGCAGACGCGTACCGCCCATTTCCCAACGCCAAAGCACGTTTCGTGTCAACAATCGCTGCGCCTCAGCTAATGAAGTGTCGCCATGGAAACGGCAGGACGCCTCTTTCCTCAATAAGTATAAACACACCGTTTCACAACACACAGCAGCAGATTTTCGATTCCATTACTCTCGCTGTGTTACTTTGAGTATTCTGTGACTCGTTTCTGTGCTCTGGTCAGCTACCTTCGTTGATTGTAGCCCGTGTGAACAGATACCAGTACCACCGCTATAAATTATTTTACTTTCTTTACCACACAATGGCTACAATAATGCCGTATATGTACGAGCCCGAGTACACCGAGGAAGAACTACTGGAAAGGCAAGCACGCGAAAACGATGGGGATTCGGACGGCAGTTGGGAGGACCAGTCAACGGATGAAGAGCCTGGACCATGTCGCATGGACGGCGTCTCCACCTGGTGCACGTGCAATCGGTGCGAGCTAATGCCAACTGAGGAGGAGAACTGCTGCTGCCGTGAAAATTCCGGGTGCTTGGCCTACATTTCGGAAGGCGAGCCAAGTCCGCAATGCATCACCGAGCTGCCAGAGTTCAGGGAAGCCTGCCTCTCACGGACAGTGTTGAGGATGATGATGGTGCTTATGCACGAACTTTGCGGCACTGTTCGTCCGCGTAATCCGAGTAACGAGTAAGTATACTCTGGTTGTGATGTCAGTGATGCCACTACTATTTCATGGTCGTCTCCCACATATAAAACTACATCTACATATCATTCGAATGCATGTAAATTGGTTCCATGTTGTGCATTTTCTAGATAGAATTTTTTTCAAAGCAGAATGACATTTTTGTACCTGAATCGACAGTGATAAGAAAGTTGTCATTTTAATACAGTTTGCATCTTTCATTTTCACAGGTGGTACAGGCTGGTGGCCTATCGTTGCTTCACTTGGTGGCTTCACGGGAGGCTCGGACACCGCGTTCGGAGAGTAATACCTGCCTGTGCGGTACTTGCCATTAGACAACATTTCCCCAGCGACAGTGGACAATACCGCGGCTTTTCCCGGGATGTGCTGCAACCGCAACTTTACAATGTGTAATGTTTATTATTTATGTTCAATTGAAATTAAGATCTAAAATAAAACCCAACATATATTTTAACAATGGTTGTTTTGATTTTTTAAATGAATCTAGTGTGTCTCCATTGAATAGTCTTCCTGTGCCTTGTCTTGTCACACCACATGTCTCCGGCCAGCATCCTCCCTCACGCTGGCCGCCCACCTTCAATCCACATAACCGTTGAACCCATATGCAGCAGACATACATATGTTATTTTGCGGGTTGGCATCAAGCCTCCCGGCCTTGCCTCCTCCCCCAAAAATACTTACCACACCACTTTGTTCAGGGTCTCCAGGGTGAACTGCACCCATATATTCTCCTGGGAGGCTGAGGTATTTATAAACTCACCCCCCTGCCTTCCATGTACTAGATCCTGCAGCCTGCCTCTTACATGCAGTTAGATGGCCTCTCCTTGGTGAGGCCCTACGGCAAACGAGTCTTGTCTGCACGACCACCGCCCCAATCCACCCCCCGCCCTATCAAAGGCAGTTCGCACCGGGGTACTTGCGCTGGCAAGTGGAGCTGTCAGGGAGCGATAAAGGCCAAGAGGTGCCAAAGACCATGTACACTTCAAAGTGGTCTATAGAGCATGGGTTGTTGTTCCCATGTCTACCGCCAGACCCCGTGTCTCCTGCCAAGCATCCCCCCTCACGCTGGACGTGATTCATACACGTCATTCATTCACAAACACACCCCTGTTTCGAATTCTTTATAACCCACTTCATATTTATAATGAGAACTTCTTTGCACTTTGCTAGTCAACCCGTGAAGGTGCTGGTTATCTGCTCTTCGTCTCTGTGAACTTCCGTGACCACTTCGAGGAAACTCGTCAGTTTGCAACCTGTGAACTGCTCCCTGTTCTTCGACAAGAAACTACTCTGATCCCTGCATCTAACTGTTTGCTCGTCAAGGTAAGGCCATGTACCATACTCATTTTGCGTCCAATTTCTTTTCGTTCAAGACAGTACATGCAAGGAACTAGTCACATGTTCTGAGTTTAGTCAAATTATTTTTCTATTTTTTTAAAGTTATTCAAATACTTATCCGCATGTGAATAACGTGTATAGTTCCAAGAACCAAAACATACCTTGCATTGAACCTTTTATGTGTCATTTAATTTTTTAACACATTGGTATTCATAGAGAATTGTTGATCTTTACTTTTCAGAACTTTCCACAATGCCTGCCTGTTCCATTGGCGGTTGCCCTTCGAAGACCCATAATAAATCTGAAGGTACTATAATGCATGTTTTCCCTAAGACAATAGATCAGATAAGAGAATGGGTCCGATATTGCGGATATCCACCCTCTGAGCTTGAAAGTAGAGTCCTAGAAGTCTTTGCGGACAAGAGGGGTGATCGATACCGCATCTGCAGCAGGCACTTTACCTCTGACATGTACTCCACATCATTGCTAATAAAGAAGAACACACCGCGAGCGAGGCGAAAATTGCTCTCAACCGCTATTCCCACTCTATTCGTCCACATCCCTCCACTGGTGAGTCAAGTTTACGTATTTATCTCTCGGCCTTGCGGTAGTGTGTAGCATTAGCTAACAATAATTTCCCCATTTATGTATCCACTCAATATGAAGGCGGAAGATTCTCCATCCGTGTCGTTATTGCAGTCATCAGCCACTTCAAGCGCCTATCGGGTAATCTTACTTAGCTATTCTGCCATTGACTTGTTTTAGGCATGTAAATCAATAGTTTTAATTTATCGTGTAATTATTTTACCTAATGGTACACCCTTGTACTCGTCCTCTAGTCTTTGTTTTCAGTTATAATTATTGTTATCCAAAATAATTCAAGTACTGTCTTTCAGGGAGATGCTGAGGAGTCCAACGTATTGACGACTACCGTTGATGTCACTCAGATGCTCGAGGTACGTTTCAGGACAGTTCCATCGATGGAGATCATCAGATCTTGCATTCTTGTAGCGTGATTGTTACACACAATGTTTCTTTCGTTTTTAGCCATTGATATGTCCTTCTGTCGTCGCCCTCGTATGTGTCTTCTTTTTTCAATATTGTGTTCATTACTAATGAAAGTCCTATGTTTCAGGGAGTCGATGGAGCATTAGTCCAAGAAGAAGGGGGAGCGTGCAGTTACGGGTCGGCGCAACAGCTTGCAGAAGTGTGCACCGCAGTTACATCGTCCCTTGATGTTCTTATGCATTTCGAGGTATGGATACGGACAGCTCGATCAAGCGAGATCATATGACGTGATTACATCCGCTATACTTCCTTCTTTATTAACGCAAGTACTATGTTTCAGGGAGATGACGGAGCTTCTTCTACAAGAACATCACCCCTAGTAGTTGATGCAGATTTCTGGGTGGTGACACTTCCAACGATCGAGCAAATCGAATCATATTTAGATATCCATTATTTATTTTAGACAACTGATCATTTGTGCAGGTCTATTTAGATGAGCCGTTGACGCCTGCACAAACTTTATGTTCTTTTTATCAAAATAGAAAACCATACTAATGCAATTACTGTGTTTCAGGGAGTCACTGAAGCATCATCTTCAATAATATCATCAATGGAAGTCTATGAGGAGCCCGAGGTATGGATCTTGACAATTCCATCTAACTAGATCAACAATGCGTGAATAATTGTCGTTTGAATGTTCTACACAAAGCGTTCATTCGTGTTTTGCTATTGAGATGTACGTGGGTATTGGTCCCCAAGTACATTTTGTGTTTTCGATATTATTATACATACTAATGAAAGTTCTATGTTTCAGGGAGTCGATGGAGCGTCAGTGCGTGATGGATGTGCTTATCAGGAAAACATAGTCGTTGCAGCGCAAGAGGAAGTGGAGACATATACACACGAGTCGGAGCAACAGCGTCCTGATGTTGAAGTTCGAGGCAAGAAAGTTTCAAAGAAAAGAAAGCAAAAGAAGGTTAGTGTCCTGGTCACTATATTATGTTGTTTTTCACTGTTAATAGTTCAATACTGTAAGTTGTGTTTAAACTGAACACCCCTTTTCCAATCTGTCCTCTAGTTGCGAGTGGGTGCACGAACTAGATCTACACAGACAGTGAAGCGAACGAGAGATGTTGCTTGTCAAACCTTTTGGCAGGGACTTGAGACTGGAGAAGCATCGTGCCAATGGGAAGAATATGAAGTGATTGACAACAGAGCTATACCACCACCAGCCATTGATAGTGAATGTCCTCCTGGTAGTTCGGATGCAGTCGGAGATCAATTCACAGAATCCACACCCGCAAAAACTAAGACCGCGAGAAAGTTGAAGAAATTGTTTTATTCACCCATCGCCGGAGACGTAGGGCCAGAGGGAGCGAGTTCCAATGCTTTGCCGCCATCGTGGGGAAGCTTGAGCCTCTGGCTTTTGTCCTTTTGAATTTCGGGTGTATGAGTCTGTGTACGTAGGAAGATCTAGTCGGCCTGGAGGATTGTGCCTTCTACATTTTCTCTGCGAGATACATGGGAGCACCATTCGAGAGGCATCTGTGAGTGACTGACAGGGTTTTGAACAGGATTCGTTCTCGTATCTGGCGTCAATGAACATTCCTTCTAACCAACGAGATATGCTCAGTCTTGGGTATGTTGACGTCGGCTCACAAAGCTTTGTTTTGGATCACCTGCATCTTCTGAATGTTGTGGGTCGAGGTGCCTGCAAATAGTACGTTACAGTAGTCCAGCCTGGCTCCAATGATTACACGTGCGATGATAAGGTGACTATCTGATGATAGGAAAGGTCTGGATGCATTAAGCAGTTTTGTGGTTTGAGCTGCAGAGCAGGCAATGGCATTCACTTTTCTAGTCATGGAGAGTGTCGCGTCCAAGTAAACTCCTAGTTTTTTCACTGATGGGGCGGCAGGGGTCGTATTGCCGTCAATATTAAATGAGGCGTATTGAGCATAGAGATTCTTGATCACTGCCTAAGGGCCTATAATGAGAAGCTCGGTCTTGTCATTGTTTAGGCACAGACCACGCATGGCCATTCATGCCTGGATGGTCAAGTAGACAGTGTTTAGAGAGGCTGAGTCTACAAGGTAGTTGCCAGAGGGGGGGAGGAGGATTTGCGTATCATCAGTGTAATTGGTATAGGACACGCCAACGGAATCTAGAAGGTCGACAAGGGGCTTGGTGAAGAGGTTATAGAGGGTAGGGGATACACATGAGCCTTGAGGTACACCACAGGAGATTGGGGAAAGGGGGTGCACAAGCATTCTCTGCAAACACTCAACAGTTCTGTCGTTTAGAAAAAGAGGCAATCCAGGCGGTAGCTTCAGAAGAGAAGTATGCAGCCGTAGTCAGGTGGTGGCACAAGATATTGTGGTCAACCAGATCCAAAGGCAGCCGAGAGGTCCAAGAGGAGAATGAGGACTGGTCTCCCCTTGTCCCTAATCTCATCTAGCTGGTTTTTCAGGTCTAACAGGGCGGATTCGGTTCTATGGCCTGGGCGGAATCCGGACTGGAGTATACCCAGAATGTGGTTCAGTTCCAGGAAGTGCTGAATTTGAATGCAAACTTATACAATCACACTGCGCCAATCATAAAAGTGGACTGCATGCCGAAAGGCTCCTAATTATAATGTTGAGACGCAACAGCCCAAGTTGATACAGGATTGCGGAAGTGAGTATTGAACTCTAGTTACTATACCCTAATGGACTGTGTGATCAACAAGAATACTCCAAGCCTCAGAAGAAGAGCTTAGGCTCGAAACACACGTCAGACTGACTCTGCATGGAATATATATATATGCACCTATGCATGAAACTTTTGTGATTGTATAAGTTTACAAATGTATTTATCTTGTGGAGTATTGGGCAAAATACCCACAATATACAACCACCCGCTGCATCTCCATACTAATATATAGGTGCACGCGCTTGGGTCTCTGTCTTTCTGCCACTGTTCTTTGAATTTGAATATAGGCCGCTCTGACAAGGATCTTCAGTAGAAATCGAACAGTGGTGATGGGTTGATAGTTGTTGGGTATGGTAGGGTCTAGTGAAGGTTTTTTGATGAGGGAGGTGGAGAGGGGGGGGGGCCAAGCTTTCTTCAGACTGGTGGGGACCAGACCCAAAGAAAAGGAGGCGTTAATGAAGGTGGAGATGAAGGGGGCTAAGATCTCTGAACAATCCTTGATGATGGGGGCTGGGCAGATGTCACCCTTGCATTTCGATGGTTTCAGATCTTTTAAGCTAGGTATTACTTCCGCCTGAGTGATATTAGAAAAGTGAAATGCCTGGAGGTGCTTTCCGGGAGGTGGGAGGTACCTGGAGGTTGTTGTCCAGTTTTAAGAGGCGCTTGCTTGAGATTGATCTTGGTGTGGAGGGTTTCGATTTTGCTGAACATGGCCTTTTGTATGTTGGTCCACCATATCTTAGAGAAGGTGGGTGGAGGTGTGCTGAAGGACTCCAGTTCCCCGAGGATATTTATTTATTTATATTTATAAAGCGCACAGTTGTCAGGATCGGCAGGTGGAGACTTTGGAAGGGTTGGAGGCAGTGACCTTTTCAGAGTAACGTTCTAGTCCTCATTCAAGATGGCAGCACGCACTATATCTTCCGGCTCCGCCCCTCCAGCCAGTGCGTTGTATCCGTTTACCTCTCGTTACTGCGCTCCGCTTTTCTGAATCCTTCTCTCGTGATTTCAATTCTGTCATTCTAAGTATCCGTTGCTATCAGTCCTTTCTAACTTCTACGGCTACTCGCTGTATTTTCCCTGCTACTCTACTTCGGTTCGCCTGTTTGTTTTCCTCTTTCCGCTAGCTTAGACTCCATATCTCTATTCACGGCGCCTGCCTTTCTGCATTGCTTTCTCTCATTGTTCTACGCGCGAGCTGCTCTCGCGACTTCCATTTCTCCTTCCTACCTTCACGGCGCCTGCTGTTCCGCAATGCTTCCTTTCTTCGTTCTACACGCGAGCTGCTCTCGCGACTCCCATTTCTGCTCCGTACATTCACGGAGCTTGCCTATTCTGCATAGCTGATTTCTTTTTACATACGAGTTTTCTTTGGTTTGTGTACTTTCATTGTGATTCTCAGCATAGACTCACGGCGCCTGTCCGTTCCTACTTATTTTCTGTTTATGATTCCATCTGTATAGGTTTTCAGTTTCCATAGCAATTCCCTTGTTGGCTCTAGTGCTATCTCTCTGTATTTTTGGTACTTCCTCCTTTTTTTTTATTGGGTTCCATCCTCTTATTTTTTTTGCCCTTCTCATCCCGTTGGATCATCTCAGGACTTTGGTCTTTGGAAACTCAACTTTCCCCACATTTGCAAAGCACCAGAACCAGGGTTTTTTCTGCCTTCCGGCTTTTTCCCTGGGGCGAGGCTGGCCCTCCTGGAGGTCCCCTTGTGCAGGTTCTCATCTCTGTCACGGTGGCCTCTGGAGGGGCCAGACCTTATTTACACGAAAGAAAAGGACGGAAACTAAAGGAAAGTCCGCCCAAAGAAAGAAAGAAGGACAAGAAGAAGCCTGAAACAGCACTTAAGGAACGTACTTCCGAGTATTCAGGTGAGGAGAAGGGGGAACTGGAACCGGAACCTGACAGCATACAACGCCCTACTCACACGATGACTTCCTTGGAGCAATACCAAGAACTGGTAGCTGCGATGCAGAATCTACAGCGGAGGTGCAAGCCCTGAGAACGGAGAATGTTGCACTCCGACAACAGGTCGTTTTACGCCGTGATGACTATGGAGACCTGCCAACTATGCCACTCTCGGAAAGTATGATGGGTATCTTAGTGGTCTAAAGGACTTTCTTGATGCCTGTAAGGTGTACTTTGCCTTCAGGCCCCATGCATATGATACGGCCAGATCAAGGGTCGGGTTCATCATCTTTAACCTCTCTGGAAACGCATTATCTTGGGTAACGCCGTTCGTTACAAGCAATGACCCGTCCTTAAATGATTCCGACCGTTTTTTGGAGCTGTTTAAGGAAAGGTTTGACAGACCGGAAGTACTCTATTCCTCTTTGGAAGCCATTCTGGACGTTCGCCAAGGAAACACGGATTTGCAAACTTACATCTCCCGTTTCCAGAGACTAGCAGCCAAGACGGACTGGCCAGATTCGGCCCAACAGACCATTTTCAGACGAGGCCTTCATGATGAAATTAAGGATGAGCTGGCTAGAGTAGCCCGACCTGCTTCTTTCAGGGATCTGATAACTCTGTCTCTCCAGATTGAATTTCGTCTTCAGGAAAGGCGACAAGAAAGAAGACGACCTAGAGGAACCTCTCAGGCATTAAGTTTCCCTTCCCCTTCTCCTCTCACAAGACCCTCAACCATAGCAGAAGAACCCATGCAGATCGGAGCCACCCTGGGCCCCCTGACTCCAGAAGAAAGAAAGAGAAGACGGAACTCCGGGTTATGCATGTACTGTGGTTCCTCCAAACACCTACTGAGAGAATGCCCGGAAGTACCTCCTCGACGGAAGGAAAACTTCAGCCCCCGCTCTGCTGCAAGGGAAGTGTCGGGGGAATTGACAAGCACCCTTGCATCAACACAAGAACCTTAAACAACCCGGAAGAGAACAGTCTGATGGTGTTCAAGGTTAAACTTTGGTTGTCTGGTTCTGCCCCCACTGATGTATTAGCTATGTTGGACTGTGAAGCAGCGGGAAATTTCATGGACCTAAGATGGGCAACCGAACACCATGTGGCTACCAGACTCAAGTCTGCTCCCATACCAGTTGAGGGTGTAGACGGCAGATCTTTATCATCTGGACCCATTACCTCTGAAACATTACCGCTCAAGATGATGATGGGCCACCATGAAGAGATTCTGGTATTTGACCAGATCAGAGCAGCTCATTTTCCCTTGATAATAGGGATTCCGTGGTTAAGAAAACATAACCCACACATCAACTGGACAGATAACAAGGTGAACTTTGACTTACAGTTCTGTAAGACCCACTGTATGGAACTTTCCATTGCCGGAACCACAGATGTTGGAGCTGAAACAGGAAGACCAATCCACAATCCAGTGATCGTTTCTTCTATCCCTCTACAATATCAGGCATTTGCCGAGGTATTCATGGATGCTATACCCAAGAAGCTGCCCCCGCATAGAGCTGAGGACTGCAGCATCGACTTGATACCAGAAGCCGTGGTTCCTTTCGGACGTATGTATCCCTTATCGCGCCCTGAACGGATTGCCCTTCGAAACTATCTGGATGATAATCTTCAGAACGGACTTATTCAAGAATCAAAGTCCTCCTGTGGGGCCTCTGTTCTTTATCCCCAAGAAGGATTCCAAAGAGTTACGTCCGTGTATAGATTATCGAGGCTTGAATAAGGTTACCATCCGTGACAGATATCCCATGCCATTGATTCGGGACATATTAGAAGCGGTACAAGGAGCCGTCTACTTCACGAAGCTTGACCTAAGAGGTGCCTATCACCTGCTGCGTATAAGAAAGGGGGACGAGTGGAAGACTGCATTCTGCACCCCCTTTGGCTTATATGAATACCGGGTGATGCCATTTGGCCTGGTAAACGCCCCAGCCGTATTCCAAAGATACATGGATAAGGTGTTTTCCGACATGTTGTTCATAACGGTGGTGGTATACCTAGATGACATCTTAATCTTTTCCAAAACCCTTGCAGAGCATAGAAGACTTGTCATACAGGTGTTGCAGCGTCTTCAGTCCCACCAGCTACTGATCAAACCGGAAAAGTGTCAATTTGAGGTTACGTCAGTGTCCTACTTAGGATTTATCCTGTCTAAGCAAGGGATAGAGATGGATCCGATCAAGATAAGGGCAATCAGAGACTGGAAAGAACCTACTAATGTAAAGGAGCTACAGAGTTTCCTGGGTTTAGCAAACTTTTATCGAAGATTCATACCCAATTTCTCAAACACTGTGCTTCCTCTAACTTCCTTGTTAAAGAAGGGCGTAAGGTTCGCCTTTTGTGAAGAGCCCAGAAGAGCGTTTATCGCCCTTAAGGAATGCTTTTCTAAGGCACCCATACTGGTCCAACCGGAGCAGTCTAAACCATACATTCTGGAAACCGATGCTTCTTTGGGTGCAGTGGGGACAATCCTACTACAGAAACTAGAAGATGGTGTAGAACATCCTGTGGCCTACTATTCCAAGACCCTGACTACAAGTGAGCGCAATTATTCTGTAATTGAAAGGGAACTTTTAGCAATGAAGTTAGCATGCCAAGAGTGGCGTCATTTATTGCAAGGAGCCGCCCACAGCTTTGACATCAGAACTGACCATCGTAACCTTCGGGTCCTACAACAGATGGAATGCACAAACCCACGCCACGCCCGGTGGGCATATTTTTTCTTGCAGTATGACTTTAACATCACCTATATTCCCGGCACAGAGAATATGAAGGCTGATGCTTTGTCTCGCAGTCTAGGGGAATGCTCAGGTACCTACATGGGACATGAATTGGTCTTCCCAGGACGCAGGATAATTGCATCCTCTCTTTCTTTTCTTCAAGATCTAATACCTGAGTATCAAACAGGCTCTGAACTCCCTTCCTCGGTCGTTCTTGGTAAGGACGGGTTGGATTATCAGGGTGAAGCACTGTTCATTCCCACCAAGAGACTCCAGACTCTTGTCCTCTCTTGGTGCCACGACACCCCACTAACAGGTCATCCAGTAGTCAGAAAGACTTACAACCTGCTACGCAGGGGCTTTTGGTGGCCAGCTCTTCGGAATGATGTGGATCGGTATGTATCTACGTGTTCGGTTTGTGCCTCCAACAAACTTCGAACTGGAAAACCGCTAGGGTTATTGCAGCAACCCTCCTTGCCTGAACGCCCCTGGGAACATATTTCCACAGATTTTATTGTGGATCTTCCCCCATGCGAAAACATGACTGTGATCATGGTGACTGTCGATTCTTTCAGTAAGTTGGCTCACTTCTCCGCCTTCAAACACATGCCTTCAGCCTCTGAGACAGCGGCAGTATTCCTCCGAGATATAGTGCGCCTACATGGGTTACCTCGGACAGTGATTTCAGATAGAGGACCTCAATTCACTTCTAGGTTTTGGGCTTCTCTTTGCCATACTCTGAGGATTCACAGGGCTCTCTCTTTGGGTTATCACCCTCAGAGTAATGGACAGACCGAGAGATTGAATGCCAGTCTGGAACAGTACCTGAGGTGTTTTTGTAGCCCGCAGCAGGGGAATTGGTTTCGTTTCCTTCCGCAAGCAGAGTTTGCCTACAATAATGCTCTGCATACTACCATCCAGATGAGTCCTTTTTTTTGTACTTATGGGTACAATCCCCAACATTTGCCCTGGCTCAGCGCCCCTTCCACCAAGATTCCGGCTGTGGCTGAGGTTCTGAAGGACTTACAAGAAGTTCATGAGCTAGCTCAGAAAGCACACCTGAGCAGTCAACAAGCACAAAAGAGATGGGCAGACAAGGGCAGAAGCCTCAATCCTACATGGCAGGTTGGACAATTGGTCTGGTTGTCTACCCGTTTCTTGCCTAGGTGGGTACATTACGGCAAATTCTCCTCACGGTTCCTCGGGCCGTTCCCCATAGTACAACGGATTAACCCGGTGGCCTTTAAGCTTAGACTCCCTGATTACCTCAAGAGGGTACATCCGGTTTTCCATGTCTCCTTACTCAAGGAATACAAGGAAGATCCTTTCTAAAGACCAGTCCACAGGGTACGTGCTCAAGTGAACCCAACACCAGAATAATACGAAGTGGCCTACTTGGTTGATTCTCGGTACCGCAGGGGTAGGTTACAATACCTGGTACATTGGAAGGGTTACCCGTTGGAAGAGAGGTCTTGGGAACCGGTGAGCCATATTCATGCCCCCAGACTGATAAGGAGATTTCACCACTTTCACCCAGGCAAGCCTGGGGGACCCCCGATGAGAAGGGGGTATACTGTCAGGATCGGCAGGTGGAGACTTTGGAAGGGTTGGAGGCAGTGACCTTTTCAGAGTAACGTTCTAGTCCTCATTCAAGATGGCAGCACGCACTATATCTTCCGGCTCCGCCCCTCCAGCCAGTGCGTTGTATCTGTTTACCTCTCGTTACTGCGCTCCGCTTTTCTGAATCCTTCTCTCGTGATTTCAATTCTGTCATTCTATAGTATCCGTTGCTATCAGTCCTTTCTAACTTCTACGGCTACTCGCTGTACTTTCCCTGCTACTCTACTTCGGTTCGCCTGTTTGTTTTCCTCTTTCCGCTAGCTTAGACTCCATATCTCTATTCACGGCGCCTGCCGTTCTGCATTGCTTTCTCTCATTGTTCTACGCGCGAGCTGCTCTCGCGACTTCCATTTCTCCTTCCTACCTTCACGGCGCCTGCTGTTCCGCACTGCTTACTTTCTTCGTTCTGCACGCGAACTGCTCTCGCGACTTCCATTTCTCCTTCCTACCTTCACGGCGCCTGCCGTTCCGCACTGCCTACTTTCTTCGTTCTGCACGCGAACTGCTCTCGCGACTTCATTTCTCCTTCCTACCTTCACGGCGCCTGCCGTTCCGCACTGCTTCCTTTCTTCGTTCTACACGCGAGCTGCTCTCGCGGCTCCCATTTCTGCTCCGTACATTCACGGAGCTTGCCTATTCTGCATAGCTGATTTCTTTTTACATACGAGTTTTCTTTGTGTTTGTGTACTTTCATTGCGATTCTCAGCATAGGCTCACGGCGCCTGTCCGTTCCTACTTATTTTCTGTTTATGATTCCATCTGTATAGGTTTTCAGTTTCCATAGCAATTCTCTTGTTGGCTCTAGTGCTATCTCTCTGTATTTTTGGTACTTCCTCCTTTTTTTTTTATTGGGTTCCATCCTCTTATTTCTTTTGCCCTTCTCATTCCGTTGGATCATCTCAGGACTTTGGTCTTTGGAAACTCAACTTTCCCCACATCTGCAAAGCACCAGAACCAGGGTTTTTTCTGCCTTCCGGCTTTTTCCCTGGGGCGAGGCTGGCCCTCCTGGAGGTCCCCTTGAGCAGGTTCTCATCTCTGTCACGGTGGCCTCTGGAGGGCCCAGACCTTATTTACACGAAAGAAAAGGACGGAACTAAAGGAAAGTCCGCCCAAAGAAAGAAAGAAGGACAAGAAGAAGCCTGAAACAGCACTTAAGGAACGTACTTCCGAGTATTCAGGTGAGGAGAAGGGGGAACTGGAACCGGAACCTGACAACAGTGGCCCTGAGGCATTGTGACGCTGTTACAGAATATTCACTTAAAGAGCAATAGATAAAACAGGATCATGACAACAGTGTTGAGAGGGTACATGAACCATGATGTGGCGGTGTTAAAGGTTACAGGGGAACATCATAGAGAAAGTAATAGAATAGAAAAACAAGAAGATACGTCTAATTGAAAAGCTTGGTTTTGAGTGCCTTTCAGAATGCCAAGAGAGAGTTTTCATTTCTTAGGCTAAGTGGGAGGGTGTTCCAGGCTTTTAGGGGCTAGCACTTTGAAGCTAGTACCGCCAGCTTTGGCTCTACCTTTGGCTCTACTGAAAGCCGGGACTGAGAGTAGGTGAGAGTATTGGTCACGTTTTGGTTTTAGAGCGGGCACTTGGTGTATTTGTTCAGCTAGATAGGATGGGGCGGACTGGGAGAGGCATCTGTGTGGGATGGTGAGGGCCTTAAACAGAATGCGCTCTTTGATCGGGAGCCAGTGGGCATCTTTTCTCACCTGGGAGATGTCCTCTCTCCTAGGGATGCTTAGCGCAGCTCTGAGGGCATTGTTTTGTACAGTTTGCAATTTGTTGATGTTATTGGCGGAAGTGCCTAGGAGAAGGATGTTGCAATAGTCTAGCTTTGCGCCAATGGTGGCTCTTGAAATTTCAAAACGATTACTTGGCGATAAATGGGGCTTCACTGTGTTGATGATTTTAGTGGGGAGGGCAGCGGATGATGAGATGGCGTTGATTTGTCTTTCCATAGATAAAGTGGAGTCCAGGTATACACCCAGGGTTTTTACTGCAGCAGAGACTGACGACAGTGTTCTCAATGCTGAAAGCGTTGTTGGAGTTTAGTTTTTTTAGGGACTCTTTGGGGCCTACGAGTAGAATTTCTGTCTTTTCCCAGTTTAGACATAAGCCATTGGCACCATCCAAGCCTGGATGCGAGCGTATGTATTCTGGAGAGTGTTAAGGTCTTGCTCATGTCACCCGTTAGCGGAAGAAGAATTTGTGTATCGTCAGTGTAATTGGTGAAGGCTATGCCAAATTCTTCTAGGTCACTGAAAAGGGTTAGGGCAAAGGGAGTGGGGGAGGTGCAAGATCCTTGTGGGACTCTGCACCCAATGGGGGGAAGGAGTGGCTGATGTCTGATCGGAAAAGACCCTCATGGCTCGGCCCTCCAAGAAGGACGTAATCCAAGTGGTTGCTTCTTGGAAGAAATGAGCAGTATCATAGTGGTGCTTGCACATGATCTTGTGGTCCACCAGATCAAAGGTAGCGGAGAGGTCAAGGAGTAGGAGGAGTGAAGACTTTCCTTTGTCCATAGATTCAAGTAGCTGACTTAAGATCAAGCAAGGCTGACTCTGTACCGTGACGGGGAAGGAAGCCAGATTATCTTTTACCCAGGATGTTGTGCTTCCAAGTAGGATTGGATCTGCAGATATGCAGCCTTGTCTAGAATTTTCAGCAGGAACGAACAGTGGTGATTGGGCAGTAGTTGTTGGGGAGTCTGGCTCAAGGGTCGGTTTCTTTAGTAGTGACCCAACCCAGGATTCCTTAAGGGATGGATGGACGGTACTTGAAGAGAATGAGGCTTTAATAAAAAGCAGTGACAAATGTCTTTAACTAGACTTGCGAGGCAGAGGTCACCTTTGCAGATCGATGGTTTAATATGCTTCATGATCAGCAGGACTTCAGATGTTGTTACTTACCTAAAGGCGAATGGTTTGGGTGTGTTTGTGCTATTTGGGAGACCAGGAGCTGGCATTGTGGCAGTGGGCTTGGATTTGAGTGATGCAACCTTGGGTAGGTTGTCGAATTGTGTCTTGATTTTTTTCTGGAGTGTATTGATTTTGTCTAGCGTGGCATGTTGAATGTTATTACACCACGATTCATTTTTTTTCAGTAGGTTGTGTGGAGGTGGAGGGGATGGTGAGGTCATTATAAATAGCGAACAGTACTTTGGATTGGGAGTTGGCTTTCTCAATTCTTGTGTTGTAGGCAGACACTATGGAAATAGCTTTCCTGTATTGTTTTGCAGCTGCCAAGTAGGTGTCTCGTGTGGCCATGGAGGGGTTTGTTTGCCATGTGGTCAGTGCTGCCCGTTTGGCGGTTCGTATGTCTAGGAGTTCTTGGGTGAACCATGAGTTGGCATGTAGTATGCGCTTAGCTTTTTTCTTTTCAAGGGGAGCTACAGCGTCTACTACCTCCTTGAGGGTGGCATTGTAGAGCTATACTAGTTCTGTAGGGTTGTTTCATGTCGGATGAGCTAGAGCTGAGGCTTCAAGGAGAGGGAGAATTCTGTCCTTGGTGACTCATTTTTTAGACCTTGCCATGGTGGCAGGCACAGGTGGGCTAGGTTTACCTCTGATGTTAGAGGGTATGAGGAAGTGCAGTAGGTGGTGGTCAGTCCAGAGGCGTGGCGTGTTGGAGCTGATGCCAGCAGCACAATTGTGATCAGCTATCCAATCTAATATGCGACCTTTAGTGTGGGTTGGGTTGTTAAATAGTTGAATAAATCCTAGATCGAGGAGGGCTTTGGCGAGAGGATAGTGAAGATTCCTCAGGTATTTGATTTGGCATTAGCAATTTGTGTATTGTATGTGGTTGCTTTTATTTATTTATTTTAATTTTTGTAACGCGTCAACATGCCCATGGGCCTCAGGGCGCACATAGAACAAGAACAAGACGAAGACAAACAGGCATAAGAGGCAGAAGGAGAAGCAAGTCAGAAGATAATTCCAGGTTGAATAAGTGAGTCTTTACGGCACGTTTGAACGCAGTATAACTCTGGATCTGCCGTATTCCAGCTGGAAGTGTGTTCCACAAAAGGGGACCCTGAGCATCCAGAGTAGTACCTCCAAATTTGGCTGTCCTGAATTTAGGATATTTGAGAGTGACCGCAGAGGAAGAGTGAAGGTTCCTCACGTTAGGTTTGATGCCTATACGGGATTACAAATAGGTTGGGCTACTAAGACTGAGGCAGTTATGGGTCATGGTAAGCATCTTGTGCGTTATGCGGTGTTTGACGGGTAGCCAGTGGATTTTTTTCCTAAAAGTAGGTGTGTGTGCGACGTGACTTATTGAAAATGTTACGCACGGCATTGTTCTGTGCCACTTGTAAAGATTGGATATTAGAGGCTGTGGTGCCCGCCAGGAGGCTGTTACAGTAGTCCAATCTTGAATTTATCAATCCAGTGGACAATAGAGCACAGTTCTCTTCCGAAATGAATGGTCAAATATATCCGATTCTCTTGTTTATAATACCACAACTAGATTTAATGCTAGAGATATTGGATTTCATGGAGAGTTCTTCATCAAGAACTACTCCTAAGGTCTTGACTTTCTTTTGAACTATGATGGTGTCACTGGCAATATGGAAAGAGGCGTAGTTAGGATCATGTTTTGCCTGGGTGTTTTTAGATGCCACAATAAGGAGTTCAGTCTTTTTATTATTAAGGGCAAGAGAATTACAAGCAATCCAATTTTGTATGGCTTTATATATTCGGTTGATGGTTCCCGAATCACAGATAGGAGCCCTGAGGAACTCTGCATATCTGAGAGATAGGAGAAGATTGTTTATCACCCACACAAACTCTTACCATTCTGGGACCCAGAAAGGAAGCAATCCATTTGGATGCAATTGCAGAGCAATTGGCAACCTCTCCGAGCCTTGACACTAGTAAGCTGTGATCAACTAGGTCAAAGGCTGCAGAGAGGTCCAATAGCATGAGTAGAGCAGCTTGGTTTTTATCAGCTATGCTAGCAAGTGTAGATTTGAGATCCAGCATAGCTGTCTCAGTTCCGTGACAAGCTCTATATCCCGACTGACGAGTACCTAAGATGTTGTGTTTTTCAACATGGGCCTGTAGCTGTAGCTAGGCAAGTTTATCAAGTATCTTAAGGACATAGGGCACGTTAGTTGTGGGTCTGTAATTGTCATTGTTGGCTGGGTCAAGGCCTTCTTTTTTCAGTAGAGGAGTGATCCATGCCGACTTTAGCAGGTCCGGCACCAGACCCTCATCAAAAGAGAGGTTAACCAGTTTGGTAATCCATGGAACCAAGGTCTCTAAGGACTCCTTAAGAATGCTGGTGGGGCAGTCATCAGCTGGACAGGATGTGGCTTTGAGGTCCTGAATGATTTTGAATACTTCATCTTCAGAATAGTGTGTGAATGAGAATGGAGGGATAGTGTTTTCACAGGTATTGGGTGAAGTGGTATCAGTAGTAGATTGTGTAACGGCTACGTTATCAAGGGCTTTGCTGATTTTTTCTTTATCAGAGTAGGGTGGCCTTCTTAAATAATTTTGCTGCAGTGGTAAAGATCCCCTACTGGTGATCAGAGGGTGAGCGTTTCCACTTAGCTTCAGCTAAGCGTTTTTTGGCACAGAGTTCTTGGAGGTCGGGGGTGAACCAAGAATTGATATGTGCTGTGGGTTTATTTTTGCGCTGTGCTAGTGGGACAATGCCGTCGATGGCTTCTGTCAGTGTCTTAGGGTAGAGGTTGGCTAGCGAATTAGGGTCAATGATGTGAAGATACTCAGATTGGAGAGTGTTAAGAAAAGGCAAGATATTGTCTTTCGTAATATTTCTGGCGCTTTGGGTCGGTGTGGATGGCAGTGAGGAAGCAAGGTGCGAGGTGCGACAGATGGGTGACATTGAGTAGGTCACAATGTGGTGGTCAGACCAAGGGCAAGGGCTGTTTGAGTTGATGGCGACCTGACAGTTAAGGTCTGCTATCCAATCTAATAGGAGTCTTTTGATATGGGTCGGGCGCTGGTGCAGTGTGTGAAGCATAGAGCGCTAAGGGAGTTGACTAGCGCTGCAGCATTAGTGTCACCTGGGTCAGGACCAAGGTTGAGTTTGCCTAAGAGGATGGCTTTTGATGTGGGTTTAATGTTATCGCCTACTATGTGTAGGAGGTCCTCTTCAAATGAGTGAGCTGGGCCTGGCGAGCGATAGAAGAGGTATAGTGAAATGGTGTGTGAAATCGACAGCTTGGCTGAGAGCATGTTACAGTTCCCTATCCTAGTAGTGTTGATTTGACAGATGGGTGGCGAGTCTTTTGCTATTAAGAGCTACTCATCCTCCTCCTCCTCCTCCTCTAGTGTCAGGTCTGTTGCACCTGAATATCGCATAGCCTGTAGGTAGAGCAAGTGAGAGGGCACAGCCTGATGCTGAGTGTAGCCATGATTCTGGGACGGCTAGAAGGTCCAAATTGTGTGCGGTGATAAGATCATTGATATCTAAGGCATGGGCAGGGATGGACCTTGTGTTGACTAGCGCACATTGTAACGGCGTGGTGGGTGGCTTGGTCTTCATGGGCCTGGAGGGTATTTTGGTTCGGCTAGCCCAAGGGGTGGCTTGTTGTGCAGCAGTGCCTTGGACATCGCTAGTGATCTGTGTAATGGGTGATTTGTGTTTCTGGTTAGAGCGTACAGCTTGATGACATGAGCTTAGATTTCCAGGTCTGGGTCTGTTTAAGGGCATGATAGGTATCCAAGTGAAGGCTGTGGATTCGATTTATGTTGGTCCGCTCGCTGAGCCAGGAATTTCTTGAAACTACTCTAGGGGGCTAGGAGATGGTAGGCATGTGGTAGATGCGTGTGCAGAGTCTGCCATTTCTCAGGGAGGTAGACTCAGACTAGGGGTGAGGGGGGACTGGACGTCAGGCGTGCATTGGGTTTTGGATTAGCGCCTATGAGCCGCTTCCATGTGGTGCGCTGGGCTATGGCTGTTATGGGAGGCTTCGGGGTGTGTCATGAGACGGGATGGTGAGAGAATGACGCAGTGGCAATGCTTTGCGAGGATTGGTAGCTAGCAAGTGTAAGTCGCGTGTGGAAGAAGGTGGAGAGGGCTTTGTCGCCAGTCCTAACTGATCAGCGGATGGCAGTTTCTTCACTTCTGTGGAGGTACCGGGGCTACCTGTGGCCAAGTGGCTCACTGGCTGTGGATGTGGCTTGCAGAAAGGGTTAGTGTTACTATTCGAAGATCTCTGCGCTACCGGCTCGGTGTGGCCTTGGGAGGTAGGTGGCGCAGCGCCTGCGTCTCGCCGATCTGTGATCCTTGATTTCACTAAGGCCGGGGGAAGGTAAGGGGTGGGCCTGGGCAAAGGGATCCAAACAGTGCAAGAGAGGCTGACGACACTTCTGCTCCACAGATGGCGTAGCGCGGGCCCTGAATGCAGGGTAGCAATTTCGCTTTTTCATTCAGTAGAAAGTTTGGTTGGACAGCTGCTGGCTTGGGAGGGCCAACTGTGTGCGTGGTGGGCATGTGGCGGTCTCGATTTATTTTTATTTTTTTTATTTATATATTTATAACGCACCGCAGCTCGCACGCATCAGGGCGCGACAAAAACACGAAGACTGAAGAAATCACAGGACTACATAAAACAGAGAAGAGATGGACTCAAAATGAGTCCGGAGCTGAATATGTGGCAGATTACCGAAAGAGTAATGTTTTCAGCTGCTTTCTGAAGGAAAGGAAATTACTTTCCAGCCTAAGATTGCCGGGAAGCTCATTCCAGAGAGCAATGGCTTTGGTGGGAAAAGCCCTCCCAAGGCCAGTGGCTTTTACTATGCCGTGGCCGGATTTGAGTAGCCCTTGTTTAGCTGATCTTAAACATCGGCTTGGTTCATACCATTTGAATTCCTTTTGAAGATATGATGGGGCCGTGCCGTATAGACAGCGGTGGACCAACGTCAAGGATTTGAATTTAATGTGCTCCTCTATGGCAAGCCAGTGAAGGCCAATTCTGTCTTAGGTTACATGGTCGCGCTTGGGTTTCCCAGTTATGGATCTAACTGAATTGTTTTGGATTATTTGACATTGTTTAATGCAATTGTTGCTAGACCCTAGCATCAATGAATTCCCATAATCAAGTCGAGACAGGATGGTTGCTCTAGCGATGGTGGCGCTATTTTTGGCGTTAAGGAATGGCCTAATGCGGCGTAGTAATCTCTGATAGTACTGGCAATTTCTTTTTAGGTACGAGACCTGTGCCTCTGCTCCTAGTGAGGATTGCAGGCATATACACCGCGTGTTTTAACTTTGTTTGTGACTGTGATGTTAGAGTTTTTTTTGTTGAATGTGGAATGAGCTGGGCCTAGATTTGATTAGGCTTTTGGGGATCCAAATGTCATAAGTTCTGTTTGGGAACCATTTAAGCACATCCAGTGAGCTTTCATCCAACTCCCTATGGTGTTATGGATGGCTGAAAGTCTGTTGTTGTCTGTAATTGTCGATGCAGAGTTACAGTGATAGGCTGTGATTCTAAATGCCGGAATTGCACAGTATGGGAAGGTGCAGGCTTGGGAGACATATAGGGCAGTATACTAAGGTACACTTGATATACATGGAATACAGGCTGCACAAACTAAAGGCATAGTATTGTGGTTAAACAGTGATGCAAGTGGAGTGAGCTTCTCTTTGAGTACTAGCATGTCCGGATGTTCGTTGGACCAAGATGCAGGGTCACCATTATGATATTGCAGAAGTACGCATTGAGACGGTTGATGTGTGGGAAATAACGGGAGTCAATGGGTATGGAAGTCGTCGGGGGGAGGCTCCTTGCATGGACAGGCGCAGACAGGCTGTGGCCTATTCAGTCTGCCTTCTCCAGCGGCTGACGCCGGCATCGCCTGCCAGCTCTGGAATGCTGAGGGGCAAAGCTTTGCAACTGGCCTATCGGTGCAGGATATTATCGGCCAATCAGGGTTACTGGAGGGAGGCCTGCGGGTCAGACCTTGCAGCAATGCGTGTCTACTGTAATCAATCTTCTGCTGGACCCTAGGTTCTGCTGTTGTAGGACATGTAGATGCTGGTAGCCCACTGTGTACAAGGGCTAAATTGTGTCCAATTTCATTTGTAGGGCGCAGACAGGCTCTGGCCCTTTCAGTCGGCCTTCTCCAGTGGATGATTCCGGCATCGCCTGCCGGCTCTATAATGACACCCACCTACATCTACACTTGTTAAACTTGTTTGGGAAGTCTGTTTTGGTGTACAAATTCATTTGTGTTTTCAAGCCAATTTTCTGCATAACAAAACACCATTTCCCAGGCGACAATATATATATAGGCACTCAGGAGCATACTTTCCCTACAGGAAGCAATTGGATAGGCTGTGGAGGGTCAGATGGTTTTTGAAAAAGGTACTTTGAAGTCTCTTTGGAGGGTATCAATCCTATGTCTCCTGCTGGGGGAGAGTTGTGAGCCTGGCTTGTGAGATCTTCACTGTTTTTATTCCCTGAGGCTGGCACTGATGTTGGGTGTTGTCCTGTTATTAGAGCCCTCAAATGTTGTGGGGGTTGTTCGGACTAAGTAAAGGTGCCTGTATCTGCAGCATTAAAAATAAGAGTCATGTAGTTAAGATGCCCTTTTATGTGCAAACAGTTTATTTTTGCATGGCACCAACTGGCCTGGGAGTCTAGATTGCGCCTCACGTCAAAGCTAGCTTTATGTCACACTAAATACCAGCACTTAACTCCCCAGATGCAACACCTATTTACTGGATGGTGTAAGGAAGGCATGGTATTAAACAGTAAAGACAGACACAAGTGATCACTGTTCAAGGGTGTTTAGTGAACTTCAGCCCGGTGTCAGTAAGGGCGGTGTTGGCGCTGCAGGGTGAGAGGACTGGAAGAGGATTGCCTCACGGTTGGTAGCAGAGGCCACGCCCCATTCATTTAAACCTCTCTGCGTCAACCCCAGAGCGGCGTAAGCCCAGTGTCAGTAAGGGCGGTGTTGGAACCGCAGGATGAGAGGACTGGAAGAGGATTTCCACACAGTTGGTAGCAGAGGCCACGCCCCCTTAGTTTAAACCTCTCTGCATCACCCCAGAGGGGCGCAAGCCCGGTGTCAGCAAGGGCAGTGTTGGCGCCGAAGTAGGTGAATGATGAGACCATGAGAGACGAGAGATGGGCTGTCCTGTTGTCAACCAAGAGTTGGGCACCAAACTGATTCAGTGCTCTTATCGTAAAAGGCCAGAGTCTGATTGCGATAGTCAGTCTGCGGTTGACAGATTGCAATACACTGTGCTCTCTTTAATTGCCTCCACCGTAGCCAGGATAACTAATCGGCTCCTGGGCGTCACTGCAGGGCAGAAGAACCCGTAGACTGGCACGGAGGAGAGGACGACAAGGAGCAAACTGAAGGTCACTGGTCCAGAGAAGGGGGAGCCTCTGACTATGTGCGTTCCTTAAGCTGTCGGATGAACCTCTCTGACCGAAGCGGGGAGCAATCAGCATACAGTAAATTGATCCTTATTAACCTCGATTGGACGATCTCCCCATTGTTACCATCCCTTGAGAGTGGAGTGCATTCTTTCTCACACTGGACAAACGCAATTGCGATCTGCAAGATCGTGGACACGTTCCTTTTAAGTGGTTCAAACCATTAACTTTAATATTGATTCTAACAGTCAAAAAAGCTCAAAATGCGGTTTTATAATATGATTAATCAGTTTAATGATTATGATGCATTTATGAAGTAGCGTGGAGGTATTCTTTGCTTTTAGATTTTCATATTGAAAAACGATCACCCCAAAACGCAAGGCATCCCTTCAGATTTCATTTGGTGGGGAGATTAAAAGGGCACATAAACCGATGGAGTCCATAGAGGATGTAGAAGGCCTAATTACTGATATTGAGGGCCTCCTAAACGAAATAGAGGAACCAACCTCTAGGGTACAATTATCCCCCTATTGCACTAGCACCATGGCGGCACATATTAACCACAGATGACACTGACATTTTATCCGAGCTCATTGCTCCCATCCTCAAGCCCACAATTCACATCCAGTCCCACAGCATTAGGGTGCAAGAAAGACAAAAGGACCACCTAGGTGTTTATGAAGTGGAACCGTTTGATGGACAAGAGGGAGGGAGAAACTATGCTCTCCCAATATTCTCATCAGGTGAGAAAGGGTTGCAAGTGATAGAACTGCACCCAACTAATAAAGATCCCCCATCCTTATCTGGTGCACTATGTCATATTGAACTGGATAGCACCTTGGGTACATCTAAGAGTGCTCCAGGGACAACTGAAAAGGGTGGACCATCATTAATCTGTAAAGGGAAAGGAGCCAACGCCCTACGGTCTCCCAAACATGAGGAAGAGGAGGAGTTAAAAATCATGGTCCCCACAACAAATCATTATGGGGTCATGGGTGAAGGCTCCCATGGAACAAACCGTAAGGAAATGGCCAAGGAGCCGTATGTTCACACTAGACCCATGAAGGTGGCAAAAAGAACTCACATACAACCATTGGGCGTAAAAGCTGTAAAATAGGAATTGGAAAAGGGACCCAAACAGAAAGCTCCCACGACCCTGCTGTCATACCCAGGGGATGGAGAGGGGTGCAGATGAGCGCAAACCGGCACGGGTTCCTTTGGGACCTATGCTTAAGATGTATGAGAAATTGGAATCATTCCTGGAGTGAACATTTTGCCACAATTGCTTTGGATATAGCCCTGTTAAAAATGAGAATGCATGACCTACCAGCCGTGGTGTACCGGAAATCACAGAATCCCCCTAGCCCCCAATCCCCTAGTAGTGTAGGGACAACTAGGCACCCTGCTAGGCCTTCCCAGTTGGCGCTGGG
The DNA here is from genome assembly GCF_040938575.1 of Ambystoma mexicanum. NCBI lineage: Eukaryota > Metazoa > Chordata > Amphibia > Caudata > Ambystomatidae > Ambystoma > Ambystoma mexicanum. The sequence continues at coordinate 678,869,938 of NC_090931.1, read as the reverse complement.
GGCACGTAGCGATCCACAGCACACAAGTATGACCCAAGCTAACAGCGGGGGAGTGAGAGAGACTCAATTGGCAGTGCACCCCGTAATCATATTGGTAGCCAGTACGATCCGAACAAAGGGGTAAGGGCACAAAAGGGAGTTACGAGGGACAACAATCAAAAAGCGGCCTGATACTTCCCCAAACCATATACCCCAATGGCCACAAAGCTCAAATAATCTCCCGCTCCCCAGACCACCAAGTTCATATAAGTTTGCGCCCCCCCTGGCTCTCCACGCCAAATGCCATACCTGTGGCTGTCATGAACTACAGAACACGCCCCTTTTGGACTTCCTGGTCCTTGTCTCAACGGGGCTTACACTCCCTTGTACTTCCAACATGGCCGTCCACTGTGAAACACCTTCCTCGCTCTACACCTTAGACGTAGCGTGTTCTATTTATAGACCGCGGCTCCGCGCGTCTCAATGCTATTGCGAAGTAGCGACCAGACATGTGCTCCGTAGCTCGCGGTATTGTTTCCCTTGCTTCTTCCAGCCTACCCCATTCCTAGTCCCTTTTCTTCCTTTCTTGATTCCTGGACTCGTGTGCTAGTTGCGCATTCTGTTAATTTCCCGGATTCCTGGATCCTTGCATCCCGGAACTTTGAACGCATGCTGGAGTCGGAAGAGACTTGTGCAGCCTTACTCCAAGACTCGATCAGTCTGTAAGAAGACATCGATCAAGAAATCCAGCAAAGATCGAACTCAGGTGAGAGGGTGGGGGGGGGGGAAGAACCCTTGACAGTGGGGCCTAGGCGTGGAGAAAGAAAAAAAAAAAAATCGGAAGTGTCAATGTAAATGAATTTATGACTAACAATGGTCCATCTGTCACTCTGCACAACATGGTGAGATTAACCACAGGATTCTATGAATCTGAAGTCACTCACAAATAAAGTAATACGTTATCTTAGATTTACAAGGGGATGTAAATCTATTATACAAGTGACATAGCGAGCTGTAGGAGGTACGCACCTTATAATAATGAGGACACAATAGTGGTCCATTTAAAAAGTGAGTGGCTAACGAATGGGCTATTGGCTATAGAGTACTGAAGTTATCCACTTACGGCTCTAGAATATCCATTAGGCCTTCACCCGCCAATCGACCTAATCCTAACTGGTCCCACAAAATCCCACCCCGTTTGGAGCCAACACACAAAGGTTGGGGAGGTCGTACAATGAGTGTGGTGGGAGGGACTGTATGGACCTTGAAGCCGTGGATTGACATAAAGAGACACACGCCCTGAGGTCCCAGCCTAGAGAGAGAGTAAGAGAGATCATCCCAATTTCCTGGAACCTAGCAGGCCTTAAGAAACACCTGGTTGACCCAGAATGGTGTGACTGGATTTGAGGATTTGACCTGATATGTTTCAGGAAACCTGGGAAATGGATCCCATCAGTTTTGAGGGTTACGAGGTTCATTAGGAACCAGCCCTGAAGGGGCCAAAGGGGAGACCATTTGGGGGTCTGGCTATTTGGATTAGTACATCCCTGGATTTTCAAACTGCAAAGGTTGACTGTGGCACCCCCATGCCCAGTACCTGGTTTTAAGCTTGCATGGATCCAACCCTATATCCCTCTGTAATGTGTGTAATCGCATAGGTAAGACGAATGGTAAGAAAGTGATTGAAGAGACTAGTTTGAGCCAAGATAAAGTTAACCACCATGTAATACTGCTGGGTAGTTTAAACATCCAAATAGAACCCCTGATAGATTTAGAGGGGGCCTGGGACGACTTTGATGAAGCATGGGATATTCCAGCTGTAGTAGCACCCAAAATAGGGAGAACCCACCCAATGGCACTTTATTGTGCCTCCAGACACGTAATGGTCGTTTCCCAAAGTTCAGTTGACTAAATATACTTTTGGGGGGCCTAATGGAACCTCCCACATTTTTCTTTCAGCTGCACTATGGGGGAAAGCCCTTGATCATAGGCCCATGACACTGAAATTAAACTGGAAAACTGGAAATGGGGAAGGCTTCTATTGAAAACCATAGCCTCTGTGCACTTAGAGGGTGTATCCAAGCAGAGGGTTAAATGGTCAGACTTCGACATTGGAGAGGTGAAACCACATATATATGAAGCAATTGTTCATGTATTCGAAGCAATTGCTACAATGGAAGCGGGGGAAGTCGAAATGTTATCGTCCTTTAAAGACCTAGTCATGATCATCCAACCCTTTTTCTCCAAACCTTGAAAAACGATTTAAAAACATGCTATCAAAACCCAACCATGGTATGACGAAGATTGCAGATTGGCAAAATCTGACATATTGAACTGTCTTAAAAACCGTCAAGGTCCGGATAAACTTGAGTTGAGAGCCCCTAGGGCTTCATATAAAGCCTGAATAAAGGGAAAAAAAGAAGATTGTGTCTGCTCGGAATGGGAGAGGATGCAGGTAGATGCCCATACATTTTGGAAAATTGTGAATGGCTCAAACGAAGGGCAGGAGGCAGAGGGAGGGGGTGGTAAAGGGTGTCAAGACTGATATTAGCCCATCTACTTGGCTGACCCACTTTAAGGATTTATATAGTATGGGAGAAAAATGTACGGGGAGAGCAAGTAATAGGGAGGAGATAACCACCCTCCAACTAGACTTGGAGGACGTAAGAAATGCAATATCCTCACAGAAGTGGGGGAAAGCCCCTGGGCCTGACTGTTTGCCCACTGATATATGTAAAGACGAAACGGGGCCTGGGGACCATATTTAACGCTCCTCTTTAACACCTGCCTAAGCCTGAATAGGGCCCCCCCCCCTTCATGGTTAATCGCGATAATAATCCAGATATATAAGAAAGGGGAGGGAGAACCCTGCAAATTTCAGACCCATTTCGCTTTGTGATGGGGTGGGAAAAATGTTCTCTAAAACAATACAAACACATCTACTAGAATGGGTCACCCAAAGTAAAGCTATAGACCACCCCTAGGCGGGGTTTTCACCTAAAATAAGTACAGTGGACCAAATGTTTTGCCTGCAGTTGATAACATCGAAGTATACAGTCTTGCGAAAGATGAAGATTTACGCTGTCTTCGTTGATCTCAAGACTGCCTTCGATGCTGTATCGAGGCCAAAGCTATGGGAAATCCTGGTGGCAAGAGGGATTTCACAGGGCCTGCTACAGATCACAATTCATTTGTACACAGACAATACAGGATTGAGGGGGAGGGGGCTAACAAATCATTTAAAGTGAATAGAGGTGAAAGACAGGGGGGCGTTCCCCTGGCCCCTTATTGTTTATGTTATATATCGATGAGGCGGTGCGATGTGTGAGGGCTATGAGTGCAGATCCCTCAAAGTTGGGTCGTAAGATCTGTCCAATCTTACTATTCGCAGATGATGCTGTGTTATTATCTACCACACCGAAAGGCCTTATTGCTACCTTGGGAGCCTTTGCAGAAATCTGCTTAGAGGTGTCCATAGAGATCAACATGGAAAAGACCAAACTGTTGATATTTCGCCCAAGATTCACCCCATTTAAAAAACACAGGTTGGAATTAAACAATATCTCATTGGAACAAGTCCAACAATATGACTACCTGGGGGTGAGGTTTAATGATCAAGGGAACTGGCCCCTTAAAACGGTAAAAGCTTGCACCTTGCTTGAAATATATGGAGGGGGAATCCCAAGGTCCTTCTATTCACATGGTGAAGGACACATTTCCCCAACAATAACAATGTACCAAGCACAGGCCAGGGCCGCTGCCATATACGGGGCTGAGACCTGGGGCTACACGGATACTAAGAACTTGGCTAAGAACCTGGATAGGGTAGACAGAGCTTTTTAGAAAAAGTTGTTAGGCCTGCCCAGATCTTGCACAAGGATACCCGTTTACTTAGATCTAGACCTCAGACCACTTGAGAGCGAGATCAATTTTAAACTTGTATATTATTGGTTAAGACTGTGGTCCGTGGCCGAGCTATAGGTTTATCGGGAAGCCACTGCACATCTCATGGAGATTGAGGGGGTGAGGGGGGAGGAGATCTTTGCCCTGGTTTCAGCACGTAAAAAGCCTTTTGTTGAAATTGGAAACGGGAGAATTATGGGTAAACCCCCAGGGGATAACCCCTAATGACATACGGAAGGCCAAAACGAAGGCACAGAACAAATGAGCTGGTCAATGACGGTACAAAATATTCTATGGGTACCTTCTACCTGTCAAGTAAGTTGATGAAGGGCCTTGAGAAACTGGAGCCCCGCAGGCCCTTACCCTACATATTAAATTCCGGCTCAACCAACTACATTTGGCTTCCCCACCAAAAAAGTGTGTATCCAATGGGAATTAACTGTGCCCAGCGTGCAGGCTCAATAGAGAAAACTTAAACCATTTCTTGTTTTTCTGTGAGTGTTACTGGGTGGCACGTTGTATGTTTTTAAAAACCATCTAACACACACGGCAGACAAGGCAAGCGTTACAACTTTTTAAAATATGTGACGATCCCAAAGTGGTCTATTGTGTCGTAAACCTTTTAGATCTGGCACGGTGCAAATGAGTTAGAATAATGAAAACGGGGTCAGAGTTTTAGGATGAGATAGTTAATTTGTTTTTGAATGCAAGTGGTCGACCTATCTGGTCATAATGAAGTTACTTGAATTAATTCATTCAAAATAACAATTTAAAAGGGGTTATGGAACCACTGATCAAAGTTTAAGCTTAGAGGGTTTTAAATGGTTAAATCATTTAAATGGTTCATCTTTGTACTATTGGTACATTTTTATATTCCTATTTTACACTTTGATTAGTTTTAGGCCTGTGACGTAACTGCTGTTAGCACTGCAACATATATGATGTTGCTTATATTCTGTTAACTTTTCTTTTCTGTGATTTTATGTATATATTATATATATATATATGTTTTTGCCAAATGACATATGTTGAATTAAAGCTATTTGATTGATTGGTTGATCTTCAATGGGCTGGTTGAACGCCTATCTAAACCTAAATCTAAAGATGGGAGCAAGCTACGACCATCAAATAATAATAACGCAGTCCTAATCGAGTCTGTCAAAATAAAAGGCCCTATACTAATAAACCAATTGCCAATCCTTACTTCTAAATACAAAATGGTGTGAGATGATGGTGTATGCAAAAAGAAAAAAATTGTTCAAGAAATAATATGTCAGGATAGTTGAGCCATTGGCTTCCCTTCCCCATGTTTTCAGCAAGGGGCACAGCGTCACGTTCGAGCTTCGCACACATTCTGGCTTCTCTGCCACATTGGTTACAGTTCAAAGCAAAGGCATCAGGGCCGTTCACCAAAGCTTCTTTTTCATTAACAGTCTCTTACTGCAGAGGGCATATTGCAACAAATGAGCACCAAAGTTCCTTTCTTATCAGGGGTTTCCCCATGTACAAGTTCGCGTTTTCAATATTCATCATGGGTCTCTCTCCTTCAGGCTTGGAACCCTTTTTACCACAATGTTCACAACTGATCTCCCTCGTTCAGGCTCGGATTCTTTTAGCACAATATTCTCATTGTGTCTCCCTCGTTCAGGCTCGGACCATGCAATCTCACTTTCTATGTTTTCCTCCAAATATCAAAAATAGAAGTTTGGAGTGTGCAATGGGTTTTGCTTAACAGTCGCAAGACCATTTTGATTCACTTCACAAAATGTTCTTACTTTCGTTTCTGCCACCTCTTGGCTGGATACCTTTACAGAGACCTTTGATTGAGCGCCCAAATGGCGACGGACCACTGTTACAGGTATCGTATCTTTCCTTCTCAAAGTTCAAACATTCATCAGCAATTTAGCTTTACTCATGTCTTTCATCACATGCGTTTAACAATGTTAATTCCTGCGCTAGTTATACAATGTTGCCGCTTGCATCAGTCTCCACAACTCACCGGGTGGGTTGATCTGCCTGGCGCTACTTTGTTCTTGGAGCCAAGGACGATACCATGGCGGCTGCTACTCCTCCCCTACTTGGTCTGCTGCGCAGGGCGGCCTCTGGTATCCCCGACACCTAATGCAGGATTCTTTAGCCTGGTTTCGTGGCCTAACGTATTCTGATCTACAATGTTCTTGAAAGCAACGGTTTCCTGTTGGAAAGGTCAAGGGTATTTCCCTCCTTGCAAACCCTTCTTGGTTTGCCAGCTCTCCTCTTGTTCAGCTGCCTTCTCGAAACCACTGCTCCTTCGTGTGCTTTGCCTCGTTCAGAGTGTTCTCTCGTGCTCCGCCTTTTATCCGTGTGGGGAAATTCAATGGAAGTCAGGTTTGAGTGATTGTCAGTAATTGCCTGACTTCACCTGACCATAGTAGCGGGATATGTCAGCTACACTGCTCGGGTGCGAGTCTGTTTTCTCCCAGAGCGGGCAGTCTGTGAAGAAGTGTTTGTGAGGGGAAGGGGGTACAATTCCTACGTATCCTACCTGCTAGGATGGGGTTAAAGGTGTTACAGCGGAAGGGATACTGAGCCTCGCCATCCGGGGACCCACTCCCGAAGACCCCTCACCCAGTTGGGCCAGCTCCCACAGTACTGGTCCACCCCCAGGAACTGGAACCAAAAGCGATGGCTATGTCCTTCTGGATTCTCACAGTGGTGACCTACCATCTTTTAGATCCTGTTCATCAAGTCTCAATTTCCAGCTTGCCCGGATCTAGGTGTCTCTCCTCATGTTGTGAGGCCTGTCTGGAGAAAGCCATTCGGATGGGTTTTCAAATGTTTTCAGCTGCATTTGCTGGACATAAACACATCTATGAGGTCCTGTGTCCAGTGGTGAACTCCAGCAGGTCATTCACCCAGCCCCCATTGATATCATCACATGTGTGTCCCTCTACTTTCCCACAACTTTAATAGTCTTCCAACTTTAGTGTAAGCCCATCTAAGCAAGGCCCTCCAAGCTGCGATTTACTATTTCAATCATTTTTAATTGGACAACTATTTATTTAGTGTGCCCAGTGCAGAAAGTGCTTCTTTCCTGGATATTTCTCCCGGATTACGCCTAACTAAATGTATTAGAAATTAAAAGTAAGCAGATATAATAAGTAGTGTGAATCATGGAGAAAAAAAAAGGAACATTTCAGCATTACTTTTCTAAAGCCGGTAAACCATGGCAGGGAGATGCTTCATGATTGCACTTCTGGGGAGGAGAGGGAGTACACCTTTGCTTTCTCTTTCATATCAAAGGGAAAAAAGGGGATAATCAGTTACGCAAAGCCAGGGACTTAAAAGTGCAGTCAGAAAGTTGAGATCTTTGGAAATTAAAAGAAATATAGATTCCAAGATGGCCGCCTGCACTGAGTAGACGTGCCGACGGCTGCTCCCGCGCTCTGAGGCATCTCATCTGGAGATCCCACCAACCCCCAGGTGTAGGAGGCCTGATCTGAATCACGGCGATCTGGTGGAGCACAGCAGGGGTACGAGGGTGCCCGTGGAAGCAGCGGGAGGTTGCTTGAGGGGCCTGCGACATAGGAGGTGCGGCTTCCAGATCGGAGCGAGTTCGCCGGCGAGGAGGAGTGCGCGCTGGGCAACGTTGGAGGGCTCCTTGGGCTTGGACAGGGGTGCCCCCCAGAAAGTTAACAGATCAGAGTGGTTGCACGCCAGCACCGCGGCGGGGACGGGAAGACTGGAGGGGAGCTCCGCTGCAGCGTCCCAGACCCCCGGGCGGCGGTGAGGCGAGGAGACTGCAGGCACAGGGGACTGTCTGACCGGTGTGCGGCGTAGGAGCCCAGGCGCAAAGGGGAGAGCCGACAGGAGCAGTGCCTCGTTGGTGGGGGAAGGAGAGCAGCAGGGCTGACACAGCTGAACCCAAGAAGGAGGACCAGCGACTCGGTGCGGGACCTCCGCTTCAGTTGGACTCTGCGGGTGCCTGGTGCGGCGGACTAGAAGGAGCACCCAGGAGGCTTGGCGGCGAGCTCCGGAGGCCGGGGTGTACAGCGTGGCCAAGCAGCGCGCCGGGGGAAGGAGATCCCCCACCCCCTTGAGGAAAGATTCGAACTGACTGAAGGCAGGCTTTGTTGCAGGAGGAGGCCAGGATTGGTGGGGCCCCCCGAGGAAGCAGTACTACGCTGCCGGGGAGCAGGGGTAAGAGGCGCTGACACCCAGGGTATAGGAGCAGGCATCGGGTGGGGCGGGGAGGAGGAGGCCCCTTCAGGAGTTTCTTGGGGCGCCCTCGGCGCCCCCCCAAACTCCCTGCACTGGCTGGGAAGCGGGTCCCGGCAGAGCTGCACATCGAGGCCGATGTTCAGCGAGGGGCGCAGAGTGTGTCGGCCTCTGTGGGCGCCCGGGGGTGACACGGCTGCTATGTACTGAACATCCTTTGAGGCCTGTGAGATGCGTGGGGAGGTTCAACAGGGTCCACGACTCGACAGTGGTAGGTGAGGCGCCCATGGAGCCTGAGTGAGGCCTCTACAAAGAAGAAGTGTGTTACAGTGACCAGGTGGTAGGGTAGCTCCCGGAGGCTGTTGAGCGGTGCCCAGAAGTGGTCATTGCCACTGATGAAAGTGCTGTGAGCGGCGAGGACACTTACCCCCATCAACGGTAAACACTGGGTTTGGACCTGGGAGCGCCTCTGGTGGGGCAGGCAGATTAATCACCCCAGAAAAGCCAGAAAAAGAGCCGACCAGGCACCAGCGCCTGACCGGCTAACGTCTACACCCAGCGGTAATTACCTAACAGGCAACTTATAAGGGGGTCTTTTCTGAAACATAAGAGAGGGGAGGGCCACTGGGCTTGTGCACTCACCAACTGGAGGGCACGCGTGTGGTAGCCGGCTCGCATCAAGCAGTGGAGGGCGCACAACTTGGAAGGGCTTCGCCACAAATTTAGATGTCCTCCAGGGCCAAGGGGAAAATGACAAAGACCGGTCAGTGCGCAGGGTACCCTCCCCACACTGTGGCCAGAAATGGAGGCCAGGGAGCCAAATAGAGGTGGCAATGGTCAGCTGAAAGAGCGGCTGGATCAGGAAGGGGCTGCGGACTCGGCATAAATGACGAGGCAGGACCTCAGAGGGGAAATGTAGGCCTTGAGAGAGACTTTAGCTAAAGCCTTTCAGGACCAATTCCAGCTGATGAGATCCGATCTGAATGTGGCGTTAGGAGAGTTGAAACAAGAAATGGCCCAATTAGGGGAGAGAACGGACTTACTAAAAAGAGGGCTGCAGGAAACTGAGAAGGACACAACGGCTAACAGTGAGGCGATTGATTGGCTGGACATTGCGACGCGGAACTTGGAAGCCCAAGTGGAGGACCTTGAAAATAGATCTAGAATGGTCAACATCAGGATTACATTTTTACCAGAATCGGTGGTGGACCGGGAACTGAAGGGGGAAATCCAGAGTATTCTCGCTGATCTTTTGGGTGAGTGGGGCCCAGAATCGATAGAACTGTGGACAGAGTGCACAGAGTCGGTCGACCCTCCCAGAGCCCCAACGCCAGGCCGTGTGACGTCCTGGCCGCATTTGCCAGAAATTGACAGAAGGAAGCAGTGTTGCATGCGGCCAGACCGCGTGAACCAGTACACTATAAGGGGCAAGAGATTTCCTTATTTCAGGACCTGGCGAACAGCACGCTAGTGAAAAGAAGGAACATGGGCCCAGTCCTGAGGGAGCTAACAAGGAAAGGAATAAAATATAAGTGGACATTCCCTTTCGGTTTACTGTTCGAATGGGAGGGGATCCAGAGGCGGGCAACTACGCCACAGGAAGCGGCAAATATATTTCTCTTGGAGCTCGAGGGTGAAAGGGAGGCCTCGGGGGCGAGACCTCAGCCATCTCAGGGCAAAGGAATAGGGCTAAACCATGGGTATGGTCGACGGTAGGGGAAAGGAATAGGAGGAGAGCCACACTGAGGGCCCCCCCCCGGGGGGAGAGGGAGAAGGATGACCGGGAGGGGGCAAAGAAGTGTGGAATGGATCCGTTTGAATTAGTGGGCCTAAGCCATGGAAGATATTCTGAAGGGGGTGGTGGTGAATGGGCAGTATGTAGAGCCAAGGAGGTTGGAGTAGAAAACACTTTGGAACAAGGACCGACAAGTCCAGGGGAGGGGGGGCCGGGTGCACTCCAAGTTGGGGACCGGGATGCAGGGAGTGGGGGGGGGGGGGAGCGAAGTACCAGAGTGGCCAAGCAAGCAGGGCCTGCAGAGGGCATGATACTACAACAGAGGGGGTGGAGGGAGGAGGGAGGGGGGGGGGGGGCAGATGAGGGCGGGTCTCGCCTTGAAGCGGCTCCCGGGAGAGGGACAAGGGTGCAAAAAGCAGGGCCTGCCAGAATTTTCCCGCTGGGTTCAGATGGATAACGCATAATGTGATGGGGCTCAATTCCCCCCTCAAAAGGGCTAAATTAGAGAGGTTCACCAAGACACATGTCCCGGATATTCTTGCTCTTCAAGAGACCCACCTACTGAGAAAGGACCAGGGTCGCTTGCATCTGAGGGGCTTCACGCAGATATACTTTGCCTCAGGACCCACGAAAGCAGGGGGGTGGCACTGGCCTTCGGGAGTATTGACTTTAGAATGCAAGATGTCCTCAGGGATAGGAATGGAAGGTATGTTCTGGTAAGAGGGGAGCTTACGGGTATGCCCTATACTATAGCTTCAGTGTATGCTCCGAACACGGGCCAGGATTGTTTTTGCGCGAAACCTTGGGAGTCCTGGAGAATTTTGCAAGGGGGCAAGTTATTATCCTGGGAGACCTAAAACTGGCATGGAACAGACGTTTGGACCGGACGGCACACGATAGCGCAGGGGGAGGAGTGGTGGCCTCACCCCAACTCTGGGAGCGGGTGGAGGAGGCGGGGCTAAGGGATGTGTGTAGGGCTCTGCGTGGTGGGGAGAGGGCCACACATTTCTCTCTGGGGTTCATGGGACCCAATCTAGAATTGATTACATATGGGTATCGGCGAGTCTGGTGGGAAGGGTGGAGATGGTGGAGACAGGCCCCATGGGCATAGCAGATAATAAAATAGTGCAGATGAGGATGGGCCTGGGGAGGCGAAGCCCAGGGGTGTGGAAGTGGAAATTCCCAGAAGAACTACTGAGGGATCGGGTGGTCCGGGAAGAGTTGGGGATAAAATAAGGGCTTTCTTTGAGATGAACAACAGTACTGACACAAGTCTGGGTACAAGGTGGGACGCCTACAAGGCTACATTGAGGGATGAGCTTATCGCCCTGAAAGGGGAAAGGAATAAGTAAATGCGGCAGTTGGAGGCACAATTGGAAAGGGAGGTAGAGACGGCACGGCTAAGGAAGGGGGAAGCTCCTTCCAGGAAAGCATTCAGGGCATATAGGCTAGCTGAAGACCAGTTGGGGGGTTCCCAGGACCGAAAAAGCGGAAAGGGCTATGCTCATGGTCAGGCAAAAGTACTACACGGAGGCCGACAAGGCAGATTCTTTGTTAGCGCGTCTCCTGAGGGGGGCTAGGGAGCAGAACATGATCATGGCCATGAAGGACAAGGGTGGGAACAGACTCACCCGCACTGAGGAAATAAAGGGTTGCTTAGCCAGATTTTACAACACACTATACCTCTTCACAGGACCCCCCACCCCAGCCCCAGAGGGACTTTGAGGCTCTGCCCCTCTCCAGTCTGTCCCAAACGGAAAGGGAGGAGTTGGGTCGGAAGATGTGGTGCGGACCACTATAGCGTTGTTGCCCCGTAATAAGGCCCAAGGGCCGGATGGCTATCCAGCATCTTTCTACAGGACATTTTCCCCAAATTCTAACTCTGCATCTCACTCAGTTGTTGAATTCTTTTAAGGCAACTGGTAGAATCCCTCCGACAATGGAGGAAGACAAAATTACACTCATCCATAAGACCGGGAAGGACCCGGATACATCAGACGTGTAGCCCACCTTGTAGAAAAAACACAGAAAACAGCCACTCCGGCGGTCCTCCAAGCCTTGGATGCGGAAAAGGCGTTTGACCGGGTGGAGTGGTCGTTTTTGTTCCAAGTTATGGAGAGGATGGAACTGGGCGAAGAATACATCAATATGGTCCGGGCCAACTATCAAAGCCCTTCCGCACGTATCCTGGTCAACGGGGCAACATCAAGCCCATTTAGCCTAAGGCGTGGTACCAAGCAGGGGCGCCCGCTCTCCCCCTTGCTGTATGCAATCTACCTGGAGCCCCTACTGCAGGCAATCCGGGAGGCGGAGCCCATCTGGGGTATACCATTTGGGGGAGGTCAGCACAAGGTGGTGGCTTTCGGCGATGACATGCTCCTTGCCCATACCGATCCGAGGGGGTCCATTAAGGAGAGTATGGACCTTGTCCAAATTTGCAGAGGTATCGGGTTTGCATGTCAACTGGCAGAAGTCAGAGCTCATGAACTTGTCTTTAGAAGTCAGGGAGGCCGCGGAAATTAAGGAGGGATATCCCTTTAAGTGGAGCCCTGGGGAAATAAGATACCTGGGGGTGAAAATTACACCAGCTTTGGAGGGGTGGTACGCGGCAAACTACATCTCCATGATGAAAGCAATTAAAAAGGATCTCCGGAAGTGGAGAGCCCTCAGAATATCTTGGTTGGGGAGGTGGTTAGTGCTTGAAATGGTGATCCTGCCCCGGCTGCTTTACCTCTTTCAGGCTGTCCCGCTACCGGTTCCCTGAGGCTTTTTTAGAGTACTGGACACGGCAGCGAAGGAATTCATTTGGGAGGGCAAGAGACCACGGCTGGCCAAATGCTCAACGACGGCCTCGAGAGGGGATGGTGGCCTGGGGTTTCCGGAATTTCACCGGTACTATGAGGCAGCGCAGTTGAGAGTGATCAAGGAGTGGTTCTCAGAAGAGTATAGGAAAAGTGGGTTCAAATGGATAGGGTGGTGGCCCGGCATCATTTGGAGGAGGTCCTCTGGCTCCCGTGCCGCCTAAGGCCACCTCATCTATATCTAAGCACCATAACAAAGGGTCTGGCAGACATTTGGGACTGGGCAGTGAGGACATTGGGGATCACAACGTACCCCTCCCCTTTTGCCCCGATATTACTCAATAGGGACTTCACCCCAGGGTTGGAAAAAGGGCTTTTAGGAAGTGGGAGGAAGGGGCGTGTAGAGTCATCAGGGACATGTTCCGAGATCAGAATGTGAAAACATATCTAGAGTGCAAACAGGACTTCGACCTGGGGGAAGGGGAAAGACATAGGTATTTCCATATCAGACACTAGGTGATGACTGAGGAGGTAAGAAATGCACCTACGCGGGCTACGACGCAGTTCGAAAGGTTCCTCCTTAGGCACAAGGGGTCTAGAGGGCTAATTTCAGATCTCTACAAACTCCTAGGGGACGCTGCCCCAAAAACTAGCTGGGCTTACATGGACAGATGGGAACAGATCCTGGGAACGAGAATAGAGAGAGAGAAATTGGAGAGGCTGTGGAGGGGATTGCTGAAGTGGGCAAAGGCGGCGCAATTACAAGAGGCTTGGTACAAGTATATTTTTGGATGGCACTACACCCCCTCCTGTCTGCATGATATATACCCAGCAACGTCTAAAGAATGTTGGAGGGGGTGTGGGAAGGAGGGGACAGTGGCCCACATATGGTGGGAATGCCCTAAAATCAGGCCTTTCTGCAGCAGCATCATTTTACACAGAACATGCGTTTGGAGAGGGAGAAGGACGGGACCCCCGGGTGATCTTAATGGGGAGGCTAAGGTCATGAGGTGGGGGAACGGACGACCCAAAGCGAAGATTAGGTTTACGCTAGCTGCGATGTCCCTCAACGCTCAGAGATGGAAGGGAGCAGAATTGGCTGAGGAAAATGTGGGAGTTGGTAGCAATGGAGTGAGCCACATACGCGGTTAATCACAATCTGGAGAACTTTGCAGCTGAATGGGGAGAAACGCTGACATACCTGAAAGGAGAATTCAGAGAGCAGTGGTGCCCGCAAAGGTTGAAACTGTTGGATCTTCATGGATGATTAATGCTTTTTTCTTTTTTTTGGGGGGGGTGGAGAGGGACGGACATGAGGAAATATCGGTGCTCTGATGGAGGATGGGGTAAAGGGGAGAGTAAAGGGGGGATTGTTTGATTGTTGCACTGTATGTTATAAAATAATAAAAAGATGTTTTAAAAAAATAAACAAATATAGAAATATAGCTTCAGGAGGAGCACAGCTGCTGCCCTCCCTTACCCAGATGGGATCTGCCCTTCCCTAACCCGTACCCTCTCCCCCCCCCACCCTGTCCTTACAACTGCACTCTTTACATTTACACATTCTACTTGTAGCTATAGGAGGTCATCCTATTACCTCTCATTGCTGTACAGAGGTCTGACGTGTCACAAATAGGTTCACACGTTATAAAATACAATACGTACAGTCCTAAAACGCACTAGGGGATTACCAAAATATGCTACCTGATCAAAAGGATGAGGTTCTTGCTATGCTACATAAATTGTTTTAATCTTTATCTACCACTTGAGTAAATAAAATGCAAACATGTTAAACTCAGAGCAGAAAATGGGCCAGGATGAGAGCTCTGCATCGAGAATACTCTGTGTGGTGCATTTTGATCCATCACAAACCACAGATGAAAGTTAAACTCCTTAACTTCTATGAATAAAAATGATTAGCATAAAAAGCTGGGCTTCCTGGAATAGGGGGGCTATGGGTTACAGAGGTTTACGAGCAATGATACAAATTTAGAAATGTTTGGGTGCAAATCAGCATCAGACTGATTGATCATTGTTCAGTTGGGATTTCTAAAGTTAAGGAGACATGGTTATTTCTAATTATTTTCAATCCGGTTCGGAGCAAAACTATCCATTTAATGGGATTGGTGTTAATAAATTGCATGCCAAACAGAAGAAGCTATTGAATTCAGATAGTTTGCGTCTGCCAACCGGTACTAGCCTACCGCTTAAGAATTTCTGCACACCCTCTGGCTCCACGAATAATTGTCATTTTATAGCCTAGATAGGCAACTCAGTCAATCATACATTTTTATTTTATGTCAGGCTACTGAACTCATAAATGCAAACCTCCATGACAGGCCTAGCATCCTTACGGCCTCATTGCTATCGTCAATCATCATCCCTTTGTCAGTTTGAGCCTGAATTAACAGGCAAAGCAACCCTTAGCTTGCCTACGCAATCCTCCATTAGTAGCCTCCCTGCACCTATACCCCTACATCTCGAAATCTATTTATGTTGCATACTTACCTGTGGCAAACCACAGATTAAAAACAAAACAAATCCCCTTTCAGAGCCTGCCAAGGAGAAAACCACAACACATAATTGCACAGACCCTTGTCAAGAACAGGGAAAAAAAAGCAGGACTTCCTGGAATTGGAAGACTAAGGGTTACAGGCCCAGAATAAGTACGTACAGGTTCGGTTGGGATTGATGTGCTGCCGAAAGAGATCGAGCGACGCCAAGCTGACGACCAGACGGCGGCCAAACCAGAACGATGCCACAGAACCAAACTTTTCATGCAGATTCACCAGGAATTCATGCAGACTGCCACAGCTTACAATGTCCTGCAGGTTTCCATCCCTATGGAATTAAGGAAAGTAAATCTGTAAATATGTTTGTGACTGTAGGTAGAGATAGGATAGCTGACTGCAACATTAGGAAGGCCTTTACTTCTCATTTGTTGGCGTCAAGCCGGGGATTCCGGAAGCTTGTCTGGAGGCCTAAAGAAGAAAGAAAAATATGTTTGAAGGCAAACTATGAAACAATCATCTGTGTTCCGAACATTTTATTAAGTCCAAGGACAAGTCTAACTTTTATCCCCAAATAATTCTACAAAAACCCTCTTAACCACAATGCTCCAAGAACAGAAGGGGAAAAAGTGAGAAAGATGTTTCAGCATCATGGGTGCAAACCTTCAGAAGAGGAACATGCTCATAAGAGATACTGAAATAGTTTTAGTTTCTTTCTTTATTGGTTTATTCAAACCTTTAAACAATATACACTAAAATCGTTCTAAATATATAATGTACATTCCTCATAAGTCTAATCAAAAAGAAACAAGGACTGAGTGACAAACAGGAGCACAAGACATTTCACGTTGTGCACGTGATCAGTTAATCATTATTTACAAACGTGTAAACTCTACTAGTCAAGGAGCTTAATGTATCTTAAAAAGTGTAAAACTGCCAATGTTAAAGAGGTACAAGGGGCAGAAAATCATGCGGTCTCATAAAAACGCAGTTCTCACGAAAGCATGATTACGAACAAATTTCCCTATAAAATCAATCTGCAAGCTAAATAGGGCAGGACATAATACAAGCAGATGTTTCAAGGTCTTGATCTCGGGGAGGCCACAGAAACGACAAAGGAGTTGGATGTTTCTGTGTAAAAGATTTTATTGCACTTTCAAAAACGAAATCCTCCAATTAACGGTAGGAAATTTCATAACATGCATGGGTAGTATGCCCCTTCTCTTCTGTACCTGTTTCAAACCTTTGTGAAGTTAGTATCTGGATAATTCTTGATTGATATTTATCCAGTCAGATTCCCACGAACGCTTCTTAATAATCTGCGGGAATTGCACTAGTAAACCACCAGAGGTAGCTACTGTAACTTCTGCAGACTTTGCTTAAGCAATCAGGATTGGAATAGGAACACAATTCGGCAAAGATAACACATTCCTACAAATGTTCCCCTCCACCATTCCTACATCATCAACATTGAATGACAAAAGAGTTTCCAAGCTATAAATAATTTAAGGAATCACTTTGCCATTACAGTATTTCATAGAAAGCAAAAGTGAGAACCTCACATTTTTATAGATCAGTGCTTTCATTCTTGGAATTATTTTTTTCGCTTTTGCTTGGATCTTGCTCGTTAAAGCAGCTTTGCAACCGTTAGCAATGAGTGCAATACCCACGTAGATGTATTGTTTGACTTCCAAGGGTGTGCCCTCCACTACCCATGTAAATCCTATTTTACGCCTGTTGAGAGATCATGAATAAAACTAAAACCAAAATTATAAGAATATGAAGTCATTATTTTTTGCATATTGGGAAAGAGATGTAAGAATCCTCTGCAGACCAACACCTGCATGTGCTAGCCAGAAAGGGCGTAGATTACCCAGGCAGTGTGTTGCAACTTAGAAGGTTCTAAATGATAGACTAAGTCAGAAATATAGATGTTAAATATAAAGGGCACCAGTACAGAGCAGCCCTGTATAAGGCCGCCAATGTGTAGGTATATTATCCGATAGACCCCATGAAAGATCCAACCTTACCCTGATGCTAGTCCCAGAATGCAGGTGGATGAGTATGTTAACAAGTATGTTAAGAATCCCCGACCGAAGGCCCCATGGGGACAATTTTTCCCACAAGATGTTATGGCAGAAGTGAAATCCGTGAGGCACATGTAAAGGGGAAGCTTAATAGCGTTAGATGTATTCTCTGGCACCAGAATAATAATTAGCCCGCTTTGTGAGGTGGTGATATTCCTCAATGAAAATGGACTTGAATTTTTTCAAATGGCTAGTTTTGATGGCCCAGGATTCAACTTCCTTAGGTATTAGGCCAGCAGAAAATGTTGCTGTTCCCGTCAATTAGAATAATTGGTCTAAAGTTGGTGGGTCTAAGCGGTCTAATTTTTTGAAAATGGGTACCGCTGTTACGCTCACCTGGTATCCACGGGGACGCCCTTATGCCCTGGTTGCCGGATTCACCCTGGACGTTCCCAATTCTGGACGATGCCGTCTGTGGCGGTCGGGCCTGAAACACAGGAGGACTGGACTTTGGAACCGATTTTGTTTCCTCCCACCAGCCCCCTGGACTCGACCCGACGGCCCACTCCTCACCTACAATGTCTGGCATGCTCTCCGTCCTGCCTTCTGTGCAGAGGCGCGTAGTCTTCTGCGGGTTGAAGCGACCGAGTTAACTTCACTGGTGCTAACCCATTCAAGTGTCTTTAAGAAGGTAAGTCTGGTTATAGCAGTCTTTAAATGTCCTTGCTTTCCTTTCTTGAATAATAATGTCTTTTCTTGTTGGTTTCCCCTTAGGTGCACAGAGGTTCGGTGGGTGCGCTACTTAGATCAGGCTCCTGCCAGGATGATGGACACAGGAGCGTATGATGGATGGTAGGTTAAGCGCGAAGTGCGGCGCAGTAATGTCTTTTCTTGCTAACCGGTATTCTTTATTCCTTTTCAGGTCGCGATGGTCTTTCTGGGCGAGTGAAGATTTCCGGAGCGGAACCAGTCAAGAAATGCCCAGCCAGGTGAGGATTTTGTGATTACTGCCGTCAATGCCGTGAGTAACCTGTTTAACGTTGTCCTTCTTTCTCTCTCCCTCCAGGTGCTTCGTTCCGGTGCGAGCGTGGTGTCCTGATGATGCTGCCAACCGGATGGAAGACCGCGAGCAGCAGGAATCGACGGATGGAAAGTTGCAGGTAAGCAGAGACTGCCAATGATGTTCTTTTGTCTCCTCTGCAGGTCCGCTATTCAAGGATCGCCAGTTGCTGGTCTCTGAACACGATGAGCGTCAGGCTGCTGGCTGCAGAATAACACGAAGCACGTTCTGTAGCTTGGGTGCAGTTTATATAGCCCTCTGTAAAGTAGTCCAGGCAACCACACCCTAAAACACTGCACTACACAGTTTGGTTCCTAGGAACTAGACTGTATGGGTGCCTCCATGTTGGCTGCAGGCCTTCACAGGAAAAGTAGTCCCTTCAAGGTAAAGTCCCAATCTGAACATGAGCCTGGCGCCAAAGCCGCCAGGACTGACTCCAGGAGAGTCTATGATGATAATGTAAGGCCCCGAGTCCTGACCCTACCTGGCATGTGACCATGCCAGTGGGGTTCTGGGTCACGGGTCGTGACAACCACATAGGATAGCTTCTAAGTGCCAGGTTTCTATTAGCAATAATGTTGGTAAAGTGCAAGTATATTCGACAACATTTCTGGAGTGTTTTTTAAAACCATATTGGAGAAACCGTTGTGGCCTGCTGCTCTGGAGTTACTGGCCTTTTTGATCAGAAAGAACATTTAAGCGGTTGAGAAAAGGCCTTGTTTGGCCAAGTAAAATAAATTCCAGCATCAGTTTAGAAGCCAACAAGAGGTCATTTACGGCCAGCTGTGTCTGCGCAATAATGTCTAGATTTAGAATTACTTAAGGCTGTCGGTCCATGCTGGATTCTATTACCCTCATGGTTCACGGCCAGCTCTGTCACGAGCTTTGACACTCTCCTCCCTGACGGCTACAAGATCCTCTCCGCAGCCAGATCCATCCGGTCCAGAGGTGGTGTACCCCTAATCTTCCTGGAGTGGATTCCTGCTTCTGTCTTTCCTATGCAGACCTACTCCACTTTCGAATGCCTTGTCTGTAGGCTCACTTTCCTGGCCACTCTCTTACCGTGGCTACTATGTATCAGCCGCCTGGTCAGATCACCTCCTTCCTCTCAGAGTGGGAGGACCTCTCCTCCTCCCTCCTGGCCTGAACCACTCAACTCCTCCTTCTTGGTGACCTCAATATCCATCTGCCTGCTCTCTGCGATCCTCTCTTTCTATTCTCCCCTCTGGCCCGACTCACTCTGCAAGGCACACGTAGGATGTTTTGATCTCCTCTGACCTCCCCCTCGCCATCCCTCTGACCACTCCTCTCTCCTGGAGTGATCACTTCCTCCTTTCCTCCCATCTCTCCTTCTCTACCTCGCAGGCCAAGTCAACTCCAACACTGCCACCTACCTTCTCGGTCATCCGACCCATGAAACGTGCATCAATTGTGGCCTCCTCTCTCCTCCCTCTCTCCTCCCTCTCTCCTCCCTCTCTCCTCCCTCTCTCCTCCCTCTCTCCTCTCTCTCTCCTCTCTCTCTCCTCTCTCTCTCCTCCCTCTCTCCTCCCTCTCTCCTCCCTCTCTCCTCCCTCTCTCCTCCCTCTCTCCTCCCTCTCTCCTCCCTCTCTCCTCCCTCTCTCCTCCATCTCCTCCCTCCTGACACAGCCCTTTCCATGCTCTACTCTGGATGTTCTTGCCCCTGTCATGAGGATCCGTCTGATGCCCAAAGCAAAGTGCAACTCTTGGTACGACTCTGACCTACGCGAGTGTAAGGTGGCTGAGAGGAAATGGCAGGCTTCTTGCACATCCTCTGACAAACTGGTCTGCTGCCTACTCCAAAGGCAATACCGGTTCCTTGTCCGAACTAAGAAGAGAGCCCACATTCAAGCCCATGTCTCTGCAGCATCTAACAACTTGGCCAAACTCTTTAAAATCTGTGAGTTGGCCAACCCTGCTGCAATCTCTACCTCTCCTGTCGCCCCAGACCCTTTCCACTGCCCTGTCCTCATTTCATCTAAAAAGAAACCAGGACATCCTGTCCACCCACTCATCCTCTCCTCCTCTTCCCCCTTCTCTAACTGCTAACTCTAGCACACCTGCAGCCCCTCCCCCCTCTCTTCCTTTCCTCTGTTCTCCCCTGACCATGGTTCTAGACAATGAAATTCTCGTTAAAACAGGTATGTTTAAAACCATCAAGGACCACATGGACACCCTTGCTCCTGCTCCTGCTCTGCCGACTTCTGCAACCTCTCCTTTGCCACTGGAGCCTTCCCTTCCCCCCTGAAGTACTCTCTTGTGCACCCTCTTCTCAAGAAACCCAGAGCCAAACCCTCATGCCCAGCTACCTATCGCCTGTTATCCATCACTCCTTTCCTGGGCAAACTCATGGAAAAGCTGCCCATCACACAGCTTAATCTTCACAGCGATTTTGTTGATTGGCCATGCAGACATCAGTCTGACTTTAGAGCTACCAGAAGCACTGAAATTGCTCTCCTGAACATCCGTGAAGACCTGCTCTCCGACCTTGACCAACATCCATTCTGTCCTCATCCTACTCAATCTCTTCTGCCTTTGACACGGTCAATCATGCCATCCTGCTCAACCGTCTCTGTGATAACATGGGTATCACCGATCAGGCCCTGGCCTGGCTGACCTCTTTCCTCTCTTAGCGGCCCTCCTTGGTCCAACTTGGGTCCTTCCTTTCCTCTATCTCACGCTCGACCTGTGGTGTTCCCCGGAAGTCTAACCCCTCTCCCTGGCTGTTCAACCAATACCTGGCACCCCTTGCCGAGCGCATTGCTGCTCTTTGCTCCAGCTTTCAGTGTTATGCGGATGACCCTCAGCTCCTTTTCAGACTTCCCTCTGCCACCTCCTCTACTTCTCCCATCTACAACTGTCTGCTATCCAGGAGTGTTGTGCCATCAATGATCTCTGCCTTCATGTCAGTAAGACTGAGATTCTCCTCATCAGCACACCAGCACCATCCTTTCCTGCCTCTCTGGACAGCCTACCTTGGCCCTCTTTCTGCCCCCACCTGTGAGGCTAAGAACCTCAGGGTTATCTTCGACCCCACACTCTACTTCCCTCCTCACATCTCTGACGTCTCTAAGAAGTCAAACTACCAACTGCACCTCCTCAAAGGTATTCTTCCTTTCCTCTCCTTCCCGCAGAAACTTACTGTCTCCAGAGCTCTGGTTCTCTCCAGGCTGGACTACTGCAACAGCCTCTTTCTAAATCTGCCTGCTTCTACTACACCGCTCCCTCTACAACTCATCCAGAACAGGGCTGCGAGACTTGTCCTTGGCCTAAAGCCCTAAAGCCCTGGGATCGTATTTCTCCAGCCCTGAAATCTCTTCCTTGGCTCCCAGTGGCTACAACGATTAAATTCAAGATCCTTTGCATTGTCCACAAGGCTTTCTGGTTCAAAATACCTCCAACTCTCCCTCTTTAAATACCTTCTCACTCAAGTTCTTCGCTTCTCCAACTCCCATAGGGTCAGTCGCTTCTCCAAGCAACAAGTTGGGGGTAGATCTCTTTCCTTGGCTGGAGCCTCCCTCTGGAATAGCCTCCCTGCCACTCTGAAACTTGAGGAGAACCATCTCTGGTTCCGGAAGCACTACAAGACCTTCCTCTTTGCTTCTGCCTGCGCTCTTCCTCTCCCCTGCTAATCTGTCTGCTTCGGTACTGTGCACCTGGTTACCCTTCGATTTCAGGCCCAGGTCCCTGCCCACCCAGCCACACACCCGCACTGCTTCCTTGCTCTTGGGTCTGTATTTGTAACCCTACAGTCCCCTTACCTGCACTTATCAGACACCCCTTGTCTGCGCTTTAAACCTTGCACTTGCCACCTTGCTGGGTGCAATACCAGTTGTGTTTTATCCCTTGCACAGCACTTTCCACTTCTCCCCTCTCCCCTGCACTTACAGGTTCTCAATGCCAGTGGGCCTAGTAAGATCGTTGTTTTGTCCTCCCTTGTTCCCCTCCCTTGCCTCGTCGCGCTCTGAAACACTTGTGTACGAGCGCAATACAAATAAAATATCATACCATATCAGAAGAAAAGACGGATGGGACCTTTAACACAGCAGTATACGATTGGGGGTTGGAATTGCAAGCCATTGTCTGGGTTCTAGAGTTTTCAGAATCTTGTGAAGAATCTGCCGGAACCTAGGCTTCATTGAGACTCCATAACTGATCCCTGATGCTCCAATTGGCCAAGCTCCACCGTTGACGTACTGGGTAGGGCTCTGTCGTGGGCATCAGGGGCAATTGTCAACTGTTAGAAGCCTTGGACAGCTTAATTTTCGTTTGAATAAGTGACCTCTTGGGCATGTTACACTGGTCGTTACTATGCGCAGCCTGCCAGCATAGACATTTACTTGAGGATTTTCTGTTCAAGTTGGTAGCTTTCAGGTTTTTGGGTTTCTTTTATAATGCAATCTTCTGCTTTTTGCCACGAGTGTCGGAGTCGAGGAGGATGACTGCACTGCTTACATCTCCCGGGGTGGATCCTTTCTTGTCTTCTATATTGATCTCAGGAGATGCACCCGCTGTCGTTACATCCAAAGGCAATTATTAGCTGGAGCAAAGTTGTAATTTCCCCCGCAGGTTTTGAGTTAACCACAGTGAAGGCAGGCTCCCCCTCTGTGGCACCAGGAGGCAAATTGTGCCGATTAGGGTCCAGGCAGTTAACAATAATGTGAAGTAATTCTGTGTAGGTTTTTACCTCTGTCCCAATATTATCGTATAGAGTTACAAAGGAGGTAAGAACCATGTTAAGAGACGCAATGGAAGCTGGACTCAAGATTGTGTCATCTTACCCACCGCACAGAGCAGGGGACCGGTTGTGGACCTGTTAAGGTGTAAATGGACTGGAAGACTTGGAGGACGTGTCGCCTAAAATGTTAGGCGAGTCATCAATCAAGACCTTCGAGGAGGGAGGAATTGCTGATTATGCAAGTCAGCGGTTGCAATCAAATTTGGGGGAGGGCGAATTTAGTCGTCTGGCAATCCGACACTCATGCAATATCTTCATTCCTTTTGTCATGTGGTTTCCCGTCACTATCACCACATCTCACCTGTGCACCAATATGTTACAACACAACCAAATGCAACACTGTACAACACGGGATAATTCACTTTGGTTTTTCACTATTCGATTGTTCACAAACCATTATGAATACTATTACACATTAAACTCACCATAGCCTTGTAAAAGACCCATGTCGGGTCGAAACACGTGTCGGCTTTAAGTGTGTAATAAATTTACTGTTATACCCTAGAAACAAGTGACAAGACTCCTCACGTAGTACTTGACAATTTTAGTCAAGTCACAATCAATATTACCATTATTCCAGCGCAAAGGTGAACGGGGTTCTTACCAAAAACCTAGTTGTCTGCATTCTTAAAATAGGTATGTCGATCGGGCACCAGGGAGCGGAGCGAATGGCAGCCTGAACCACGCTGCTCTCTTGATTCAGGACGTAATAGCGACCGGAGTCCTGCTCTTCCCCACTCCTCGTGAGGGGTTTGGAAGGTAGCAGTGTGGAGAGCTGACCACACTGCCCTCAGGGACACATTTTTGCCAACAAAGGTTGCCCACACAAACAGATTCCGACCTGCCAAGGTAACCCTTGGGATGGTGTGAGGGGCTGCTGCAGCGGAGGATATCCGAGTGGCAAAACAGCGAAGTTGTGGGCTGAAGGCCCTGTACATGCGGCATCAACCCCCCTCACAGGACCCCAGAGTTGCAGGACTCGCCCGCCGCTGGGCTGAGCAACAGACAGATGAGCAGTTCCCACCAACAAGAGGGTCTGCTGGAGCTAGCCAAGCCTGGGGTACGAGGCGTGGAGTGAGGCCCGGCTTGACGAGGAGCACCGGAGAGAGACTCTGTACACCCCCCAGCCACCCCCCCCCCCCAGCCGCGGGGCCGCCTAGTGCAGTGAATCGGGAAGCAGGCGGTGCAGGGCCATCACAGTGACCCCCGTGATTTAGTGAGGGAGGAGGAGCAGGATGTGACGGAGAGGTGAACCTCACAAGCCTCTGTGCAGGGGCGAGGAGACTGACAGCACCGGCTGCTGCCCGCACCTGCATAAATCTTGTACTTTGGAGCGGGCTGCCGTCAGCGGTCCACAAGGGAGGTGGGGAGACCTTTTCCTCGCTGGGACCAGAGCCACTAGGGGAGCAGGCCTGTAAAGTGGAAGAGCAAAGGTACGGGGGCGCCCTCAGGAGAGAAGGCGTCCACGAACTGAGGCAGAATGGTGGGGGTGAGACAGTGTGTCACCCTGAATCTTTTACATTGTCCTTAGGGAGATCAAGGTGGAACGAAGATAGAGAAGCAACCCCTTAGTAGCCGAAGGTGTTGTGGGTGGTCTCTCTGCTGGGTGGCCGGAGTCCCTGGGAGCACACTGACTGGACTTACCGACTGGAAACATCTACAGGGTCCCAGGGGTCCCCCGAGCCCCGTGGGTATAGGGGCGACAGAGGTGAAAACGGATTAACCGGGGGATCAATCCAACCCATGAGCTGGAAAACGTCCATGCAGCAGTTTTTCTTCCCTGCCCCTGTCCCTACTTGCTCGCTATTGGGAGCGATGGCGGCGCCTGCCAGAGAAGACGTAGTCGAGGATCCGGCATTAACTAAGAAAGATGTAGCGGCTCCCTTTGAGGAAAGGAAGGGTATCCGAGCAGTCCTCGACCAGAGGCTGGATAAGATGGACCAGAGAATGCATACTATGAGCAAGATACAAGGTCTGGAGGCAAATCAAACATTGTTAGATACCTTGGAACTTCAGACAGATATGAGGCTGTCTGAATTGGAGAAGTGGGAAGCTGAGATCTCTTAAAATTGAGGATTTTGAAAATAGGGAACAATGTAACAACCTTAGATTCTTTGGTTTTCTGGAAAAGAAGGGGGAAACAGAGAGAGATCAAGCAGAGATCCTGGTAGTACTGCGCACCCTCTTTGGAAACAAAATGAACCTACAGTTGACAAAGCACACTAGGCGGGATGGGGATCAAGGGGCCCCCGCACGATTTTGACCCGTTCCATTACTACGAAGAGAAGACAAGGTTTCTTAAAAGGGCTAGGACGGTGGGCCAGATAGCCAATGGGGACACACAAATCACTATTTTCCTGGATCTATCTAAGCTTACTTTGGCAAGGAGGAGGCTATGTATCCCCCCTCACTAAATGGTTGATGGAGAAAGGGGTGCGCTACCATTAAAGAGTATCGGGAAAACTGATGGAGACACCGTAACCTGGGTCTGGAGGACCAGGAGAGGGTGGAGCAACGAGGCCAGGGGAAGACAGAGCTAAGATCAAGCGAAAAATCTCAGGGACACGGACATTTAAAAAACATAATAACCTACGTAGTGGCCCTAAGGGACTGTGAAAAGATGGTTGTTTTGAGAGGCCTTCTGTAGTATTCCACGTCCCGAGGCTTCTTGCTCTCGAGGCCTTTACTCTAACGTTTGAATGGCACGTAACTTAGAGGGCGGGGAACAGTTCAGCACAAACCAACGTGAAAGACGTTAGTTCGGAGCAGCCGCTCTTGTCCTGGCCCCGTTTAACTGCACGAACCAACGCAATGCCAGATCGCTATTTCGGAGCATCTGCTCTCTGTCTGCACAAGCCTGCACGAAAGGTGCAACCACTCGGAGCACCCGCTCTCGGTATGGCCGCTGTATCTGCCGCTCCTTCCGACCAGTGGGTTCTCAAGGCGCCGGCATCCTCGTCGCCATTTGAAGTATGCGACACGAGCCGAAACGGTAAAACTCTTTTTATTGTCTGCACATAAAGATAGTCAAAGCATAACCGGCGCCCTGTACTCAGCCTCCACCTTCGTTCTCACATCCCAACCGTCCCTCTAACTCACGTCACCGCATTGAGAGTACTATCACGGACTTGCCAATTGGCCAATGGCATCACTTTGGATGAGTTGATCCGAGATCAAATCATTATCCACTCGAAAGATAATTTGATCCAAGAGAGATTGTGGATGGTGGGTAATCCGTCTCTGCCAGAAACCATAGCTATAGCAAAGCGAGTAGAACACACTCATTTATGTTCGAAGGAGGTGAAAAGCAAGAAAGAGGAGGCTATACAAAGTATGCAAAAACATAGCCAGAGCAGCAAGGAGGTGCAAGAAAAAGAAACAGAGGAACAAACACAGGTCAATGTAGTTCGACCGAAAGACAGAGGAGGAAATACTAAGATCAAAGACAAGATTGAAGTCAATGCAGCAGGACGAAATAACAGAATGAGAAATTATGAGCAGAGAGGGAATTCATATAGAGGGAAGTCTTGGGTGAAAAATGAACCCAGACCCCAGAATGATCAGAGAACTCAGTATAACCAACAGAAGGAAGGAGACAGATGTTATAGTTGTGGAAGAGTTGGTCACTATGCATATGCAAGACAATGTCCTGCGTTGGGACAAAAATGTGGAAACTGTGGCTTAAGAGGCCATTTTGCAGTCATGTGTAGAAGAAGGAAGAAGATATCTGCCATTATGGAAGAAGAAAAAGAATCGGATGAAGAAAGAGTGTTTCTGATACGGGAACCACCTGATGGAGAATTCAAATGTCCGAGTTGTGAAGTATTGTTGGACAACTGGAGAATAAAAGTAAAAGTGGATAGTTGTTCGCCATGGACAATTATCACCAAGAAAACTTGGAAGAATTTAGCAAAATGTGGCCTAAAAACCAGGATGGAGGCATCTGACATTCTGAACCCTGGTGGATTTGAAGGATCCAAAATAGAGATGATTGGGTGGTTCTCGAGCATCGTTCCATTTAAAGACAGAAGATCTCAAGTAAAGGTATACGTGGCTGAAAAAGGGGTAAATGTTTTGGGTTGGAGAGATCAAGCTGGACTCAGGATCAGGCTGGACCCAAACAATGAAGAACAAATTCTGGTTGTCAACAAGAGCCAAGCAGTAAAAAGCAAGGAAGTCAAAGAAAAAGAACAGGCCAAATCGACTAAATTGGGTTTGTTGAAAGATTTTTCACACAGAATTCGTCTTAAGGAGGGTGCAATTCCTGACCCATTCCGTTTG
The DNA here is from genome assembly GCF_040938575.1 of Ambystoma mexicanum. Taxonomy (NCBI): domain Eukaryota; kingdom Metazoa; phylum Chordata; class Amphibia; order Caudata; family Ambystomatidae; genus Ambystoma; species Ambystoma mexicanum. Next base: position 678,842,689 of record NC_090931.1, on the reverse strand, counting down.
CCATTGCTGAAAAGGTGGAACAGGAATTGACCTTGTTAGAATCTGAAGGAGTGATAGAGAAAATTGAGTCGTCTGAATGGATAAGCCCCATCGTGATTGCAGTAAAGAAAAATGGCAAACCTAGGATTTGTGTGGACTTGAGAGACGTCAACAAGAACATTGTAACAGATGTTTTTCCACTTCCTATCATATCCGAGATGCTAAATCGTATTGATAATGCTGATGTGTTTTCTACCTTAGACTTATCTAGCGCTTATCATCAGATATCCCTAACAGAAGATTGTAGAGATATTACTGCTTTTGTTACGCCTCAAGGATTGTATCGATACAAACGCATGCCGTTTGGTTTGGCGTCTGCAGGAGCAGTATTCCAGAGAATTATGACGAATGTGTTGAAAGGTTTGAAAGGGACACTAGTACATCAAGATGATATAATAGTGTTTGGCAAGGGGTCTGTGGAGCATGATTGGAGGTTGAAGGAAGTGTTGAAGAGGTGGAAGGAAGTCGGTTTGAAAGTTGAAGATAGTAAATGTAAATTTGGAGTGGAGGAAGTAGAGTATTTAGGACATACAGTGAATGGCAAGGGTTATAAGCCGAAAGGGGATGCATTGAAAGCCATCAAGGAATCCCCTGAACCTAAAAACAAAGACGAGTTAAGGTCATTTTTGGTATTGTGTGAATACTACACCTTCCTTGACATTTGAGGGCAGGGGCCTGGCAACAGAGAGCCCGGCCTTGAGTAGAAGTGGAGAAGTTGGGAAGTGAGCGAAAAGTTGGAAGAGGACATGGGAAAAACCATACAAGATATGGGGGTGCTGTTGAAAGGTTTGTAAGGAGCTGGAGGGGGTGCTCAGAATATTAGAATTGGATATGGTGTTGCCCTGTTTCAGGGAACCTTTGGTGATCTAGTTCTGGTCGGGAGTGGAAGGTCAACCAGGTTTAGATGCTTGGGGAGGGGTGATTGAGGAGGGTAAAGGGAGTTGGATTGGGGGTGATCTTTCAGAGCTCCCAGGGGATTCAAGTGTTCTTTAAGGTCTTGTTCTTTATGCATCAAAGTCTTAACGGGCAACTTTCCAGTTGTGATTTTTAGTTGAGAGTACTCGGGGTAGGAATGCAGTTATGGGAAATATAGGAGCAGAGTCCTGGGTTCAGGAAGTGAGTTGGCGATTGGCTCCCTCAACGTTAGTGGGTTAAACTGCCCGACTAAAGATCCATGACCTCGCAGGAGTTTCAAAGAGAGAGTATAGATTTCCTTCTGTTACAGGAGATGCACTGGCAACGGGACAAGGAACAGCACCTCAGGGCAAGGTCGGTGGGGAGGTATATGTGTCCTCGGGTGATAACAAAAAAGGAGGGGTGGCAATCATTATTTCTGACAGTCTATGCCTAGAGGTGGACAGAGTGCGGAGTGACTGTGAATGTCGATTCTTGTTTATTAAGGGGTGCTTGCACAGTGAGAGGCTAACCATATGCTCAATCTATTGCCCAATTTCTGGCCAAACTGATTTCTGGGAGGGGGTGAAAAGGGAACTGGTCCCATTTGTGGCAGGTCATCTGTTCGTAGGGGGCAATTTTAACATGGTCTTTGACCCAGTAAGAGACCGAAAGAGGACCAGTTCGAAAGAGGACTAAACTCCATTCTCATCCAAGATACAGAGAAAAAAGGTCTTATTCCTTAAACAAAAATATCATGAGTGGGAGGAGAAAGCAGATAATATCCTGACGTCTAAGGGTGGAAAGAAAAGGAGGGGGTGCTAGAGAGCCAGCAACCAAGGTGGCTGCATCTCTCCGAGCTCATAATCGACCTGTGGAGAGCAGAGGCCGTAACACTGCCCATTGGGGTCCCTGTCAGTCCATAAGCGGCAAAATCATCATCAACGAAATCACCACCATGCAGCCCAATTTTGGTGCCCAAAGGAGCATGAGGAGCCCTGCAACGGGATGGTGGCGTGGCATGCATAGGAGGCCCAAGTGTGCGACACCTCACACTGCTGTCGGTGGGTTACTCAGATCCCATGTACCGAGACCAGTGTGGCACCTGGTGGCAATCTGTGCCCTGCTGAGAGGCCGGGTAGGCGCAGTGAGCCCCTGCGGGGGAAGCTCTCGGCAGCTCCACGGGACTGAGACGAGGCATCAAGTGACGGCATTGGGTCACCACCTAGGAGGCACAACTGGCCGTCGGACCAGGAGCGGGACAGAGAAGACAGTGAAGGAGGTGGGGAAATATTTAATCCCCTGAAGCCCGCCTGTGCAGCAGACCTGCTGCCTCCCCACCACCTCCCTCCCCGAGAACCCATGTAGCAGGAAAGGTGAGGGCGCAGGGGGGGGTGCTGTTCCCAACACACAGTGCCTGCAGAGGAGGAGCCGACTGCGAGGGTGACTCTGGCGGGCCTCATCCGAAGCCCCTAGGGAGCAGAGCAGTGCGGGGCGTGGCATCCCTGGCCCCTGTCGGATAACTGGAAGCAGATTAGAGTCTCCACGAGACGGATCACGCAAAACTAAGTCCTTGGACATTAGCATAATCTGGGGCACAGCGGTAGCGCCTCACGGTTCCCCCGAACTGTATGGCGACACTCCTGGCTCAATGGAGGCAGGACTTAAGAATCTGAACTGTGCTGCCACATTAAAGCCTCTGACTCCCACGGTAGCCCAACGTCAGCCGAGAGGGTTGGAACACAAGCACCTGCTTATTCGGGGAGGCAGTGCACTTGCTGGGGTGTGTATCTCGGCTGGGAGCTGGTGATAAGAACTGCAGCCAAATACACGTTGGTGCTGAAGTAGAAATAGCTGCTCATACAAGCGGTGCTGAGGCGAGCTAACTCCAGATTACCAAAAGTGACTGGACCTCCATAAGGAAGCCCGATGTACCCACTGGGGGGGGTAGCGAACCGCTCCTAGCGGATCTAGCGGAGCCAGACAGTTACCCTGAAGGTGAGGTCGTATGGCCCTGGCCGCACTGAGTGCATAGCGTGATAACAGGCAACAGCTATTGGAGAGCTGAAGGGGGGCCCGTGGTGAGCTGTGACATTTGATGTGTACGTGTCCCAAGGGTATGTGAGTTCAAGCCGCGCTGAGGTCTGTCTGTCCGAGAGAGCCAAGCCTGTGGTACCACCCGGCCCGAACGCAGGCCTAGAGGGAGCGACCATACTACGCCATGACAGCACTCGGGTGAGGGGCCGCAGTCAGCTCCAAGGCTGCAGACAGAGAATAAGATCAGGGGAGGAGCCCGCCCTGAGCACACCACCCGCAGTGGGGCGTCTGAGCAGAGAGAACACAGGGGTGAGCCCCACAAAGAGCTACATGGCCAAGGGTAATAAACAGCAGTCCTGCTTGCATTCACCCAGAAGGAAGGACTACACCGGGAGAACAAGACAATGGCATCTCGAGAAACGTCAGGCAAGATGCCCCCATCAATACAAGCGGAGGCAACTGCAGGATCCAGCGAGGATACCCCGATGACCGAGCTTGGCCAAGTACTGGCGTAGATGAGATCGGGATTTGCATCTATCAATACGAAGCTGGGCGGATGGCGTATAAAGTTGACAGGGTGCAAGAACGTATTGATAAAAGAACGTATTGATAAGGAGTGTGGAAGAACCTCTGAGGTTGAGCTCAGGGTGAGTTCAATGGAGGACACCAGCAGTGAGGCGATACAAGCGATCTGGGAACTGCGGAGGGAGGTGAAGACTATCAAAGACAAAAATGAGGATCTGGAGGCGAGGACGAGAAGAAATGACATTCGTGTTGGGGGGGTCCCGGAGACGGTCTCACATCAAAACATGGAGGTCTTCATGGAGAACTTCATCAAGGAGGTTCTGCAGGAGCATCCGCTGTCCTCCCCATTCTTGGTGGAGAGAGTGCACCGGGTGTCACAGGTCACCCCGAGACCAGGTCAGAATCCCTGCCCGATAATTACACAAGTCTTAAACTATCGAGACCGGGATGCCATACTCCGCAGAGGATAGCTCAGCGGCAACGTGCATGCCTTGGAAGCAAGACGACACGAAGCAACACAGGTTTGATACCCGGGTCCGCGCTTAGAAACCTCTGGGTATTTAAACGCGTTATAAATACGCAACTAAGACAAAAAAAATAATAAAATATTTTAAAAACTATTGCGCAACTAAATAAACAAAAACAATTTCTGTAACAGCGCCTCGATGCCCGCGGGCTGTGCGAGCGCTTAACAAATGTAAAATAAATAAATAAATAAATAAATAAAAGAGCAAGAGAACTTGGGAACCTCACCTACCAGAATACGAGAGTATAATTTTACCTGGATTTCACCCCGTCAGTCCAGAAGGCCCACCACTTTTTCTTAGCAGCAAAAAAGGGCACTCCGGGACCGTGGGATGCAGTAGTCCATGCTGTAACCGTCAAAGCTGTGTTCAACATGAAGGCCAAATTCACTTCTTTACTGACCCCGGAGAAGTACATAACTTCCTTGAATCCCTACCGAAGTAACTGGTTGGGTTCCACAAGCACGAATCATGAGCTAGGCTAAATGGTACAAGGTTGGACCGTTGTTTGCAGGTACTCCCTGATGGGTTTCGAACAAGTTAGTTGAAAATGTAATAAATAAGTCAATTTGCACAATAAGTAACAGTTTCGAGGTGCTGGAGTGGTGGAGGTCACTTGGGTGGCGGTGTCCAGTGCCCCCGGGCTGGTGCCCATGGCATTGTGGATTGTTACATGGGGGTTCCAATCACTGCAAGTTGGGGGAAGGCAGTGTGGGCAGAGGTGGGTAGGGCGGGGATAGTTGGGAAGGGAGGGGGCGGGGATAGCCATTGGGAAAGTTGGTTCAAAAGGATTCACGTCTCATGGGATGGTCAATAGCCGGTGTAAAATATGGGCGAGAGGGTGGGCTGAAAGTGCCTTCATTTATAATCCACACCCAGCTATGGCGTGTAAAGTGATCGCTGGAACATGAGGGGACATAATAACCCTCGCAAAGCCTGTAAGGTGGTTCAATACTGCAAACGGCACGGGCCAAAGTAATGTTGCTGCAAGAAACTCACCTGGTGGGGAAGGGGAACAAAGGGGTAGCCAGAATCTGGAGAGACTGCAAACACTACACCTCACACTCTGCATACTCAACTGGGGCGATGACACTGGTACACAAGTCGATGGGATTCCGGACAATGATATGGCGATTGATCCACAAGGGAGATACGTCATCGTCTCGGGATGCTGAGGTAACACGATGATTACATTTGTCAATATATATGGGCCCAACGTGGACGACCCTGGGTTCTCTGAGACTCTAGTGAACAGATGCCATAAATATCTACACACCAATATCATATGGGCAGGGGATCTCAATGTCACGCTAGACACCAGGATTGATAGATCGGCTGGGAAGGTGAGACGACGCTCCAGAGCGGCGGAGGCGGTTTTGAATGGCATGCGCGAACTAGAACTGAGGGATGTGTGGATGTTAAGTCCGGAGAGGAGAGAGCATTCAGACCACTCGACGGTACATGGCATTTCATCCCGATTAGACTACACCCTTGCCAGCCCTTGTCTTGTGCATCGAACGGTCGACTCTGTATTGCTCCCAAGAACACTCTTGGACCACTCCCCAGTCCTGTGGTCCCTGTCTTCAGATCAGATAGTATCTCGTCCCTCATGGAGGTTTAAACCTGCCGCAATGTCAGAAAATGTTCAAATGTGAGGTTCACGCAATGGTTAAGGACTATTTTCGTGAGTATGCGGGTATTGTGTCTGAGATGAGCTCTATATGGGAAGCGTTCAAGGTGGTGCTGAGGGGCGGGTGTCTCTCCCTGGAATTGGGCATGTTAAAACGCATACAGAGACAGTTAAATGACAATGAGCTAGAAGTTAAGAGATGGGAGGAGGTGACGGACAAGAAAGCTGACCCGGCTCTGCTGGCTAAACTAAGGGAAGTGTTGGACCGCTTCAATTACCTAGCGGAGCGGGAGGTTTAATACCTGGCCCATCCGGTAATGGCCCGTAGATATGGCGAGGGGGGTAGGCCGGGCAGACTCCTGGCAGCAATGGTGAGGCATGAAAGGGGCTACAGGGAGATAACGGTGGTGAGAACGGCAGAAGGGGACGTGGTCGTAAAGCCAGAGGCGATAGCGGATGCATTTCGACACTATGAGTCTCTGTATGCATCGAGGGGGACTCTGGCAAAACCAGAGCTTGAGGATTTTATCAGAGAGGCGGCTCTGCTGAAGCTTAGCGAGGAAGCCATAGAAGCCCTGGCAGTACCCCCAACAATTGATGAGGTTCTTGCTGCGGTGCGAGTCCTTCCCTCTTCCAAGGCGCCAGGTACGGATGGGATTACCGCCAAGTTTTATAAGGAGTGGGGCCCCGAAGTAGCCCAGTACATGCTAGCGATGTGGGAGGAAGGGTCGAAGGGGGTGGGCCTCCCCCAACAATAGGTGAGGCGGTGATAAGACTAATACTCAAACCGGATAAAGATCCCCTTGACTGCTCCTCGTACTGCTCAATATCGTTGCTGAACCTTGACACACAAATATTTGCTAAGGTGCATAACCCCTGCTTCTCAAATATCAGATAAGCTTCTGTGAATATGGGTTTCATCCCACTCACACACCAGCCCATCCTCAAAGTCACCAGCTATGTGAATCACCAGCAACACCATGGACACTCCGGAGCAGCAACCTCATCTGCGTCACCATAGACCCCCAATCAGAACGCCATCGTCTATCGCTACACACAAAAAACGGATGCTTGCCAGTGCCCACTCAGCTTTCAACCACAAAGCAGGCATCACTGACCTCATTACCACCCACAACCTGGATACCATCTTCAATACCGAGTCCTGGAGGACATCCACTTCCATCCACATTGTCATCCCCAACAGCAACCACATTCTACAAAGAGACTTTCCAAACAAGCATCGTACATGGATGTGGCGCTGGGTGAGGCTAGAAGGTACCCCAGGCAACAGTTGCTCCACTGGCTCCAACACAGTCTGGGTCTGATAAAAACGTTGTTGTTGCATCACATCCAGAAGAGATGAGCAGTTTGTCCCCTGCTCCATTCTCAAGAAACGATAACTAAAGTCATCCAGGACAGCCTAGTCCAGTAAGAAGCCTAGGTGACGGTGTGGAGGGCGAGGTTGACACCTATGTAGTTCTTCCTTAATGCCTCATTCAGCTTCTTGTCACCTTGGCCTTGAATGGTTGCGTTTTCGGGGTGGGGGCACAAAAGGGTGACTGGTCAGGCTTGACCGATGGGAATCAGTTGCTAAAGCGGCAGGCATATGCTGTTCTCCCCCCTGGATAAGATAAAGTTTAGACATGAAACAGGGGATAGAAATCATGTTAGACTCCTCCCATCCTCTCCATAGGTTACCGTTCACATCCAGAATAAGAGGGAAGTTGGGTGGAGGCATCCTTTATCTCCCTGGTGAGTGGGGGACGAGGAGGGAGGGGTGGCCTCCGAAGAAGAAGGAAAGGAGATCTATTGAAAAAAGGCTAAACCGACGGCAGTCTGCCTCCAAAAGTATACACAGGGACAAGTAGTAGGTAATGAGAGAAACCCACCACACATAGTCCTGGGAGAAAAGATGCAGAATCCAAACGAGCAACATGCAGTTCCAAATTATACCATTTGAAAAATGACTTCCAATACAGACTCGCTACCAATAAGAAATGGTCCTCCACTAGTAACAGGTTTATCATTTACTCACAATGTCCCAGAGTCACTGCTGCTGAGGATTATTCAACAGGTCAAAGATGCATACGTTCAAGATCTGGTTTGGATGTGAGCATGTCAGTGCTTGGGACTAAACATAATTACTGCCCAGTTGTTCATGTATCATGACAGAGTCATGGATTTTCCGACTGGATGGAGGAACTTGTAGTACTGTTTTCCCGCCATTGTAAGTCTGGGCCTACAAGTCCAAGCAATGGAAAAAAACAGGACTGGCTCTAGTTGTCACTCATGACACAGTGCAACTATGCATCTCTTATTGATGGAGAGCACAGCAAATTGTTAACACCTGGCTTGAACGGAGCAGAAAAGGCAGAACAATGATATACAGTGGGTCACTTCTTCCACCAAGCTGGAGCCAAAGGTAAGTACGATTATTATCCAATAGTTCTACAGTAGAGAATAGTACCGGGACATCCACACTCATCCAGAGCAACAGCCAACTGTCATTCCCCAGAATCCCGGAACCCAGACCCTGTCAACCTTCCATTAGGCTAGAAGATTCCACATGACCTCACAGCTCAGGTAAGCAGGTAAGAACAACCCATATTCCACTCTGATGTCACAACCCACTCAGTTGCACCAAGTCACATAATCAAGCTGCAAGCTATGATTATGACAAATAACCTACACAAAAGTTCGAACTAGACAAATGCTTCTGCACAATGTGTTCAAACGAGCAGGTTACCATTATTGCACAACACTGACTCAAGCAGAAAATAAATACATGGCCACCCACATTTTTACTCAAAAACAACAATAAAACAGGGAGCTATAGATAGGCAGGTGCCTTCCCCGCTTTGCCTCCTGCACTTGCCACACGATTATATTAACCGATTTGAAGAGGACCTATAGGATCACAATTGTTTTTTTATTATTTAGGCTTATTACCAGGCACAAGGAATTTATGTGTTACAACAAAAAAATGATTTTTAAATTAAAATGTACTATTGCTTGTGGAAACGATCACAGCCAGCAATACAAACAATTTAATCAAAACGTTAAAAAGTAGGAAGTAAATATATTCCGAACTCAAAAAAATGTTTAGTCCCTTGCTGTCGCCCCCAAAATATTCTGTAAAATCAACAGACATATATCATTGTGAGAGAATCCTTATTACGATTTTGAAAGGAGCAGTGACAGATGCAGAGATCAATGTAAACGCTTAATAGCCCAAATGTTTACCCGGCCCCCACCCCTCCATTCACCCTTTGGTCCTTTCTTCATACTCACAGGATAGAGGTACAGCACAGCTCCCACCAAGATCAGCAGGAACGTGATAGCAAAAATCACAAAGTCCAACATATCTGCTAACTTTTCCTCCAGAAGCCTTTATAGCACCTAAAGAAGCTACCTTTTCTTGTCCGCAACAGCAATGATTGCAGATAAGAAGCACCAATTTCAGTTTAGATGAAGCATCCCTCCCCGAGTCCTCAAATGCATCACTTCACCTATAGCAAGAACTGCAAATAAGGGCCACGCTCCACGTAAAGCCCTAATTAAACTCAACGAGAATGCCCCTTCTGCCTTCTTGTCTATATCCAAGCAGCGCTATGACTGCACCCAATCAGCACTTCTCCCTGCACAACTGTCTGTTTCAACTTCTTTTGCAAACCAGATATGCAAGACCCCACTTTCCACGTCCACTAATATGCTCGATTGCTCGGAGAGCCACTTGATAGCCTGGCTAAAAACTTTGTCCCGCAATACTAAAAGTTCAGTGTGGCAGAAGCAAGAGTGTTGGCCAGACAAGAGTAATCAATAATAGCCGTACTGTCGAGAGCCGGCAGGCATAAAAGAGGCAAAGTTATTCAACTAGTGGGGAGCTACTAAGGACGCGGCCATTTTGAAATATAAGTACTTGGGGGCTGAACCACCAAATGTAACTACGTTGACGTAACTACATTTCCAAGAGTACGCACTCTGCACTTGTATTGCCAAATATACAAATTAAGTGGCATTTCCCCCTCTCCTGCACTAGATATTGATACAGCTCACTATTTTTACTAGTATTTACTACCCCACTGATAATATATTACTTATTTAAATAGTAGGTCTACAGGGTATACATATTTAAAGGTTTCGTTCGCTGTACTTACTGAAATATCGTTACATTATATTTAAATAACGTCTAATCTAAAAAGGCTTGCCTTACACTGTTCCTTCAAATACAAATGATGGTAGGCTCGCATTTGACAGGAGTTTAGCCCTTTTCTCTATCTACTTACTGTAGCGTGGACAGAGTGTTTTATGAACAGACAAAAGCAAACAAGAGCCAAATGAATCCAACCGTCAAAACGAAACCGAATCTACTCCCTTCCCTGTTCCTATTGAGCGTGGAGCTCTAGAATCTGAGGTGAACGACTGCAGTGTGTGTTTGAACTCAGGTAAGGCGGGGCTCAGCGAGGGTGTGGGGGAATAGCCTGAAAGATGAATCGCAAAGGGGCGTGTTGGTAAACTGTGTTAGTCGCATGGCTCGTATTAACGAAATATAGTCAACCCAAAAGTTTATTTTATTCATTGCCGTTTTGTAACCTGCTACAGCGCAATTAGTATCGTTTTAAAGTGCAAGTTAAAGAAATCCGCGGCGTTATATTTGTTATGAGTACCCCTCAGTGGAGTAACTTTGCTGAAAATGTTGGGGGGGGGGACATGACATCAGAAGAATAGGTTCCCCTTCCAAATTTAATGGGGACAAAATAGTGTGCCATGAAAGTTGGGGCGGGGGGTGGGGGGGAGAAGCACGTTTCTTGCACCAGGTACCCGGTATGTATGTATGGGATTTATAAAACACATCTCCCAGGGAAGCAAGAGAGCGTTGGGCATAAGGGGGTACTCGGGGTTATAGGTAAACGGGCATGGGGGGACTAGTAGTGTAGGTGGAGATGTTCTGTCCCTTGTAACTTCTCTTGAGAAATAGCCCAAGTTCGTTTAAAAAATAAATTTGTTGTTTGGCTTAATTTAAACCTTTCACCATCATGACATAACATTTAACTAAACACATCAATTAAAAGAACACAACCCACTAATAACTATTCACGTTTCATAGATAAACAGAGAATCTATCAGTTGAACATCTTATCTTTGCTGTTATTTGATTTGAATACTTCATCTAAAAACATAATTGATGCTAAAATTAGAGATACCCGTTCCCCATGCATAAAAATGATTCACCACTCATCTGGATTACAGATTTTAGTTAATCAACATTTTTTCACAAAAATCGAACCCTTATGTCTTTTGCGGCTGGACAGAACAGTAGAAGATGCCAAAGGGATTATTTGTTGTTGTTAACTGTACAAAGACTGCATGTTACATCTTTGTCGCCATGTTGGTTTCTGGATGCTAGTACTTCTCTAGTTGGATACAAATTTAGACGAAAAGGCATATATTGCGTTCGATAAAAGCTACTCCGGAATTCATTAAGTACTTAGGGAGACTATATTATATTTCCTACACAGGGAATAGTTGGGTGTACAGTTTATAGAGTTGTCCTTCTCTCACACTCGCTGGTGCTCTGCCGCTGCTCCGGGCGTCTCTGTAGTTTTCTACGGCTTCCACCTGTCTCCCGGGACGCGTCAGGAGCTCCAGGGAGCAGTGCTTGTCACCTGTGAACCTCGCTGCTGCGGCCCGCTGCGGTTTGGAGTCGTCTTTGTTCCCCAGCTTCAGCTGCGACCACGCGGCACAGGCGATTGCCAGGGCTTTGACCCTTTCATGGCCGCTCGGGTTCTCACCCCTTGGCAACACACAACGTCCCCTCCGCCAGCCCCTCCATCCTGCGTCTCGCCTTACAGCTGCGTCCTTCTCACCAGGCATGTTCCCCCGCTGCCGGTCTCCTTTTTATGCACCTGTAGCCTTTCAATTGGCTGTAGGTGCAAGTCCTTTGCCTGACCACAATTATACCAATTAATGGGACATGCCTGATTCTCCATAGTCCTCTTCCTCGTCTCAGTACTACAGTGGTGAAATTGACTAGAAGTGTGCATCACTCCTAATTGCCTCTTCCTCGTCAGTCTTAAAGACATATGATTGTGGGACAGTTGTTTTGTATGGTAGAGAAAAAGACTGACAATACCCTAAGAAGGTGGGGGGAGGGTACGACTCATTCTCAAAAGGGAAAGGGGGCTACCATATGTTGCCTGCAGGCATCCTCTTCCCCAAGGTACCTCCACCCAGGTCATCCTCCCTTGCATATCCACCCCCAGGGTCAGTATCCAAGAGCGATGGTCTTTCCCTGGCCACCTAAGCGGAAGAACCAAGTGGAGTAGATGGTAGGATGCCCTCAGGTTCGTCACAGTATCAGGGAATAGCACCAGCTGCTGGCAATTCAAATTGTATTCAATCACACTTGCTTTCTTTCAGTTCAGTATTCAAAACCTAAGGCTTTGTTTCATTCCATTCAAGCACATTGCGTAACTTGCCATCAAATTCCCAGTTTACTCCCATGCTGGGAATTTGCACCCTGCTCATGAGCGTTTTCACACTTTTCAAATACTCTGACCCTTTCTTGGCCTTCTCAATTTCATCTAATTCACAGTTCGGTGTTCACAAATCCTTCTATTCCATTTTTGTAGCCTTCAAATTATAGCCTTCAAGTTAGCATACTGTCAAAAGTCTTTATTTTAAGCTGAACCGCATTCACAGTGCCTACACGGTTCGTCACTCACTCGTGAGCGATCCAACCTGCACAGACCAGATGGTTTACCCCACGGCATACCAGAGTCATTCAAACTCCTTTGACTCACTGCGGACACTATCTCCGGGTACCGCTCTCCGTGTTGGCAAGCTCCCTATGGCTGTCGCTGTTCCCGGCTCGGCACACCTTGGTTACAGGGTCTCTGCTGCCTCGGTTGAATGGAGGAGACCCTCTGACTTCTGGTGGGTTGCAGGTCAGTTCTGCCACCGCAGACCTTTCCCGCTTCTGCTGCACCGACTCTACAGCTCCTGGACGCTTCTGGCACACATCTCCCTGGTCTCACCTCCGGCTTCTCCTGCAAGTGTTCCACAGGCGGTCTTCTTAGCCTCATCTGAGCGGGCCATTTATACTGCCGTCCAGACCCCAGGTGTAGGCAATATTCTTTTAATGAGTAACGGTCATGGTACTCTGCATCCTTCTTCCTCACCCCAATACCAGTGTGGTGCCTGTGTTAATAAAGAAAGGATGTATAACTCGTCTCACCACCTGACTGGTGTCTATTGGGAGAATGTTTTCTGTAATAATAGGGTAGATCTTAATAATACCCTATAAAGGCTTGGGGTATGTTTGGCTCCTTGTGAAAGGGAAATGGGGGGGGGGTATCGTGTCTTACCCAAGGATGCCTCATCCCCACTCCTCAAGTCTCCTCCAGCCATGTGACCTCGCTCGCATATCCACCCCCAGGGTCAGAATCCAGCAGCGACGACCTTTCCTTGGCCACCTGGGAGGAAGATATATTGAGGAAAGAAGTGAGGCCACCCTCAGATTCCTCACATAGAGCTGTTATGGGCAACACGATATTGGAGACATTCTTGATGAATCGTTGATAGTAATTTGCCAGTCCAAGAATTCGTTGTATCTCTTTTACAGAGAAAGGAGAAGGCCTTTGAAGAATGGCTGAGGTCCTTCTAGGGTCCATCTCTTCGTCTTGAACCGATTGTATAAACCTGAGATACTGATAATGCTTCAAAAACACAATTCTCATGTTTGGCCAACAGCTTGTGCTTATGAGGACAATGCAAGGTCTGAGTTAAATGTTGTTGCTGTTGAGATGGGTCATGGTAAAAAAACGAAATAATGTCTAAATAGACGATAACTGAATGAAATAGCATATCTGAGAATATCTTGTCCACAAAGCGCTTAAAAACTGCAGGAGCATTAACCAGTCCAAAGGGCATCACTTGGTACTCCTAATGTTCGTAAGGAGTCCTAAATTCAGTTTTCCACTTGTCCACTTTGCAGATGCAGAGGAGATGATGGGCTCTGCGCATGTCGAGTTTGGTGGAAATAACAGCCTCCTGGACGGCCTCCAGAATATTGATCTCTGATGGTAACCCTGTTTAAGCCACAGTAGTCTATACAGGGTCGAAGTTCTTTAGTATCTTTCTTTTGGACAAAGAAAGAGAGGCTCCCGCTGAGGACTTCAACTCCTGTATAAAACAATTTTTGAGATGTGTGTCCAGATACTCTCAGAGAGCTTGTTTTTCAGGTAAAGACAACACGTACATTCTTCCCAACGGAACAGTGGAGGAGTCAGGATGTAAATCTATGGAACAAGCTTTTTGACGGTGAGGGGGTAATTCTCTGGGTATTTGATTCTTGAAAACATTGTGGAAATCCTGATATTTTATGTGAATTCAGTGGATTCTGGTGACAGAAGAGGTTTCACGTATGGGCATTGTCCTTTTCTTTCTTGTCTGTCTCTTCAAAGCAACGTGAGATGCTATGCTTGGAAACAAATTCCACTATGCTCCTTGTCCAATCAATAGATGTGTTATGCTTGCAAAGCCAGGGAATCACCAAGATTATCGGAAAATGTGCTGCTCTGATAGGATCTAAAGATAATGTCTCTTGATGGTTGTGAATATGAACAGACCTGGGTTCAGTCTTGTGTATCATGGGACCCGAGCAATAAGGGTTTACCTTCGACGCCTTCAACTTGTTGTGACTCCTTCTTTTCTTCCCTAGGATTCATATTTGTGTCAGCCCAGAGTGTTTCCATAAAAATACCTGCAGCTCCACAATCCGGTAGAGCCATTACTTCTATGGATCGTTGGTTCTGTAAACATAAGGTCACTCGGAGAACCATCAATCGAGAATCCATTTAATTAGAAGCGGTTTCAATGTTTTGAGGGATACCAGTATCTCCTCCCGTATCATGGTCCCTTCTACGATTGGGGTCTTTCATTTTCCTGTCTTCTAGGCAGGACTTCTGGACAATCACGCAGTACATGACCCTTAGACCTACAATTAAGGCAGAGACCCATGTCTCGCCTTCTCCTCCTTTCTGAAGTGATTAAAGGTTCTCAGGCTTTTCCTATTTGCATGGGTTCAATCACGAGGTGAGTTGTCTGTTGCAGAAGGTGTAGTCGGAGTACAACCAGTCATAGGTCTCTGGCTTCTTCTTCATTCGTGTTTTCATTCCATCAGGCAGTGTTCAATTTCTAACACCATGGCAATGAGATCCGAGGAAGAAGTGGGGTGGGGAAACTTGAACCAGTTCATCCTTTATGTCCTCATTTAGGCCTCTCCTGAATATCCTGTATTGAGCTGATTCAGGCCAACCGGCCTCTGCAGCGATATTCTTAAAGGAAAAAATGTATGTCGCATTTGAGAGTTTATAAATGCAAGAACCAGGTAGATCCACCCAGTAATGCCTGATGATCTAACATTACTAAAAAAAAAGACTCATCATATAGCGAACATTTTTAGAATGTAATTCTTTTTTTGGAATTTAATCGGTTCATCTCATAGTTCACCGTATTTGCTTGTGGTTATTAGAATTAAATACAAGGTTGTTTAAATTCAAAATGGACCAATATATCAATTGGTTTCTTCAAGGCAAACAGTAAGTCACAATGTGGCTCAAAGCCAATGCATTTCGGAGCTTAACTCCATCTTCAGGGCTACACATGTTAGAACCACATACATTCAAGCAATCAGTGACATTAAATAAGGTATTTCATACATACCAAAGTCAGCCATATGTGTAAAAGAAGGAAGCAAGAAATACCAAAAACATGTTAGAATACCTAAATCACTCTTTTGCCATATTAATGCATCTTATATATATGAACAACAATCTTTGAATTGTGTGAATCGTACATTATTTTCAGAGCCTTGTAACTGTGGATTTAAAGAATATTCATAAAACTGCTATCAGTCTCTTTATGCAAGCATGATCGTGAAAATTAAACTTCCATGACAGTGTGTTACCTTAAGAAGTGGAATCTTGGTCTTCGGAAACTCTCTGTTGACTGTAGGAGTAATGGTAATAAAAGTCTATATTTAGGACCTTGCTAACAGAACGTGGTGCGCGTAGGAACTGTATATTCCAGTGTATAACTTACCAAAGAAGGTGCAGCGTTCTTAGCTAGCCGATGCCGCCCACGTTTGTGCTCATCTCTAAAACCATTTATACGGTTACCATGGAGACCCCTAGAGGCATTGCATCATATACAGCAATCGAAGGGACGCTCTGAAATTGAACCGCCTCGTTCTGTGACGTGTCTAACGCTGGAAATCAACGAGGCTGATAAAGAGGGGACGTTCTTAGTCACCAAACCAAGCTTGCCTATGTTAATACCCCCCGGGCTCCTTGAGTCTAGTAGATAACGCAATGGGGAGACCGGGTCTAAACGTCAAAGCTTTAGTTCACACGGAATCGGATGGAGGCTCAGCCTCTGAAATCCCAGACAAATTAAATTCAGCCACAAAGAACTTTATAATCCCCAGCAACGTGTCAGATGGAACTGAATCAGACTCAGATTGTTTTACAGAAGACACACCCAAAGAACGCTTGACCAAAATAAGTCGGGCACAAAAGCATACATTAACTGCATCAGGAATCGAGCGCTCCTTGGACAATCAAGTCAGTCTCAACCCACGAATAAAGGACCAGTGAAGAAAAGGGGGAAAAATAAAGCACACGGGGGCGTGGCTAACTAGCCATGGTGTTAGGACGTCCTTTGCTGAAGCTGCTCCTGGTGATCCGACGATGATCCGAAGATTCATGCAAAAAAATGACCTATGTACTCTACAAATGATTGCAAATACGTCGGAAGATGTGCCCCACAACAACTGAAGGAGACAAGTCAATTGGGTGAAGCATCATAGAGATTCAGAACTTTTAAGTTTGTGGTCTCGCAGAAACGAAGACACACAAAATGGCGGACAACAAAGGGACCGAAGCCCCGAACGCAGAAACAACTGAGCCAGGCTGTGGAGATTAAGAAGAGGGCTGGCTTGTGGCATTCGCGCGGCACTGTGAAATGGTGCCCGGATTCTATGCCCGGAGCAAGGTTTGCTTTTAAAATACACCGCCAAGTCACATTTCAGTCAGCTGCAAGACCGGGTACGGAGGATCGAGCTGTGTGGCGGATACTGTAGCCGCACGCTGAGGATTTTTCGAACGTTCCGGCGGAAAGGATACAATGCTATTTTATATGAATGGCAATGATGTAGCCGCGAGGCGTGTGAAGAACCAGAGCGGCTAGCTGGATACATTCTCGCCCATAAATCGTATATGGAGGTGGAGGCAAGATATTGGACATGACGACTCCCTACCATCGTGTTAGGACGCGAATGTAACTTCCGGATTAAACTGTGTAGCGAGAACTTGTTGCTACAAAAAGTAGCAGACTTTCAGACATGGACAGCGCGTTCGAGAAGGCCTCGGAACTGATGAAAACATACAGCACTGCAGTAGCCGCGCCAGGGGAGAGGAGCCAGCGCGACTAACTGGATGCATGCTTGCACGAAAACTGCGGCTGGATACCGAAGGTGACGGCTGCTAGCCACTGTGTCCGGCAAATAAGTATTGTCATGATGCCAGCTCCCGAGGAGCCAGGTCAGGCCCAGCGTCCCCGGAAGCAGACTTCATACTCTCTAAGCAGGACCCAGCAAACCCCTATAGGGGCTCTTTGGACCTTGTCCTGGCGCCTTTGGCGCCAGGCTCATCATGGCAGAACATATGGTAATGCTTGGGTGAACTCACCTGAGGCAGACCATGCTGCATACTCACCTGAGGCAGACCATGCTGTCTGAAGCTCCAAGCCAACTAAGGTTGAGGAGGAACTATTTTCTTTCAGGAACTCTTTTCTTATTCGGGTGGGGAAGTGGAAGAACACTCACCAGAAGCTCTTCCAAGGCTATTTAAACCACGCCCGGATGGCCACACGTGCTTCGCGTTATTCTGCAGCAGGACGCTCACCGAGTCGGCTCCTGCATCCTGGCTCCTGCCACGCCCGCCAGTACCTGGAACATCTGCAAGGAGAGAAAGGCAAGCATTAGGACATTACCTACCTTCATCCAGCATCCGGATTCTTCACTCTGTCGATCCTGCAAAAGAAAGTCAAGGGTTAGAAACGCATCTCATCGCACGCTGCAGCGCCGCTTCCACTTACCTTCACGTGGCGCTGTCTAGCTCTTCAGCGGTCATAGGCGACATCGGCCGCATCCCAGCACCTACGGAAAAGAAAGACAATAGTTAGAAGCGCTCCGCTTCTCACGCTGCCGCGTCGCTTCCACTTACCTTCACGTGGCGCCGGCAACCTTTTCAGCGCCCATAGGCGACATCGGTCGCATTCAAGACCTACGGAGAAAAAGGACAAAACAAGGTGAGCAACAAACTCATTGCAAAAGGACAGATTACTCACCTTAAGTCTTACCTGAATTATGTTGGGACCTCAGTTCCCTTTTCGGGTCGGAGCGGCTTTTCTGGCTTTTCCGTACCCCGGCCCCTATGGGGAAATAAGACACACTCCACATTCCTCACCTAGTCCCTGAAAATTAATCAAAGGCCAAGGGACAAATAAGACTTGATCTTTTGAACTATATACTTACGACAGCATTTTGGTAAAGGCAAGCAGACATCGAACCCTCACCAAATCCGAGATCCAGTGAAGTAACTGGAAATCTACGCACCCCTGCGTCAGAAGCAGGATGGAGAGCTTGTCCATACAGAAATTAAGAAGGATTATCCTACGGGCCAGACAGACGAGGGGGGATCCAGTCCAGTCCATCTTCCAAGCACTACGCTTTACCGTGGAAGAAGTTGTAGCAGTCCAGAACGGGTCGGCGCCTCCGTGGGAATCAGGTGAGCGTTACAAGTATCCTGCAAGAACGAAACCCTACAACAGTGCCCACAGAACATGGACATTGGATGCCAGGGAGGGAGAAACAACCTTCCCTGGAGACATATGCCCAAGTCACTAATTTGGTACTGATGTCTCATAAGATAAAGGGGTGCACAGAGATGAGGTACCATATGAACCTTGAGGCGCAATGGTGGTAAACACTGGAATACATCTAATGGCCCTGAGGATCGAAGGAGCTGGCCATTGATTGTCACGGCTGGGGAGCATGGCATGCAGGGTCGAGCTGGATTACTGATGGTACTGGTGGGACCTGTGCGAACGTCTACACGAGCGTGCAGAGTATAGTACGCCCAGGATACAAATGGCCTTGCCGGAAGTCAGAAGAGGCCTATAGGAAGCAGTAACGACGGTTGTAGATGTGGGAGAACACAACCCACCCGAAAACATAGCTTAACGCATATGAACACATACAGTGGCTCTTCGAGGATAACGTCCCCAGGCCTTGACTGGCTTAGTGGTGTCACGGCAGAACGAAGAGGCAGAACTGCCACACTACAAACAAACTAAAACCAGACATATAGCCAAGATTGTAGGATGACGGGGAGAGGAAACAAGGCCAAGAGTAAACAACCCATGATGGAAGCCTTTGTCAAGACACAGCAGACTCCTACTGCATCGGCACAGAGTGTCGCAACTGCATCCGTGGAGAGTACCCCGGCAAAAGAAAACCACCTGATACTAACAGCTATAACGGAGTTGAAAGCCTCATGGGGGATGCAATGGCGGACCTACAAACTTCGTTGGAGGCCAAAATAGACACAGTAGGAATAGAGGTCACTCTGCTGCGACAAGATGTCAGGGCACTGGTAGACAGAACAAGTAGTCTGGAGAGTGCGGTGAAATCCAACACAGACACCAGCACCAGTAACACAAAGGAGGTTCGCATACTAAAGCAGCAGGTGGTTAACCTTGAGCACCGTGCGGAGGAAGCTGAAGGAAGGGCGCGACGGAACAATATCTGCGTGGTCGGCTTGCCGGAGGGGGAAGTGGGCCAGGACCCTACGGACTATGTGGAGAATATGATCCTGTAAGAAATAGGGGCTGACAAACTTTCGCAAGGATTTACAGTGGAGCGAGCACATAGGGCCCTTATGAGGAAACCGCAGCCTGGGGCTCTCCCCTGAGCAATAATTGCAAAGATCCTGAACTATAAACGCAGGGAGAAGATCTTGGAGTACTTTCGTAAAGGTGGAACGATAGAGAGAGCTTCGGCGACCGTTGCAGCGTGTCCTGACTATACAATGCTAGTGCAAAGACAGCGGTACAACTATCTGGCGATCAAGAGGAGACTACGCATGGCTGGAATCAAATATATGCTTTTGTATCCCGCGAAGCTAAAAGTATTGCATAAGAGCAGAGTGTTGTTCTTTGATATCCCAGACGAAGCGGCAGCATGGCTGGACTTACAGGGCTGCCCGGAATGAGAGGAGGAGCAGGTCCATGAGAAGCACGATAAGTGATTAGGATATTACATGCATACTGAAACGATACATAGGGGGTATCCCAGTAAAGAATATGGTAGAGATAATGGGGGAGGGGTACGGACGGATAACGCTGAAACCATGTTATGATATCCTTGAATTTGTTGGACTGGAATATAGAGTACAAAGCACATAAGTAAATCGAGTAGCAATGCGTGGTCGATTTGAAGCAAATAGGAGCGGCAGGGTGAAGGCACAGTACCACCCGAGAAGTAGTAGTAAGACAGCCATTAGGGCGACTTTACCCTGCTGAGCTGCGAGTACAGGCTATTGCCAGAAAGAGCTAGATGCGGGTCCCTGAGATCCAGGGATGGAGCTGGGCAACAGTTGGGGAGGGCATTCTTGGGGTAGGGGAGGAAGGTGAGAGGGAGGGAGGCTGGGGTGTTTGATGTGTTTTTAGTTAAGGGGAGTTTAAGTTGGGAAACAAGCCTATACAGAAGGGGAATACATTTGGATATGGACTGCACTGGTGGAGGGAAGGGTGGGATTCTAATAGGCCATGGGGGACCTTAAAATAATCACTTGGAATGTTAGGGGGCTCAATAGCTACTTAAAAAGGAACAAGGTTATGTTATACCTGCGTAGACAAAAGATAGACATAGCCCTGCTGCAGGAGACTCACCTGACGCGGGATAAGTTGGAGATGATTGGGAAGAAATGGAAGGGAGCTGTGGTGGGTTCATCATATTCGGCCTATGCTAGGGGAGTACTTATCTGGGTGGCGCCACATGTCCCGTTTCAGCTGTTACAGACGATAGTTGAGATGGACGGGAGGATGGTCATAATGAGGGGATTGGTGGAAAATAGGGAGATAAGCATTGTAAATATGTATGCCCCGAATCAAAATACAGTGGCATATTTTAGAGCACTGTGCAACAACCTTAGCATGTGTGTGGGGAGTGCACTGATTTGGTGAGGAGACTTTAATTGCGTACTAAACCCTAAGGTTGATAGATCGGATGGGAAAATGGATAGACCTGCCCCAGCCGCTAAAGCGTTGCAGACACTGCTGAATGACTTTGGGTTCGGAGATGTGTGGAGGACACAACACCCCCAAGAGAGGCAGTACTCGCATTATTCTGCCCCACAGCAGTTACATACAAGGTTGGACTATGTCTTTGCCACACTAGAGGTAATGACAGAGATCACGCAGGCAGAATATAAAGCGAGGGTTCTTTTCGGACCACTCGCCTTTGATCCTCGGATGGCAATACCGACCCCCGAGAGCGAGGATTCCGACATGGCGCCTCAGAGCAGAGGCGCTGAGAGACCCCTTTTTTAGGGAGGATATGAGGGAGGAGATTGTTAACTACTTTGAGACGAATACTGGCAGTGTGGACTCGGCGGGCACGTTGTGGGAAGCCTTTAATGTTGTCATGAGAGGGGTAGCTATAACAAAATTAAAGGATTGCAAGGAGGGATCCTGGCTGACCTACGGGAAACAGAGGGAGAATTGGAAAGGGCATTGAGGGGAGAAAATAATACCAAGGAAGACACTGAACTGATACTCAGGCTGCAGCAGAAATGTGCTGGGCACTGGGAAAGACTGTGTAACCTCAACTACAAACAATATATAGAGAGACAGCATGCGGGGGGGAGGGGGGAGATAAACCAGGAAGGATCTTGGCATGGCTATATAAGAGTGAAACCCCCAGACCCACGATTAGAACAATAACAAGGGAAGACGGTAGTGTAGTTGATACCCAAGAGGGAGTCAACCAGGAGTTTGCAGACTATTATAGGCTACTATATGGAGATGATGGGGAGAGTAATCGCACAACAATAATAGAAACATTGGAGGATATAGGATTGCTGCAGATAAGTGCTGAGGAAAGAGAGGAGCTGGATGCACCGATTACTTTAGAAGAGCTAGAAGAGGTGGTGAGACAGTTGCCCACAAGTCAGACTCCGGGGGCTGATGGACTCCCAAGTGAATTCTATAAAATATTTAAAGGAGAGGTGCCCCACCCCACTGTTAGAAATGCTGAATGAGGCGTATGAGCTGGGCAGACTGCCAGAGTCACTGAGAGGAGCGATTAGAATACCGCTTCCCAAACTTAAGAAGCCTGGGCATAGCTGCGGTTCATATAGACCCCTGTCAATGTTAAATCAAGACAGCAAAATACTGACGGCCGTTTTGGCAAACAGACTGAGGAGGGTTATTGGCAAACTAATACATCCTGACCAGACGGGCTATGTCCCGAATAGGAACATATCCAATAATCATAGACGACTCCATCGAGTTATTGAGTATTGGAACGAGAACAAAGGTGAATTGGCAATTGTCACTGGACGCAATAAAGGCCTCCGACTCGGTCAAATGGCAATGGCTGTTGGCGGCCGTGGCTGGCTATGGGATGGGCCTGGATATCCTACAGTGGGCGAAAATGTTATATAGTGAACCGCTGGCCAGAGTTAAAACAGGAGCAGTGATATCGGAAAGATGGCAACTCCGCAGGGGTACCAGACAAGGATGTCCATGGTCTCCTATGCTCTATATATTGGGCCTCGAACCCCTAGCGATATACTTGAGGCAACAATATGGTACGATGAGCATTGCTGTGGGAGGGGAACGACATCTGATCTCCCTATATGCGGATGACATGTTGTTGTACTTGCGACACCCGGAGGATAACCTCCAATACATTTTGGAAGTGATGGAAAGATATGCGGGGCTGTCTGGTATAGCGGTGAACCCTCAAAAATCTAGCATGTTCCCATTGGGTGGATATAAAGGGATCCCAGTGAAACAGCTACCGGTGTTACAGATACCATGGGAGGTTAGCACATTTAGCTATTTAGGGATAGATATATACCACCCGGTGGAAGAGGAGCATAAGTGCAACATGGAGGTAGCAATTACGAAAATCGAAAATTCCATGAGGTTCTGGGTGAAGCTGCCTTTAGCAATGATGGGACGTGGGGCAATGCTGAAGATGGTGGTCCTACCTAGGCTCCTGCACTATTTTGGGAACATACCGCACTTGATACCCAAGACGTTCTTCACTAGACTGGACATTATGTGCAGTGATTTCCTGTGGCATGGCACAAGGAACAGAGTGTCCCTCTGGAAGCTACAGAATGTCTATGAGAAAGGGGGTATAAAACTGCCTAATTATTAAGTCTATTATATAGCAAGCCAACTGCAATATGTTGCTAAATGGCTCTCAGATGAGGTGACCTCTGAATCCAGGTTGTTTGGACAAGATTGTGCCCCCTTTTTATTTAAAAGAGATTATGTGGCTGCCCAAGGCAGAAATGGAAGGGCGTCCAAGATGATGGTACTTGGATGGAAGATGTGGCGCAGGGCATGCCAGATGATGGAGAACCCATCCCCGTGTTCCCCGCAAATACCACTAGTTGCACTGGCGGGTGGAGAAAAGCAACTAAGGATGATAATCAGAAACCACTAGGAACCGGTTGTGATAGCAACAATGGGTGATATTTGGCAAGAGGGGACTATCATAGATTTTGAGGTATTGGGGGAGGAAACCGGGTTACATACAGGCCAGCATATCACAAACCACGGAATGGTGCAGAGAATTAAGAGAACATGGCCCGAAGTGGTACTGGAGGAAGAACCAGATGCTACCATAGATATAATATGACATAGCAGAGGGGGGACATGAGATATCTAGAATATACGAGATGATGATGTCTAAAGTAGGAAACGAGGTAGTACAATTGAGACAAGACTGGGAAGCGGAAGTGGGAGCCCCGATGGATGATGGGATGTGGGAATGAGCCCAAGGGTATCATAAGAAGGTGTCGAGGAATGCAAGACTAAAGCAGATACAACTGTTTATTACGCATAGGGTGTATATGACACCCCAGAGGATATCTAGGTTTAAAAATGCATGACGGCAAGCATGCCCTAAATGTGATGAAGAAAATGCGGGTATGGTGCATATGTTTTGGTCATGCCCGGTTATTGAGCGCTTCTGGAGTGAAGTGGCACACAAACTAGCAGAAAGAGGGGTTAAGATAGTGGTTGATACAGTGTGGGCCTGCTTGTTGGGGGTGGGGCGGTTCCCTAGACCACGGAAACTCGAGCATGTGAGCAAACTAAAGGACCTGGCAGTACAAAGTGATACCTTTACACAGGAAGTCAATCAATCCTGTGTAAATGATTTAGGTATGCCCGATTTTGCATCCACAGACATTGCAAAGGAAATAGCACAGTCCCCCTCTAAAAGCAGAGAGACGGGCATGCCACCTTTAAGTAATAAAGGCAGAAAAGATGTGTGCAATCGCAATGAACCAAAAGGGAGTATTATATGTGGATCTCCCGTGCCCCAACTCAAACCAACAAATACGACTCAAACGCAACTATCAGCCTTTTTTAAGCCCATTCCGACCAAAGCATCAGTGGTAGATAACAAATCACACCAGCTCGCCTCCACCCACGGGGTAGCAGAAATAAAAATCACAGAGTACAACGGAAAAAATGATCAAACTCACTCTACACACCCCATGGGAAGGGAGTCGAACTATGAGAAGCACGAGCAGTTAAATACACACAATGACTCGCACAAGGAAGGCCCAATTGTGGATGAGTTACCTCACGATGGCATAGATGCCCTAAAGTCTAGGACTGATACTAACATCGTGGTATCCACCATTCTCGGATGGGAAACTGATCCAAACACATACGGAAATAAGCGCCTAAATCGTACTGCCTTGCTGAAAATATTTAAACAAATTCCAGCACTTAGGACGCTGCATTCGGATGATATAGAATGGATCACTTTGCCCCAAATTCAAAATTTTAGGATGGTATGTAAGGTACAATCCAATATCATATCGAACCTGATATGGCAACACAGAATTGAACTCTCCACGATCGGCCTTCAATTAACACCATTTGAAATCCTTGATGAGGCAATAGTGTTCAATGAAACACCACTGAGAGAACTCGCTCCACCTCTCACGAACAAAATAGCGCACAAAGACCAGAGCGGCCTCCATCCAGAAGTAATAAGCCAACTGGTTGCACTATCAAATGCTAGTAAGGATTGGTCATGGCTTACCTCATTGGCTAATTCACTAAACCCTGCAATGGACAATACTCCCAATCACTAAATCTCATAGACTTACCATAATCTCATGGAATGCATGCGGTTTTACTAATCTTCTTTCTTGGTTTAATAATAAATCCAATGATACAAACTGTGATATATTGCTCTGTCAAGAAACTATGGCAATACATAATCTCTTACTATCTGGGTTCTTAGTATTGCAAAAAAAGGCTGTACGAGGTCTTAGTGGTCGTCCATATGGTGGTACTGCAATTTGCATTAATACCAAATTACACTTTCATATTCAGGAAATCTACGATTCACCCTTGTATATAGCTGCTGTTATATCTTTCCAATCATCCCCAGTGGATTTAATTTTATGTGTTTCCCTATATCATAACCCAAATAGAGTTAATATCAATAATGCTCTTGATCAGCTAGACTTGCTATTAGATAAAGTAATTACCAAATATACGGCTTGCAGGATAATAATTGGGGGCGACTTCAATGCTCAATGCCAGAAGAAAATAGTTCACAGCAAATCCTATAAATACTCCCAAACATCAGATGAAAGGGGCGAAAGGTGGAATTTCCATCTAGAATCATGGGATATAACATTTCTTCCCTTCCAAAACTCACGGCTTGACTATACCTGGAAGAGAGGCATATTTAAATCAAGCATAGACCATTTTGCTATTTCCGCAAATCTTCTAGAATATTGTTCTGATACTTTTACAATTGACCCTGGATTGGGAGATCATATGCTTATCTCATTCACCCTATTTACAAAAGTGACCGAATTGGCTCAGGACCCCAATCGGGGGCTACTGGAAAGTGATAGACCACATCTCTCACTAAGATGGAACAATCGCTTATGCGATAGGGTTAATGCACATATGGACAAATGGCTAGAGGGCTCGCTGGACAGCCATGGAATGCTACAATTAAACTACAAAGATCCAGTAAATTACTTGCAGACGTTAATGCAAGTACTCGCTAGAACATATAGCACAAACAGTAATATGAATTGTACAGTCCCATTTAACAGATGTACAGATATTGTAGTAGCAAAACGGAAAAAAAATGCAGATTTACGTAGCATAAAAAAAAATATACACAATTGCACGGCAGACGAATATATTCAGATGAAAACTTCAATTCTTACAACTTATCGTAACAAATGTAAAAATATCAAATGCCACAAACATAAGTTGGCTAATCAACAGATGATTAGTGCACTATGTCGCAATGATCGGAGATCCACGTGGGCAATCTTGCGAGCGGACGCTTGCAAACTTGATAAGAGCCAAGCCTCTATGATATCTGCTGTAACGTGGGAGAAATACTATGAACAAAAATATGCTGTACCCACACACTTCTCATATATAAATGCTAATACCCCTCCGACTCCAAAAATGCCACTAACTCCCTGGTCACTCCAAGACATTGAATATGCCATCAACGCGCTAAATTATTCAAAAGCAGCTGGCCCGGATGGGATTTCTCCTTGTGTTTTGAAGCGACAACCATTACTTTGGGCGCATATATTAAAACACCAATTTGATAACATTTTAGTGTCCTTAGAAATTCCGGCCTCATGGCTAGGCTCTATCATTGTTCCCATCCACAAAAAGGGGGACAGGAGTAATCCCGCGAATTACAGGCCAATTGCATTGATAGATGCGTCTGCCAAAGTATTTGCCATCTTAATATTACGGGAACTGCAAGCATTTATGAAAACTAATAAAATCCTATCCCGATTTCAGATTGGCTTCAGAGCACAGATGGGAACTTCCCTAAACGCAACACTGATGGCGCATATACTTTCGAAATCAAAGATAACGAATACAGGGCCAATATATATTGCCTCAGTGGATTTAACCGCAGCCTTCGATAACGTATTACGTGGTTTGTTATGGAAAAAAATGCGGTTAATGGGTATTCCTGAACATCTTGTCTACTTAATTGCCAAACTGCAAGCCAACACAGCATACTATATCAGAGTCAATATGGCTGGAGCTACCACGGGACCTATTCCAACCACACTAGGGGTCAAACAGGGCTGCAATTTGGCAGCCACCCTGTTCAATCTTTATCTCTGTAGTATTAATGAAATATGGACACAAGAAATTAGCTATCCAGCACGTCTGGGGGAACTGAAAATCCACTGGCTAGCTTTTGCGGATGACATAGTAATCTTTGACCAAACTCCTTCGGGCCTCCAAACGAAGCTTTCATTGTTTGCTGATTACTGTCAATCCCATAATCTACAATTTAACGCAGACAAATCAAATATCTTATTGTTCATTAACTTAAAGAAAAAGATATGCCCTAGAAGTTGGACTATTGGACTGATTCCCATTCCACGGACAGCCAATATTCGATACTTGGGCTATGCGATTTCTGACTCTACTGCGCTAGAAATGTGGAAAAACATCTTGAATCAAAAAGCAAAAACATTAACGACTCAAATGCGTATGATTCTAGCGAATTATTGTAAGTTTTCAATGGCTCCATTATTTGAGTTCTACACTCTTAAAGTCGAGGCAATTCTATTATATGCCCTTGATATGTGCTTGGCGAAAATAAATCAATTTCTAGACCAATTACAAGGTCGCATGTGGAAAGATGTGTTGCATCTTGCTAATTCACTCCCCAATGCAGTTCTAAGACAAGAACTAGGATTGACATCATTATCTGCCCGATATAATTGGCGTAAACTCACAAATTATGCAAAAATGCTTTTTCCCCCCACTAATTCCTTGTATGAAGATTTGGGGGTGATGATCAAAAATTCCAATCCACCGTCCATTGCAAAATATCAAAAAGAAATGGAAACCCTTCTGAATGAAATGGCACTTAATTCAGCTGATTTAGAACACCGCCAAGCTCACATCAAAAACCGACTATATGCTCACGATTGGTGCAAAACCATTAATGCTATGGAAAAATATCAGTCATATGAGGAAGCCGGAAAATTTATAACGGCGCGCTGTCCGCGCAAGACATATCTTCAACAATTTCCCTGTCCAAAAGCTAGAGGTATTTACATTAGATTTAAATTAAACCAACTGCCGACATTAGAAAGAACAAAAAATTGGACAAACTTAGAGGAAACAGCATATGGTGGCATTTGCAGACTATGTAAAAGGTCAGACTCTTATGAAACACTTAAACACTTGACCACTTACTGCTCTTATTTTGAACGACAACGAAATGAAATATTTGAAACCAAATATGACCTTGACAAAATCGAAAGCAGAGAATGGTTGTGGATGGCATGCATGTGGGGACTCACAGCGAAAGCTATATTGAGAACTACGCGTTTTGTTACTTTAGTAAATGAACAACTAGAAAAATTACAGCTAATTCAAGCAAACAGTGTACTTAAAGTTAAATAACTGTTAATGACAAAGATTATGTGAACCAGATATTCTGCTAACAGATGATTGCAGTACAGATTTTCAAACTCATTGCCTAAAGTATGTCTAAGACCAAGGGTTATGAGTGGGGAAACGATACTTTTTTATACTGTCGAAAATTAGAGTGTTTCCTTTTTAAGATTGGTTGCCGAATGGGAATAACTTGAACTTGTATGGAAAAAAAAAAAAAAAAATTGTACAAGATAAAAATGCTCATGTTGATGTAAAGAAAATTGAATGAAAATTGTGGAGTATGAGAAACAATAATATGTTGTAAAAGTTTGGTAATCAAACTATAAACAACGGTTTGAATAAAAAAAAAAAAAAAAGGACCTGGCATATGCGCTTGCAAAGAGGAGAATTGCAATGGGGTGGAAGACATGCCACAGACCCCGATTAGAGGTGTGGTGGAAAGATTTGCAGAAATGGGCGGAGGCAGAAACCATGGTATGGCAAGAAGCGAGCAGTGCTGGGGGGGAGGAGGAGACAGAGACCCTGATGGGCTGGAAATTATTATTAGCAGAGTTATTTGGGTCAGTACGAGACCCAACGGAACCCATGGAAAGGGATACCGTACCACACGATGCAGGAACAGAACGTGAGAAGTAATAGGCTCGAAACGGGGGTGGGATAAGGGAAGCCGTGAACACAATTAAGCGATGTATAATCAAAATTTTATCATATGCACTGCAAGTTTGGTTTGTATTGTTTGTTTGAATAAAATAATAAAAATGTTTTTAAAAAAAAGAAGATAAAGCACACTGCCTTAACCGGGAAAGCTCGGAACCCTGTCAAAAGGCGATTTTGAAAACCAAAACTTGAGAAAGAATAAATCACTACAAAACAGAAAAGCAGAAGCATGTAAGACAATTCTCACAAATCCTATGCTATCAAGTGCTTTAAAAGACTTTTTTAAGAAGCAGTATAAAAGGAAACTGGACTTGTCACTAGAATTATCAGATGCAGAAATCCTCGAGGCAGTACAAGAAAAGCACCCAGCAAACAAAACACGAAAAATGGAGGCCCCATCTACAATGAAAGAACGTGTACTTACATCCGTCCCTTCTTCCCTTACCACAAAAGTCAATCATATTCTGTCACCGCAACACCGGGATAAGTGGGAGGATTTGAGGGCTCTACAGACAGACATGCAAGACAGAGTGGGCCAAAGCATTCAGAACAATCTGGACAGGGCTTCAGTGGAATATGTGCCGCTGTCCGCACCACGTATTCTGCAGAGGAAAGTTCCCACCCAAAGACATGAGACTGTGGCAGATTCAGCGCCGGCGGTTATAGTGACTCCAACACAGGAACCAATTGATGAACCTGTCCTCAAGCCAAACAGTGGCCAATTAAAGGAGAAGGCGAAAGTAGCCACAGGTGCTATTAACGCAAAGCCTCCGAAGCCTCAAATGGCTTAGTACCCCAAAACATCTCTATAGACAAAGAATTTCCTCCAGCTTAACCAAGCTTGGGGGGGGGGGGGGAAAGCAAACTACGTGAGCCTACTAATACCATCCAAAGTCTTAGCCCTCCTTCCACACCATTGGTGTGTAATCTGCAGAGAAATACAAGATTGAGCGAAATACCTCCTACGTCGTCAAAAGACACCCCATCGAAGAAACCAGACCTTCTGACCATCATGTCAGCAGTAACAATCGTGCTGGCGCCTTTCAGGAAGCTTTGAGTCGTTAAACGACACTCTGAAAGACCATACAACCATCATTGCTATGATGCATTCGAAGCTCATCTTTCTGGAAGGCTATATAACCGATTTAGAGCAAAGGTCTCTAGAATAACAAACATTGTGGGGAAAACAAATTCCTCTTTGCAACAAGCTGCAGTGAAACTTCGATCCCCAGTTCGTCGGAAGCTTATTCAAGAAATAGAGACGGAAACGTAAACGTCTCCAGGGTTATCCCTTTTGACAACATCTCCTACACAAAAGGGACCTGTGAACAATGTAACTCAGAGACAACAGAAGCCCAGTGACCAAGCCAAATGCGATCAGTCTGATCGAAATCTGTGCCAACCACCCTCCCAGCGAAACAGTTGCCCAACCTTGACTACATCAAACCAGGAGTCTATCCATAAGGATAAGAAAGTCCCACATCAGGACGTGATCAAGTCCTCTTCATTAAAGCAGAATTTGGCAGATTCAACCAAAGGCTTTCCTATCTTCGAAACCATAAAAATAAAGGCAAAATCGGGCAAATATAAGAAACGTCAATTTACACTCTGCCTTGGAACGGAGGACAAAACTGTTCAACGTCAACGGACACATAAAGCAGATCTGAGCGTACAGCAAACGATAACTAATAAGGAGCCCACTAAGCCAAACGTCCCAAAAAAATAAAATAACTCACGTCAGACAGAGGTGTGGATGATTTGGTTGAATCACCAAAAACAGTTGAGGGCTGTATGGTTGACAAATATTTATGGACATAACACTACAGATGGCTTCTGACTCTGAAACGCGACCAGAGGTGACCTCTTCCGCGTTGGCATGCGAAGAACCTAGCATGCTCCGACAGGGGAAGACGCACCGCAGCAAATGCTTAACACAGAAAAAGAAAACCTTGTATTTGTATTTTATTTATTTGTTAAGCGCACCAGGCCCAAGGGCATCTGGGCGCGTGGTTTAGGTTACAGACAAGTTACAGGGAATATACAATTAGAAGACAAGGGAGGGGAATAAAGGCGATTTACAATACAGATGCAGGCAGAGAAAATATACAAGTATACAGGAGATATACTTTTTTTTTTTTTTTAAACAATTTTTATTTTATAACAAACATGTCAACCATGGTAACTTTTAGGACATATATAATCAATATCAAAACATCACATTATGCATTGTCGCTTCCCGTCCTCCCCCCTCCGTCCCCACAAACTCGAGCCATCACAGCCTCATCATCTACATGTGCATTTTCGGGAATCTCTATGTTCGTTGACTCATCTGAGTCTTCTGTATCATGATTGACCTGGTGGGGGCTTACCATTGAGGTCACCAGCTGCCTCCAGGCTATCAGGGGGCCTGCTTCCTCTCCCCCCCCCTTTGGTGACAGCTTCAAACCATGCCACAGTTTCTGCTTCCGCCCATCTGAAGAGGTCCGGCCACCATATCTCCACTCTGGGTCTGTGGGCCGCTTTCCAGCCCATTGCAATTCTAGGTTTAGCCAAAATATAGGCCAGGTCCTTCATTTCACTGGTATGCTTCGATGACGTGGCCTGGGGAAATTCCCGAGCATGCAAGCCCAAGCATATCCTACGTCCAGTACCACTCCCCCACCAGCCATTTTCATCTTTATTTCCTCCCAGAATCTGTGCACTTCAGGGCAGGCCCAGAACATGTGTAGTAGTCCTGCCTCCTCCTCCCCGCACCTGAGGCATTTTTGTACAGCTGAGCCTCCAAACCTAGCTATTCTACTGGGGGTCAGGTAAGCTCTGAGTGACGTACAGCTGGATCTGCTGTAGTCTCGCATTCCGGGACACCTTTTTATGGTACCTTTTGGGCTCTGTCCCACTGTCCCTCATATACAGGAGATATACATATTAACAATCAAGCAGAGCAACTGGCGGGTTTGTGCAAGAGTGCAGTGGGTGCTAGTAATCGGGCTGGTCATGGGATACCAGCCAGGCTTTGGTTTTACTCTTGAAGGCCGGGAAGGAGGATTCTGCTCTGAGAAGGTTGGGTAAGGAGTTCCAAAGCTTAGCAGCCATGACTGGGAAACTGCTCCCGCCTGATCTCTGGAGGTTGAAGTGGGGGATGGATAGGCAGTTAGTTTGAACACTTCTGAGTGGTCTAGAGGAGGTGTGTAGGGAAAATCTGCTAGCCAGGTAGCTAGGTGCTTGATGAGAGATGCTTTTGTGTGTAAGCGAAAGTGCTTTGAGCGAAACTCTTTGGGAGACTGCCAGTGGAGGTTGCATCTGGTATCGGAGATGTGGATGTTTCTAGGTATGTTTAGTGCCGCTCTGATGGTGCTATTTTGGATGATCTGCAGTTTGCTGATGTTGCATTGGTTATAGCCGAGGTAGAGGGCGTTACAATAGTCGATCTTGGACAGGACCAGGGTCCTGGCTAATGTGGTACAGTTGGCCGGCGATAGGAATGGACGACATGATGTGATGAGTTTGCATGTATAGGATGCAGCAGAAGAGACGGCATTAACTTGTCTCGAGAGTGATAAGGTGGCATTGAGGTAGATACCAAGTGTTTTTGTGTCTTTGGCGACTTTGATGGTATTACCATCAATTGTGAAGGATTTGAAGGATGGGTCAAGCTTGCTGAGTCTTTGTTGAGATCCTAGGATGAGGATCTCTGTTTTTTCATCATTCAAGCACAGTTTGTGCTGAGCCATCCAGGCCTGAATGACTTGATAGATGAAATTGATGGCAAGAGTGTCATTTTTGTGGTCACCTGTGATGGGGATGAGTATCTGGGTGTCATCTGCGTAATTAGTATATGTGACACCCACATATTCCAAGATATCAAAGATTGGTTTCGTGAACACATTGCAGAGTGTTGGGGAAACGCATGAACCTTGAGGAACCCCGCAGGTGACTGGGGCGGGATCAGCAGCGGCAGAAGTGGAAAAGACTCTCATGGATCTGTTTTCCAGGAAGGAGGTGATCCTGGTCGTGGCTTTGTCCGAGAATTTGGCGAAAGTTTTGAGGTGGCGACAGAGGATTTGGTGATTAACCTGATTGAAAGCTGCGGAGAGATCTAAAAGGAGTAGTAGGGCGAGCTTGCCCTTGTCTTTCAGGTCTTCAATCTGAATTTTAAGATCTAAGAGGGCGGTTTCCATGCCATATCGAGGGCGGAAGCCTGATTGTCTTAGTCCCAGGAGCTTATTAGTTTCAAGATAAGTTTGGATCTGCAGGTATGCTGCACGATCAAGAATTTTCAAGAGGAAGGGCACTGTGGTAATGGGTCTGAAGATGGTGGGTATGTTGGCATCCAAGGTGGGTTTTTTGAGGAGGGGAATGACCCAGGCATCCTTAAGGTTGTCGGGGACAATCCCAGAGTTGGGGACAATCCCAGAGTTGAATGAGGAGTTTATGAGTGTGGTAATGAAGGGAGCGAGACTGTGAGAGGCTTCCTTGATGATGGTGGGGGGGCATAAGTCGCTCTGACAGTTGGACGGTTTGAGGCTATTAATGATGTACTCGACTTCGGTAATGGATAAAGGTGAGAAGGAGAAGGGTTTAAGAGTATCATGGCTGGTGCTAGTACTGGTCGGATGGATTTTGTGTAGCACGCTAGCCTGCAGGCTGTTTTTTTTTGTCACTGATTTTGTTTTGGAGTGTGGTGATTTTGCCAAGGAGAGCCTTTTGAATATTAGTGCACCAGGCACTGTCTTTGGAGCAGGTGTCAGGAGGAGTGGCGTAAGACTCCAGTTCCCTTAATATTCTGAATAACTCCTTAGTGTTTGACTGAGCTTGTTCAATGCGTTTGTTATTTTTTGGCCTGAAGTATGGCCTCTTTATAGTTTAGAGTGGCTAGAATAACACTGGCTTTGTTAGTTTCAGTTGGGTTACTTTTCCAACGTGATTCGAGCCTCCTTTTTTCTTTGCGAAGGGTTCTCAGCTGTGGTGTGAACCAGGAGTTGAGGTGGGCTTGAGGTTTAGGTTTACGAAGTTTGGTGGGGGCGATGAGGTGAAGGGCTTTCTGCATGCTCTGGTTGTAGGTGTCGACCAGGATAGTGGGGTCAGAGCATGAACCGGAAAGATCATTGAGAGCAGGGAGGATAAGTGGGAGTTATTTGGCGCAGGTTATGTTGCGCTTGTTTCTTGTGGCGGTGGCAGGTGCGATATCCGTGGTGGTGTGGATTATTTTGGTGGGGATACTGAGGGTGATGAGGTGGTGAGCAGTCCAAGCGCAAGGTTGGTTAGGTGCAATGGAAATGTCACAGTTTAGTGTAGCAATCCAATCGAAGATCCTGCCCTTGGAGTGTGTAGGAGTATTGATATGTTGAGTGAGGCCTAGGTTGACTAACAGGTTGTTGATATCTTGCGCAGGGGTATCCTGAGGGTCTTGGTAGCCTAGGTTAAAGTCACCAAGTACGAAGATTTGGGACTTAGTCTTAGAGTTGTCAGCAAGGATGTGGGAGAGATCTTCGGTAAATGTCGCTAGAGGACCAGGTGGTCTGTAGATGAGGTGAAGAGTGATAGTTTGGTTAGGGGAGATCGCTAGCTTCACTGTGAGCAATTCAGCGGAGTTGATAGTGGGCGCGGAGGAAGTGCGAAGACTAATGGTATTTTTATGTATAAAGGCAATACCACCCCCTTTGGATTGACCCGAGTTACGGTCACATCTTATAATGGTATATCCATCAGGGATCGCTAGGGATAGGAGGGGGCCTGAGGCTGCATGGAGCCAGGTTTCGGTGACGGCTAAGAGATCGAGGTCATGCGTGGTGATGTCATCCACATCAAGTGCGTGTGCTGTAAGTGACCTGGTGTTGATCAAGGCAGCCTTGAGTGGTGTAGTGGAAGTGTGAAGTTGCTTACTGGCAGTAGGGTTGTCACCCACTGAGTGTGTGGGAAGGGTAGGTGCTATTAGTTCTTGGTGGGACAGATAAGTCCGCTGGTTAATAGTGCGGTGATAGGGAGCATGGGGTAGTCTGGAGCCTAGTCTGAGGTTCCTCAGAGGACCTGTGCAAGGTTGGTTAGGGGTAGGTTTGGATGCAAAGTGTTCGAGCCATAGGGCTGGCGAGTTAAGGTAAGGGTTGCAGGGGCAAGCAGCCATGGCATTGGTTGGGGCCAGATTATGCTGTTGTGTGTGGCGTAAGGTGGTACTGAGGCATGAAGCATGAGGGGTAGGGGACATAATGGTTAGTCGTTGGGGCGCGCAGGAGAGAGGGGGTGTGTGTGAATGGGTCAGTGTCAGGTCTGTAAATAGAGTGTTGCAGCTGCTGAGGATAGGCCTTAGCAGTGCTGATAGGAAGAGGGTGCAGCGCAGAGTGCGGTAGAGGCAGAGTAAGTGTGCCTGCTGGTCGACCATAATTACAGTGTGCAAGTAGGCAAGTTATCATGGCCGGTAGATAGCACTGAGCAGAGAGGGGCAGCAATAGTGGCAGGCAGTATAGGGCAATGGCAGTTCACTAGAGCACAAAGGGTTGCAAAGCAGTATCGGGCAATAGCGGTTCACTAGAGCACAAAGGGTTGCAATGCAGTATCGGGTAATAGCAGTTCACTAGAGCACAATCGGTTGCAAGGCAGAGCAGGCAGTGGTTGTTTATCAGTACAGTGGCGTTACGGGTGCAGTGGCATCACATTAGGTGGGTGCATGCATAAGATGGCATCACAAAGGGCGAGCGAGAATATGCGTTGGACAGTTGGTGAGCAGGAATGATCACAGATATTACAGAGTCTTACTGTTGCAGTATGGCGGATCGTCCAGGTTGGCGGCGAGACAGGGTCTGCAAGTATGGACCTTGAGACATCATTTACGACTCTTGAAGACAAATGTCATTCCGCAGACTGGACTTCCACTTCTAAAAGGCCAATGAGGATATATAAAAAGTCAGAATCTTCGACACAGCATAATGATCAAACCTCACCGATGTGGGAAAAGTGACCATTCAAGGATCATGAAATCGTGCTCAGAAAAGGAACCAAATGATGGAAATACATCTTGAAGAAGATCAAGCAACGAAACCTGGTCGAGTTTAAACCATCTAACTGGCCACTCTTCATCGGGGAAACATCCTAGACGAGAAAGAGAGTCAGACACACGGAATTCCCACCCACAAGTCAAGAACCATCATAAACATTCTATCAAGTCCCGAACCTTCAAATTAGAACAAGCTACCAACAACAATGAAGATTTGGTTCTGAACAGAAAAACGGTCTTATGTTTACTCAGCAAAGTCCGTAAACTAAGTTCTTTAAAAACAGATGACTTTATGTTGGTCGAACCGTATCATAGGGATCAGAAAGCGAAAGCCTACCTACATATAAAAGCCTGTTCGGTGCAAGATCTACCCAAAGAAGTCGATATGGAACTCCAGCAATTGGGATTTCGGCTCACCGAACTAAGAGGGAAGCATTCTGAAAACCATGCTCGTTCCAGAGGCCAGGATACTACTACCAATAATCACTGCTATGTATCTAAAATGGAGGCGCTATACAAAAACTATAGATTGGGAAATCAACCTCGAGTAGCCATGGACCAAAGACTTAGTCCGAATCACCCGCAAACACAGAGGACTGAGCCATAACCGCTCAGTTTACTTTTCCTCTGTTGGATGTACTTCTCATGCAGCTGCTGGACACCTGTAATTATATTTTACATTATCGTTATGTTTCCAACAGATAATGCACGTTTCCATGACCGTAGAAGCATATTTAATGAACAGACATAATTGAAGAATTCCTTCTTCAGTGTATTTTTCCCTGTGATGTTCTCATTCAGTAATTTCCTCACGCATAACTTCTACATACGAAACGTAAATTATCATTTGACATTTCAATCAAATATATCAACACACACTTTCCTCAATCATAGGAGGATCGTTACTTTGATACTGCCATGAATTATTCTTCAGCACAATGCCACTTGCTGCTGACCACACTGAGCATGTGCCAAGTTAAGAGCCCCTAAATTGATGAGTGTTCGGTTTTTACGCTATCATAGACACAAGTGAATGTAGGACCCTGTAGTGGGACACAATGCTGAATAAGCAACTAGTCCCACTCTTGGTCATACTATGTTTTATTTATCTTTCACTGTACCACATTAAGCATGGAAATATTTCTCTTCCCTTTCATTTCTTTTGATTTAGGATTACCCGTGATCCAAACAAGTGGTTTCCTTTAACTGTTGTACACTTTTTGCGTTACGTCTGGAACATACCCCATCATTGGTCAGTTATGTACTCGATTAAATTATTGATGTAGACCCTCAGTATTTCACATTGAAATTCCTGATCCGTACTATTGATCTATGTTTTATAGAAATTACCGCCAATACCTGATGAAGGGCTGCATTGCCCGAAACGCGTAGTATATAGAAGGAGCTACACTACAATGTCTCATCACAAGTGTTGCTTATCCCTTGTAGGAGATAGGAGTGATGTCAATTTATATGGAATGATATCAATGTTATTGATCTATGTATTTCATGAACACATTTGTATGAATTTAAATACATGTTGAATTGTGATGTACAGTATGTATGCGCACCACTATTTTGATTTATGAATTTAGTTATGTTATATAAACTGATGTATTATCAATGATATATCTATTTTGCCTTGTTGTATAAAATATTTTAGAATCCATTTACCCTTTTGGATCAACTGATTAAACTTATTTTCTGACTTTGTCAGAAGAAAATGTGCCCCGTGATTGTCCCTAAATGTTAGTGGACCTTCCAATTTTTACTCTTGCTGTCGCAAGACATCAACACGTGTCTTGAGATTGTATGTATACGCTTGATAAATGCCATTAAAATACATTTTTTAAAAAAGAATGCTAGGGGGAATATGGGAACCGAAAAGCAAGTGAGTAAGAGAACGGACAAGGCATCTGAAGTAGAAAGAGACAGAAGAGAAGGGTGACAGGGGAGG
Source organism: Ambystoma mexicanum (assembly GCF_040938575.1). Classification (NCBI taxonomy): domain Eukaryota; kingdom Metazoa; phylum Chordata; class Amphibia; order Caudata; family Ambystomatidae; genus Ambystoma; species Ambystoma mexicanum. The sequence goes on along the minus strand of NC_090931.1, from coordinate 678,804,632 downwards.
GACAGAAAGAACAGAGGAGGGAGTGTGAAGAATGTTGAGATAATGGAGAAAGTGAGCAGCGGAAGGTGAGTGATTACGAAGAATAGAATGCAGTGTAAATTTAGAATCCAAAACAAAAGACATATATTCTAAGCAAGCCTGTTCCATGCTGTGCAAATTCCATCCTCGGTGATCAGGCTTTGTATCTTTTACATTGGAAACATATGCTCCCTCCCATCCACCTGCAATGAGACCTCCCCTTCAATCCTCTTGGGGTTTCCTCATTGGTATGCAATTTCACCCTCCTAGGAAAGTAAATGACATCATAGGAGACCTCTCAAAGACATCCAAGCTTGTCATCCTCTTGGAAGCTAAACCGATTTAGTGGTATGCATTAGAGAGGGTGAAGGTGGCCTCTTGGCATGCCACCACCCACTGCCAAGCCCTTGGTAAGGTACCAGCTGGCCCCATGACCAGGAATAGGTGAGGCCCTGTAAAAAGGTTTCTTCAAGGGGGTTTGACATTAAAAAGGTGTGAAGCCCACAGCCCTATGATGAAGCTAAAAGCTTAACATTTGGGCCAATGTTTAGATGGCCAATGCCTCCCATGATTAGTATCTTTGTTAAACTAAATAGCCACGTAATTGTGGTGAAAGATGCACCTAATGGGCCAAAGGAAGCTGAAATAGCTATTCAGTCTCCTGGACTCAAAGGAAGGTGGGGGGGACGGGAAACATGCAATAGATTCAATGATCCGCACTCACTAGCAGCTTTGAAAACTCTGGCCAAGGCCTCCCACCCCCCCCCCCCCCCCCAAGTTTGAAGCCGACTCTGGCTCAAACCTGCTTCCAGGGCTCTACAAAGCTGATCATTATAGACTTGCTTACAGAAATTGGGACGATTACGCACCTGCTGTGCTCTTCTAAGTCAAGTAGACTGTGTGGTAGGGACGTAATTGAGAACATGAGCCTGTGGAGTGCTATATATGGATAATGGTATGCTCAGTGGCTGTTTTGAGTTTGCTCAAGGAAGAAACTGATCTGGGAATCTGACCTGGATTCAGGATTCGGTATATGTAAGGGCCAAATGTTAGGGGTTAGAAGACATATGAAAGATTGGAGCATGTCTAACATCTGTGCTTACCTTCAATACGTTCTTGTAAGTGGCAGGTCAAAGCCCATGTAAACTTTACAGAAAATTATCAAAATGTTATATGTTGTAAAAAAAAAAAAAGAAATCTTACATTGTGCCTGCCAGATTTGATTACACATAGATTTTGCTTTGTGAAATGTCATTCACTACTGTAATGCAGTGACCAAGTATGCAATTAGGGGTTCAGCAAGTATAACCATTTTGAAATTAACAATATAAGGTAGACAAACTGGAAACATGAGAACATTTAACCAGCAATGATTGGCACAGGAATGTTAAACAGTGAATGTGTAAAGCTTGGTGATTGCTGAGCGAAACGGGGTGCGCATTGAATTCTATTCTGTGTTCTCTTTAAGCTTCCCAGGCAATACATAGGGAGTTTCCAACTGTCCGAACTCACCCCACCACCAGCATATGCATAAGTGTGCAGCTCCACATTTGCTACTCCATGTCTCTTCTGCACGGAAACACAAGCCACTCCAGTCATGTCAAAATATTAGACCTTCAGGGGGTGGGGGGGCATTGGGAGTGGGGTGGGGGTTGGGGGGATGTCCATCAGTTGAACATTTGTGAGAATTGTATGCTAAACTTTTAGGTCATTTTTCTTAGTAAACCAATGTTTAATTTCTTTCAAGTGCGATGAGTTTAAGGAATGGGTTGTGTCCACAGAGAATGAATGGCACGGCTAAAGCTTCTGTGGGGAAGCATGTTTAATAGGAGCATATTGTTTTGTTAGAATAACCAATCATACCGACTAAAGGATGTGTTCAGGCCACTCTGAAATCTTGGCAGGAGCAGGTTGCATGTTGACATTAGTCTCAAGAACTGATTCAAATTATGTCCTTATTGAGAAAGAAGTATCACTTTGCAGGTGGTGTGCGATTTATTTGTGCAGTTAGTTGTACTTGGCTACTCAATTCATCCTTATCCTGCATGGTGTCAGTGCATTGTTTGCTGAGTAGTCTGCCTTTTGCAAGGCCCAGCTCAAAACGTAATTGGATAGTCGATCTGTCGCACTGCCATGTACTTCTAAGAGGAAATTAAAATACGTGTACCAAAATGCAAAGCTCTTATGACAAATAAATGTAGACCTATCTGAAGATGATAACACTACATGGAGTCACTATATTCCGTTATGCTACATGGCATTTGTAAAGCACTCTCCTACCAACGGTAATGCCTAGAATGCAATGTACCATGCAGGGTTGAGTCAAGTCCATAGGAAGTTGTGAATAGTGCTGCGAGTAACGTGTGTAGAGACATGTTGTTTCAGAGTGAGCCCATCCGCCTGTCCAATATCTGAAGGGCAAGGTCGAATTTGAAAGGTTAAAACAATTACAGGTGGCAATCTCCAGGACTTCAAGTGGTTTATTCCAGCTTTGAGGGATCCCCAGAAGAATATTGTTGCAGTGGGGGAAATTGTTTGTGACCAGAAAGTTGATCAATGCCCTTTACATGCTAGGTGAGGCGGGAGAGATATTTTGACTTTGAGTTGATAGTTTGAGGTAGCACCTGGGGTAATACCGTTGAGAGATATCTTTTGATGTTGAAATTGTCTCTGAAGTTGGAGGTATATGGGATGAGGTGGAGAGCAAGAGCGGTCTGGTGGGGTATCAGTGAGAACTAGGAGGTCTTTTTAATTTTGTTTCATTTAATTGGTTATTTATAACGTGCTTAATACCCAGAGGTTTCTAAGTGAGCACCCGAGGATCGAACCTGTGTTGCTCCAGGTGGTCTTACTTCCAAGGCAAGCGCGTTGCCCCTGAGCTATCCTCCTGAGACCCGAGTTGTGGGTGTAGTGGAGGAGATGATCCGTCTTGGGAAGGTAAATCATTAACTAGCGGTGCCTCCCTACTATATGATCGATCAGCTAGGCAGTTGGTTATGCCATCAGAGACTGAATCCATTAAGGAGAAAAAACAGATCATCTCTAGTATCTGTGAAGAGTGGTAGGAGAATCTCCGAACAAGGACATCTTCTCTCCAAAGGGAAAAGAAAAGTGCTGCAAAATCAAAAGATCAGGCACCTAAATCCACCCGCCACCCTAAATTAAAAAAGCTTGAGGCCTAAACCAACAATATTTTGAATGCTTAGCATCAAATGCATTTTCTTGTCCCTCTTAAACATGTATTTATCCCAGTGCTTCAATTTCCCCATTCAGCCGTGCCTGGCACAACATTTTCCCATTTTCTTCTTTTTAAAGTTTGTGTTTGCAGAGGTCACATTAAAGTTACATTTCTTTTAAATATAAATACAGGATTATATTTGTTAATGTCGTGTGTATTAGGTTTTCGTTAGACTGAAATGGTGTTTTTATCTGTATTATTGATAACTACGAATCCTCTGCTGCAGTGACCGAAACATGTATAGCCGAAAAGCTTTTTCACAGAAAGTATATCACTAACCCCCCATATCATGCATCCGTTCATGTTCACTCTAGCATCAGATGACGCATGGCTGATACTTACTTTCCTTTACTTTTTCCTCCCAATAGTGCATCTGTTACCTGCATTGCGGGCACCTCTTCAAGGTAAGACACTCGAATAACATTTAGAGATGGCAATGCTGCCTTTTTCTACTTTGTACCTCCAGATATCGTTCTGCTTTATACACTGTGCAATGTGTTGTATAATTGTCAGTTAAAGAATTGTGTAATACAAATTGAAAGCTGCTCTCATAAAATGTTCAACTTTACAAGGCCCTAGTGCTGCCCCATCCCCAATGTCCACTGGGAACTCGAATTAGACTTGAAAGGGTGGATGTTCGGTTATGTTTATTTATGCTGCTCACCACTGCCATTTTCATGGTCTCCAGGCGTTGAAACCATTGGAGACCCTCTAACAATGCCAATGACTTCACAGAGATGAAACGCAACTTCTCTTGCAGCTAATGTGCCAGCTGAGCCCTTTGAGAAAGTGCATTATCCCCTTCAGCTTAAACCAGACGCATTACAGCTTTGATCCGTGACGGATTAAGATACAAAGCAAAACTGCCTCAGCCACAATTAATTGGCACATGTTGAAAACGATGACTGCTGCACAGGGAATCATTTCATTGGTGTGTGTGTGGATAGTTCACCACTTGACCAGTGCACTTACCACCATGCTCTGTATCCTCCCGCCGAGAGCCTATTTGCTCGCTGTTTTCGACGTGTGCCTCATCTTACATCATTTTAATAACCCTGTAAGCCGAGGTCTTTTGCATGCAGGGTAGAACGTATGTGAAAATTCCACTTTTGGTGAAAAGGACTTCGTTTCATTCATTCACTTATTTTTTTTTACTTTCTTGAAACGGGCATCTGTTGTAGTTTGATGATGGTTAGAATCATAAATGTACAATGTTTGGATATTGAAAAGTAGACCGGTGTTAAAATAGAACTTGAATATAGAAGCACTTTGATGGGGGCTCGCTAGGGGGTAGACTGTGAGAGTGAATGTTTGGGCTTGCTTTACAAGGGCGTTTAATGACGGTCCCCGGACCGATAACACCCAATCCAGCACCATCAGAGGGGGTCTAAGCGCTGACAATTTTTGTAATGCGCCCAGAAACCCCTGGGTTTGAAGCGCTCTATGAATAAATAAACAAACAAATAAAACGCTATTAGCACCCCGGGTTGCCAATCCGGTAACCTGTGGTGCTTAGAGCATTGTATTTTCATTCATTTAACGGGATGCCTCGCAGCGTCCCATTCATTGAATGAAAATACTTCAGTAAGATGGCTGCCATGGATCTGGAAGGCAGCCCAGCAGCGTCATCTGCTGCAGTCAGGGTAAGTGAGTGGGGTGGAGAAAAAAAAGGGAAGGATGTGGGGAGGATGGCGGGTGAGGGAAGCAGCCATCTGGCAGCTTGGAACGCAGGCTTACATCAGGAGATTCAGCCAGTGTTCCTTGCATCCTGATTGGCTGCCACCCACGTGCCGGGTGGTAAGGGATGAAAGCAACCAGAAGTGTTCATCCTGCTTCCCAAAACCGTAGGGAGGATTAGATCTGATCACAGTGAAGAGAGCTGATCCACCATACGTCTGGTTGATCGAGAGTAAGGATAATTAAGTTAATACCTTGGTGCTATAGCCTCTTCAAGAGCAGTATCGGGGTAACATTGCCAACGGTTTTCCCCTTCCCTCTGCCTTCTGTCTGCTTACAGTAATCCAGGATGAAAGCCATTTTATTTTGGAAAAATTACAGTGGCCAAGCTCTCATAAACATAAAGTGGCTATCCAATCACACCGTAGACTGGATCCTGTCTTCGAAAGATTCATCAAGTGTTTAGGGGTTGTGTGACATCTGTTAATGGGAGCTATAATGTTTTATTGGAAGTGTAGTGGTGTAGCAAGCTTTGACAAGAATACCTATTTGATTTTGTGTTAACAGCACATATTTTGGGATTGGTTAATAACCGGATGATGGTAGCATAATTGCATATTGTTTGGAGGACAGTACCAGCAGCGCCTATCTTGTGTTCGTCCGTTCCTAAGTGTTTGTCATCCTTTGTTTGATGTTCACAGAAGTGTGCAGCAGAATATTAGAGGGTTCCAGGACATGCACATTGGTGGCATTTAATACATCAAAAATTACCTACATGTCACCAATGCAAGGATAATCTCCCGAGATGTGTAGTAGAGCAACCTCATGTCAGAAGACTATTAACACTTGGAGGCAACATCCATTGCCCTTTGACCAGTACAAGTATTCACAAGCTCCCAACATATGTACACGACCAAGGTCACATCTCAGAATTGTTAACAAAAGGGTTTAATCTATTGCCATTGGTTTAATGACAGTATATTGTACGCGATTTTCTGATTGATACCATATTGTAGCACTCCTTAAAAAAAGAGAGCTGCTACCCCTTTCCATAGGAGTGTTGTTCACATGGCCTGACAGTGCCAGAATAGCAGTTTTTTTTTTTAGTGTGGTCTTTGTAAAGTAACCAATGCATGTCTTACCATAAAACGGAGCAAAAGCAATCCATATTTATTCTTGGTTGATGAAGAGGACCAGGGTTACACTAAAATACTGTACAGAGAAAGAAACTTGAACATGAGTGATGAGCTAAATTGTTTTACATGATTGGAGGAATTTAAACTTAGCTTGTTGTTTGTCAAAGTTGTGAGCGATCAGTACCTATCACTGTGCAACTGAATTAATTGTTAAAGTCATGTATAGTTCATTTCGGTAAATTGAGGCGCACTAGTAAGGATTGTATTATTTATATTGTATGCTAAAAAAGCATATTGATGTTAGTCCGAACTAAACATTTGCAATCTCTACTACGCATTGGTGAATTATAAATGGTATGTAGTGTGCAAATGGAACATGGAGGAGGTAGTTGACTTTTTATGCCTTGCTAGTAGCTTGCGACTTGAATTCTGTACCCCTGGATGAGTTTATATATTATTATTAGTGTAACTATAGCTTGCAAGGGTTGTCAATGCTATTGAGTTATGTCTTCTCTGCAAATCATAAAAGTAGAAAGATACAAATTAGGCTTAGTTCTCTGTTGCACTGAATAAATAACCATGATTTGTTTTGATAGTTTTCACATAGAATTGTATTTTTATCCTGTTTTATAAGGATTCAATCCAGTATTTATTGAGGTTTAGAAAAACAGTGAACACGTTGTCTGTCTTCAGCGGGGACTGACAAAACCGTTTTGCCTCGTCTGGAGGTGCATGTCGTTTTTCCAGCATGATGTCAGAATACCAATTGTTTACATTGTAAAATAATTGCCTATTGCAGTGACTGGGGACATACGTTTGTCAAAATGTTTATCCGAGGTGTGAACAAAGCGCAGGAGGGTTTTGGCATAGGGTCTGGGCATGCCCAGTGAGAGCAGAATACTGACAAGGGGTGATAGCGAAGATTAACGCACTGATGGGGGGACCAGCTGGATTGCTTCCCAGGGACTGTTTGCTGGAGGTGATCCCAAGGAGGTGACTGAATAAAATAAAAGAGAGAGAAGGGCAGCCTCCTTATTGTTATTAGCCAAGCGCAGATTGGCGATCTCGTGGAACTGTCCTAGGTGTCCACTCCTGGCGCAGTGGGTGATAGATATACAGAAGTGGGTGGTGGCGCCGCAGGGTGTGGTACAGGCACTAGGCAGGAAAGAGGGGTCGGAGGACAAGGGATTGGCTTGGAACATCCTTCTGCATGATTTACAGACTTCCCCATGATTGTCTTCCTCCGTGAGGGATCACAGCATTCGATCGAGAGAGACTTTTGGACGTTTTGTAATGGATGTGGTGGGGGGGTGATCGGCCCTTTATCTGTTAGGTTGATGGGGGAGGTGGTACGGGGGAGAACCTTGGACTAAGTACAGAGACTGGGCTGGAATTGTAAGGGGTGGGGAGGGATTATTGTTGGATTGTGTTTTATTTTACAATTCACTAAAGAGATTTAAAAAAAGAACATTATATTGTATAGGATAATGGCATGTCGTTTCAACCTATACACTTTTAAATCGATGGTGGCTCTAGTTCAGATAAATATGCAATTCACCCTTTATCCCCTGTTACTTTGCAAGGTCAAATTAGATTTGCTAGCCAGCCTGTAGAAAAGAAGGTACATTAGGATCGCACACAGGGTAAATGCTCACCTTTGACATGTGGTGGGCCTGAACACTGTGAGTTGAATCCCTGCAGTGCCGACTCAGCCCTTCATCATACCAGGGCTAATACATTGACCATTATTGAGCTATAATAACTCACATAATTGTAGTTATTAGAAGGGGACGAACCCAGCATGAAGGTGAACCTCCTCATTATTGTGCTTGGTTACGAGACAAGTGGGCGATTAGATCTCGCTTACTGGTCTAGTGTTTTATACTCTGCGTTGATGCTTGGTAGACCCTTAGACAGCACATGCCCCATTGCCTTACTTTATAAGGGGAAAATAAAAGCATTGTATAGTCTTGTCTACCCATGCTTATGGCATGGACATTGGTTGTTGTTTACTGGTGGCTAGACTTCAATTGGTTGTATTATATTAATTGTATCACTAGTAATTATTGATTGTTTTAATTAGTAATTGAATCACCAGTAATTTTCTACCACTGGTACCAAAGCAGTACTACTTGTGCCAACATATGTTTCATGCACCAGCACTTCTCAGGGTAATGAAATCGATGATAAAAAAAGAATCAGAAATTCATCCAACACTTCTATGAGAGGAAACGTTCTCAATATGACTGATTCTTTACCTCTTTGGAACCTATACTAGTTGTTGAGGCTCCGTCAAGATATTTGATCTGTTCTCTCTGCACAGATGGTTCCCCATTAGAAAGTCTAAAACATTGTACTTCTATAATGTGAGATGTCCCTGATTGGATCTTCCTTAATTTTTCTCAGTATGGGTCCCAGTGAGATAACATTGAGCTTTAAAGTGTACAGTTACTCTTCCAACATTTTGTTATCTATTCTATCATTGTTAGTGGTGATTCAAACCCTGCAGCTGAATATTAAGCAAATTTGCATTATGGAGATCATTTTAAGGTTGGTGTTCCCTTTTTGCATAGAATCCTCTGTGTCTAGGAGGAGTTAGGGGTATCATGTTATGTTATGGTAAGTTGATTTATGCCATGCTCTGCTGCCATTTGTTAGCAGCATAACTGCGTGCCAGTATTTCAGCTATACCCCCTGCTTGGACTCTGTATGGGAAAAGGTGATCATTGGGGGTTGGCTGCTCCAGCCACTCAGTGATTCAGGGCACCGGGGGGTGAGGGGGGGCAAGGGGAGAATACCCCGGTCACCCCACCAACACCAGAGTTTGGTGCTGTCCACATCACTTTCACAAAAAATATAGCCCTTTAAGAGGGGTGAGGCTGTTTACTGTGCAGGCCCTTTAATGCAAGGACCGATTGGATCCTTCGAGGATGAGATTTCAAGCATCCTCTCCAACAATACAAAGGAAACCTCTCAGGTACTTATCCTAGGAGACTTCAACCTTGGTTTTAATGACCAAACGGACAACAACGCCAAAACTATCACTAATATGCTGCTAGAACAAGGATTTACCCAAAAAGTAAACCAACCAAACACATTCAAAAGGCAGAACCCTCGACTAGGTGGCTGACCTGAATTGTAACCTCTCCATTAATTCCACTTCTCCATTGCCGTGGACTGACCACCATCTGATTACCTTCACTATGGTAATAGACAAATGGACACAAACAAACACGATTATAGCCCCTCCTCGACCTACTAGGAACAAAAAAGATATCACAATGGACAGGCTCCTACCACTCATCCTGCCTTCATTGAGCCTTCTATCATCATCCACAGACCCTAATATATTAGTTGACACCTACAAAACAACTGTCTAAAGCGTTGAACTCTGTGGAACCTCTTAAACTGCGTAAATGCAAACCACAAGCACATCTAAATGCTTAGTTCACCCCACATTTAAAAGAACTTAGGCAAAAAAAAGAAAATTAGAAGCCTTATGGCGTCACACCCCATCAGTAGAAAATAAAATGAACCTGATTGAATTTGCCGACCACTACAAAAAAAGAAATAATGAACACTAAGAAAGACCTTTACAACGACAGGATTGCTAAAGCCATCTCTAACACAAAGGAGCTCTTCACCATACTACGAGAAATGGAGGCGCCCATCCCTCCAGTTGATAATATAGCTAAAGACAAAGTCTGATGCACCAACATTCAGAATGCTTTAGCCAATAAAATTGTACTCCTTCAAGGAAAGATTGCGAATAAGAAATCCTCTCTTACCAAACATGATGCTCACTCTCAGACCCCTAAAACACCAACCAATAAACCAGACCAATTTAAATTCTCAAAAGTCTCCATACTTGAAGTGGAGAAAATGATCTCCTCCCTGAAGCCATCGAGATGCCAGGGCGACAACTGCCCAGCATATGCAGCGAGAGACTTGTCACCATTTATCACCAAACTCATCAATGCATCTTTTTCAACTAATATTGTCCCAAGCAACCTGAAAGAATCCTGGGTCTTGCCTTTGCTGAAAAAACAAACTTTAGATCCAGCCATTCCAACCAACTACAGGCCCATCACGACGGTGCCCTTCATTCTAAAGATACTTGACAGAGTAGCGTACCTTCAGATACAACAATACCTGGAAACAAACCACCTCCTCGGCACTTGCCAATCCGGTTTCAGGCCACAACACGGCACCGAAACTACACTGATTGACTTGAAAACACAAATTGAGGCACTCGCAGACAAAGGGAAAAAAGCCATGCTGCTCCTCCTTGACTTGTCAGCCGCTTTTGACTTGGTGGATCACAAAATCCTTTGCAAACACCTTGCCTCAGCGGCTCACTTCTCTAAGGACGCAGTAGCATGGGTTCAATCGTTACTCAACAATAGAACTATGTGAGTCTTTTCCTCCTCAGACTCATCAGATCCTATCTCCATAGCTTGCGGCATTCCACAAGGTTCATGCGTCTCACTCACCCTGTACAATATCTTTACGAAGCCATTGTTTGACAAATTGGATAAACTGGGTGTCACCTACACTAACTATGCAGATGGCACCCAGATCCTCATACCCCTTTCTGGCAATTACATCACAGATACTGCTCTTGTGAACACAATCTACCTCCTCATTCAGGCATGGATGGCCACAAATGGCCTCTGCCTAAATGACGACAAGACTGAACTTCTAATAGTAGGTACCCCGGCCAACATTTTAAAAAACATAATAACGAATACTCCTTCAACATTGATGGCAACTCTATCAAGGTTGTAAAGGAAGTAAAAATGCTTGGATTCTACCTTGACTCCACCCTCACCATGAGCAAACAAGTCAACTCCTTAGCGTCCACATCAGCATATACATGCAAATTAATCAGGGCCTGCAGACCTTATCTATCCCCAACTAGCTGCATTACCCTTGCAAATGCCCTCATACTTTTCAAGATTGGACTATTGTAATGCTCTCTACGTGGGGGCTAACAAGTACATCTTAAACAAAATCCAACCGTTACAAAATAACGCCCTAAGAACGGCCCTAAATATCCCAAATAAAGATCACATATCTGTGATTAGAAGACAAAACCACTGGCTGTCAATTAAAGACAGAATTCTGCTAAAAACGACTTCCTTGACCCACAAATGCCTCAATAATGCTGCACCACGGTACCTTTGCGACCGGAAAGCCAAGAAAACTACCAATCGCCTGACTAGGTCCTCCAACTCGTGCTGCCTCAGCGTACCGCGTTTCAACCTAGCCAAATCTGGTGGCAGAAGCTTCCCAGTCTTGGCAGCCCAAACATGAAACTCACTCCCCTACTCACTCCGGACTGATCAAACCTACCCTAGTTTCAGACGCAACATACAGAAATGGATCAGAACCAGTGACGCTCACCCCACAACTTGGTGTTAAATAACCTACTAAGCTAGTATCTGCCATCATATAAGTTTGCAATTGAAATTGCACCTTATATTGCTCTCTGTAATGTAATTGTATATATTGTAATGTAACTGTATATATCTTTAATTGTTCACCTGCAACCTGTGAACCATAATTTGTGAAATGTAAGTATGGCCATCCCTGTACTGGTAATACTATGACTGTAATTCTATTTATCATCAAGTCTAAAGTCTCCTTGTACTGCTTGCGCCCAGATCCCGTCGGGTTTGGTGCGCCATATAAAAACAATAAACAAACAAAGAAGGGTAGCAGTGCAGAAATAGCCTAAATTCTAACCACGTGAAATGTGATTTCGCCTGCACAGCAGGGCCCTGGAGCAGGGTTACCTAGTAAGTCACACTTACCATAGAAGCCGCTGTTGGGTGATGCTAAAAGTGCAGGTTCTTTTGTAGTGCCTCAGTGCTCCAGCGAAGGGATCCAAAATTGCAGACCAGCTTTTGGAAACCCCAGTGCAGAGAACATGCGATTCTCTGTACTTCTCAATTAGACATCCTGTGGTGCAACCTATATTTGAAAGCAGCCAATCCTGCAACAATAGAAGAAATCACACTCCACTGCAAACTCTCACGAGAAGCCTGGCCTAGAGGGAGGGGTCAGAGACATATATAAGAAATCTCTAGCAGTGTAGAGGGAATGCAGTTTGTAGAAAATAAAGGAGCGGCTTGGTGACAGTTGGAAAAGGGAGAGGAAAGAGGAGCAATAGATTTTGGAGATTGCAGAAGAATTGGAAGAGGAGGACAGAGGCATATCTGAGGAGTAGTCTTTGTTTGTGAAAGGGTAGCAGAAGAGGAAGAGAGGGGGGAATTAGACCTGAGGAGGTGGTGATGGTTAAAGGAGGCAAAGGAGAAAGAAGGAAGACCAGATGAGGAGATGGTGGTAAAAGTAGGATTAGAAGAGGAGTAGGAAGGAGGAAGGCCCCAAGGGAGAGGTGGAGGTGAAAGGAGTAGAGTAAAAGCAGTTGATAATCCGACTGGAGGAAAATGTGACACCAGAAGAGGCAAAGATTTGGCAGGAAGCCTGGAAGGTGACTTAAGGTTCTGTGTAATATTTCTGCTTTTAGAAGGCCCCACATGAAAAAGACAGATTTATTTTGGCTGTTTTCGTGTGACTTTCAAAATTGGACATATCGCACTACTTGGGTGGGTGGGGGGGGGGTGTTATCATTCTCATCTCCCCTCTTCTGGCCACGGCTGGGCTTGTCAAGCCCTGGGCGCACTCGTGTGCGGCAGAGGTGTGACTTTTTGATTTAGAAAGACCGCTTGGCACGGTCTCCAAGCAGTCTTTTTAAATCAGTCATTTTTTTATTCTATTTTTTTAAAACACTTTTTTCACATGCCCTCGACTTGAGAGGTACATTCGCACCTAAAGCATACAAGTGGTGAGAGACTGATGGGAGGAGGTAACAGGGTCATGGTGAAGCATTGAGGATGTGGTTGAGGAGCCAGGGGTGGGCCAGTGTTCTGAAGCTAGGGTTCAGAAGGTCCCTTTGTGGGGATCCTTATGTCAACATAGCAAAGATGAGATTTGGGGTGGGGTAAAAGGCCCACCTGTCTAAGACCTTGAGAGAAGGGAGTTCTCCAGGCGCTTGTTTGGACATCCTGAATTGGCACATTCAGCCAAGGAAATCCTATTGGACTTCTGTCAAGGAAACCAGCCTGCCAGCGGACAGTCAGCGGTCATCCCTTGGTATCTGGACCCATTACCGCTGAAACGGTGACTTGATCTTATCGATTGATACTCATCGGGATCGGATTGGGTTTAATCTCATAAAAGCAGCCTATTTTTCCATCATCTCGGGTCTTCCTTGGCTACTGTTGCATAACCCTTACATTAACAGGACTTCCGGCATCTTGTTTTTGGGGTCTGAATACTGTGTTTCACTGTCTCCTTACATGCGCCTCTGTTGGACCTGTTCATACCACTTCCAAACTTTTCCTAGATCCTACGCAACCCACTGTTAACCACCTCCAACTCGTCCCAATAATTCCACAAGTTATTCATGGAAACCATAGAAAACCAATTGTTCCCCATCATCCAGATGACTTGTTCAATTGAGCTACTTCCTGATGCACATGTACCTTTTGGATGGATATACATCCTCTCTGAGCCCGAAAAGAAGGCCTCGTATGACTACTTACAGCATATACATACAAAAGGTCAATGCCCACATTTTTTGTTAATGGTGTGCTTGCGTTATAATAAGGCAGAGATACATTTAAAGAAAGCAGTGAAACACAAGCTACCCCTGTCGCCTGTGAATGTTCACAATTTATGTCCACCACTTATTGATACCTAAATAGTAGCATCATTCTGAATACGCTAGGGATCACCCAGACTCAGGATTTAAAGTGTTTTTGTCACATAAAAAACAGTCAAATATTTATTTTTGTAATGAAAGGTCTCTTCATTTTAGAAATTCGTACATAAACAAAACAAGTATACATCACAGTACAGATTGTAAAAATTATACATTACAAGAGTTTTATAAAGAACCTCATTTCTTTTTGCATTTCATTTGGTCATACTTTTGCATTTATTTTCAAAAGGGCTTATTAGCCTAAGTATACTCAATGCAACTTGGTCATTTTTTGAGAACCAAAGTGTCTTAGGGATGTTGTGTCGACGCGTTTCAGCCTTTTTCCATGGAATAAACCCCATCCTAGAGAAGGTTTTTCTGGTGGCCTTCCTCAGGACAGATGTTATTATTGGTTTCTTGTAGTTCTTAGATCTTTTAACCCTTAGTTCTTCCTAAACACAGATAATAAAAGAAACACACAAACTCTGAGTCAGTGTAGTGATCAGTCTCGATAAAAAAACTATCAAAAAAGTAGGCCTGGACTACTGACCTTATTTCAGTAGAATCTGGAACATGGACATCAGGAAAAAGTTCATATTAGTGGAACCGTACATTTTTGGTCTGTTGGAAAAACATACAGATAGTTTGTTGTAAATGGAACTAAATCTCTAATCATGATGGTAGTGTCAATCGTTGGAGTTCAACGCACATACCTGTAGTGCAAACTGATGCTAGAAAATGTAGGAGGGGGCGCGCATTTTTGCGTTGTCTTCTGTGCAAAACCTACAGATGGAGACAAAATGGGAGGGATGCTGTGTGATCGTGATGGTGTGATTGCAATTATCATAATGAACACAATCAATATATCTAGGGAGGATATTGGCAAGTAATTGTCATATGCTATATCGGTATGATCTTGGCATAGTTTGATATGCGACATACGATCAAATACTGGAGACAACCCACTTTAAATCCTGAGTCTGGGTGATCCCTAGCGTATTCAGAATGATGCTACTATTTAGGTGTCAATAAGTGGTGGACATAAATTGTGAAAATTCACAGGCGACAGGGGTAGCTTGTGTTTCATTGCTTTCTTTAAATGACTACTTACAGTCCCACTTAAGCGATGGCCTCATCACAGTATTAAAATCGCCAGCCGGTGCATCATTATTTTTTTCCTTCCAAAAAAAGAATGTACGGAACTAAGGCGATGCCTGGATTATAGAGTTCTCAACAAGGTCACCCTATTCCTCTCATTACAGACATTCTTGAGGCGTTTCACAGGGCCACCATCTTCTCAAAATTGGGCCTTAGACGCGCCTACCACTTATCCGCATATAGTCGGGGGATGAGTGGAAGCTGGCCTTCCGTATAGCCTTTGGACACTATGAGTACAGACTCATGCCATTTGGCCTCGCTAATGCTCTGTCCCTGTTTCAAAGTTTCATGGACAAGATGGTTGCATACTTCTACTTCATTGCATCGTTATCTATCTAGATGACATCGTGGTATTCTCTACGGACCTGACCAAACATGATGTTCACGTGAAGAGTGTCCTACAGCGACTTAGTTCTAACCACCCGCGAGCCAAACCGGAGAAATGTCTTTTTCACCAAACGTCCATTCCCTATCTGGGATATATCCTATCAGCCGTAGGTATTGCGGTGGATCAATGCAAGGTTGCTGCAATCAGAGATCGGTCAGCCCCTTGGTCCATTAAGCAGTTGCAACGTTTCTTAGGAGCGGCCACCTTTTTATATAGAAAGTTCACATCCAACTATTACAACAAGATCCATTCCTTGACCAACCTGCTGAAGAAAGGAGTGCACTTCAAACTGGCTTACATGCAAGCAAGGAATTACTATCAATACTCAATACATCTAAAGCCCAGTATTATGCCAATCGTTTTCTAAATGCGCCATGTTCCTCCAAGGAGCTCTTTCTGGTGGCTAAAGAGCTGTCTTTCCCTGCTCAGCCTCCCTCTGCGACAATCCGCATCCAAGTCCAATGTGATCTTATTGCCTCTTTCTTCCAAGAAAAGATTCGCACTATCAGAGATAAGATCAGTGTGGAAATATCCGCCTCTCTTAATAGCCTTAATTCTCCTAACTGCTGGACCAAACACTGTCCTAGTATCTTTAGTTTTGTGACAGTCACTGAAACTATGGTTACTAAGGCTCTTTCTAAACTGAAATCTGCCTCTCCCATTGATCCTATCCCTCTTCACATCCTTCAGGATCTCTTTGGGAATTTTGTTCCCCTCCTCACAGAAGCACTTGATCATTCCCGTACCACAGGATTTATCCCAAAAGCAATTAAATATGTAGCGGTTTTGCCGCTGCTGAAATGAAACCAGCTCGATCCAGCAGCAGTGGAAAATTATCACCCAATTTCTTTATTCCCTGCAATGGCAAAACTGTTAGAATCCATTATCACACCCCAGCTCTCGGACTACTTTGAGGCCAATAATATTCTCCATCCTCTGCAGGCAGGCTTCCGTCCAGGGATGGGTACAGAATCTATGATGATTGCCCTTCATGATGATCTAGCAGGGTTACAAGACCGCAGAGGGACGAGTGTGCCTATCTTCTCTATCTCTCCGGGTGTCCCCCTGAAGTGGTTTTCATCCTTTTTTTTTCTGACCGTACTCGGGTGGTGTCTCTTCCCCCCCCCCCTTTCACCTCTCCTCCTATCCAACCTTTTTATTTACTTAAATAGCTAATTTTGAAAACTCTTTACAAAGTTGTCCGCCTCACATTTCCGACCCCTCACACATACTTTAAACACACTAGTTATGGGGTTAACATCTGCTAACAATAATATAAATAAAAGAGGAGCTACAGAGCATCCTTGCTTTAACCCTTCTGTTTGTGATAAAATCAGCTGAAAAAGTCGCTTCTTTGGATCACCCAACTGCAGCATGAGTGTTCATTTAACATCTTGTTTATTAGTTGTAGTAATCCTGAAAGGACCTTCGAGGCCTTCTATCTTCTTATCGACAGACCAGAAAGGCTCCATACAACCTACACCCTCTGACAGAGGAGTACTTTTCACATGGAGTATTTAGAATGAAACAATGATCAATAGTCGAAAACCCCTTCCTGAACCCTGCTTGTGAGGCTTGCAAAACATTATTTGAGCACACCCACTCCTCCAGTCTCATAATCGGGCACTTATTAAAAATCATACTCGTTCTTTCTAAAAGAAAATGGGATGGTAGCAATGTGGATCATTAACACAGCCCTTTTATAAAATGTGGACTATTATGGCGCTTTTCTAGGAGCTCGGGATTTCTCCGGACCAAATGATAGCCTTAAAGGATAGTTCCGGGACTTTTTTTTTATTGTCCCTACGGTTCGGCCATGTGTTTTTAAGCATAAATCGGTAGATCGTAGAAAACTTTCCTATGGACCTTACCCGACTTTTCGTCCATTAACGCACTCGAAATCAGCCGCCATTTTCTGATAATCCTATCATTTCCACCCATCGCCCTGGCTCACCTGCTTTTGCGGCACTAAATCAAATCCCCCGCCCCTGAGCCTGACATCAGCAGACGCGTACCACCCATTTCCCAACGCCAAAGCACGTTTCGTGTCAACAATCGCTGCGCCTCAGCTAATGAAGTGTCGCCATGGAAATGGCAGGACGCCTCTTTCCTCAATAAGTATAAATACACCGTTTCACAACACACAGCAGCAGATTTTCGATTCCATTATTCTCTCTGTGTTACTTTGAGTATTCTGTGACTCGTTTCTGTGCTCTGGTCAGCTACCTTCGCCGCTTCTAGGCCTTGTGAACACCTGTACCATCTCTGTAAATTATTTTACTTTCTTTACCACACAATGGCTACAATTATGCCGTATATGTACGAGCCCGAGTACACCGAGGAAGAACTACTGGAAAGGCAAGCACGCGAAAACGATGGGGATTCGGACGGCAGTTGGGAGGACCAGTCAACGGATGAAGAGCCTGGACCATGTCGCATGGACGGCGTCTCCACCTGGTGCACGTGCAATCGGTGCAAGCTAATGCCAACTGAGGAGGAGAACTGCTGCTGCCGTGAAAATTACGGGTGCTTGGCCTACATTTCGGAAGGTGCGCCAAGTCCGCAATGCATCACCGAGCTGCCAGAGTTCAGGGAAGCCTGCCTCTCTCGGACCGTGTTGAGGATGATGATGGTGCTTATGCACGAACTTCGCGGCACTGTTCGTCCGCGTAATCCGAGTAACGAGTAAGTATACTCTGGTTGTGATGTCAGTGATGCCACTACTATTTCATGGTCGTCTCCCACATATAAAATTACATCTACATATAATTCGAATGCATGTAAATTGGTTCCATATTGTGCATTTTCTAGATCGAATTTTTTTCAAAGCAGAATGACATTTTTTACCTGAATCGACAGTGATAAGAAAGTTTTGTCATTTTAATACAGTTTGCATCTTTCATTTTCACAGGTGGTACAGGCTGGTGGCCTATCGTTGCTTCACTTGGTGGCTTCACGGGAGGCTCGGACACCGCGTTCGGAGAGTAATACCTGCCTGTGCGGTACTTGCCATTAGACAACATTTCCCCAGCGACAGTGGACAATACCGCGGATTTTCCCTAGATGTGCTGCAACCGGAACTTTACAATGTGTAATGTTTATTATTTATGTTCAATTGAAATTAAGATCTAAAATAAAACCCAACATATATTTTAACAATGGTTGTTTTGATTTTTTAAATGAATCTAGTGTGTCTCCATTGAATAGTCTTCCTGTGCCTTGTCTTGTCACACCACATGTCTCCGGCCAGCATCCTCCCTCACGCTGGCCGCCCACCTTCAATCCACATAACTGTTGAACCCATATGCAGCAGACATACATATGTTATTTTGCGGGTTGGCATCAAGCCTCCCGGCCTTGCCTCCTCCCCCAAAAATACTTACCACAACACTTTGTACAAGCGTTGGCAATAAAAGGGCGTTGGATTTTATTGATACAAAACATGGTTATAGGTAAATAATCAATATAGTTGATCATAATAAATCATCCTTTTGGGCACCGGGTACAGAGATGACCCCCTCTGGCCCCTGCCGCCTTGCCACCACGGGACAGCCTGCTGCTGACTAACTGCCTAGGCATCCAGGGTCTCCAGGGTGAACTGCACCCATATATTCTCCTGGGAGGGTGAGGTATTTATAAACTCACCCCCCTGCCTTCCATGTACTAGATCCTGCAGCCTGCCTCTTACATGCAGTTAGATGGCCTCTCCTTGGTGAGGCCCTGCGGCAAACGAGTCTTGTCTGCACGACCACCGCCCCAATCCACCCCCCCGCCCTATCAAAGGCAGTTCGCACCGGGGTACTTGTGCTGGCAAGTGGAGCTGTCAGGGAGCGATAAAGGTCAAGAGGTGCCAAAGACCATGTACACTTCAAAGTGGTCTATAGAGCATGGGTTGTTGTTCCCATGTCTACCTCCAGACCCCGTGTCTCCTGCCAAGCATCCCCCCTCACGCTGGACGCCCCCCTGCAATCCACATAAGTGTGTCTCCATTCACGAGTCTTCCTGTATCTTGTCTGCACGACCACCGCCCCAATCCACCCCCCGCCCTATCAAAGGCAGTTCGCACCGGGATACTTGTGCTGGCAAGTGGAGCTGTCAGGGAGCGATAAAGGCCAAGAGGTGCCAAAGACCATGTACACTTCAAAGTGGTCTATAGAGCATGGGTTGTTGTTCCCATGTCTACCTCCAGACCCCGTGTCTCCTGCCAAGCATCCCCCCTCACGCTGGACGCCCCCCTGCAAACCGCATAATGCCACGACATATACACGTCATTCATTCACAAACACACCCCTGTTTCGAATTCTTTATAACCCACTTCATATTTCTAATGAGAACTTCTTTGCGCTTTGCTAGTCAACCCGTGAAGGTGCTGGTTATCTGCTCTTCGTCTCTGTGAACTTCCGTGACCACTTCGAGGAAACTCGTCAGTTTGCAACCTGTGAACTGCTCCCTGTTCTACGACAAGAAACTACTCTGATCCCTGCATCTAACTGTTTGTTCGTCAAGGTAAGGCCATGTACCATAATCATTTTGCGTCCAATTTCTTTTCGTTCAAGACAGTACATGCAAGGAACTAGTCACATGTTCTGAGTTTAGTCAAATTATTTTTCTATTTTTTTAAAGTTATTCAAATACTTATCCGCATGTGAATAACGTGTATAGTTCCAAGAACCAAAACGAACCTTGCATTGAACCTTTTATGTGTCATTTAATTTTTTAACACATTGGTATTCATAGAGAATTGTTGATCTTTACTTTTCAGAACTTTCCACAATGCCTGCCTGTTCCATTGGCGGTTGCCCTTCGAAGACCCATAATAAATCTGAAGGTACTATAATGCATGTTTTCCCTAAGACAATCGATCAGATAAGAGAATGGGTCCGATATTGCTGATATCCACCGTCTGAGGTTGAAAGTAGAGTCCTAGAAGTCTTTGCGGACAAGAGGGGTGATCGATACCGCATCTGCAGCAGGCACTTTAGCTCAGACATGTACTCCACATCATTGCTAATAAAGAAGAACACGCCGCGAGCGAGGCGAAAATTGCTCTCAACCGCTATTCCCACTCTATTTGTCCACATCCCTCCACTGGTGAGTCAAGTTTACGTATTTATCTCTCGGCCTTGCGGTAGTGTGTAGCATTAGCTAACAATAATTTCCCCATTTATGTATCCACTCAATATGAAGGCGGAAGATTCTCCATCCGTGTCGTTATTGCAGTCATCAGCCACTTCAAGCGCCTATCGGGTAATCTTACTTGGCTATTCTGCCACTGACTTGTTTTAGGCATGTAAATCAATAGTTTTAATTTATCGTGTAATTATTTTACCTAATGGTACACCCTTGTACTCGTCTTCTAGTCTTTGTTTTCAGTTATAATTATTGTTATCCAAAATAATGCAAGTACTGTCTTTCAGGGAAATGCTGAGGAGTCCAACGTATTGACGACAACCGTGTAACGCTCACCTGATTCCCGTAGAGGCGCCGGTCTTGACTGGGCGTATACCGTATCTGCAAAGGTGATGTGTAACACACGGCTGGCTCTTTGGGCTGGACCTCTGTGCACCGTATGTCTGACTTGAAGGGTAAGATGTCTGCAGATAGAAAATATGGGATTAAGGAACTGGGTTATTGAATGTCTCTCTCTTCTTCCCTTTCTCTTCTCCTGTAGAACCCCAAAGGTTAACGCTCTCACCTTAGGTAAGTGAACGCCATGCTCTCCATCTGCCTCGGGGCAGGGTGCTGTAGCCAGTTTCTTCACTGGATAAGGGGAGCAGGCCTCTTGACTTCAGAGGACTGCTGTCCGTCGTTTACTGCACGAACGGTAAGTTTCGAGTAATTCTAATGTCTTTAAAGTCTTTAGTAATGATGTTTTTTGTTTTGCAGGGTTCCGGCGATGGCGGATGACGGGCTGAAGTGAGTTGAAGATGGAGCCCGTGTGATGAATAGAAGCGCCTGGAAGCACGTAAGTAAGCGCTTGTTGCCTGCTTCACGATGCGCTCTAACTGTCTTTTTATTTTGCAGGTACAAGTTCGGAGCGGCTGCAGGGTGCCGGAATACCCACTGGGTTAGATGTGGAAAGGAGTAATGGCACGTGAGTATTAAAGTTCCCCAATGTCTTTAAACGCACCTTGTTTTGTCTTTCAGATGCGGGATGCAGCGCCGAAGGCCTCCGGAGCGTGCGAAGAGTTGGTAAGCTTTTGTCTTTCAGATGCCGGAATGCAGCGCGAGGCGTTGGTGACAGCCGATGGACCAGGTAAGTGAAGAGCTGTCACTGAAGACCGTAATGCTAACCTATTCTTTCTTGTCTTTATGGGTGTTGCTGAAGACTGGATTCAGGATGGTAAGCCTTTTTCCTTAGGCCCAGGATCAGATGCAGAAGACACGATGAGCGTTCTGCTGCAGAGGATGCAGAATAACGCAAAGCAAGATTCATCCATCGGGTGTGGTTTAAATAGCCTCCTGTAGTGCTTAGGTGTCTCCTTCCACAGCCACGCCTAGGTAAGAAAAGAGTTCCTGCTTTCCAGAAGAGTTCCAGTGTTCTGAATCTAGGGAGTGGCTCCTGCCCCACCCAACAGGAAAAGTAGTTCCAAACAGAAGAGGATCAGAGGCTCAACTGGCAGGCAAGTAAGCAGCATGGTCTGCTGCAGGTAAGTCCACCCAAGCATTATGAGCCCGGGTCTTCCAGCGCGGGGACTGGGCATATTTATGAGCCTGGTGCCACTGGCGCCAGGACTGGGTCCAAAAGGTCCCAATTGGGACTGGTTGGCACTCGGAACCTGGGTTATGGATCTGCTTCCAAGGGAGTTGGGAAAACCCTGACCTTTTGGAAGCAGAGATCATGACAGTACCCCCCCTCAAGGCCCCTCCCAAACCGTGCTTCTCCGGGGGTTTTGGCTTGTCAGGAAATGTTCGGTGAAATCTTTTGATTAGGCGAGGAGCGTGGACATATTCAGCAGGTTCCCAGGATCTCTCTTGGGGGCCGTAGCCTTTCCAGTCAATTAGGTAAAATAGTTTAGATTTGGAGATCTTGGAGTCCAGAATGCTTTTGACTTCAAACTCGAGTTCTCCATCAACTAGGATAGGTTTTGGAGATTTAGTTAGTCGGGTTTGAGGTTGCACGGGTTTTAATAGAGAGACGTGGAAGACCGGATGTATCTTCATGTGCGGGGGCAAGTCCAACTTGACCGCTACTGGGTTTACTATGGTAGTGATGGAATAGGGACCAAGGTATCTTGGGTTGAATGTGCGTGGCCCTTTTAGAGGCAGATATTTGGTGGATAACCAGACTTGATCCCCTACTTGATATTGAGGGGCTTCCTTCCGATGTTGATCTGCTCCTTTCTTGTATTGTTCTTTAGCCCTTTGAAGGTGAGAAACAGCTTCCTTAAAGACTTGGGTGATTGTAGAATGCAGGTAGTCTACTGCTGGTGTTTCAAGATCTTGGAGGGGATCCAACTCCGAGGTTCGAGGGTGACTGCCGTACAAAAGAAAAAACGGGGTTTTCCCAGTTCCCGAATGGACAGAGTTATTGTAGGCATATTCGGCTATCCAAAGGATGTCTTTCCAAGTTTTTTCAGTTTGTTGCAGCATGCAGCGTAAATACTGTTCCAGAGTTTGATTGGTCCTCTCGGTTTGTCCGTCGGTCTGAGGGTGGTGACTGGTCGATAGTCTCACATCAATTTGAGCCGACCGACAGCAACTTCGCCAAAAATGAGAAATAAATTGACTACCTCGATCCGAAATTAGAACCGAAGGAAAACCGTGCAGTCGGACGATGTTTTCGAGAAATTCTCGGGCCAGAGTTGCTGCTGTTGGCAAGCCTTTCAGCGGAATGAAATGCGCCATCTTGGAGAATAAGTCCACGATTACTAGAATCGTATTGTATCCGGAGCATGGAGTAGATCGGTGATGAAGTCCATAGAAAGCGTATGCCAAGGGCGAGGTGGGATGTCAATAGGGCGTAAGAGGCCTGCTGGTCTTTCCTTTTGACTCTTGTTTTGGGCGCATACTCCACAGGACATTATAAAGTCTCTGATATCTTTTTTCCAAGACGGCCACCAGAAGTAGCGCTTGATCTTTTCTGAGGTCTTGGCCATACCGGGATGTCCTTCCATTAAAGAATCGTGATAACAAGAGATTACTTTTTTCTGTAAATCTGTGCTGGGTAGGTATAATCGTTCTTGGAAATACAATAAGTTGTCCTTTACTGCAAAGTCCTTTCCCTGCAGATGCCAATTCTGTATGTCTGCTGGAGTTACAATTTGCCTGGCCTTATCCTTAACTTCCTCTATGGATTCCGTGGCGATTACACCCAGAATTCTTTGTTCGGGAATGATTGGTACAGGTTTAGGGTTGATCAAGTGTTCTTCCACTCCCATCCGAGAAAGGGCATCAGCTTTACCGTTCTTTGTACCAGGTCGATAGGTAATTATGAAGTCAAACTCGGCAAAGAATAATGCCCAACGGAGTTGTCTAGAGGATTGGGCTTTTGCGGTTTTCAAATATTGCAGGTTTCGGTGATCCGTAATCACAGTAACGGTGTGTCGGGCCCCCAGCAGATAATGCCGCCAAGCCTTAAAGGCAGACTTGATAGCCAGAAGTTCCTTGTCAGTAATCGTGTAATTGATTTCAGGAGGCGAGAATTTGCGGGACCAAAATGCCACGGGATGCAACTGATTGGTTACCGGGTCCTTTTGTGATAGAACTGCCCCCATGGCAAGGCTTGAAGCATCAGTTTCCACGATGTAGGGGAGTTCGGGGCGAGGGTGTTTTAAGATTGGTGCAGAGATAAATTTAGTCTTCAAATCCTGGAAAGCTTGTTCCGCCTCTGTGGACCATTCAAAACGTTTGTTTTTCTTTAACAAGGCAGTGATGGGCTGGACTATTCGAGAGAATTCGGGGATAAACCTGCGGTAAAAGTTAGCGAAGCCTAACATGCTTTGCACACCTTTTACGGAGGATGGTGATGGCCATTTGAGAACTGCATCGACCTTCTTTGAATCCATACGCACTCCGCCAGGTGATAATATGAATCCCAAGAATTCAACTTCAGTCACGTTGAAAACACATTTTTCCAACTTAGCGAAAAGTTTGTGTTGACGCAATCTTTCGAGGACCATTTTCACGTGTTTCCGATGTTCAGATTCAGATGAAGAATAAACGAGGATGTTGTCAATGTAAACAACAACACACACATCTATGAGCTCTCTGAGGACATCGTTCATAAAATATTGAAAGGCGGCCGGGGCATTGCAAAGTCCGAAGGGCATGACCTGATATTCAAATAGCCCATACTTGGTGCGGAAGGCCGTCTTCCATTCATCGCCCTCTTTTACTCGTACCAAGTGGTAAGCTCCTCTAAGATCCAGCTTTGTATATATGCATGCTTTTCTGACTTGGTCCAGGAGTTCAGGGATCAAAGGTAACGGATATGTATTCTTAACGGTGATCTGGTTCAGGGAGCGATAATTTATACAAGTTCTAAGGTCTCCTTCCTTTTTTGGAACGAAGAACAAAGCTGAAGAAGCAGGGGACTTGGAAGGACGAATAAACCCATTTGCCAGGTATTGATCCAGGTATTGTCGAAGGTGAAGGTTCTCGGGCTCGGTGAGGGCATAAATTCTACTACAAGGAGGAGTAGATCCAGGTATCAGGTCTATCTGGCAGTCATAAGACCTTTGAGGAGGTAGAGAGTTAGCCTGATCCTTCCGGAAAACATCTTGGTATTCTAGGTATTCGGGAGGTAACTGGGGAGTCTCTGAAGAAATTGCTGCCAGTGCAACACCAGGTGGAGGGTGACAAGTAGAGACACATTCTGGAAACTGGACCGTTCTTGCTCGCCAATCGATCAGAGGATTGTGTTTCTCTAACCAAGGTATTCCTAGAATAACCTGAAACTGAGGGGCCTTGATCACATCGAACACGATCTTCTCATGGTGTCCATCTTGACTTACTAGCGTCACCTCTTGAGTGGTATGCGTTACTGGCCCGGAGGCTATCTCCGTACCATCCACCGTAGTAATGACGTCCTTTACAGCCTTGGGACAAAGAGTTAGATTCATCCTCAAAACCATTTCATGATCCACATAATTGCCGATGGCACCGCTGTCGACGTAAGCTTCAATTGCATGTAATCGATCCGGATTATCAGGGCTAATGAGGACCATAGGTATCACGAAATGCGAGGTCACGGAACTGGTTTTCACGCTCGGCAAGAGGACCTCTATTCTTGTCGGGCGAGGTCGTTTCCCTGCTCAGAGTTTGTAACTTTGGTAACTGCAGCTCCTACTGCCTTCTTGGCAGGTTTCACCGCACAGTCTCGAAGAAAGTGCCCTGAGTTTCCGCAATAGAGGCATAATTGCAACTGTTTTCTCCTTTCCCGCTCCTTTTGTGTTAGAGGACCTTTCAGACCACCTATTTGCATGGGTTCCCCGGAGTCTACTCCTTTGGAAGGAGTTGGCGGTTTGGAAAATACTCGAGCATCAAACTTGGAACGATCGGCCTTCCTGTTCTGCAGTCTGTGATCTATTTGAACAACTAAGTCTATATAGTCCGAACAATCTTGTGGGGGATTCACTACTTGGGCTAACACATCTTTGAGCTCTCCACGTAGACCTCTATAAAACAGCGTAATCCTTTTGTCCTCAGGCCATTGAGTTTCCACTATCAGTCTGTTGAAAGACGCAATATAAGCCAAAAGGTCTTGATTACCTTGTCGCAACGAAAGAAGCTCATTGTCCAAGGCCTGCCCCTGTGAATGTCTTGCGAACAGTTTTTCCATACTGAGCTGAAAAGCTTGAAAATCATGGAGGACCGGATCATCTTGATTTACTAGAGGGATCGACCAGTCTGCCGCATTGCCACTAAGGTACGAAAGCACGAAAGCTACTTTAGCTTGATCAGTTGGAAAGGCTGCTGGCCGGCATAAGAAATGCAACCGGCACTGATTGATAAATACTGCAAACCTCTTTGGGTCACCAGAAAATCGTTCGGGCGGAGCCAGAGGTACATTCCCAGGTAGGTTGATCTGCACTGGATTCATAGAGGATGTAGAAGGAAGATTTCCCCCAGATGCGGGTAACGGGGTCTGCCCGGCTTGTGACTGTAGCAATTGTCTAGCGAGATCATCTGTTCGCTCCTTGGAAATAATCAGTTCCCTTCTTAGAGCGTTCGTTTCCTGACGGGCTGCATGCACTTCTGCCCTTAGTTCCCCAAGTAACTGGGCTAGCTGGTCGGTATCCGAGGTTTCCATAGCGCCTGGACGGGAGTATTGTGGAAGGCTTTGCGTTCTGTAACGCTCACCTGATTCCCGTAGAGGCGCCGGTCTTGACTGGGCGTATACCGTATCTGCAAAGGTGATGTGTAACACACGGCTGGCTCTTTGGGCTGGACCTCTGTGCACTGTATGTCTGACTTGAAGGGTAAGATGTCTGCAGATAGAAAATATGGGATTAAGGAACTGGGTTATTGAATGTCTCTCTCTTCTTCCCTTTCTCTTCTCCTGTAGAACCCCAAAGGTTAACGCTCTCACCTTAGGTAAGTGAACGCCGTGCTCTCCATCTGCCTCGGGGCAGGGTGCTGTAGCCAGTTTCTTCACTGGATAAGGGGAGCAGGCCTCTTGACTTCAGAGGACTGCTGTCCGTCGTTTACTGCACGAACGGTAAGTTTCGAGTAATTCCAATGTCTTTAAAGTCTTTAGCAATGATGTTTCTTGTTTTGCAGGGTTCCGGCGATGGCGGATGCCGGGCTGAAGTGAGTTCAAGATGGAGCCCGTGTGATGAATAGAAGCGCCTGGAAGCACGTAAGTAAGCGCTTGTTGCCTGCTTCACGATGCGCTCTAACTGTCTTTTTATTTTGCAGGTACAAGTTCGGAGCGGCTGCAGGGTGCCGGAATACCCACTGGGTTAGATGTGGAAAGGAGTAATGGCACGTGAGTATTAAAGTTCCCCAATGTCTTTAAACGCACCTTGTTTTGTCTTTCAGATGCGGGATGCAGCGCCGAAGGCCTCCGGAGCGTGCAAAGAGTTGGTAAGCTTTTGTCTTTCAGATGCCGGAATGCAGTGTGAAGACCTCCGGAGCGCACGAAGAGTAGGTAAGCCTTTGTCTTTCAGATGCCGGAATGCAGCGCGAGGCGTTGGTGACAGCCGATGGACCAGGTAAGTGAAGAGCTGTCACTGAAGACCATAATGCTAACCTGTTCTTTCTTGTCTTTATAGGTGTTGCTGAAGACTGGATTCAGGATGGTAAGCCTTTTTCCTTAGGCCCAGGATCAGATGCAGAAGACACGATGAGCGTTCTGCTGCAGAGGATGCAGAATAACGCAAAGCAAGATTCATCCATCGGGTGTGGTTTAAATAGCCTCCTGTAGTGCTTAGGTGTCTCCTTCCACAGCCACGCCTAGGTAAGAAAAGAGTTCCTGCTTTCCAGAAGAGTTCCAGTGTTCTGAATCTAGGGAGTGGCTCCTGCCCCACCCAACAGGAAAAGTAGTTCCAAACAGAAGAGGATCAGAGGCTCAACTGGCAGGCAAGTAAGCAGCATGGTCTGCTGCAGGTAAGTCCACCCAAGCATTATGAGCCCGGCGCTTCCAGCGCTGGGACTGGGCATATTTATGAGCCTGGTGCCACTGGCGCCAGGACTGGGTCCAAAAGGTCCCAATTGGGACTGGTTGGCACTCGGAACCTGGGTTATGGATCTGCTTCCAAGGGAGTTGGGAAAACCCTGACCTTTTGGAAGCAGAGATCATGACAAACCGTTGATGTCACTCAGATGCTCGAGGTACGTTTCCGGACTGTTCCATCAATGGAGATCATCAGATCTTGCATTCTTGTAGCGTGATTGTTACACACAATGTTTCTTTCGGTTTTAGCCATTGATATGTCCTTCTGTCGTCGCCCTCCTATGTGTCTTCTTTTTTCAATATTGTGTTCATTACTAATGAAAGTCCTATGTTTCAGGGAGTCGATGGAGCATTAGTCCAAGAAGAAGGGGGAGCATGCAGTTACGGGTCGGCGCAACAGCTTGCAGAAGTGTGCACCGCAGTTACATCGTCCCTTGATGTTCTTATGCATTTCGAGGTATGGATACTGACAGTTCGATCAAGCGAAATCATATGACGTGATTACATCCGCTATACTTCCTTCTTTATTAACGCAAGTACTATGTTTCAGGGAGATGACGGAGCTTCTTCTACAAGAACATCACCCCTAGTAGTTGATGCAGATCTCTGGGTGGTGACACTTCCAACGATCGAGCAAATGGAATCATATTTACATATCCATTATTTATTTTAGACAACTGATCATTTGTGCAGGTCTATTTAGATGAGCCGTTGACGCCTGCACAAAGTTTATGTTCTTTTTAACAAAATAGAAAACCATACTAATGCAATTACTGTGTTTCAGGGAGTTACTGAAGCATCATCTTCAATAATATCATCAATGGAAGTCTATGAGGAGCCCGAGGTATGGATCTTGACAGTTCCATCTAACTAGATCAACAATGCGTGAATAATTGTCGGTTGAATGTTCTACACAAAGCGTTCATTCGTGTTTTGCTATTGAGATGTACGTGGGTATTGGTCCCCAAGTACATTTTGTGTTTTCAATATTATTATACATACTAATGAAAGTTCTATGTTTCAGGGAGTCGATGGAGTGTCAGTGCGTGATGGATGTGCTTATCATGAAAATATAGTCGTTGCAGCGCAAGAGGAAGTGGAGACATGCACACACGAGTCGGAGCAACAGCGTCCTGATGTTGAAGTTCGAGGCAAGAAAGTTTCAAAGAAAAGAAAGCAAAAGAAGGTTAGTGTCCTGGTCACTATATTATGTTGTTTTTCACTGTTTAATAGTTCAATACTGTAAGTTGTGTTTAAACTGAACATCCCTTTTCCAATCTGTCCTCTAGTTGCGAGTGGGTGTACGAACTAGATCTACACAGACAGTGAAGCGAACGAGAGATGTTGCTTGTCAAACCTTTTGGCAGGGACTTGAGACTGGAGATGCATCGTGCCAATGGGAAGAATATGAAGTGATTGACAACGGAGCTATACCACCACCAGCCATTGATAGTGAATGTCCTCCTGGTAGTTCGGATGCAGTCGGAGATCAATTCACTTTCAAGTTTTAAAAAGTTAGAGTCTTTCTTTCAGTTTGTGGGAATCCATTTCATTGCGAAAACTCAGTTCTACAAATACCAAACCGATTATCTATTTCCAGCCATTAGCGAAGCTTGGAGAATGGAAAAAATGTCTATTGATAGTACATTCGCAGGCAAACGGTTCAGGCTAGCTGGTGATGGACAGTGCGACAGCCCAGGATTTTCAGCCAAGTACTGCACCTACCACTTTCAGGACATGGAAAGTAAGAAAATTGTGAGTTCGGTGGTCGTGCAGGTGTCACAAAGTACATCCTCAGTGGCCATGGAGAAAGTTGGCTTTGTAGCATCATTGCAAGAACTACAATTGCGGGGAATGGTGATCGACCTGATAGCCACGGACAGACACGTTTCAATTGCCAAGACAATGAGAGAAGAGTACAAAAATATAAATCACCAATTTGACGTTTGGCATCTTGCAAAAACAATCAATAAAAAAAATGTCGGCTGCAGGTAAAAAAAAAGATATGCAAGGTATTTCACAGTGGTCCAAGTCAATCAGCAACCATCTTCGGTGGAGCTCAAAAACATGTGGAGGGTCGTTGGAAATTCTACTGGAAAAATGGCGGTCAGTAATGCTACACTGTAGCAACGTTCACCGCTGGACCACAAACCAACATTTCCACAATTGTGAACATGGCCATTTGTCCACAGAGGAGGCACGGAAGAAGAAGTGGTTGATTCCTTCATCACCCACTCACAAAGCCATTGAAAAGATTGTATTTGATAAAACTATAACAAGAGATTTGAGGGGACTCACGGAATTCTGCCACACAGGAGATTTGGAGGTGTTCCACAATATGTGCCTAAAGTACAGGCCAAAACGATTGCATTTTGGCATGGAGGGCATGATAAATCGGACTCTTCTAGCGGTCTTGGCACATAACCATAATGTTGGCCGTCAACAAAGTAGGACGACCGGAACTTTAGGGACGCTTCGCTACAATAAGGCCTTCACTAAAAGAAGTAAACAATGGGTGATCAAACCAGTGTTTGAGGATATGCAATATGAGTTTATTGAGAGACTTATTGTTGATGTCCTAGATAGGCACATACATGGAGTTGTGAACGAACCTGTGCAGGGGACAACTGCATTGCCATCCAACATTGCCTTTGTTCCATGTCCACCTAAAGCAGAGCTCATTGAGAAATACACATCACGGTTTAAATGATTGTAATTTGATTGTCTGTTCTCTCGAGTCTCCTCATGTTGCAGGCCCATTGAATATGTGTATCTATGTAATGTGTAAATAAAAGTGATTGCTCAGTGTACATGCAATGTGTCTCTCCACCCTTGCCCCTCCCTTCACCGTGCAGTAGTGCGAACCACCCGGGTGTCACCTGTGACTTTGCTCTCGAGTCTCCTCATGTCGCAGGCCCATTGAATATGTGTAGCTATGTATTGTGTAAATAAAAGTGATTGCTCAGTGTACATGCAATGTGTCTATCCACCCTTGTTCATTTGCGCATTAAATTAAACCAAACAGTAATATAAATCATTTTTCAAAAAATATAGAATGTCTCCGTATTTATGGTTCGCTGGGGCTGCAAATGCACGCAGACAAAATGCAAAGATGGAGTGTAAATTTCAAGTCCTGTGAGATGGCCTTACACTGAATGTAGCTAACTAGGAATGTGTGCTCGTTCAAAGTGAAGGTCAGCTGCTTTGATTTTTTGCTCGGGTGCCGGAATGGCCCACGACTCAGTATAAGGTTCTATTGTTATTTGACCTTGACAGGCCGGGACCATCCCGAAAGACTTCTTTTTGGGGGTGTGGGGCAATAACGTAAGAAACGATAATGAATATAATTTCAGAAACGAAACCCATTTAATGTTCTTTCATTAGAAGAAATAACGTCGGCATAGAAGGAGTGGTATTTCGGGGCTGCCCTACGCACAGACACAATGGAAAATGCAAATGTAATGTAAGTAACTCTTTAGATGAGTTTATACCGCAATTTAATTACTATACAGTAGCTTTAAAGACGGGTTAAGTTGTACTTGTTCGTTCTATGTGGCATATTGTTTTGTACCGCGCACTATCTTGAGGAGAACCATCTCCTTTTACGGAAGCACCTCAAAACCTTCCTCTTTGCTTCTGCTTTCTCTCTCCCTCTCCCCTGCTACAACTGGTCCACTGTCTGCGACCTCGGTCCTGGGCCCTTCCACTCTCCACCTGCACTGCCTCCCTGTCAACCCCTGCACTGGGGGACTGTCTCAGTATCCTACAGCCCCCCCCTTGACGTATAATACCCAGTTGCACTGTCCTAGCTATGAAATAATTTCCCGACCTAATATATAAAATGAATAATTTTTATAAAGATCTGATGGTGAGACTAATTTCATTTTTTATGTTTTTAAAACCGGTACATCCTTCATTATTGTATGTGTCACGAGTACCAGACACCGGCGGATGGCTTTTTCAACCGCCAGTTGCTTCTCCGCGTGAACAACGTTACCACCCTGACCATTTTATGGGACGATCGCCAAGTACAAGTATGCCCTTACGCGGTACTAACGGCTAGATGCAACATACAGACCGTTGTGGTGGCCTAGTGCCTCGTTGTTGGAACAGCCATGCGATTATCAGTGCGACCGAAGAGCTTATTTTATCGTAAACCAACACCCTGTGTACTGCACACGAACATCGCTTGCCTCAAGACGAACTATTTTGGATCGAGAGCAAAGAAAAATGCAAATCGCTGAATATTCTCTAAACATTTGATGTCCAATAAATGTACTTTACCAAATTTACAATCTTGCGGTTTGATTTAAAAGTACAGTTTCATATTCCGAATTGTGGCGCGCTGTGTTGTGAGCTGATCTGTGTTGGTTTCCGGGTTCTGTGTGGAGTCGCGTAGAAGACGCCTGGGCGCGTTTGCCTACGCAGCACAGTCACGTCACGGATAGAGGCGGGGAATATGAATGTTTTGATAAAGTCTGTTTCAGGGGCGGGGGATTTGATTTAGTGCCGCAAAAGCAGGTGAGCCAGGTCGATGGGGGGAAATGATAGGATTATCAGAAAATGGCGGCTGATTTCGAGTGCGTTAATGGACGAAAAGTCGGGTAAGGTCCATAGGAAAGTTTTCTACGATCTACCGATTTGTGCTTAAAAACACATGGCCGAACCGTAGGGACAATAAAAAAAAAGTCCCGGAACTATCCTTTAAAATATTTTTCCAAAATGGATGCCCACCAGTCCGGGAACCTTTTGAAATAAGCTGACCTCCATCTATCCGAGCCAGCCGCTTTCCTGTTAGGGAAAGCCTTTATTAAGGCAACTATTTTTTCCTTAGCGAAAACAATGTCACTAATTTTACAATCTACCTCTGTAGCTTTTTCCGCTCTGTCAGGGTCATAACTCTAACAAGATTTGGGTAATACGATTAAAAGTACATGTTCTGATCTATCACTGTAATAAACAATTAACACTGCATTTTTACAATAAACTAATTTAGATGTCCAGGAATTTGATAAATTGTGTATGGGATGGGTGATCCAAGGCTTTAATGCCCAGTTTCCTATGAAGAGAGGAGTATTGATCATAATTAATAAACAGCTTCTTCCTCCTGCTGACTTCTTGTTCTTATGCTGGAGTAGATATATGGTGGTCTGCGGAACCTTGTTTGACTAAACAATGACATTCATTGACAGATATGGTCCTGCAGAAGATTAATTTTGTTTTTTCCCACCTATTCGAAACCCATATAGCCGACCTAACATTCATTGGGGGGGCGGCAGGGGAATTTCAATTTCACCCTGTTTGTGACAGTCAGTAGCATGACCCTGTCATGAAGCGATAGTCGCCCCTCTCAGCCTGGGGGGGATGGCCTAGCAGGGTGTTGCCAAAGCCAGTCCTACCCGAAAGGGGGACAGTGGCAATTGAGAGGGCCTAATTTCTTGTCCTTTACCCAAGTGGCCTGTCTTTACATGTGCAACACCAACTTGCATCACCCCATACCTCTTGACAAAAATGCTGGCCAAGTTCTCTTTCTTTTCTAGAACTGTCAGAAAAACAACAACCAGGCAGAGAGATCAACTGCAGGACCGCAACCCATCAGTGCCTCAAGCCATCTGCTTACAGATCCAACCTGGAGAGGGAGCCAAAGAAAGAGGAGCCAAGCTCCTATGTAACTTTCCAAAATGCTACGCACCACTCCCTAGCCACATGGCATGCATGGAAACAAAACCACGACTGCCACCCTATACCTCCAGATGCTTAAAGTGGAGCACCAATACCTCTACATGACTGCGCTTAACTTGAGGTGGAGGGGGGGGCCTGCCACGGTCAACTGTCCACTTTCAAACACAGGCCACCATTGTTGCAGCGCGGCAGCCCCACACTGAGAAAAGGAGCAGGGCTTAACCTATTCTTTGTAGCTTCCTGTGATTGGAACACCTCCCATGCAGGGAAGACCGTGCCAGGTTTGCCAGGGTCATTAAAGTAATCGTAGGATGGAGAGGGGCTTAAGAGAGGCAACAGGAAGCAGAAGTTGTTTATTTGTGTGGGGTCACAGGTGAAGGCAGAGGTAGCAGACCAAGAGACCAGCTGGTAGAAGTCTAGTGGAGGCGATTTTGGAAAGGGTGAGGTATTGGTTGGTGAGAGCAAGTGGTACTGAGTGATGCGTGTGCGTGCAATGTTTAATTGTTAGAGGGAGGGAGTGGGTGAGTGGGAAATACTTTTGAGAGTGAAAGGAGTGCTCTTGGGAAGAATGTGGGATGGAGTAGTAGTAGTAGTAGTGGTAGTGTGGAGGAGGGAGCAGTACTGCAGAGGATGAAAGTAGCAGAAGGAATGAGACATCCGAGGGACAGAGGAGGAAGACGCAGTGAGTAAAGGGAGTGGTGGTTAGGGAGTGAAGAGGGGGAGAATAGTTTACAGAGATGGGGAGTGGAATATCACAGTGTTGATGGAGGACAACCAAGTCGGCAGAGTGCCTGAAAGGCACATCCACAGAACCTCTGGTAGCTACGAACCAGAAACTGTAGTGTTGGGCTGGTTTAGAAAGCCCCTGAGGAAGTTCAGATAGAGCAGGCCATTGCCTTTAGGTGATCCCAACCAGCTAGCCTAGAAACTAGTCGGTAGTGGGTCAATAATTATTCTATACTCATCCGGGGACTAGGGACACATGGGTTTGGGTGGAAAACGCTACTTCTAGATAAGCGATAGCCCTAGTGCACTGCTAAATAAATCGATCAAAAACAGTTTATAGTCATTCCATCGACAGCCAAAGCATCTAATGCCATACCATCTATAAAAAAAAAGCATCTAATGCATTTTTTTTACATTTTTTTTTAATGGGAGGGGGTTCCCCAACCCCCCTTTTTTAACCTTAAAACCCCATTTTATTACACTAAACCCTTTACCATGTAAAAAAATGCATTACATGCTTTTTTTTTTTTTTTAGATGCTTTTTTTTTGCTGGTTTGGCTGCCGATGCTTTGGTTGTCAATGCAATGACCGGATACCATAAAAACCCTTGAACTATCTCTGGGAGTTGGAGTATTCTTTGAGCCATCTGTGACAGCTGTCAAAGGCACAGAAATCGGGACCCTCACAAAGGCTACCACTGAAAGCAGTTAGAGCATTGAAGGATTTGCTAAAAGAAATTTGAAACATCCGACTAAAATAGATTTTACCCATTTCCCTCATGGTAGCTATGCATGCTTAGATTTTTGGCTTACTCTTTCACATATTCCATATGATACATGTGACTGTGAAATCCTCCCTGTAACCATGGGAGATCATTCCTCTGTTTGGCTAAAGTGACTATCCTTTCAGCCACCAAAAAGTCTCCACCTTGGAGTGTAAAATTAAACCCATCCCTAGAGTGTACATTTGGAAATAATTGAACATTCCGATTTAACTGACCTTCTTGTGAGGATGGAAGACTTTTGGCAAACAAACCTTAGAGATGGCTTTAATACCCTTAGCTGTTGTAATGCATTTAAGGCATTCTTACGTGGTCAATGCCTCTCCCTATGGTCTCTCAATCTTCGTACTTGCCGACAAAATGAAATGCAATTACTCTCTGAAATGAAGATGATTGAGGGGAGCACACAAACTCTCCGGTGAATCCACTCCGCTTCAGACCGTGTCTGAACTGAGAGAAGATTTGACTGGGGTCACCGTGGCCTGAACAAAGATATCACTTCCAAATGTGCCCAATCCCTTTTCAATGATGAACATTGACATTTTAGACACATGGAATTCTGAGTAAAGTGTTAGCAACAAGCTAGACTCAAACCAGGACTGCTTGTTACTCGTGAAAGATCAAGACATCAATCATTGTGTTTTACAGTACTATACTGATCTTTACGCTGCTCCTCTGCCAACTGCATCATGACTTCTGGATACCGTCCTTTAAGGCATTAACATTCCTCAGATTACCAATCAAGACCTACATTCCCTTACTGAGCTGTTCATATACTGACATTATTAAGGGCATTTCTTCCATGAATAAAGGCAGGACAGCAGGCTCAGATGCTCTTTCTATTGATCTATATTGTGCTTTCTCAGAATCATTGACTCCAAGACTCTCTCAATTGTTTCCTGAGGGCATGAAATAGGGCATTTGCCTGCCTCCATGTGGGAAGCTAATATTGATTTTTCTTCACAAAGATGGGAAGGACCCCACTTGCTGCAACTGTTATAGGCCAATTTAACTGCTTATTTCGGATACCAAGATTCTGGCTATGTGCTTAGCTTTCTGTCTGGAATGACCTTTACCCAACTGGTCCACAATGGTCCGACAGGGTTTGTGATAAGAAGGCATTCATCTGATAATGAGAAGATTTATAAATGTGCTGATCAAACCAGCTATTCCAGAGGATATGGTATTAGATCTTGATTCCAATGTATTTTTATTTTATTTGTTTATTTGTAATGCGACGAAAGCCCGCAGGCTTCGGGGTAAAGGGCAGGAAACACTCACACAATACAACGACCACAACAACAGGACAGGTGCAAGAGGCAAATACACCAATAGGAAGTAAGGATCCCTTAATCAAATGGGTAGGTTTTCAGCTGTCGGTCAGTTAACCTGGTTGGTTTCAAGTCTTGCATAAAGAGGCAGAGAATTCCAGAGTTGTACTGAAGTTACTGGGAAAGCCTTCCCTAAGCCATTTACACATTTGTAGGTGGGCTGAGTCACCAGTACCTGGTTGGAGGAGCGAAGAGCTCATGCTGGATGGTAAGGGGTCACCAAGTTCTTGAAGTCTACAGGGGCAAGTCCATAGAGACATCTGTGTACAAGCACTGCCGATTTAAACTGTATATGCGCACAAACGGGTAGCCGGTGGAGAGATTTCCGACTGCTCGAGATATGATCTCTCTTAGATTTGCCTTTGAAAAATCGAACAGCATCATTCTGGGAGATTTGTAGTTTATCTGTGTTTTTCTTGCTGGTGCCTAGTAACAGTCCATTGCAGTTATGCCAATGCGAGAGAATGGGGGTACGAGCAAAGAGGCACAATTGGTTTCCCGAAAGAAAAGGACGAATGTGCCTAAGTAGGCGAAGGTGATATGATCAGGATCTAGAGGTTTGATTAACCCATGAGTCTGCATTAAGAGAGGTGTTCAGTAGAACACCTAAAGTTTTTACTTTATCAACGACTTAGATGGTGCAGTCTTGGATCATGAATTTATTAATCACGTTGCAACTTCTCTAGTGTAGGGAAGACCAAAGATCAATAGCTCGGTCTTACTGCTGTTCAGGCACATTCAGTGGTGGTTCATCCATGACTCGATTTGAGCATCTGTCAGAGGTAGGCAGCATCTAGCTCATAGGTCCCAGATAATTCCAGAACTAGCTGGGTGTCGTTAGCATAGTTTGTGAAAAAAAATATCATTCTCTTCCAGGGCTTCACAAAGGGGTCTAACATAAAGATTAAAAAGGAGTGGAGAAAGACACGCACCTTATGGAACACCACAGGTAATAGAAGAAAGAGACTATGAGGCATCACCCCAGCATACTCTTGAGACTCACTGGGATAGGAAATATTGGAACCGGGTAATGGAGTCTTCGCAGCACCGGCTGACATTGCTAAGTGTGTAGATTAGCTGATCATGATCCAGAAGGGCAAAAGCAGCCGATAGGTCCAAAAGGACCAATAGGCCTGCTTTACCCTTTCGGGAGAGTCAAGCATGCGAGACTGTAAGTCAATGAGGGCTCTTTCAGTGCTGTGAAGAGGTCTGAACCCGATTGTCTATGATGAAGAATCCCCAAGAAAGTATTTGCCTGTGCCAGATGACATTACGTATTCACTTTCTACATATTCACTATCCTGGAAAAATTCAGCCTCAAGGGATTTTTTTTGGACATGCTTAAAGTGCTCTTCCAGTACCCTAAGACCTCATTAGTTCAAAACAAGTGCTACCTCAGTGCTATTGCATACGGATGAGAGAAAAGAGTGCCCACTATTCCAACGATTGTAAGCATTAGCTATGCACCTGTTGCAAGTAAGATATGCTCTGACAAACAGCATGGATCTTAGTTGGATGAGAAACTAACATTTAAATCTCTTTACGAGGACTATGTTCTTCTTTATATTAGTCAATGCTCTGAGGCTCTGCCATGGATTATCATTCTCTTGATGATGTTGGACCCTTTGCGGGAAACAACTTTGATGCATATAAAATCATAATGATTCGATTAGACATCCGATCGGATCCAGGGGTGGTTACACCTTTCTAATTGGGGTGTCAACGTTCTTAAATATTTAGGCATTAATGTTTGTGCGGATTTCAAAACACTGATTTTTGATTAATTTCCCCCATATTAAAGCTAATTCAAACACGTGACCATGCTAGCTTTTCATTTTTATCTGTGACAGGATGTACAGATGCAATAAATATAACCTCTTTATCCAAGTCACTTTCCTGGCCCAGATGATACCCCAATGAAAAGGACCTGTGGTTTAAGGGGACATTTTGGGCGATTTACCTGGAGACAAAAGAAAGGATGTGTAACATTAGGATTTTACAGGTTTAGCACAATTTTACCTAACCCCAAAGTTCGACTCCTAAAGGTTTGACCCCCAATTTCCTAAAGTATATAAAAAGGTATTGGGGTAAGGTGGGGGGGGGGGCTGTGGAGTGTCTCCCCCCCCCATATATATATTTTTGTGGGAAATAAAAATAAAAAAAAAGTCGAACTTTGAGTTTGGTAAAATCACTTAGATTCATTTTACAGGCTGAGAAGAATGACTGTGGGCTAGCACTGCCTTTCTGGAAAGTCTACTTTTTAGTGGTGTAGCTTTGTTGGACTAAACAATGGCTTAACACAGAAGATAACCTGAGTTGGAAAGAAATTGAACGTTGTCTTTTTCATCCTTTCAAACCACAATATAAATCTGACCGTTTCCCCACAGAGACTGCTCATGCCATTACATTTCATCCTGTTATAGGGCATACATGAAGCAAACTGGCATATGGCTCTTAAAAAACAAATTTAGTTTTGTTCCTCCTTGGTTAACTATTAGGGCAGCATGGATACTGTTAGACAGAACATTTTAGAATTATGTTGGAGAGAGCGTGGCGTAAAACAGCTATTTCAGATTTATATACAGACTATACCCCTAAACTTTTCATGAAGTCAAAGATAGTCTACATTTAGCTAAAGGATACAGGCTGACCCACATAGCTCTTGTTCAAGATGTTGAGCAATTGATAACAGATGGCACACAAAAGATAATGATCTACATATGAATAGGCAATGTCTCAAAACTCTGGCATCTATCAGAGAGGGTCAAATGTTTATATCCCATTTACGTCGCAGTATACATATATGGGATCGTTATCACAATTATTTGAAATCCAATCCTGCTTAATACAATCTATGTATGGTTATTTGATCAACAATGGGCAAAGGTGGGGGCGTGGACAACGGACGCGGCATGAAGACATGAGCTCTCGGTGCTCCTGAGGCCGTCAGCCGTATCCTGCGATATCCTGCTAGAAAAACGACTGCCCATTTGAAGTAAAAGGTGTTTTCGGGTATCGGAACATAACGTTTCTCATGCCCAGTGGTCCAAGTGTGAAATTGGCTGCCAGTTTCAGAGATATAAACTGGTAAAAATTGGAGTGACGACGCTTGGGAAGTTTCCAAAATGGCCGCCGGGTGCTGCTGAGCGCGAACCCGGCGACGCTGCAAATCCTGGTACCTGTGGAAGAGAAGCTGTGCGGAAACGGTCGCTGCTTCAGAGGGAGGGGACTGCCTCCCCCCCACCCCCATGCGGACCAACGGATTGCCGAAGAGAGGGGACCGGCTACGTGTGGGGACTTGCGCCGGAATTCCTGCACCCCCCAACCCCCCGAGTGGACGCAAGTGCTCCGTACATCGTTGACCGCCCGCCAGCCTGCTGCTTACCTGCTACTCTGCTGACCTGTGGTGCGCACCGGGAGGAGGAACCCACGAGACCCGGTAAGGAGAGGCGGAGTGGGCCCTGAAATCTGTCTGCCTGCCTGGAACGCGCTGTGGGAGAGGAGTTCCCGTGATCCCATCTCGCTGCAAGCGGGCCCCCCACCTGGGGTAGAGCAACACCCCGAGAGACTGCCGCGCAAGTGAACTGAGATCCGTTTGCTTTCCCAGCGCAGGCCCTGAAATACTGGCGCATAGATGCAGACACGGGCCCCCGGCAACAACTTCTCCCAACCCATAGCGATTTGAGAAGTGCCTCCCAACCACAGAACGTACTTTTCTTCATAATACAAGGCCCTGCTTCGCAATATGGGGAAGGACAAACCTAGAAAAACCTCCACCCAAATCGGGATAGAACAGTATGCAACCACTCCGCTGTCTAGAGCACCAGAGAGATTAGCATCGACCGAACCTGACATCATGGAGGAGGACTTCTCCCTGAGGGATGTGTTGGGCGCCATTGCCAGCTCCCGGACATCAATGGAGAAGAAAATGGATGCCATTGGAGCTGAGGTATCCCTGTTGAGACATGACTTGCAGAAGGTGACCGCACGCACCGGAGATGCGGAAGCATGCATATCGGTGACCGAGGACAATCTACAAGGTGTCAACCGCCAGATAACCACCATGCTACAACGAATGAAGGGAAGAGTAGACGAAAGTGAGGGCCGATCAAGGCGCAATAATGTCCGCATCCTAGGCCTGCCGGAAAAAGCTGAAGGAGAATGCATGGAGCTGTTTCTTGAAAGATGGCTATTAGACATATATGACACTGAATCCTTCTCCAAATTCTTTTCTATCGAAAGAGCCCACCGCATCCCAACAGGCAGGGATCACCCCTGGGGCTCCACCGCGTGCGATCATAGCAAGACTTCTGAACTATAGAGACAGGGATGCCATACTACAAATGGCAAGAACGAAAGGGTCCATCACCTATAACGGCTCGAAGATCTCCTTTTTCCCTGACTTCACTAGAGAAGTCCAAAAAGCGAGCCAATCCTTTGACCCACTTAAAAAACGCCTTCAATCGCTTGGAATCAAATATGGTCTGATTTTCCCTGCTCAACTCAAGATATACTACAAGGGCACAACAGTACACTTTTCGGATCCCAGAGAGGCATGGAATTGGGCAGAAAGGCACATTGAAGGCGATTGGAACAGA
Source organism: Ambystoma mexicanum (assembly GCF_040938575.1). Lineage (NCBI taxonomy): Eukaryota > Metazoa > Chordata > Amphibia > Caudata > Ambystomatidae > Ambystoma > Ambystoma mexicanum. Next base: position 678,763,512 of record NC_090931.1, on the reverse strand, counting down.
AAGAAGAAGGCTGGAAACGACCGTAATAGACCACACCCAGAAAGACCACCGGACAACAGTCCACCACAGCGGCAGGAAAATGCGCCACAACAGGAAAACGCATGACGGAAACGGCAACAGAAAAGGCAAGTGAAAACACGAAACACAAAAGAGAAATGAAACCTTCTAAAAACAAGATTCACATGGCAGAAAGTAAGTAATGGCTGGTGAATGGAACCGTCCCGCCCCCCCCCCCTTTTGGCAAGAAACGAACGTACAACGATAGGCAGAGCCCTAGACTGCCTAGATATACTGTCTAAGTAAAGTTTGAACTGTTAAGGGGCGACAGATGCTTCGGTTGGGGATGAAGTATGGGGAGGGGGGAGTTTGGCAAAAGTTTACAAGTTGGAAATACTCGATGAAGCACTACATATTACATAAAACGGTGACTAATCGACTAGCAATCACTGCTCCCTGCTGCGAGTCACACGCGTCCAACGCCCCCACTATGGGAGGGCTCCATTGCCAGCTGGAACCATACACATGAACGCAACTCTACAAGGCAATAAGAATAAAACTTTAAAACTACTCACATGGAACGTAAATGGCCTAGGAAACAGCCCGAAAAGGAGGCTGGTGAGACAGTTCCTGAACAGGCACAGTCCGGATATAGTCTTCCTAACAGAGACCCATCTGGCGGGTACATCCAACGCACTATTTAAACGTTCGAACTACCGCACAACCATACAAGCTGATTTCACGATGGGAGCCAGAGGGGTATTGATATTAATCCACAAAAGATTACCGCTCACCCTCACCAAAACAATACAGGACACTGGGGGCAGATTCATATATGCCACGGGCACGCTCTGGAACAAAACAATATCCCTTATGGCGATCTATGCCCCACCGACTCTCCAGACTTATGGACGATGCAACGCCCTTGCTAACCAGCGACACCTCGGACACTTTGGTACTAGGAGGAGATTTCAATGACGTCATGAACAATGTACAAAACCGTACGCATCTACATAACAGAGACCCTAACCGACAAACCAATCTGGCCACATTTGTGGAAGCGTTTGGTATTAAGGATGTGTGGCGCGACCTACACCCGGAAGAAAAGGGGTACTCCTTCCACTCTGGAGCACACGCATCGCTATCGCGCTTGGATTATTTTTTCATGCCCGCGACATTAACACACACAGTAACGCAAGCCGACTACCTTCCACGGGGCATCTCAGATCACTCCCCTCTACTCATATCACTCACGACATGCAAACCAGCTCCTCCACCGTTGTGGAGATTGAATAACTACTACCTAGGTTCCCCTGACCTGATTGAACGCATACAAAAGGCCACTACAGAGTACTTTGAGACCAATGAAGGATCAGTAGAAAGTCCCTCTACACTCTGGGAGGCATACAAACCAGTGCTACGAGGAGAAATCATCTCCTGGATGACGGCCCAAAAGAAAATCCATTCGGAATCACTGAGAGAGGCAGAAACAAATGTAAAACAAGCAGAAGAAACACATCTTATCAACGACTGTCCAGATACCAACAGAGCACTGATGCTAGCCCAAAAGAAACTGCAAAACATTGCATTGGACAATGCCAGGCAGGCACACAGTGCTATGCGAGCCAGAATATATGATACTGGGGACAAAGCGGGGAAGGTCCTAGCCTGGCTTGAACGGAGAGACGAAGAGCACAGCCATGTGAGAACAATAGTGTCCCAAAACTTGGAACCCTGCCTCACGGACCAGGACATAGCTGAGGAATTCGCAAAGTTTTACGAGACACTATATAAGGCACCTACAACTCCCCCTGATACCTCTATATTAGATGGTGTCACCCTCCCGACTATCAATGAAACCCAGATTGCTGGCCTAGAACGAGACATCACGGAAGACGAAATTGCAATGGCCATGATGCAGCTCAAGTCTGGGAAAACCCCTGGACCGAACTGCTTTCCTATAGAAACCTGGAAGAAGATAGGCTGTAACAACCTACCTCCCCATCTACTCAACATGTTCCAACAGGCCCGGACAACGGGACGCCTCCCGGCGGACCTGAGGAAAGCTGCAATAACTGTTATACCCAAAGTGAATAAGCCCCCGGATCAATGCAGTTCATATAGGCCCATCTCCCTCATTAATGGTGAAACCAAGATTCTGGCCAAACTCCTAGCGTTACACCTACAGCAAGTCATAACATCCCTAGTCCACCCAGACCAATGTGGCTTTATGCCAGGCAGATCCACGAGAATGAACATAAGAAGAATACACTTGGCCATTGAGCGGGCCCAGGCCCTCAACATCCCCCTGGGTGTACTTGCAATAGATTTTGAAAAGGCGTTTGACTCCATTCGATGGGAGGCTCTATGGGCAATCATGCGAAAAATGGGGTTTCAGGAACAGTTTCTCTCTTGGGTCCAACTCCTATATGAGGCACCAATGGCTGAAGTCAGAGTGAACGGCTGGACTTCACGTTCCTTTGCACTGGGAAAAGGGACCTGACAAGACTGCCCACTATCAGCCCTACTCTCTGCGCTGGCCATGGAACCACTGGCCCAGTTGCTGAGAGAGGCACCCACATGGAGTGGCATCCCGGGGGGTTCAGAATGGGAAGACAGTCTCATTATATGCAGACGATCTATTACTATATTTGAGGGATCCCAAGACGACGTGCCCGGTGGTGACACAGTTGCTCCAGAAATATGGTGCTTTCAGCGGCCTGAAAGTAAACTGGTCCAAATTCACATTATTTGCACTAAATGCTCTAGGTAGTGGGGTTCCCGAGCCTTGCCCATACAGAATAGCCCCTAATCACTTCCAATATCTAGGAATAAACATCACAAGGAACCTAGATGATTTCACACTGAACAATTTACAACCCATTACGGAGCGATTTACAGGGGATGTGCAGCATTGGATGACCCTACCCTTGACCCTGTTAGGCCGAGCAGCACTGTTCAATTTGCTGACACTCCCCCGCTACCTGTATGTGCTCCAAAATGCCCCCCTACACATACCTGTGAAAGAATTCCGGAACATAGACAATACACTCAGAAAGCTCTTATGGGGAGGCGGACGCCCGAGAATTGCCCTACGAACACTACAAAGGTCAATATGGGAGGGTGGAATTGGCCTACCAAGGCTACAGACATACTACTGGGCCAGTCAGATGTCGGTAGTAAACGATGCAATGCACGCAGACCCAACACTGCCACATGTACGAGCTTCGCCCCCCCCTGGAAACTGTACAAGGCAATGCCTAGAGCGACCCCCCCCCCGACAAAATAGCGGCACAGACACCCCGTATTTGGGCTGAATCACATACCTTCATGGGATGGGGAGACAGAGTCACGCCAATCCAAACATTATGGAATAATGGAAACCTCTACGGGGTAACCAAATTACCGAGATGGCCAGTAAGGATGGGGTGTGGTATAGAGAAGGTGGGCGACATTGTAATCAATGGCGCCATCAGATCCTATGAAGAACTGGCTATATCCTTTAACCTCCCAGAGACAGAAAGGTACCATTACATACAGCTCTGACACGCACTCCAGCAGCACCTCCCTACGCTAGCTGACATGCCAGATACCACGCCAATAGAACGCAATATAATAACAGACTGCATCCAGGCTAAAGTCACCACAGTAATGTACAACGTCATCACCTCCTTTGCTACAACAGAGCTGGTGCGGCTCAAGACAAAATGGGAAGCTGAAGTTTGGGAGATATTACCGGAAGACTGGGTTCAGATATTAATGTTTCCCCGGGAGGTGGCCATATCGACCAGGCTGCGATTGGTACAGCTAAAAATACTACATAGAATCTACTACCCGAGGGTAGCCCTGTACCACTGTGGTAAGATAGCAGAACCCAACTGCCTACGCTGCCAAAGAGAAGAAGAAACTTTCTCCCACACACTGTGGGAATGCCCAAACATCCGCGATTATTGGAGGCAATGCTGTGACATCCTTACTAGAGTGCTACACCAGACGATCCCCAGTGACCCGAAATTGCTACTCCTTGGAGCGGACAGTGACGTAGACTTGTCAAGGTACGAAAAGCTCTGCTTAATGACAACAGCAATTGCTAAAGGGAATATAGCACAACTATAACAGAGGTTGTTCCGAAAAGGCGGTCTAGATATGGCACCGATGGGAAGACAAGGTGTGAACTCTGCAACCAGACTTGATATAACACTCCTTGAATGTAGTATGTGCAGTGCAGTAGAGGATCCTTCACACTAGCACAATAACTTTAATACGACTTTGTATGATTTGGTTGTTTGAGTATTCCATTGTACGGTACTATTGTTTTTAGTTTGTTTTACGTCTTGGCCCGGTGAGGACCAAAGTTTGTATGTTACAAAACCAATAAAATAGAATATAAAAAAAAAACAATGGGCAAAGGCTCTTTTTTCAATACTTGATTATACTGCCGCTTCAATGTTCTGTAGTATTCACCTTATACTTTCTATGTGCATTTACCTGTAACAAATGGCAGTTCTCCCTGTTTATGCGCTCCTCGTTCATATTGCCATCAAATGGACATAATTGAACATTTCAGGAATATCTGATTTGGATGTTGGAGTACTGAATTATTGACGATTGTGGTGTCATTTAACTACATTTATGACTATTTCCGTAAATGCAACATTTTTCAAGTTGTGTTTGTCTTTACATGTAAATTCATGAAGACACACCTAAAACTAGACACTTTATTATTTTTTTATTATTATGATGGTATTTATTGTGCGCTGACCTAGCTTCGAGAAGCAACGGAACACTTTACAGAGGTATACAACATTACAGATGCATAACTGAGCGCTTTTCAGAGGTAATACAACAGATATACAGCAGGGGGTAGGATACAGAGGGGGGGGGACAGAGGAGGCGTACAGCTGTGCCGGGTGGCGGAGAGGGGTGGGTGTATAGCGAGTCAGTTGACGCGCGGGGTGGTGTGATGGTCTAGGTGTTGAGGAGCAGAGACTCCTTGAAGAGGTGGGTCTTGAATTCTTTACTGAATCGAAAGAGTGTGGGGTTGAGGCTGATGCCGACAGGGACGAGGTTCCATAGTCTTGGGGCATAGGCAGAGAAGGCTTGTTTTCTGGTCCTTTCCCTTTTGCAGCAGCAGATTTCAAGTCTGTACGTATCCTGGCTTTTGGTGGTGTGCTGTCCACCAGAGATGCAGACTTAAGGGATACTGCCTTATTTATAGATGATGCAGCGAGACTTAAAGGTGATTTATGCGTGCAGTGGGAGCTAGTGAAAGTCGATGAGGGCCGGGGTGATGTGGTCATATCTGCGGAGATGCTTGAGGAGGCGTGTGGCCGAGTGTAGGACACTTCTCAGGGGCACAAGGGAGGATGATGGGAGCCCCTCGAGGAATGCATTGCCCCCACCCAGGTGGGATAGGACCAGTGCTTGAACAGTGAATCTTAAGTGTCCGGAGGGAGGAAGGGCTTGACTTTTCAAAGGAGGGAGAGCTGATGCCAAGCTGTCTGAGTTTTCTTAGCTATGTGTGTCTTGAAGGAGTTTATGGTTGATAGCCAGGTCTGTATGTCTGTATGCCTGGGTGTTCGGTGGTGTTGGTGAGGAGTAGTTATTCAATGTTGGAGGGGTTTGACCTTCAATTATGCACTGGACATCAGCGAGAGGCAGGCTTTTCCAAGACTGGATCAGCGAGAGGCAGTTTTTGAGCCTATGGATGTCCTTGACTTAGTCAAATGACCAACCACATCGTAGACCCACAGGGACATGAACTGAAGATAGGAAAAAGAAAACTTCGTAACTCACAGGGGTTAAAAGTAGTAAGACTCTTGTAGCCCTGTAGTTTGTCCTGCAGTTATTAAAACCTAGATTCTTGTCCAGAGGGACAATGTTTCCTTTTTTTCAATATGTCAATTTCTTTTGAACAGAAAACACATCCAAAAAGTTGAAACTGAAAGAATATAAATGCCATTGGACATTCAGTTATCAGTAGCGTCAAAAGCAAGTATAATTCTATTTCATACCAAGTGAATTTTGTAAAGGGGCTAAGGAGTTTATTGCTGTAGGTAATGCGTTTGTAGAGTGCAGTACTCTACTCAAAGGAGGCATTGAGGCACTACCACATCAGAAACCCCCTGCCCTCAGGACTCCCTGTCAGCTAGATCCTATTGGAATAAAACAAGAAAAGCCACACAATTAGCTAGCTTTTAACAATAAGTCGTTTGGCTATCAAACAAACAGATCTCTGGCCTCATTCATACCGCCTCCCAGGCTGTCACTCAAAATGCCTCTGTGACCGGTCAGCTCAAAGCTACATGTAAAATAATAATTCTCTGAGAGCCACATGTTGGAGTCACTGGAGGCATTAGCAGCAAACTTAGACCTATTAAATGGTGTATAATGAAATTAAGTAGTAACCGAAAATTGAGTGGGTCTTGGCTTGATGCACAATCGAGCCACTAATTGTGCGAAGCTCACCAAACTTAAACCCTGTCATCTTGGTCCTGTTCAGAGTCACAAACTGCAGGAGAGTGGAGAGGGTTAGCTTCCCTGCTTCAGAGAAAGCAGTGAGTGAAACCAGGGGCTCATTTACCTTGCAAACTGTGTGGGAGACTTGGTGGCGGAAGGCAAACCATTGTCACTGGGTGCTTCACCACCTTCCACTACTGACAGGCTTGTGTATGTCAGATTGAATGGTGTAGCAAGTGGTTGGGGTGCACACTGAGCATCTGTCAAAGAAACAGGGACTCTGTGTAGGTGTCAGAACTCTGGGAACATCTGAGCAACAGCTGTGATCTCTGAGTTGGCGAAACAGATTTGAGTGTGCTCGACCAGAAACACAGTAGGGCTGAGAGCTAGGTGAGCACCCCAGATGAGAGCCCGCCAGATGTGTGAGGGACTAGGGGTTGCTAGTTCTTGCTGCTCCAACCTCCTGCTCCAGAACAGGCGCCCCCTTTGGTTTGTCTGTGGTTGTGGCGCTGGTGGAAGAACCTTAGTGGCTTGTGAGTCCAACAGAAGAAAATGCACAGCTGCCTGCAAACTAACTGTTATAATGAAGGCAAAGGGAGATCTGAGGGGAGCGGGTGATCTCTGTATCTGGAGGACTTGCAGGCCTACCCGAAGAGTTGGGAGCACCCTTTACCTACAGGAATGATCAATACTGGCCTTTGCCAGAGTCTTTTTTTCATGGTGGGTACAGCACACCCGAGGCCAATGACCAGGTACAGGGTGAGTAGCAAAGCAGTGATAGGTTCTCAGCATGAGAGAGACCTGTTTGCAATGCTGGCAGACAAAGGAAAAGCTTATAGAGCACCTCTGTCACCATAATGGAGGTGGAACCACGGTCCACCAGGCCTCACTGGCTAATATGACCCTGGATGGCCAGATTTTCCTTTCGAGCATACCAAAGGCAATACAAGACCCCATAAGTTTGGAGGGCTTTTTAATGGTAGGAAATGACAGAAAATGGGCAGACCTAGGACGTTTTGCACATAGTCACGGAAGTGTAGGGCCTGGTGTTGGAGCTAGAGAGGAGCGCTGGCTTCCTATGAAGTTAGGTAGAGGACCTTAGTATGGAAGACGTTATAGGGCGATCGAAGAGGAGCAATGACTGCATCCTAGGCCTGCTGAAGGTGGACGAAATGCCCAGAATTGAGCTTTTACTGGATACATGGATTTTGGAATCCTTTAAATCAATGCCCTCTGTTTTTTTAAATTATTTTTTGTATTTTATTATTTTGTATTTAATTTTAGTGCATTTTGGTTACATTGGCAACCTTTCACACTGTGCAAACAATGAAATACAAATGGTCATAATTCACATCAATAGTTACAACAATAAATTACAGATCATTGACACTTAAAACAATAAAAGCTCTGCATTCTACTACTAAAAACATTTTGTCAAGAAGGAGTGTTAGATTAGTACACACTCTAGTTAATTGTAATCTCCCTGTTGGAAGAGGAAGTCTGTTGGCCACAAGTTCCCAAACATGTTGTGCTGCTAATGCAATAACCAAAGACTCGGCACCAAGCACACTACTCCAATATTTATCAGATAGTGGCTGTCTACGTTGATTATATGATTTCACATACACACAAGTGAGAGCCTCACGTTTGTATCAGCACAAGTTGGGGAGGAATCCACTTGTTTAGAACATAATCTACAAGTTCTGTTTTTGTACGGGAGGCCCACCCAAGACCCTGTTATTTCCAAAACCAGTTTGAATAAATATGACTTGAGAAGTCCCAACACAGAAGCTTGGTGTGTATATTGCCCAAACTTCTGCAAGGAGGCGTGATGGGTCAGTGCCTGATCCCTGTCAAAAGACCGGGACTTCTCCAGAATGCTGGCAAGGTTGAATTCAAGCCATGACCCTGGCACCGAAGACACCCCAATCTTGTCTGGGAATCCCCTCACACTACAGTCAAGGTTCCTGAACCAGATAGACTTAGTGTCTCAAGGAATGTTTCATTGTATGGCCTCACAGGGAATCCTTTCCTCTCAAGTCATATTGTATTGCTGGCCAAAATATACAGATCGCTACTGACCACAATTAGGTCAGCGATTGGAGGCCGAGTTCAAGCCTACTCGCCTCTACCGGAACACAGGAAGGAAGATTCAACAGCGACCAGAGGATCCTACTCTCAAGTCTACACAGTGGAACCATTACTCTAGAGGGGGAAGACCTCTAGAGCGTACATTAGTGTCAGAATAATCGAAGAATTGTATGCTAATATTTTTGCTTCAATATATCTTCCTCCCTGTGCATCAATCGCTTTCCTAAGAGCGAGCCACTTGCGCCACGCCCTCCGAGTTATATCATCTGCCATTTGGACAAGGGGCAGTTTGGGGTTAATGAGAATACCCAGATATTTGTATTCCAATATTCGTTTTAACTTGACCCCTCCAAGCCACCAGTCGAAAGTGTCCTTACTTCGCGCCCCCTTCCCACACACCATTACATTGGTCTCATTTGTATTTGGAGTGAGCCCCAGCTAGCTTGAAAAGCCATGGAGTGCCTGGAGTGATCTTTGAAGACCAATCTGGGTCCATTCCAGAATGACGACATTGTCCGCATAGGACAGATGTAAGGAAGGCATGGTATCAAAGCAAGACATACACAAGTGATCACAGTTCAAGGGTGTTTATTAAACGGTAAAATGGGTGAAATAAACACCTAATCTAAACCTAAATCTAAGATGGGAGCAAGTTACGACCATCGAATAATAATAATACTGTCCAAGTGGCGTCTAGTCAAACAAAAAGGGCCTACACTAAAAAAAACTATTGCCAATCCTTACCGCTATGCTACAAAATAATGTGGGATAATGTTCACAAGAAAAGAAAGAGATCTTCACAAAATGATCAGTCAGAATGATTTGGCCGGGGTCTCCATTCCCCACGTTTTTAGCACGGGACAAGGCGGGACTCTTGAGCACAGCACACGCCTGGGCTTCTCCGGCACAAGCTTACAGTTCCTTTTCTCTATATCAGGGCCTTCTGTGCCCATGTCTCTTCTCATGCAAAGTCTCTTGCTTCAGAGGGCCAGATATGCCAAAAACAACAAAACAAACGGTTCCTTCTGGTAACTTTCACGTCGGGTGATTACACTTCACTCTGGGATTCCCCTCACCCGGCTCCAATCCTTCTTTCAGCATTAGCCTCTCAAAGCACCAATTTAAACAGAGACTTCCGAAAGGGCGATCACATCACTCTGGGTCACTCTATGGCAAGTGAATGCTTCACAATATCAGTTTGCACAGCGTTTCCCCTCAACTGGGCGTAAACGCCAGTTTCACAATTCCCTCAGTTGGGTTCACACTTCCACAGATCACAATTTCAAAATCTCATCAGAAAGCAGGGGTTCCCTTCCCCTAGCTTTCTCTCGGCATCCCTCCGTCGGGTTCACATTTGCCACAGTTCACATTTCAACAAAAAGTATTTCTAGACCCCTTAAGTTCTTCTCTTTACCAAAGTCTGGGTCTCAGCCCCTAGTCAGACATTCACTTAAGCCCCCAGTCAGGCTTTGCACAGTTCATTTATCACAATGTTCTAGGGTGTGTTTGGGTTCACCCCAATTCGCCGGCATCCCTCAGTCGGGTTCACGTTTGCCTCCACAACGTGTCAAAGACTTTTGACTGTGCAAGGGGTTTGGTTTGACCCTCGTATTACCACCTTGACACCTCACACCGGCATCCTCTGAGGCCTCTTGGTACTTGTTGTTTCTCATGGTTTGGGAGAAGTGGCACCAGCCAGAGACCTTCGAATGAGCGCCCACGTGGCGCCGGACCACTCTATCTCTGGTGCCAGTTTCTCTCAAAAAAGTTCACCGGGTCTCCCTCTACCGGGCTCGGACCCCTCCCACAAAGTTCACAAGGTTCTCCCTTTACCGGGCTCGGACCTTCTCACAAAGTTCACAATCTTCCAAAATATTTTTTGGGACTTCCAGTACCAGAATGCACTTGTGATAATTTTGCTCCCACTTCACAGCTCCCCGAAACGGCGTTCCATGTTTTGGGAGCTTTAGGAGCCATACCGGGGATATTTCAATTAGGTCAGGGTCTTACCTCCTGCCCCTCATGTACCTGGGTTTGCCTGTCTGGCCCCATGGGAGGAGTTCTGCTGTAGGTTCCAGCAGGCAACCCCAGCTGCCCCTGGTCTTGCCTTCTGGAAGTACAGCTCCCTCCTCCACACTGCAGTCTCCTCTCAAATAGTAGGGCCATTGTTTGGGCGGTTTTCTCCTCCTCCAGGGCTTCTACAGCTATCTAGGGTGTTCTCCTTCTCTCCGGCACCTTCCAGCATCCCCTGACTCGCTCAGTGTGCTTTCCTGCTCTGCCTTTTATGCTGCCTGGGAGAGACAAGTGGAGTCAGGTGCGAGTAATTTAAGAGGGAGACCTGACATAGTTTGGCCTCATTAATGGGATTAAGGGGAGAGTCTATTTTCTGTGTCTGTAGTTCCCTGTTGGTAATCTTCATCCCCCCAATCTCTCTCCTCCTTGTCTCAATGACTTTAGAAAAGAAAAGTTTCGGAAAATCCATAAAAATACTGTTGAGAAGGGGTGGGGGTAGTACTGTTGTCGCTTACGGTGAGTTGTCTGTGAGAAAGTGTCTGTCGGAAGTGGGGGGTTGAGTTCCTAAATATCCTACCTGGTAGGATGGGGAAAGGTGTTCTAGGGAATGGGGTACCGTGATTTACCCTTCGGTGTCCCACTTCCACTCCCTGAGCACACCTCATCCAGGTGGTCCTCCCGCACTGGTCCGCACCCAGGAACTGGATCCAATAGCGATGGCCGTGTCCTGGTCACCGGATGCCCGGGGACTAACTGGTGAGACACCTTCAGGTTTCTCACACAGATAGGCGAGTGCCTTACCACCATATATCGGGGGTGAGTTCCTAACCAATCACAGCCTCTGATATAGTTGAGAGCTATATAAATTAAAAAGCAGGAGAGCTTATGAGCAAACCTGTTTTAACCATTGCCTCGTAGAGATAGGCTGTGTCAATTCTCCCCCCTGAGAAAGTCTCACTCTAACTTCTGTCTCACTATACAGCCCCTTGATGCAATAGAGTGGTGACGGGTGAATATGCCAACCTTCCAGAATTGTCCATAGTTTCCCTCCATCTACACTATCATACATTGCTGAATAATCAACAAAGCACACAAACAATGATGTCTCGGGGTAGCCCTCAGAGTCTGAAAGTAGGGTGAGGAGGGACCAAATCGAATAGGTTGTTGCACAACCCTTCCTGAAACCTGTTTGTTGGTAATTTAACAGGCCCTCCTCCCACACCCACACAGTCCTCAGCTCCAAAAGTAGGTTGCCAAAGATCTTTGAGCTGCAATCGAGCATTGCTAACAATCTGTAATTTGAGGGAAGGTCTCTAGGTCCCTTCTTTTGCACGGGGATCAAAATTGATACCTTGCATGATTTTGGTATATGCCCCATGTCACCTATCTGCTGGAACATTTGGCGCATGATGAGAGCCCATATTTGCGGATATGCCTTTAATACCTGGTTTGAAAGGCCATCCGGACTGGTTGCACTGGAGGCTTTTAGCTTAGTTATACATGCCTCCAAGTCCGCCTCCTTTATATGGGTGCTGACCAGTGAATTTGCCATTGAAATGGGGACCCATGTCTCGTTTTCCCCCGCTTTCAAAAACTGTACTTATAATAAGTTTCCTGAGCTCTTTAAGCTTATCTCCTTCTAAAAAGTAGATATTTCTCTTTATCTTCCGGGAGGCTACGTTGAGCTCACGTTTCGTTTTAGCTATGACCAGATCGAAGCGGTGTGTCTTATTCATAGGACCATTCCGCTTCAAGATATGCCAGCGCTCCAAGGGGCCAAACAAAGAATAAAGATTACCAAGATCTTTGTTACACTGTGATAGCATTTCAGCCTCATTGAGGCCACTATTTCTCAGGGAAATATTGAACTTGAACTGTACAATGTTTCGGGCTGTTCAACATCATATGTTTCCCCGGGAGTTCATGACCGGATTGAGGTGCAGTCTTATTCTTTTCCTGCTCAGTCATACTGCGTTTTAGGATCAGCATCACATGGTTGCATGTCCTGGTGGGTCTCATCTCCATCTCTGGGCTGTATTTGCTAAGTGATCATTTGCGAAAATAAAATAATTTGGCTACTATAACTTCCATTCTTCCAAGTCATAGATTCCAGACCCTCTAGAGACCCTGTGGTGCTCCCATCCACTCCTTCGCCCTTCTACTAAGTCTTCTTTTCCCTTCTGGACCAACCCCCCGGAGGAGTTAACCCACACAGTCGACATTAAAGTCGCCAGTTAGGATAATAATTCCTCCCGGGCATTGGATCAGCCAGGCTCTAAAGGTAATTACGTCAATCTTCATTATATCTGTTGTCGACACCCCCCTGCCCCCTCACGTGGATCGTACAGGGTTGCCAACAGAATATAATCACTGCCAGCTCCCATGTTCTTAATCTGAGCTGCCAAAAAATGTGGATGAGCCTTACTGGGGCAGAACTCAGTGAGATTAAACACTCTAGTACCAATACAAAGGCCTCCCTTGGGACGGCCTTTCAAAGGAATTTCAGACCTACAAGAAATTAAGGAATAGCCATCCACCTCAAATGTATCAGACAACCAAGTGTCTTGTAAGCAAAAGCAATTGGCACTTGCCAGAGTTTTCATAGATTGGACATTGTCAAAAAAAGAATGATGGCCTATAGAGTTGCAGGATATTAGTGTTATAACACCAACATCTTCACAACTCGAAAATCATTGTAGGGCCTGGGGAACCCTAGCCCAATGCCCACATTGTCTTGGTAGCTCCTGAATTGGTTTCCTCCCCCCGAGGCTTGTTGTCGCCACCTGGGCTTGGGCCTCCCTGTGAGTTGGTGCCTTTTAGGTTTGATGGCACAAAAACCAAGATTTCCAAACCCAGGGCCCTTGCGTTATTACAAATACGATCCACCACCAGGGGGGAGTTGCGACGACCCAATTATCACAGCCTTTACATTTGGGCAGTTCCATTTTAGTGAAGTCCTTTGTTAATATTATGGCCAGGTCTGCTATCATATGGAGTAATTCAAGGAGCCAGGTTCGTTTGAGGAAAGGGCTATTTGCTGTTGTATTTATTTCCATAAACCTGATGTGCAGTAATTCTGAGCACCAAATAGGATCGGGCAGCTCGTCCTTCTAGACTGAGGTTCTGGGCCTTAATTGTTCTACCCGAATGGCCCAAGATAGTTGTTTAATCAGAGCCATAGGTTGCAGACTAGATGGAGGGGCCAAATGTGTAGCTTCAGTAGGCTTTGGTGAGTCCACCATGGTGGCAAGGAGAACAGGTGGAGCGATAACCTTTCCCCAGACGCAGGTTTGCCCATATACATCGGCACATTTAACTGTTCTGAGTTTTGTTTGATCAGCACCTGACGCCACCCCTGGCGGTCCCTGGTTTGCTATTGGGGTTTCATCCACCAACCACTTATCAGTCTGTCGCCTTACTAGGCTTACGGGGAGGACCCTTTGAGAGCCCTTGGTGTGTGCCATGTTTGGCATGAGGTCTGGCTATCCATCCATCCAGAGGGCCTGTGAGGCATACCTGCCTTTTCTCCCCATCCTCAAGAGTGTTTGACACCAGAGCACCCCCCACCATCCTCCTTTACTCAGTCTTTGATGTTTTCCCAGGCCAGTCTTTGCCTGCCTATCCTTCTGTTTTTCTATCTGGGGCCCTGCCATTTTTATTCCCTTCCTCTTAATTCGTCTGATCTTGCGAGGAGGGGAATTGGGAGCCTTTAGCATAGACAGCTTGGCACAGATAGCCTCCAGAGCCCCGCTATCTGATTCTGCCACCACACAGGCCCTATCTTCACCAATATTCTCCTGTCCAGGAGGGGAAGTAGTGTTTACGGCACAGGGAACCACTAATGGAGCTTTCTCATAGGCCAAATTACCCCTTGCACTCCTTAGCATGGTGGCGAGGTCCAATATCCCCTCTTTTACTGACTGTTGTTCTTTGGCCATGTTTCAACATAGTACAAATAGAGCTTATATTTTTGCTTCCAAAGACCCCAGTGAGTTTTCCTTAATCTCCTCCATATCGCTTTCTCCCGATGTGGATTCTGATGAAGTCTCCAGGTCAAGCATTTGCGAGAGATTTGAGGACAAGATATTGTCTGTCTGGTAGTCCGCCGGTACAACGGTTCCCCTTTAAAAAAAAATAGGGAACCATTATTGTCAATGGTGGCAAAATCTGTGTCTTCCAAAACCTGCACATCTGTAGCCATGTTAGACAGGTCCATAGGGTCTATTGTCAGAATTACTGTCGGTTTGGAAAAAACGTTTCTATTTTTGGTTGTGCATGGGTAGATATCCCTGCTGGAAGTATTGATGTTTTTTTCTGTGTGGCACAGCGCTTAGCACAGACTTGTTCATCTTAGGGCTTCTGGCCAGTTTCCCCCTTGTCCTCATAGCTATCGGCGTGGATGCTTTCACGCTTTCAAAGATAGCGTTTAGGGTTGTTCTTAGAATATAGGAGGGATAAGGGGAGGGAGAAGGGAGGTAGGAGGGTCGACTCAGACCACTTCTGAAGACCCAGGTGACAATACCAGAGAGGCAAGTTCTTGGTGGCTGGGCAGCCCCTCTACCACAACAGAAGTAGACCAATCAGCAATGAAGCAGAGCAGCAATGCCGCAATGTAGCCGGGACGCTTAGGGACACAGCCCACTCACCAGTGTTTGTTGCAGAATGTATTTTCTTTGATGGAAAAGGAAGACACCGGCTCGTCGTGTCCTGCTCTCCGACTGCCCAGACTGCGAGACTGCTTCACTCTCCTCCACTCCGCAACTCACTCCGCAAGAATGTTGCTGCTTTTAAAACCATGCTCTACCTTCTCAAAATTGAAAGGGCAAACGGACTCCTGCTCCACTGCCACTGCTTCACTCTGCTCCACTCCGCGACTCGCTCTGCGAGTACGTTGCTGCTTTTTCTATACATTATGTTCTCTAAATGGGGCCCACTTAGTCCATAGCAGTGTGCCACCACCTGGCTTGCTGCCTATTGCAGTAGTGGCAAAGCTACTGAATTGGAGAGGCCATCCTGCAGGATGCAAGGGGAGGTGATATACCTTTATGGAACTAGTTCACTAAAATGTTCCCATACTTTACACGAGTGGTCAAGAAGCAGGCGAAAACCTTATATACTTTTCCTTTATTCAGCTGTTTGTTAAACGTCCACAACGCTTTATGCACTATTTTTATTCTTTAGTTCACTGCTCTCTCTGCTAATTACAGTGCTTGTCTGAGGATTATGCAGAGTCAATTCTTGTCCTGTTGCACTGGCAGCAATTTTGTTATTATTGCAGAATGTAAGTGTCCCCAATGCCTTTATTCTGCAATGCCCTACATACAAAGTGCATTACTGTTGTTATACTGGGTCCCCCAGAGCTTCTTGTTTGATCTTTGGCAGACAGTCTCTATTTCCAGTTTATGGTCACTCAGTCTTTATTTGGTGAATGTTTTCTATGCTTTGGGTTTTTACTGATGCTAAAGCCTTTTGCTAAGTGCTCTGAAGCATTCTAGCTTGTTGTGCTGTCCTAGGTCTGTTTTCCAGGATGTTGTGTACTGCTTCTTTAGGGCCTGGTCTAAGTCCTTAGTCAATTTACCCTCCTGTCTTTCTCTTTGTTTTCCTATGCTGGAAATATGTGGGCCACTGCTGCAGAAAGACTGTAGCTTCTTGATTTTAATGTTCCAGGGATTCACCCATCTCCTTACCGGGTGGGAGCAGTGTCTTCTCTAGGCCGCTTTGTGCACTGATGCTCCTCTCCTGCGCCACCACCACAGAGTTAAAGGTTAACCTTTGCACGCTATTTTGTCTTGTCACAATACTGCTACAAGTTCTTTTATCAAGTGGTTTCGGGAGACTTAATAGTCTCGTATATCTACTTTATCTGGTACTGACTTGAATGTGCCTGGTATACTATGCTGCCAGGCTTTCTTGCATATGAACACACTTAAGAACGATAAAGTTTCTTGTTCCTCCCCTACTGTCATTTCCAAATCCTCATATACCTATCTCGGGATCCCAACCCTTTTCTCACAGGCTCCCCAGTTAGGTATTTGTTCTCTAGCTTTCTCTCGGTTTCTTCGGGTGTCCCAAGGTTCCCATGCTTGGCTTGTGAGGCTTTCCAGCTCCTGCGGAGCCTTCAGGACTCCCAATGGTATGGCGTCCCTCTGTGTGCACGTTACTGCAATTCCGCACTTCCAGCTTCTCCCTGCGCATTCCCTCACTGGCCTGGAAGTCTACATCGGTTCAGCGTTTCTCCAAAGCTGCATTGCAGTAACGCAGTGTTTCCAGCTTCCCTTTTCGATTTCACCAGCATCAGGTTCCTCCCTTGACTCCCTCAATGGGCCTGCCTCGCACCACTGCACTGGAATCTCAGGTCCTCTCTCTTCGGTTTTCTCGAGGACTTCCTTCGGGTATTTGCTTCTGCAGCGTCTACGCTGTGTTTCCGACTCTCCTTTACAGCTTGGGCAGAGTGTTGTCTGCACAACGTTTCTCTCTCCCCTGTCAGCTGGGGTGAATGTAAACTTCCCGGCAAGGTGGAGCGCCTTCCAGAGACTAGACCGTTGTGTTGACTTCTTGGTCTTAGTCGTCTCCATTGCTCCGGTCCTCTTCCTCATTGTCCCAGTATTCTTGTGTTTATGGGAGTGGTATCCCATTCTTGACGACTTGTATATAAAGTTTGGGTAAATGTTGTCTGTGATTTTTAAGGGTAAATCAATTCTGGATGACTTGTAGGTAGAGTCTGAGATGGTGTTTCATGAATCTTAAGGCAAGTCAGATTGTGACGGCTTGCAACCAGATCTTGTGACAAGGTTTTCAGCACCTTTCCTAGGTGGATGAGGGGAGGTATGACAATATGCCATTAAGGCATTGGGTAAAAATGGGGTATGGTTAAAAGAAAAAGGGGGATACCATGTCTCATCCGATGATGCCACGATACTACCCCGGAGCTGGTCTTCCCCCATGGGATCCTCCCTCATATAGTTGCCCACTGGATCAGGATCAGGTAGCGGCTGCCATCCCCTGGCCACATGGGGAGAGATCACCGCAGAGAAAAGTGATGACACCATCTGAATCATCACAGTATGTATATGCTTTTAGCCTCTGCCATTATAAATATCAGTCTTTGACATGATTATAATCGTAATTGTTCTTTTATAACGCGCTTAATACCGGAGACCAGTTTCTAAGCGCGAGACCGGGATTCAAACCTGTGTTGCTATGCGTTGTCTTGCTTCCAAGACAAACATGTTGCCCCTCAGCTATCCTCCTGGCCTCATGATGGATATACTATTATACTCTGTCATGATGAAGGTGTTATCAGGCGGTGTCATGTTAATATGCCGATCAAGACCTAGGCCATGTTCATTATGCCCATTATTTTGTGCAATGATGGGTATGTCCTAAGAGTCTGAGCTAAAATGCTCATTACAAGTCTGTACCACAAGGTCACAATCATATGAATTTTACCATGCTTGCATCACCATTCTGGATCTGCCTGTTGGGTAAGAGGACATGGTGGGCATATCAAGAACACTGGTTTGTCTCAGGCCAGCAGGAATTGGGAATCGTCTCAAATCAAGCAAGTTTATTACAGTTGCCATAGATTCACTTCACACAGTAAGGACCAGTCAGAAGCATTTTAGGATGCAGTGGGGTGAATCTGTCCATCTAAATTCAAAAGAAACCTTCTTAAAAAACCTTTAGATGGTAAAGCAGTATTCCCCAAGATAATTATACCAAACAATAGGTATGATTGTTTGTGAGACTGACTAGGCTTCGACAATCTCTCTCAATAGTTCATGCTCTCGTATTGTTGCTACCCTGCATGCACGCTCATTCTACTATAGAGAAGCACATCTTTATTCAATATGACCACTATTAGATCCAGTAAGAGACCTCCCTTAGTTAGCTCTTCCACATTCTTTAAAATCCCTGTACATACATTTTAGTTTTATTTTGTTTCACAAGTTAATTTGTTAAAAACAAAGGTTCTTTTTCTGTTCCTATGTAATTGTTGGTGGTGCGATACTCCACAACAGTATTCAGTTCAGCCCATATATGCCCTTCTTTTTTTGCTCTTGTGGCTCCTAAATTGGCTGATCGATTTCAAGCATACATGTGGCCAGATTTGCATTCCACCCCTGGTCAGAAAGGTCTATGCTTGATGTGATGTGATGTATTCCTCATGCTTTGGCCACTGCAGACCCTACTGAGACAGATCTGCTGTCCTGCTGAGTTTTGCTTTGATTAGACAGGCTCTCCTGGTAGAAGTCAATATAAAGTGATGTTTGCTTTCCTGTACTCATCATTATCAGCCCCAATGCAGGGATCACACTGCTTCAGTTTATCTCATGCAATAATGAGTAGGTTGATTCTGTAACACCTGTCTCTCGTGTGGAACAGGAGGTAGTTTCTCCTCCCAAGCAGTTCTAGACTCTAAAACCATTCCCTCCTGATGCCAGCTAATGGTGGCTGTTCGTTATTTTTGGTCTAGACTGCACTTTGTATTGTCATTGGTCTCCTTATGAGATAATCCGGTGAAGCAAAGTATGTTCAGAGGAAGCATTGCCTACCTAGTTGACTCCATTGATAGCTTTTTCCGCATTGCTGCTTCAGAACCATATAAAGCCCTCTGGATGTTGGTCCATGTTCAGAACTCTATGGCTTAACAAACGCAAATCACAGTTCAAAATGGAGCACTAAGAATATGGCTTGACCAAAACATTCCAGAAACTAAACATGACGAACAAAGCTACATGCCAAATTAACAAATGAGGCAAATATTCCCTGCTTGAAGCTTCACTGCTATCTGGATTAAGGCTTGTAAATTGTAGGCAATATACAGAGTGAAGGAAAAGCCTGCATGCAACATGCAAAGGACCCAAAGGGAAATTATTTTACAGAGCATCAAGGTTTTACAGGCTTTCTATAAATTCTGCCAGAAACAATTAATGGACCAGGAGAGTAATCATTCTTTAGTAATGTCAGGCCAGAGGCGGAAGGGCTATCAAACAATCTATTTGAAAAACTTTGCAAAGTAAAGGGAGCAGAAGTAATAAAAAGATCAAGACATACAGTGCACTTTGCAAGAATATGGTATACTTTGAGCAGGTTCATGTATGCAGTTCTAAGAGATACCTTATTGATGTGGAAACACAATTTTACAGTATTCAACCTATACTTCACACTAAGATGAAAACATTTTCACCAGGCAATGTGCAATGGTCCATGTTGGTTGTTAGTGTATTAAAGCATGGAAAGGACTATGGCCATGGGTAATGATGCCATTTATAAGCGTGTATCAGTGTTTAAGGATTTGGACCGAAAAAACACACCTTCTAGAAGATTTGTGCAGTATCTGGAGATTACGCTTTAGAGCTGCGAGTCATAGTGAATCCGATAGCTGGGTTGCTACATTGTAGCTGGGATTATAGGACATTTGGTCCAATCCCATTAATACTTGTTGCAGCAATCCAGAGATCTTAGGGCAGCTTTCTGTGTGCGAAAGGGAGGCACTGGAGTATGCTAATGGGAGTAAGATATGGTCACAGCGGGTTTAGATGTGAGCCTGACTGAAGGATTCTAAATGTACTGCAGTTTCAGAAGTTGGTGCTCCAGGGTTCCAAGGTAGAGACTGTTTGCGTGGTTGTGATGGAAAAAGACTTCGGATGTGATGGCTTAAGTGCATTTAGGGAATTTCAGGAACAGGAAGGTGTACCACAGTATTCCTGGAAGGCAAAGGGAAGATTTTGCCACAGACTTGATTTGTGGTGCTAAGATAAGTCCCTTATTAAGCATCACACCTAAGTTATTCATAGACTTTGAAGACCCGGAAGAGGGACCAAGTTCAACTAGCCTGGAGGGTTGCTAGGCATTAGATGGCGGCCATTTGCTACTTTCCTGGTTTATGATCTCAATCTTGCTATCATTAAATTTCATGTGATTCAACGCCATGTAGGAGTAGATTTAAAGCAGACATTTCGTGGGGTTATTGGATGCCATTGTTTGGTGGTTTGGATTTTGAAGAGGATTTTATTATAGTTTGTGCAGTTGTAGGTTGTACATTCCAAGGGATTGGATGAGGAGGGGCTCAAGGCCTTAGCTACGCATTCCGTGTCCACCTGGCTCCTGAGGTGAAACAGCTGGCTTTCAGACCTGATCCTGACCCTGCCTGGACATTGTCAAGAGGCTTTTGGCCTATTTGAATTCTAGTAAATTCCAGTATGATGCTTTATTAATAGGTTTGTTGATGAAGCTGTACAGTGGGTCTAGAGCAGTTTGTGTCACTTTGATCAAGGCCTGGCTTTTTTGCTAGAGGTTTCATGTAGGAGCCTAACATTGGCCTTGAAAGTTGCTTATTGAAATGAGGTGTAAAGAAAGCTGGACTTCAATGCCCTGCACAAATTGTTGGAATAGAGATCGTAGGCAAGTCTTTTAAACGCCTGTTAGCCCAGGATTTTCAAAAGGAAGGACAGGGAAGTAGATGTGGTGTTATTTGTCGATAATGGCCTTATCTGCTTGGCCTTGTTTTTTGTAATTATCAAGGGCTTGAAATGAAGAGTAAAGCTGTTGAAAATGATTGGTTAAAGAGCTATGTTAAGTACTCTTTATTATGCCTCCAACACACCTTTATTTGGGAATGTGAATGAGTACAATTATGCCAATAATTCGTTAACTCTGGAAAAGAAAAAGGAAGAGTGTAAATGTGTAGTGAGATATGGGGAGTGGAGTGGAGGGAAGAGGAGAGAAAGAAGGTAGGTGCAAGTAGGTGAAGGTGAGAGAAACAAGGTGTTCTGCTGGCTCTTCAAAAGGATTTCGAAGTAGCCAGACTTCACAGTGGTTTCTCTGATTGTGCTATTGTGCAAGGAGAGACTATAGGGTTCCGGCGAGGTTTGTAGTGGGAAGAAAGGAGCTTTGTGATCGAAAATGCAAGACATTGGCCTAGTTGAATTTGAAGGTCACATTACAAAGAACGAGAAGTTCAGTGGTACATGTGTTTAGCTGTTGAAGGTATAGGTGCAAATGGAAGCATGGAACTCAAATAGCAGGTGTGCTTCTAAATTGAAGGATTGGGGGGTGGAAGGTAAATGAGGGGAGTGTGCCAAGTAGAGAAGAGAAAGCTTGTAGACAGAGCAACGGGGGTTTAAATTTGTCAGTCTGTGAAATTGCTTCACGGATTTCTTCGCCTGCTGCCAAGTGCATCATGTTCAGTTCTGACATGATCTCACTTCCTTTCATACCCAGTACACAACGTATAGGAGGAAGTACATCTTCTATTTAGCCCAAATACCTAGAATGACCTGCATATCTAACTGTAGGCATTAGAACATATCAGGAAGTTTCCTAAAACGTATAGTCACTTTGTTATTTTGAAATGACAGCAATATTTAAAGTGATTAGGCTTAAGCTCTGTGAAAATATTTGAAGTACACAAAACTATAGTGTACCCTGGTGATGTCCATCAATCCTTCAAGCTGTTGCCCAAGGTACTGTACGAATGCTTCCTTAGGAAGATGACTCTTTAGGCATTCTCTCTCAGCTGTGACCTACCTTTCAGGATAACACTTATGACATAGGAAAATATTTGTTGCAGATGTTCTGATAATCTTCCTAAAGATCCACTATGGTGACGTTTAATTTCTGCTGCTGAAGTTACAGGAATTAATTCAGTTTCCTTTCTGTGTATGTCCTTCATGCATCTACTGTTGTTTCTGGTGTTACCATAGACTCACGAGAGGCTGGTAAATTGGCTTTGGAGTTCCTGTGCAAGCTAGAGACAGATTTTTGTAATATTTGACTGTCGCATATAACAATGGATTTTATGAAATGAATTCCTTAACCACATGTCTACTATTGAGAACCTTGGCTGTGATTGGCAGAAGGGTCATCAAAAATGAATGGGTGATTTTTGGGGCTTTTTAAAAATACAGGTTGAGAAGGGATTCAGTGGAGGATGAGATGGTGACTTTTACAGGTTTCACAAAGGCGCCATAAATACTTGGTTATTGCGTGGGTGAACTGACCCTACAGGGATGTTTCTTTTGCATTTCTACCCCATAGTCTTGCTTTTGTCAGATTCGTGCTGTTTATTTGCACTATTCGGCTGCCTAGGGTACATGTCTTAGTATTAATGGACAATGTTGAAAAGCTTGTTTTGTGTACCTGGACTTCTCAAATTCAGCCTTTAGTGCAGTGCTCTTTGAGTCATTGTGTCGTGGCTGGGCTTTTTCTCTGAAAACACTTTTCTCTGAATACTCTCGATCTCAAGGCCCTTTTCAGGTTTATCAGGTTCAGATGTTGCGGTACCCTCCTTTTTCCATGTGTCCACTTATCCAATGTGTCAGAGAGCAGTTAGTCATTTTTGCCTTCATCTATAGATGGATTTGAGTTTCAGCCTCAACATGTTGGCTTTGAGACTGAAGTTAGTTCCAGCAGGGTCACTGGTTCACAAATGTTCAATTGTTTATCTTTCATCAAAATGGCTGCTTTTCTTATAACTACCATTAGCACCTGGCAAAAGCATCTGGCCAGTCAGGTGGCTGGACGTGTGGGTGGAATCCAACAGAAACTGCCTGAGTTCTCTCTGTCCCCCGAATGCCTTAGTCGGGTATATGCCATTTTGTCTTACATGGCAGTGCCCCAGGCCCTCAAACCCACCACATTCCTGAGAATCCCTTTCCCACTCTTACCCTCTTCTGCCTTCTGGACTGCCTCCACCGCCATCCACCCTTATCAAAGTGATGCCCAAGTAACTAGAAAAGGCACTTAATTGATAATTTGTCATGGTGGCCATCTTCGTAAGAAGTCTTTTTTTATGTTTAAGGGAAATTGGGCATGCGCAATACACGCACGCCCTTTTATGTAAACCCTAATTAGGACCCTGGGTTGCTAATGGAGAGAACGGTTTACAGTCACTATTTTGAATAACATTTGGTCGAAAGTCAAAATGTCGAAAAAATGTCGTCAATTTTTTTTGTTTGTTTTTTGTTTGAAAAGGGGGGTTCCCACCCAACCCCCATTTTTTTATGGTTTTTTCTGTTTTAACCCTTTTTTTTACTTGCGGAACCAAAATAAAACATGTAAATAAAAAAATAAAGCATTCGAAAAAAATGTTTAGACATCATTTTTTCGACATTTTTGTTATTCGACCAAATGTTTTCGACATTTTGACTGGATACCAGAGAGAACATCCACATTCAGGGGCAGAAGGAGCTTGCAACAGCCCTGCATCCTCATCCTACATGGCAAGTTGCTAGTGGTCCTGTCTGCCCATGCACTCTGGGTTATCACTATATTCTGCTGGGTACGTAGCCGATGATTGGGGACAAGAAGGTACCACGGTTGTGTTTCCTTTACAATTGTTGTCTAGAAATTGGATGACTGTCACCTGGAAGTTTCTGGTTCTTCAGGTTCTGTATGATCGCTCATGCACTTGGTTAAACTCCTCTCTTATATTATGACTGCACATGCTACCCCTCCCTAAGTTTTTGGTTTTGGCTCATAGCTATCGCCAATGCAACACTTAGTGGGCAAAACTATTGCCATGAGAAAGGATGTGCAGCTATGTTGGAATGAAGGCTTTCCCAGTCTAACCCAATAGGGGTCTGTTGTGAAGCATCTAATAGAAACATTTGTTTTGTCAAGATTATTATTATATGCTATTTATCCAATCATAAAGTGAAGTTGCAGCATTTGTGGATGCCTCCGTTCATTTTTTCCATTATGACCTGTTGCTCACATGCATAATTGCTGGCTGTGTAGTGTAGTGTAGTGTAGTGTAAATCACTGGAAAGGAGGAGTCGATCGACTGGTATTCTAAAATGAAAACGGGGACTTTAATCTTCTTACTTGCAGTTACAGGAAAGTAGGTTTTGATGGGAATCTCATCTATTTAATTAAAGCAAACTCTACGTGGTATGGGCCACTTTCTTAAGGCTTTGGTTTCTGGAAGTATTGTCTTCTAGGTGAATCCCAAAAACTCTGGGTAAGTAGTACCCATTAATAAGTGCGGGCCAAGGACTGACACTGCTTCAATTCCGAAATTATCTTTTTGCTAGATACAACTGGAAAAACTATGCCAAGCTGACATTGGTACATCGAAGGCTGTAGATCGAGAGTTTGTATGTGCTATCTGTTCAAAAGGGGAGCATCCGAGGCGGAATGTCAAACCAGCATCATTTGTATGGTTGGGCATACCTGATGAGTGAGTTAATGCAATTATAAGGCTCACTCCTGCATATCTAACTGCCTTAAGGCACCAGTGCTACGTTCGAAGGGGATGCAGCAAAGGCTTAACTGTTGTATCGTTGACTTTGTACTTCAACCGGGTAAATCAGCCAGCACTTTGAACGATTTGTGAACTCTAAGCACCTATTCCAGTAGTGCCCTTAGTAATTTATATGAACAGACCTGGTGCAGAGTCAGGCAGTGGGCAGGAGGCCGACACATTGATAAGGGTTTTAAGTGAGGATATGTGCTGGTCCTCTGCTCTTCAGCCTGTACCTGTACGATCTTCCAGATTTTAGTTGCATTCCTGTGGAATTTCCTCCTAAAATGCTGTCTGACTTAGTCAGTTGCCTTTTTATACACAGATGACATTGTTCTCCTGTGGGTGTTGTCCTCCAGAAGCACCTAAATAAGATGCCAGATTACTGTTGCATTTCTTTGCTAGTTAATAAAGCAATAACTTCAGAAAGTTTTGTTTGGGGTTATGAGCTGTATGACCCTCATTTGTGACGGAGAAGGCTTTAGAACAGATGGCATTTAAACATAGCTGGGTTTGATTTTTCACCAGCAAGCTACCGTGAAATGCTTGCATAGCCCAAGTGCAGACGGGTGCCTTTTTACTGCAATCAGTACAGTGTGATACTAAATTGGGAGGAGCTAAACTAGAGGCTGTGATAACGTCCTGTAATATGAATATGAACAAACCCTGGATACTCTTGTGCATTTAATGTTTTTCTATCCTGTGCTTGCGGAGGAACACAGTCTGTATTGAACACCAGTGCTAAATGAGCCAAAAGTCTAAACAGTGCAGTTCCTTCTCTTAGTTGAATATGGGAGGCTTTTAAATTGCCATTCAGTCTGCGACAGGAGTATCCCCGAATATTCGGCTATAAATCATTGATAGATGTACTGTAATGAACGGCTCAGAAAAGGGGACGGAAGTGATAGCTGTTGAAAGTATTTAAGAGGGAACTTGTTGATCATCTGTTAAAATGGAGACAAATTTGGATGTGAACTTTGGGTTGTCTAATGAGTTTTACTGTCTGAATTCAAGGCACCCGCTTGTGACCATGTTTCGTGTTGAGGAATTGCTCTGCTGCTCATTTCCTCAGTGTTTCTTCGCGTGCACTGAAGGGGGAAGAGCCATACCCCCTTTACGCTGTTCATTACTACAATTACCTGGACTCTACCGGAGCAAGCGGAGTGACAGAGCATTTTGTGTTCCGTGGCTCCCTGCACGGCGGACAATACGTTGAGAACTTTAAGAAGTAAGTCTCGAGTGGGGGATAGCTTATGTTAGCACCCTACGGAATTATTATACACCTACGGTGTGCAAGCAGTGTGTTCTGTGCTCGGAGGGTGGTGACGGTGCGAGTGTCGGTCTGAAACTTTACGGTGAGTTCCCACCGTCCTCTGTTTATTTTTTAACTATGACCCCTTTAAACATCTTGAATACTGTTTGATGCTGAAGCGAGCCTTGGAATAACAATCAAATTACTTACGCGGTGATGCGGAGGTAAACTGCAGAGCTATCTCTTTGAACCGCTAGTAAAAACCACTAAACATTGACCTTTCTGCATACGTGTACACGCGGTGACTGCAGATTAATTTCTTTGAACCGTTGAGTACACCACTAAACTTTGTCTTCATCTGATCCTGTATACGTGCAGTGACTGCGGATTAATTTCTTTGAACAGCCTGGAATACTTGCAATTCTATTTTGAATTACATTTTTAGAATATTTTTTGGGGGAATCTTGTTAATCTGGCTCACTCATTTAGTATAGCCTGCGTACTTATATTGCTGTGTAGACTGTGGAACTATATATATCTCGCCCCTTGTGTGAGCCTGATATTGTTGATCCAAAACGGAGAATACAAATTAATTCCTTGGCGCGAAGCGCCGCTGTACGAGTCTGCTGGAGTTTGGTGGATGGTGCCTTGATGGTGTCAACCGGTGGTCCATGGACTCTGCGCCAGACCAAAAAGGTTTCTGCAAACAATGTCACGATAATGCATCAACAACGACACTAACTAAATGCAACCCTGGCCTGCCCACTCTCGAACGTGGCCTAGAATGGCTTGTGCTGAAAAATGAAATTGACCTGAACAACAGTACTCAGATGAGTGTATTGCCGTTTCGACAGGTTGTTAACCCCTGAAATAAAACATATTGGGGACTTCTGGGTTCGAAAAAGGTGGGGAAAAACGAAAGCATGCCTCTCATGTCCCAGCTTCTCCCAGACCTAAACAGGAACCAGGCCACCCAACTGCAAATGCGGCAGGCTTGTCTCCTTTTGCGGAAACTGGAGCTGAAAGGAAATTAAAATCCTTAACAGGAATTGACATTCGAGGTGAACAGAGCCTTGCTCCCATACTCCTGACTCGCTGTTCGGCACTATATCTTGTCGGCAGCTGTCCTCCCCGGGTGATGAACATGAGCGCGATATGTTGGATTCATACGAATATAGCTGGGTGCGCTTGGATATGCCAACTGAGAGTCATCCTAATACTGCAGATCAAGTCGCAAAGACGATCCAAAACGAGGCAACATCTATAGTGACGCCTAGTTTAAAGGATAGAGCTGCTAGGGCCAAATTCATATGGCAGCAAAATATTTCCAGTGCGCAACGTGCCCCCAAGAACTCAAACACGGTCATGAATCCAGAAAATGGACGTGCAGCACGCCTATCACTGGATATAACTGGATCGGATCCTTGATGTCAAACCGTGAGAAGAGGAGGGCAGTGTTTGGTCTTACACTTCGGCCAATCAAAGAAATAACAGAACAGACCTGACTTCCACTCTGTTAGCAAAAACATCTGGAAAGGCTGACAGGAACATCAGAAGGAAAACCCAAACAGCTACTGGATTATCTGAACTTGGCAAAATGTCAAAACGCAAATCCACTCCACAAAGCACACAGTGTCAAAATGATTCTGTAAAGAGGGAAAGGTTGGAAGAGAGTAATCCCCCCTATGGATTCAACAGACGACAGACAGGATTATAAGGCACCACCCGCTTTTTGCAATGGTCAACAAAGGCACCAGGACCACTAAACATCAATTCCTACCACAATGCTGGACCTACAAAATTCCTTGATGGCAGCCTCCACAGTTGCATTGCCACCCTTTCTCAAGCTTTGAGACATATAGTGAGGCAATGAAAGATCAAGCCTCTCTTCTGGCCATGATCCACACGAAACAAATACACATGGAAGCCTTTGTAACCAAAATTCAAACAAGATTGGACCTGGAAGCAGAATGTTCTGCACAATTGCAAGCTCGGCTTTTTGATGTAGCGATCGCAACGATAAAGCCAGCATGACGATAGCCATGTTGGATATTATGAAAGCACTTCGTCGGGAGACTAGGCAAGCCTGGGATTCCGATATGAGATACTCCAATGCAAAATCTAAAGAAGATTTGAAACAAGAAAAAAGGACAATTGATAATCCAAACCTTGTGACGAATCTGGTGCATCAAACCACTGAATTAGATTCTCCGACTATGCACAGTCATAGAAGGAATGGTAACTCTACCACCACTCTCACAATTAATCTGGCGAAACATTCTACAACAGCACCCCTAGATACCATGACATTGAGATCGGAGCATGGTACCGAAGAAAGAATAGATCTAACCCTACCCCAAACTAACGCACAACAACATAGAGGCAAAGCGAATAACCCTAAATACAAACGGAGATGTCAGTTCACTGAGCTGTGATAATACTGAGCAAAGTCTCCGGAAGAATTTGGAGAATAAACAAACTTTTTGTCAGGGTTCCATTGAATTCCTCTTACTCTTCTTATAGAGCTGGTATATTCAGTAAGAGACATTCTCGAATCTCCAGGTTAAAACCGGGACTATCATTTTGGAATCCTGGTTTATCCCTGGCTACCCGTCCTTTCAGAGAACGCTACGGGTTGCCTAGGAAACGCTGGCACCCTGTGCATTCGCGTAGGCATTCTAGCCTACTGCGGCGCTTTGTGTGTGCGGTCAGCTGACCACTATATTATCCCCGCCCACGCTCAAGGCGCTGCTTCTGAATTTGTTTTCCAAGCTTCGTATTTTGTTTCCTTGTTATCCAGTTCCCCGTACCCCTGGTCTACTCCTTGACCTTCCTTGCCTTGTTCTAGTAATTGCTTACCTGGTTTTTCTGCTGACTCGGAACGTCCACGGATTGCATTTGCCTCATCCTTCACGTCTTACCTGCTCATTGACAACCTGGAACAGCCACGGACTGCATTTGTCTCATCCCTCAAGTCTTACCTGCTCATTAAAAACCACAGACCGCATTTGTTCCATTTCTCACGTCTTACCCGTTTGTTCGCATACCGGACAGTCCACGGAGTGCTTCCATATCATTCCTCATTTCTTACCCGTTCATTGCAAATTTGGAAATTCGATTGAACTGTTTCATCTTCCAACCATTGCCACGTTTTCCTGCTTCTTCGGTCGAAAGACTCCAAAAGACTTAAAGACATTAGCGCAATGGTGCAAGGATCAAAGAACATTAGCGCAACGGCACAAGGATCAAAGACTTTTTAGGCGTCCTCGTGTCGGCGGGAATAGGAATCAAAACTTGGTGTTCCCAGGACTTCCATTTCATCACAGCAACCTCAGTTTCAGAACTCCTCACGGACAATCACTGGTAAGCCCACAACTGTCTGGTTCTTTTTTCTTACTCATTTGCACTTCTGGTAATAGCTACCTCTCTTGTTTCAGGATACTCACCAACCTAGCCTGGAACTATCAGTCCCAGTCTCCATTTCTTTCTTGTGAGTATCTACTCATCACATTGCTTAGTTATCTCGTTGTATTGAGCCCTATTGTAATACTTAATACTTGGTTATTTTTCTTGCAGCCAGCTGTCCAAGTACCAGGGTGTACAAACATTTTCGGGCAATACTCACCTCAATCTGTCCTTTTGTACTCTTGAGGGGTATATTGTCAGAACGACTCAATTGCGTCATGACGTGTGAGGCCACCACTACTGAATTTAGTACTTGGGTCCTAACACTTTTGCCATCTTTAAAAACTCCTCGAAAAAGAAAACCTTAAAGCCTTTTGCGAATAAGAACCTTCAACAAAAGCTCACAAATCGACCATCAAGAGCGAATTCAAATAATAAAAGCTTGCAAGCGTTTCTGAGGAACATAAATGTACCTGCACCTACTACAGAACGTCTGCCCACAGCTGTGAACAAAAAAGTAAAGGAAAAATTACTGCTGGAGATTGGAGTCAGTCAAGCTGGCTCAAATTCAAGCTGGACAAAAGAAGAACTAGAGCAAAGAGATCTCCTGCTGAATCTTTCCGTCTACATATCTGACGAAGAGGATGCAAAAGCAACCCATCGAACGGACACCGACTTAACATGCGAAGAGATATCGCCCACTGAATTAGAACCATCAGACAATGACTCCCTTTTATCCAGTGATATCCAACATATGTCAGCCTCACGGAAGACGACCTTCCAAACCCTTACCCAAAAACGCTCCACTTTGATGGAAATTAAGGAACATAAGCGAGAAGCCAAATCTCAAGATCGGAATCTAGAAGCACGAACGCTACCAATTTTTGAAGATCCGAGATCGAGAAAATATGACAACACTATTGTTATCGAAAGACTGTTGGAGGGGAAGACGGTTTAATTTTGAAAGAACAAACCTCCTTGGACCTCTAGATGTGCTACCAAAACTTCGATCTATAAAGACGCCGGACATCAAAATAGTTGAATTCGTAAAACAGATTGGGTAGTCCTGCACCTTAACTCAAGAAAAATCCATGCATCCATTCTGGAACAGAAGGCATCCTTCTTGCTGCTTGGATTTGACATTAATGATGCAGGTTTGAAAGGGAATCTAAACCAAGGTGACAAACATAATAAACAACGTGAAAAGCGGAATGACATTATGATAAAGGCACCAATGAATATGCAAAACACACACACAAATAGATCGGAGGAAAAGGACTCTCATGATCAATATTTGAGAATAACGTTTGACCTCCCTGGATGTGAGACCGACCAGAGAAATTAAGATCAGACAGAGCTCACCAGAAATGAAAAGAAAAACGATATCTTCCAATAAATCTACACAGCCAACAAATAATTTATAACTCTTACAAACAGCTGAGAATCAACCTTGGAAACTCTGTTCATGGAACACACAAGGGTTTGTCACCTGTTCAATGATGGAAATCAAGACTTAAAAAATGTTGATATAATCTGTTTACAGGAAACCTGGATCAGTAATCGACCTCTCTGCGATGGATAAATGACATATATCAATCCAGCCATAACAAGAAAGGTGGGACGCCCCTCCTCTGTACTCCTCACGTTGGTTAAATCTGCAGCCAAATGGACAGTGATAGTCCTTAAATCCTAACCTATTCCTACAGGTGACTGTAATAGAGGCTTGTAACAACACCACAAAAAGTAAGGACCTGATCAAAGAGCCATTAAAGCAAAAGATTCTTGGGATCCTTAATCTATATTGGAATCCGTCAGCAATAAATGATAACATCTTTATCGATGCAAGGCTATCAGCTATTATTGATGTACAGAGATGGTTCAAAACAGCAGGACTTATTTTATGTCGAGATTGGAACATGCACTTTTTTAACAGCAGTGGAACTCCAGTCCCTGAAGAAAAATTGCCAACGAAAGCTCAGAAATGCCTGAAAAAACTGCCACGACGAGACATTCTACTAACAAATGGCCAACTGAGGGAAGACATCCCTCCGGTTCCAACATAGAAAAGAGGGCAATCCCAAGCATGCTTAGATTATAGCTTCACGTCTCAGGCTCTCTGCTCAGACCTTGATACAATGAAGATCATGCTGGCTACAAACAGAGAGCATCAAAAGCTCACTCTGGTATGGAAAGAAATCTAGGCTAGAAGTAAACACTGGCAAAAACGGGCTTCGCATCACACAATAACAAACTCGGGGTCTAAAAGAAATCTTTGCAAACACCTCATTAGATGGAACTAAAAAGCTGGAATATGAATGGCGTTTACGTCCATATAGATTAGGAGACTCCAAACTACCAAAAAAAACGCATCTACATTATCCTGTTTATTCTGAAAAGATTGCGGTTAGGAAGAGACAACTTCGGGCTGAGCTAAAGAGCTTCGCCCCCCCCCCCCTTAAAACGGAGGAAAGCCAGAGGCTCACGAAAATGCACAAAGAGATATATCGGAATTGGCTCTGCAACACACGAGCAAGTCGCTCGCAAATGGATGCCGACGGATGTTATGTGTACTAGCCAAACGGAACACCAGAGACCTCGAGGCCTCCTTAATGGAAACCTGCAACAGCCAGATCTCCTAATCTGAAATGTTTTGGAACCGGCATGGGTGATTTATTTCACCCGGTTATATTACAAGACCTCAGAATCATCTGCACCTCAACAAGCCCAGTCTACTAAGGTCTTGACCATAGTATGGGAACGCAATGAGATTTCATCTTGTATCAGACATTCAAACTCATCCCGTGCACCCGGACCGGATGGGCTGACTAATGAAACCTTAAAAGCAAACCCTGAGGCCTGGACGAACCTTTCTCAGCAGATTTTCAAATTAATAACTTGCCAATTTTTTCAAAAGGCGACAGAACGATGGCCTCAAATTATCGGCCGACAACATTTCTGGATCCCTTAGGCAAAATATCTGCCTCCATGCTATTACGCCGACTGACTGAATGGTCGATACTCTCTAATAGAAGAGACAGAAGGCAAACCGGATTTGTCAAAGGGGTTAGGAAACAATATCAACTTGATGATTTTGTACCTTCTCAAACTGGAGGCACTAAAAAACTAAAACAAAAAACCTTTTGCAGTGTTTGTAGATTTACAATTGCCATTTGACCATGTAAATCGACAAAAATTATGGAATAAACTATACTCCTGAAACTGCCCAGTGGATCTTGTGGCAACAATACAAGCACTGTACTTGAATACCTCCATATGTGTAAGATCATCAGCAAAAGGGACAACAACAAAGGAAATAATAGCGTGGAATGGTTTGAAACAGGGCTGCCCGCTTGCAGCCACGCTCTTCAACTTCTATATCTCGGATCTGGCAGGCTCCCAAGACCTAATAACAATAAATCCGCCAATTCTAAATGTTATACCTGTGCCTTGGATCATATACACAGATGATATTGTACTACTTGACAAGATGCCGGTGGGCCTGCAAAGGCAAATCAATGCCCTAGACAAATATGTTGAAGCTAACGACCTTACGATCAACATAAAGAAATCACAAACCATGTCTCTCACATGCCAACTAGGAAAAGAGAAGCAAGATGCTGCCTTCTATCTGAAGACCTCCAAACTGGAACATGTCAAAACCATCAAAAACTTAGGGGTATGGCTAAACCAGAGCCTCTATGAACAAGATTTGGAGAACCAACTAAGAACCAAAACTGAAGCATTGGCTCGCCAATGTCTGAACATACATAAGAAATACGGGAGGTTCTCTCTACAACCAGTTATTGCCTTCTGTCGCCAAAAAGATGCCCCTATACTTACTTATGGAGGAGAGGCTATACTTAATTTATCTTGGCAAAATTGGTACCTTCTTGAAGGTATTTTTTGGAGAAAAATCTTAGTCCTTCCAAAGGCTTACCCTGTGCAACAAATTTGCTTTGAACTAGCCCTTCAATCCATAATAATATGGAAATCGTTGGACCTTTTCAGGAAAACTATAGTGGAAGACAACCACCCGCCGCCAATCATATATTGAGAACCAGACTGAAATCTTCGAATTATATAGTGCTCAATCTATGGAAAACGGCCTGTGCACAAATTATTGATAACTTGGAATGCACATTGGAAACGCTGCAACGGCGGCCTCTAATAGTAAAAACAAAGATACAGAGAAACGACTGGATAAAGAACATAAATAAGAAAAGCCAATATTTATTGGCGATAAACTGTACTTATGATTGTAGAGCTCTGAACCAGCTACCACCATATCTGAAAATCAACAGACTTGTGATCTTTTCCTCAGAATACGCCTCAATTGACTACCAACGAGAGGTTCTGGTACAAACGAAACGAGCTCTGGACAACTCTAAGATCTGTCGTTTTTACCGAGACACTTCTCAACTAGAAACTCTTACCATTTAATTATGGAATGTGTAATCCTGACTAAGGAAAGAAGGAAGTACAGTGCTATGCTCCCGCCAGAAGCTTCCGTTCCATCACCTGAAGGCCGCTGGTCCACCTTGATGCTGGGCACTCAAAAAAGCCTTGTATTTTGGAGGGAGGTGATCAGAAAGACTCTCGTTTCGCTTAGTTAATAAGCTAGTAAACGGCAGAGCATAACTGTTATTTGACTCGACCCTGCTATCAAGGGGCATACCAATTCTTTTTGATTTTATGCAAGATGACCACTAGTGATTTTATTTATTTTTTTTAATTTTTATATGTATTATTTTACCCTGGTCCATTGTTTTCTCTTGTTTGTTTTTTAATTAATTGGATGTAAGGATGGAAATAGAGGATCTAATGAAAAAGTTAGTAAAAAAACGAAATCCTTTAAATAAAAAAATAAAAAGGCACCCACTTGTAATTTTGTAAAGGTTTTAAATAGATTGAGTACATCTGTAGGATTGAATCTGCATTTGGAAAAAACTGATTCTGTTTGACCAGTGTAGCCAATGTTATTGGTTATGATTTTGTTTTTATATGGAGAGTGAGTTTTATGAACTAGGATATTTGGTTTACTATTGCAATTTGAGTTTTTGTGTTTAGGCCAACCATTATCTAATTCGGTAAAACATGTTAACCATGTGCCAACAAAGAATTAACATTATTCTCAGAAAGGGAATTACATCGGTGTACAGCAACACTATCCATTCTCCAAGTAGCATCTCACCAACTTGCTCCTGGAACCCTTAACCGCTCAAGCATTTCATTCATGCATCACATACTCTACAGTCTACAATTTAGATATCACAGTCTGCTATTGCAGTGAGATCCGAAGATCCATGTTGGAGATTTTAGATTTAAGGCACTGTTGTGATACGCTACAGTGTGTCTCTTAAGGAAAATGTTGATATGTGCATTCCAGCTGTTGCTTGGGTCAAACTATGGATTTTATCCTTTGTATTCTTCAAGTTGAGCCCCAGAGAGGTTCTGGGCTGAACATCTGCAAGCAGTGTCCTTTCAGCAAGCGCTCTTGGGCTGATGGGAAGCTGTGGCAAAGCGTGGTCCCCTCAGCACCTGTGTGCGCAAACCTTCACAATTAATGTAAGCGCCTCTATAGTTTGCAAGGTCAAATGGCGTCCTTTTTGTTTATGCACCATGGCAACGCTATCAATGATTTCAGCACACACTTTATCACACGCACAAAATAAATGTTTTGGAGGAAACGAATATTTGAAAAAAAATTATGAGATGATCTTTTGTAGAGAGACACATGTTTACAGAGCCCAATTGCAGCCATAAACACATTATTGAAAGTTGAGAGCAGCACTGACATAATATAATACCTGACTTAATTGCTGTTATGAGAACACCTGGGTATGGTAAAGTATTACTAAAAGGCTTTATAGAGAGCTTGCAGAAAAAGGACTCTGTAAATGTATGATTTAAATTGAAGGTGTCAAACACGTTACCTAAAACAAGGAAAGGGGCTATATGCAAGGAAAAGGTCTATATGGCTGAGCTCAGAACTGAAAATAGTTCAATTTTGTAAAACCATTTATCAGCTTGATTGATACATTTTAAAAAGTATGTTGAAGTCCGGGAGGTCTGTTTATGCTTGGTGACGGGAGTATTGACATCAGTGGATTCAGGGAACAGATCAGCTATTTTATAGGTACAAATTATGTAAAGGAATACCGGGTACTGTTAGAAGAAATTATGTTACTTTAATTTGTGAGTGTGGGAATGAATCTGTGTTCACTTTAGTGTCCGTAACTCACCAAAAACCAACATTGCTGTTATAACCCAGAATTCAATACAAATATCTTGAAAGAGAATGGAAGTTGACTATTGTCCTTAAGGAGTAAATTGAGCTTGATGTCCTTAATACCCTACCATTTCATACTATTTTGGATATCCTTTGGCTAATTTTGCATTTCCCATAATTTGGCAATTTAGTACAATTCAAGCAAATGGGTTTAATGAATAATGCAGTGTTTAGTTTATAGTAAACGAATACAATGATAGAAGAAAGTTACAATATGCTAGTAACCGAGTTAGAGATACAAGTGCACCGTGCTGATGGGTTTAGCCTCCTAGAACCCACACAGGTATTACCACACAGACATAACAATGGAACTAATGCACTTCTACGAAAGTCAAATCCTCCTGGCAAGGATTGTGCAGTGAAAATAAAGGTACACTAGGTGTTTTAAATCAAGTAAATGCAGAGGGGTTTTATTTAGCCATCCAGATCACCAGTAGGTGCAACTGGTGATTTACATTTGTGTTTTGATTGTGTGGCAAGTTTGAACAGGAGTGTTCTCTGCAGTTTGTGGAATTATGGGGTGTGTATCAACTGACACAAACTGAAGTGAGCTTGCATCTTGGGCCATATTCGATTCATCCCAACTGAAGGATATGAAGAAAATTAAGAGGAAAGTGTAGAAAGTGTATTGTAAATTATTTTCACGTTGGACGAGAAAAATGAAGCATTAGATAGACTACATAAAAAATCCCGCCACCACTGCCAGTCGTCCTGATAAATGACCTGATTTAAGTCTGCAAGTCATATTAAAATATTATCTGTACTCTGTTCAATTACCTTCTTTGAGGGCAAAATACATGTTGAGTTTAGTCACACTATTATGAAAATAATGTAAATTGGACAGTAATAGCTTATGGAACTCCTGCCCCCTCTCAAACCTAAGAACAGTAGGTAACAGTGGAAATCCTTGGTTTTGTCACCACTCCTGGAAACATGCGAGCAAGTCCATATTCCGATCGTCAAAAGGGAATAATCATTGTCATGCAGTGTGGTAAATCAGAGATAGGAGACAGACAAGATTACATGTTTTGCAACAAAGTGATTTTATTAAAGATAATAATGCTCCGTCTGTCCCTAGCTCTAAGATGACTTCACTATTCTTCAATGAAAAAAATAAACAGTTTTTGTCAGAATGTCTCACAAAAACTCTGTCCGAACTAATTCTATACATAACAAAAGGGTAACCTAAATTAAGCCTAGCAAAGACTTGCCCCACGCCCCCAACCCCCCGCCTCTCCTTCTTGCTTGGCTGGTGGCTTGGCTGGTGGTGGTTAGTTTTTGGACCATAGCCCAGCCCTACAGATAAGCTGTACTTCGGCCACTTTTACTCACTAAAAATTGACAAATACTCTTCAAAAATAAATATAGAGAGTAAAAATTCACCCAACAAATAAACAGGAAAAGGGCATGTAGAATCTTGCGTCCCTGCTTTCCCCCCCTCACAGCTTCATGGCTATTTTTGGACCAGTAATGCACATAGTACCACAGGAGGAAACTACTATTTTAACTGCCTGATTGGAAGAAGTAAACATGTATCTTTTAATAAGCATGAATAACTAGGTGCAAATAAATAAATATTACAAGAACATTTCAATTTTTCAGTTAAATCATATTTTTACTCGCTTATAAAATACTCTAATTGGGAATTGGACTTCCATGTTTACTCTCTCAAAAAATCATTTTACTCCCAACGTGGTAAAATACTCCCACTTCCAAATCTTATCTGAAGCACTACCCTCACCCAAAAGAGTTTGAAGTGTTTTCTCTCAGGCCCTAGGTCTATTGCTGCATTTCAAGTGTCTGTTAGTCTTTCTCGTGTCTTGGTAAAGTTTGGGCCTGGCCCCCATCCAAATGTTCATTTTCCTCCCAGACAATCCGCCGTGTTAGGCCGGTCATATAGTTCACACCCTAAGTTTCCTCAATCTCTCTGGGAATGTGCCCTTCATTGGTAGGAATATGCTCTAGTACGGTGGGTTTGCCTGTGTTCTCTTGGCTCTAAATATCTCACCCCTGCTTGGGCTATTTCGTGTCCTAGCCCTGTTTGCATTACCTGGCTCTTCATTGATTGGTTTTCTCACCCCCTCATGGGTCGCAGACCAATTTGTGAATGTCCAGGTAATCTTTATTCATTTGCTCCCTTTACTTTGTGGGTGCACAAGCCCCCAGCTTCAGCTTTACAATGCACCCTCCTCTCTTTCCCTCTCCAACCGCCTCTCTCTTTCTGACCTCTCAACATTCTTGCTCTCTCACTCTCTCACCTGGAATGTAGAATCTATTTAACTATATACACGTTGTGCTATGGTGTGCCACAGAACCTGACTGATTTGTAACTAAACCCCTTCACTGTATCTACAGTATAACATAACCGGTTTCTTGTTTTGCAGCCCAGTATGGGCTACGGGGCTTCTGAGCCCAGCTTTTGTTTTCTCATCCCCTTCTTGGGATCTCTTGTTGCTTAGCTACGCTTGGGCTATCTGGTATCTTGGCCTTGTTTCGGGTATCGATTCTCTCATCCCTTGAGGTCTCTATCTGCTCAGCCCGGCGTGGGCTTTGTGGTGGCCTCACGTGCCTCCACCCACTCCTCGATCGGTGCCACGTACCTGCACTTCAGCGGGGTTGATCATTGTGAGAGGCAGTCTTTCCAGTCAGGGCTGAACCACGCTTCCGACTCCACTTCGGTCTTTGCAGATGCTGCCCCTTGCACCTTTATTGAAAGCGGGATATACCTGCCAGGTATTGGCTCATTTTCAATTATAGTTTTTTCACATGGGCGTTACCCATCATTGCCTCCAAGAAACTGACCCCCAAATAGTAAAACTCTGCCACCCTTGGGATGGTTTCCCTGTTACAAACCATACGTTGCATCTTTGCCTGCTTCTTCATTCCAGTACACCCCTTTACTGCCGATTTAACAGAGTTAATCTTTAGCCCCAAACCAGTCATAAATGAGGCATATGCATCGACCAGGGCCTGCAAGGCCCTCTGGGTTCTGGCCATGAGGACTGTGTCATCTGCATATGCCAACACTGGGAACGTAAAGAGTATGGGGCAAGCCCACACCCCAGCCGAACCCTCAACCCCACTTTGAAACATTCTGACCACCTACCCCCTGGTCCAATGCGGACACTGGCCCCATTGTCCGTATGGATCCCACAAAGCACCACCAGTATTGCCTCATGGCACCCCACGGACTCAGGCACAGCCCACAACTTCCCTATGTCTACTTTGTCGAAGGCCGTGCTTAAGTCCATAAATGCAAGGTAGACCGCCTCTCCCCTGCAAAACACAAAATTAGAGACTAAAAGATATACATTCAGAGCCTGATCCATGGTGCCCAGTCCCAGACGGAAACCAAATTGGATATCCACCAAGACTGCCCCTTATGCAAGCCAGGCCTCAATATATCCTAACAGGACATGACCGAAAACTTTAAATGAAATATCCTAAACAAATATTGGGCGATAAGACAAGGGAGAAGTTGGATCACCCTTTTTGAAAATGGGGAAAATTGCAGATTTCCAATAGGGCGGATAAGCAGGCATTAAAAGATCGTCAATACCGGTCCCCATAGATCAATCTGCTCCAGGAAAAGATCTGACGGTATTGCATCTGGTCATGGAGCTCTATTACGGGGCTGTGCCCCAATTGCTTTTGAGACCTCTTCTATTGAAAAAGGAGTGTAGAACAATGACTTCCCCTTCCCCTCTGGTTCACTACTGCCACCAAACAGTGACCCAAAATGTGAAACCCAGTCATCCGCAGCCACATGGGGCCCCCTATGACCCTCCTTCCCATTATAGACTGAGCCCCCTTTGACACATTCCCAGAAACCTTTGGCGTCATTGGTCCTGTTGGCCGCAAGGAACTCCTCCCACGCCGGTTCTTCAAGCTCCCTCTTTATATATTCAGTCACCCTCCGATAATTTGCCCTTGTTTGGATAATATTACCTCTAGCAGACTAAGGAGATTTTAAGGCAACTAGTAGAGCCTGTTTGGCCAACCTGCAGGTCTGATCGAAGCAGGCCCCCCCCTCATGTAACTCCCCTTTAATGTGTGCTCCACCAAAAAACCCTCCGTAAATGCCTCCAGGATGGAGATAAAAATATACACCACCAGCTCAGGTTTAGCCGATTGCTCAAGAATTCCCCCTATTTTCATGCTCCGCCCGGCCACAATATTTAAATGTAAACCCGAGGCTTGAATTCTCCCCCAATGTATCCTTCTCATTGAGGCTACTTCAGTTTCAACTCGACAGGGTGCACAATTTATTTGACCATCCCTTCCAAACAGTCCCTTAATTATTAAAACTAGAGGGTTATGATCACTACTACCCCATGTAAACATTTCAAAACTCGCTATATCTTTACATAAATCTAAAGAGAGACAAAAATCTATGGTTGAAGAGTCCAGGTGGTTGTGGAACGTTTGTTTGCCTGGAATATCTGTCTCAATGCAGCCATTCACTGATCTCAAGCCCCATTCATTTAGCCAAGCACTTAGTTGGAGTCCCCTTGCACAAACCCTGGGGACCTCAATCTAGGGTCCCCGGACCTGTCGAGATCAATGCCCCAGTGCCTCAAACTCATTTGAGATCCCACAACTCATTCTAAGATTGAAATCCCCCCAGATGAGCCTAATGTTGGTGTGCCCTTTATCCGTGATACTTATCCACAAACCCCTTTTTCCTTCTCCCATCTATTCCCCCCCTAGTAATTGTAGGGAGTCTATCTGGGTCTCCCACACCTCAACCCTGCAGGATAGTGATGCCTTGACCAGTGTTACAAGACCCCCATAACACCTCCCCCCCTCCTGATTCTTTTTTTTATTTTGCCCGGTTTGCAAAAAGACAACTAACCATCCAGTACGGGGGTCTCGGTGGCCCATGTTTCCTGTAAGAGGATCACATCATGAGACCTCAAACATTCCACGTTATCTGCCTGTTCCAATTTACCCTTCGTTCTGGCTAGGTTCCAGGATATAATCTTAGCATGGGGACCTACCTCATCCCAGTTATAACCTCCTCTCCCTAATAACTGCACACTACCAGCCTGAGACTCTCGGACCCCCACTATATTCTGGGATATCGAGTCCCTCTGTCAATCCTGTTCATCACTTTTTAACTATAGAGATGACTCGGGGTTCCAATGCGAGTAAATTGTGTATTCAAAATATTCCTAATTTCTTAATCAATTTAGATGGTTTGCCGTAGGGAACCATTTCCAAGGGCCATGGTAGAGGTGTTTCAGAAGCAGCATAACGTGGGACTATCATTTCTTTTTTGTGCTGAATGAAGGGGAAACAAACCACAAGAGTTTGTGGAAAACAGAGGAAAGGTGAGCCATGAGAAATTGCGGTCTATTAAAACCGCAGGCTTTGCCCAGTGCAAGATCTCCTTCACTGTGTCTGTTCACACTGGTCCTTATAAAATGGCAAAGTAGCCCTGGCCCTTCTTTGAAGACTCTGAGCCAACCGTCACTCAAGTTAAGGGGGAAGCTGCTCAGCAAACTGCAGGAAGAGGGTCACTCGGGAGCTTTCTGGAAGCTGATCTCAGGGGAGGATGTTAACGGAGAAATACTTCTACAATGCTGTATTTCTGCAGGGGATTGAGAGAACCACTTTACTTATCTTAACTGTAATACAGACGCTGACCACTTAAACAGATGTGTGCCGTTTATTATCAACCCTACAGGGTTTTTGTCGAAGGATGCATCTCATGTCAGTCTCTCGGATGTCTCAAAAGCTATAGCCTCCCAAAAAGAGTGGTAACGCCTCAGGCCCAGACAGTGTTCCTTTAGACTTGTATAAACATAAGGCAGATATATGCGACCCTGTACTATGTACACTTATTAAATTGAATACAGTACCTTCCACCTGGCAGTAAGCAGTCATAGTCCCAATTTACAAGAAGGGGGACAGGGACTCGCCAGATAACTACAGACCTATCACGCTCCTTGACTCAGCTGGAAAGATTTTTGTAAAGGTAATTTTGTCCCACCTTCAAACGTGGGTAGATGAGAATAGCATAATTAGTGACCTACAAGCTGGCTTTCGTAAGACGAAAGCACGGTGGACCAACGTTTTAACTATTTTTATTGATTGAGAAGTACACCGTGCATAAGGGTATGAATTTATATGCAATTTTTGTGGACCTGAGGACCACTTTTGATACGGTCTCTAGAGAAAAATGTGGCAGGTCCTTCAAAAAAGGAAAGCCCCAGCACAACGGATTGCTGTGATCCAGGAGATGTATAGAAACAATTGGGCCATAGTAAGATATTGTATGGCTGGTGAGACCACTGCCCCCTTTAATGTACATAGGGGTGAGCGACACGGCTGCATCCTTGCACCTTTACTTTTCTGAAGTTATATGGAAGAAATCATAACTGCTCTGTTAGAGGATAGCGTGGACTTCCCAAAGATGGGACAAGACCAATATCCCACTCTCCTCTATGCAGATGATGCAGCCCTGTTATCTACAACACCGTAAGGACTGAAAATCTGCTTGGCAACATTTCGGAAAAAAGCAGTGATCTTGACCGAAGTTTAAATGTGGGAAAACAAATGTCATGGTGTTCAAGCCAAAACTCGCCAAGCAACGCAGATTGAACATCTAAGTGGA
Organism: Ambystoma mexicanum; assembly: GCF_040938575.1. NCBI lineage: Eukaryota > Metazoa > Chordata > Amphibia > Caudata > Ambystomatidae > Ambystoma > Ambystoma mexicanum. The sequence continues at coordinate 678,721,139 of NC_090931.1, read as the reverse complement.
AGGCCGTCTCTTAGAACAAGTTAAATTCTATGACTGTTTCGGCATCAAGTTGAATGAAAATGGTAATTGGACCTCCCAGCTTGAGAAGGATCGGACCACGCTGGGGAAATATAGTGGCGCAACACTATCCTTCTTCAACAGACCTGGGAGAGGGGCAGTCCACCCGACTATTTAGCTTTACGGTAAACGGGCTATCCCTGCCACTCTTTATGGCTCAGAGCTATGGAGCAATGCAAACACCATCAGCCTCTCCGGGGAGGAAAATACATTCTTGAAACAACTTCTGCATCTCCCCTGTTTATACCCCCAATGCTCTTCTACATCTGAAACTTGATGTACGTCCAGTTGGTGACCAAGCTTCTATTTCCCCAATACTGTACTGGGGGAGGCTTTGGAGCTCTAAAGAGCTGGGGACGTATTTAGATCCCTTGAAACATCTCTTGGACCTTGAGGGGGTTCCTTGGGTGGCCCATGTGAAAAACGTCTGTTTGAAATTAATGAGGCTAGACTGTGGAAGCTGCCGCAAAATATAAACAAGGTGGCTTACAGAAAAGTTAAGAAAGCAGCTATTGTGAAATCGAAGAAAAAGATGATTGAAAATGCAGGTAGACTGACCCTTGGTTTGATGTATCTTTGCCCTAAATTTGGATTTGCTCTAGAAAGGTACCTTAATTACTTATCCCCCTCATATGCAAGATCACTTTTTGTCAGATTTCGGTTTGGGACTTTGCAGATAGCTACGTTAACCAACCGCTGGGCTGGGCTGGGAGAGGTTCAAAGGTTTGCCCTCTATGCGGTCTGGGTGATGAGACATTAGTTCCTTTTCTGTTTTTGGGTGCTGTTTCTAAACCATTGAGAGTGAGATAGCTACGCCCTCTTCTCAGGGAATCTGGTGTAACTGTGTAAAGGAACCACAAATCCTTCTATCGTAAACTGTGTTTTCCAATATCTTCATAGAGTCTGGATTTTTAAGATGAAAATTGAAGAGTCCAGAGACGCAGGAAAAATGACATTGAATTTACTTGTAAATACAAAATTGACATTATTTATCTAAGTGACAAAATGACATGGATACCAATCATTGTCAATAGCAAGAGGCAGTAGGGCTCCGATTATAATCTCCCCACTGGACTCCAAAAAGATATTTGATTGGTCCTTTCCTCTTTTCATTATGCACTCTGCACTTTATTATATGTATTCTTCTGATCTGTAATGAACGCTGATTGATTGTGTTTTAAAACTCTTATTCATGTATGTCTTTATGTCTGTGACCTTTACGCAATTCTTGCTGAGTAAAGATGATTGATTGTTAAGGTGTTAATTAAGAACCACCAATGTGCAAAGGGAGGAAATAATAAGACACAAATACAAATGAATCCTTGTTAAATTCAACGAATCAGGCATGTAAAAAGAAAATACACTGGGAAAATGCATCCAGGACTGGCTCATAAAATTAAACACCGGCTCAAATGTATAATAGAAGAGTGAACAAACCGCTAAGAGTAGAAGATTGGGAGGAAGCAGGGGGCTTTCATCTGCTCCTTGGATACGTGAGGAGACCACTAACTGGGAAAAGTGTACTTGCTTGGGCAGCTCTACAAAAGTTACTCTGATAAGGCTATACCAGAGGCACAACCAGAAGAGCTATGCCGTGTGCTGTTCAGGACTTACTTGCAGAATGGTCTTACCTGCAAGCCTTATGTCCAGAAGAAAGGCCTAAACATGAGGTGTTTCTTTGAGAATCTAGAGAAGAACCTCCTGGCAGAAGAGTGAGACTATTGTCTGTCTGAAAAGGACCCTGAAGGCGTAGGGGGGGAAGAGCAAAAGACCCATTACAATCCTGGGTGTTGTGCTGAGAGGAACCGGATAGAAGACAGGTTGTGGAGAGACCTAGGAAAAATAGTGGCTGTGGAGAGAAATCTGAGACCGAGATATCATGGAAAGACCTGCGAGAATCTCAGACCATGCAGAGACCTGGCCGATATCTTAGAGAAACTAAAGTCGTGCAGAGACCTTAGAAGGATGTTTTTTTTTATTTAAAGGAACCGGAGGCTATGGGAAAGCCTAACAAATATATACTGTTCAACATTCCTGCAGAAGACAGGACCATGAGTAACCCCAGGCAGGTATTGCCCAGGAAACAAATGATCTCTTTGATTTACATAATCAGTATGGATTTTTCTGTCGCCCATTGTTGTAACATTTGGTTATTAGAATAAGGTGCCTGAGATGGTCAGTCTCCTCAGAATAGGTTTTAGGCTTTATATAAAATCCTTTATTCACCCTTAGGTGCAGTGAGCACCTAGAGTCCCTTACCTTGTTATCTTATCTTTGACATTGGTTTACTAATTCCCAGATTCGTTTTAAAAAAAATCACTGGTATCTATAGTTGTTCACCTTACCCAGAACCTTATTAAGAGGAAGCTATTGGAATGCCTTGAGTCTGACATTATATTGGCTAAGGTACAGCTGTGTTATAGTAGGATGATTTACAAAAAGCTGGTAGCAGACAAGAGGAACACCCATGTTAGGACCTTTATGGTGTCACTTGCAGCAGGCCTTTGATAATGGTGATATTGAAGATTTTTGGAAGAGAATTGGGGATGGGGCTTTGTGTTGTTGCATAACGGCTGATTCAGCAGGAACCTTTCTTGGACTTATATCAGCCAAGCAGATACAGTCGCCATTGAGAATAATGTGATTGTGTAAGAGCCCTAGAGGAGTGTTGGCTCCGTTAACGCTGCAGGACGTATGTAATGCAGTATGTATCCCGAAGAGTGGTAAAGCAATAGGCCAGATGGAATCCCGAGTGATTGTTTTATAAAGATGAAGTATGTATATGGGGTTCAATTTTGTGTAAACCTTTTAATGCTATTCGTGTGTCCAAATTGTTCCTTCATACTGGAAATCTGCTTTAATTGTCCTGATACTTAAGAAAGGGGGCAGGACTCACCCGATAATTATGGACCCATTTCACTCTTGGACAGCTTTGGCAAAATTTGTGCAAAATCAATTTTGGTTCATTTGCAAGCCTGGGCTGAGGATAGCAATATTATCAATGATCTCCAGTCAGGATTTCGGAAAAACGAAACTAAAATAGACCAAAGCTTCCCATTACTCCTGTTGCTGCAAAGGTACACGGTTTTGAGAGGTCTGAAGTTATATGCAATTTAGTAGACCTCAAAACCGCGTTTAATGAAGTGTCTCTGGAAGCTTTTTTGGAAAGTCTTCAAGAAAAGAAAAGCCCTCTCCCACAAAATATCTATCATACTGGCATTTTAAAGCAATAATGAAGCAGCAGTAATATAAGGTTTGGCTGGGAAGGTCACCAAATCTTTTGCAGTATTGCAGGGTGAGAGACAAGACGGCTATAGAGGAGATCCTTGTGCCATTGATACAGCAGTGCATGGACTGTCCCCAAATGGGCGAAGCCAAGTACCCTCTACTCTTGTATGCAGGTGACACTGTGCTGCTAGCATCTACACCCCAGGGCCTGAAACTAACCTTGGATATCTTTCTGTGAAAATGTGAAGAGCTCAATATGAGACTGAATATTAATAAAACAAAGATCCTGGTTTTCAGGCTGTGGCTTTCGAAGCACCTTAGGCTTACTATTAGTGTGGAGGAGGAAAGTTTAAAACAGATCCCGTTCTTTGATTATCTGGGATTTCGATTTCATTAAAATGGACTGTGGACTTCCCATTCAGATAAAGACTACTCCACTTTGGGGAAATATGTTGGTGCCCATAGAATGCTGCATGCAAGGCATGGCAGAGGGGCATTAGAATTGTACCGCACACAACCGATTGTTGCGTGTCTCCACAGGCTGAACTCTGGGGTCGTGTTAATCCAAAAATGTTAACTGGCATGGAAAATAAACGCCTGAAGCCAATCCTTAACTTCAGGCTCCCCAAATGCACTGTTGCACCTGGAAACCAATGTGTACCCGATTGAAGACCTGATGGCGCTATACCATGTTCTCTGTTGTCTAAGGCTATGGAGCACAGAAGGCCTAGAGAAATATTGTGACGCAATGTCACATGTACAGGCCTTAGATAAAGGCAACAGCATCCCCTGGCTTGCCCACGTGAAAAAGGTGTTATACAGCCTTAATGAAACAGTATTATGGTTGGACCCACAATCCATTGTTAAGGGTGATAGGATAAAGGTTAAAGGATAAAGTATCTGCCCTCTCCAGGAGTAAAATGGTAGAAGTGGCAGGTATGCTAAAGCTGGGCCGTAATTATGTTAAATGTTAAAGATATTTATATTGCGCAGCGTCACCAACGGAGTTGGTCCCCAGGCGCTCTGGCGGATCTGTAAATAAGAAGGGTGGTGGGTGTGGGTTAGTCTGGAGAAGAGGGAGTGGGAGAGTGGGAGAGTGGAAGAAGTGGTGTGCTCTTGGCGGCTACAGCTTGGTATACACCTTGCGCTGTGCTTTGGTGTCAGTACTGGACCGGGGCGAGACCACGTGTGCTGTTGGTGTTGTTTGTGTTGTTAGTTTGTTGTTGATGCAATTATTTAGCATGCAAACCAGAATTTGGCCAGGAAGGTTTCTTGGATTATTTGAAGCCTTCATATGTGCGTGCATTATTTATTAGCTTTAGGATGGGGACATTAAACATTGTCTATTTTTGTGTGAACCATTGAAACAGATGAGTATGGTGCTTGAAACCACTATTACAAAGTGTGGGTGTAAGCTCAGTGGCGGATGCTGTACAATTCTGTAAATTCACTGCTAATCCTTATTGTGTGACAAATCTTGCAAGTTATATTCATTGGGCGTGTTTATGTAGATGTAAGATTTGCACTGTCATCAGAGTTGATGTCTGATTCCCCCTGCAGTCTCAGTTGAGTCTGAAATAATTTTAGCTTGGGGGGCTGAGAGTCCACTCTTGCCATTTTAAGATGGGGCTGCAAGTTGACACTCCCCATTTGAAGATTTTTGGAAGTTTTTATTTTTAAATATCGATTTTTTTTATAGGGTATTTAATTGTGTTTGAAATGTTTGATGAAAAATGCTAGTTTAGTAGTTTTTTTGTTGTTGCAGATATTGAAATGGCTATTGATCATACATTGATCACCTTGTTGGAACCGTATTTTTGTATAAAGTATATCCCGCATATCAAAACACAATGATCAAGGCCTTTATGTCACAGGCTACTGCTTCAGTTAGTTAGCACTAGATCATTCCCAATTGTTTAACCAAAATAAAAATGTTATTCACATACAAAAATACGAATCATTTCATAGGCCAGGACCAATCTGGCTTCATCACAGGGAGACGGACGTGGGATAATATCCCGAAGAGTTACCCATCTGATTGAAAAAGTATTGATTGATATTTTATTTCTATCGCGCTCATACGCAAGTGTTTCAGAGCGCGGCAAGGGAGGGGAACAGAGGAGAAGAAAACGACGATCTTAATAGGCCCAGTGACATTGAGAACGTGCATGGGAGAGGGGGAGGGGAAAAGTGCATGGAAGGGGGGAGAAGTGGAAAGTGCGGAGCAAAAGAGAAACCGATAAATAATAATAAACAAATAAATAATAAATGCAACAAACAGTGGTAGTGCAGCCAGCAAGTGGCAAGTGCTGGGTTTAAGGCTGCAGACAGGGTAGGACCTATAAGTGCAGGAAGAAAAAGGGAGATGGGGGAGACTGTACGGGTACGGATACAGGCCCCAGTACAATGGGTGGTACGGGGGCAGTGCAGGAGGGTGGCAGGGTGAGCAGGTACCTGGGCCCGGAGGACAGAGGGTGGCCAGGTGCATGGTGCTAAGAGAGAACATTTCAGCAGGGGAGAGGGAGAGCGAAAGCAGAAGCAAAGAGGGAGGTCTTTAGATGCTTCCGGAACCAGAGATGGTTCTCCTCAAGTTTTAGAGTGGCAGGGAGGCTGTTCCAGAGGGAGGCCCCAGCTGAAGACAGAGATCTACCCCCAGCTCGTTTCTTTGAAAAACGACTGACCCTGAGGGAGTTAGAGGTAGAGGAGCGAAGAGCTCGAGAGAGAGGAGGTATTTGCGGAGGGATAGCTGGAGGTATTTTGGACCCAGGCCCCAGAAAGCCCTGTGGACAATTCAGAGGGTTTTGAATTAAATCTTTGCATCTACTGGGAGCCAATGGAGAGATTTCAGAGCTGGAGAGATACGATCCCAGGGCTTGAGGCCAAGGACAAGGCGGAGAGTAGAGGCATCAAACAGATTCCCTCGGTAATGATGGCACTAGATGCCGAGAAGGCCTTTGATAGGGTAGAATGGCCGTACCTATTTCAAGTAATGAAGCACATGGGGTTCGGCCCCAACTATATCAACATGGTGGATGCCTATTATAAAGACCCATTTCTCAGACTGTCCATTAACTCACGAACCTTAAACATAATACGACTAGAACGAGGCAAGGATGCCCCCTGTAACCACACTTATACGCAATCTTTCTGTAACCCTTACTCTCTCTAATTAGGGCAGACCCCAATGTAAAAGGGATTCCTTTCGGCGGTGAGATCCATAAAACAGCCACATATGCAGACGACATGCTGGTGATGCTAACAGAACCAGAGAAGTCAATCCCAGCCTTGGTCAAAATGCTGGCCGAACAAGAGAAAATCTCAGGACTGATAATAAATATGACCACGTCTGAACTGATGAAGCTGGGTGTGTCCAGAGAACAGTCAGTAGCCGTACGTGCAAACTCTCCGTTCGAGGTGGCGGCCAGACCAATCCCATACTTGGGGGGGTTGCTTTAACAAATAACATAAAGCAAATTAACCAGAGCTAATCAAGAAGACTAGGGAGGATTTCCAATGCTGGACCCCACTTAGAATCTCCAGGCTGGGGCGCATAGCGACGGTCAAGATTGTAACACTACTTAAACTTTTTTATATAAATTCCAGGCCCTCCTGATAACGGTCCCACAGTTCTTCTTTAAAGAAATCAATAGGATGGTCACAAAGTTCATCTGGTAGAACAAACGCTCTCGGGTGGCACTGGACTTGTTAATGGCACAGAAACAGAGGGAAGGACTAGGACTACCCAACCTGCTTAGGTACTAAGAAGCAGCCCAATTGAAGTTGGAACAAGAATGGCTCACAGAAAACAAGGAAAAGGTATGGCTAGGATGGTCACAGCAGTTGCGCGGGGCCCTTTAGCGGGACTACTATGGCTATCAGAGAAAGATGGACCCCAAAGCACCCGACGCAACACGATCCTTCGCACTACTTGTGATTGTTTGTGATAAATGGTCAACAAAGGGATTTCTCTCTTCTCGTCCCTCCCCCTTCACCCCTCCGTTTGTCGAGCCCATGCTTCACCCCAGGTTTGGAAAAAGGTACATTTTGTCAAGGGCGGAAACAGGGTTGCACAAAGGTGAGAGTTATGGTGTGGGAGGGAGAGATAGTGACATTCGAGGACTGCAAAGGCCAATTGGGTGTGACAGAAGCTGAAAGATACGAGTACATACAACTACGACACTGGCTGAGGCAACCAGAGATACAAAAAGCAGCTACACGTCAATTGACGGAATTTGAAAAATATATAACCACTCACTCGGGAGACAAACACTTGACCTCAAGCACCTATGCCATCCTCCAAGGCTGCGCGGAAAGGGAAAAATTGCCATACCAGGCGGCATGGGAGGGCTTGGAAAGGAGAGAGATAGATTGGGATCGGGGGGAGGACTTATGGAGAAACATCCCGAAGCTGACTAGGTCGATACAAGTAAGGGAAGCCTGGTACAAGGTGATGCTACAATGGCATTATACACCCGCAAAACATCAGAAAACGTCTAAGACAACATCCCAAGAATGTTGGAGAGGCTGTAAGGCGATAGAGGATCGGAGGCACATATGGTGGGATTGTCCCAAGATCAGGGATTTCTGGGAAGAAGTGACCTCTCAAATGAAGACAGAAAGAGTTTTGATGTCTGTGATGCTGGAAATGCATTGGAGGGACAGGGTCTCCATGTCCTTGTCCTGTACTCCCTTATCGTGTGTGTTCTGTGTTGTCTTCTGCAAGGAGTCCATGTGGGACTTCTAGCAGGGCAGCTCTTCCTCTTTTTGGTTGTGGTGAACAGAGACCCTTGGGATACCCTTATGGTGCCCATGGGTGGGGGTACAACCCTGTACCCCTAGTGTATGTTTTTGGGCACCTGTGTGGCCCACACAGCAGGGTATGGGCTTGTGGCAGCTCCATGCTGAATTTGACAGGCGCTCTGAGTCTCCTCCATTTTGCGATACCCAGGCCCTGCCACAGGAATCAGTGGATTCCTGATAGGAGACAAGATGGCCCATGTGGCCTCTTGGTTTCTATTACCTGTTACCTTGTTTTCCTAAAGTCCTGGGAAACCCTCACTCTGTCCCTTCCCCTGACTGGCTGTTGGGTGTAACAACCATATATGGTATTGTGGGGAAGTCCAGGCCAGACTGTCTGGAGCCTTCCCAGTGACTGCATGTTGTGGGTACACCCTTGCGGTGGGACCTGGGTGACTGCAGTGTGTGACCAATATGCACGTCATGTTATGGGTGTCTGGTATCTGTGTGTGTGACACAAAGAATGAGACAGTCCTGCTCGAAATTGACATGAATGCAGTGTGGTGTGCTGAAAGGCTGGGTGCTTGCCCCAATCCACATTCCTTGTTATGGGTGTCTGGGTGGATGTGAATGACCTGAATGCACTGTGAGCCTGATTGGCTGCCTGTCTGCATGAATGTCCTTCTGAATGATTGGCTGCCTGAGCTTGGCTCTGCAGTGTGAATGAGAGACAGAACTGTATATCTGGGGACCTCTCACTTACCAGAATTATTCGGAAGCTGAAGTCGGAACTTGATGCTTAACCTTGAAGCCCAGCTGGAAGAAGGTTTTTCTGCTGCTTGCCGTCGTCAAAATCTGAAAGCGGTCATGCCTATCAAGGACTGATCCAAGAGAGGACCCATCTAGGAGACCTCATCCCGTGCTACGAGGGAACATCGTGCCAAAGGTAATCTTCACCAAGGCACCCTGGAAGTCAATCCCGAAAGGCTGCCGACCGAAGACTGGGTCCGCCGAGAAATCATGAAGCGAAGCACCCGGACATCAATATCCATCATCGTCGACCAGGGTCCGGAACACCGCTGTGACTGCTGGAAGCCTGTCGAGTCGTGTTGTCCAGAAGCGGGGACAGCTTGACACTGTGCTGCCGACGACCGAAGCCGCAACACTTCACCTTTGCCTAAGACATTTGAAACAAAGGACTCTTTTGCCATCACCGTCGACCGCTTTGTCCCGCCGGAAAAAGTCGAGGTCGTCGACAAACCGAGGAGAATACGCCGGTGGGTGTCCACAAAGACCAGCAAAGACCATCTTTGCGGCAACCAACTCTTGTCCTCGAGGTGCAACGCACGCCTTGCCTTCACAGGACGTCGACGACCGATCGTCGACGACCGTGTTCACATTTCTCTGAGGACTATTGACGCCTGTGGCTCCTGTTTTAAATGGAGTTCACTCACAAGGGATCCGTGGACGAACTGTTGAATAAACTCTGCTAAACTCAGGTACATTTTAGCACGAGATTTTAAACATATATGAACTGGGCTTGTTGCACTTTATTTGCAGGTTGCCCAGATGGGGGGGGGGGGATCCTCACACACAACTGTGTCTTAGTAGCTAAAGTACTATTCTGCCATTTGTTTAACCTAACTTCCTTCCTATGTCTGATGTTGATTCACATTACTGTTTGATTTGTATGCCATTGAAATTGTCAGCAGTTTGTGCATTTTTAAAGGGGTCAAGAGTGAACTGTGGTATCACATAGGCATTGTACATATTTACCATAGTAGATTTACCAAAGTACAAAGTGGGTTATTGATTGTGTGTGTGTGTGTGTGTGTGTGTGTGTGTGTGTATATGTATATGTATATATATATGTATATATATATATATATATATATATATATATATATAACCTATATAAAGAATATATATATAACCTATATGACATAACATAGTGTGTGGGCATTCCTGTGTGGAGGTTTGGGGACTACATTGTACTTAAGAACCAGCCTGTATCACCTCCTGAGAACTTAAGCCTTGGCTGCTCGTCCATTGTACCATATAGAGAATCTTGCCTGGGGTGCTCTGTGCTTCTACTCGTATTCCCAAAAGAATTCACAGTCGGGTAAACCTAAACCTTTCTCTCCTAAGACCCAACAATCTAGTGGGGATAAGTCTTATGTGAGTGGGAGTAAGTGTAGTAGTCCTCCTGCTGCAAGGCAGGCTCCCAATGGATCCAGTACCGTACCTCACATTCCTGGCACTTGTTGGGACTGTGGGGCTCTGGACCACAAGAAGGGTGACCCCAAGTTTAAAGGTAAGGCTCTTGGAGTCCAGGCTGTCGGCCTGACATACCCTTGCTTCATGCCTGAGGTGGAGGTCACTGTTCTCCCCTCCTCCACAGGAATCTCATTTGGTGCTCCTCCAGAGATTTCCCTAGTGTCCCTTGGGGCCTGGGACGAGGACGCAGAAGTACTGGCTAGTATCCCACAAAACACCTGCAGATCTTTGAGAAGTGTCCTCCTGAATGGCCAGCCTTCTACTGGCTTGAGAGACACTGGGCCAAGTATGATAGGGGTGGCAGGACCCTGCTCATGCCAGAGGACTATGTAGGTGCTCCTCTGAGAACTACCAGGTTAGCAAATTATCTCCTGTTGCCCTAGTTACCATCACGATGGCGGACAAGACGGCAAAGCTTCCCGTATTGGTTCAGGACAATGTACCTGCCAGCATTTTGTTGGGGAATGATCTAGTGGAGTTGGGGCTGATCTCTGATGGACTACCCCTGACTGCTGCTGCAGTCACTAGGTCACAGGTTACAGGTCACACCGGGTCTGACTGCTAGTCCGGTATCGAAGCCAAAAGGGAAACCCAAAGCAAGACGGAAGAACAAGAAGGCCACCTCTGTGAAAGGGACTCTTTCTCTTCCCGCTGTTTCAACAGCACCCATTGGGATTCAGGCTCCAGACGGGCTAAGTCCAGTGGTAACCCGAGACTTAACGCCTGAGGGAGAAGAGCCAGAAGACCCTCTTGCGGGAGAGGTGCTCAACCCAGAGGATGACCCCGACCTTCAATGCCTGCTGGCTGAAGGGGGGGCCCTCTAGGGGAGACTTCTGTAAGGGTCAGAGAGAGTGCCACTCTCTCGTGTCTGAGAAAACAGGCACAGGGTGAAGTGCCTAGGTCTTTCAAAATCTATTGGGAGGGTGAGCCCCTTCGTAGTGAGCCCACTAAGCCTGGACCTGGTGCCCTCAAGAGGTTGGTGGTGCCCCAGGTTTACAGGCCCTTCTTGTTGCAATTGGCGCATGAGGTGCCCTTAGCTGTTCATCTTCGGACCAAGAAGTCTAAGCAAAGGCTCGCTGCACATTTCGGGTGGCCCCGGATGGGAGTAGAAGTGGAGTCCCACTGCCGGACCTGTCCCACATGTCAGTTGTCTGACAAGACTGGAGGCAGTGTCATTGCCCCACTGCAGCCTTTGCCAGTGGTTGGCACACCATTTGAGAGGGTTGGCATCAACATTGTCAGTCCCTTAGACCCTCCCACATCAGGTGGACACTGGCTCATCCTGGTCCTGGTTGATCATGCCACCAGGTGCCCTGAGGCTATAACCCTTCGGACCATTACTGCCAAGGTGGTTGCCAGGGCTCTCCTGAGAATTTCTTTACCAGAGTTGGATTCCCTAAGAGGTGTTCTTTGACAGAGGATGCAACTTCATGTCTAGTTACATGCAAGGGATGTGGAAGGAATGCAGAATAACAAATACCTTCTTCACCTCCTACCATCCCCAGACCAATGGTCTAGTTGAGCGATTTAATAAAACTCTCAAAGGCATGCTGGGTGCTTTGGATGAGCCCCTAAGGAGGAAATGGGATCTCCTCCTACCATGCCTGCTGTTCGCCTATAGAGAAGTGCCTCAAGAGTGTGTTGGTTTCAGCCCCTTTGAGCTTCTCTTTGGATATCCTGTGAGGGGGGCTGGCTCTCGTCTTAGTACGAGAAGGCTTGGGAGCCACCCCTCCAGGTCCTGCCAAGCAAGTGGGGGACTATGTGTTAGGCCTCAGATGGAGGATGGCACAAACAATGGGCCAAGCAACAGCGAATCTTAGGGCAAGCCAAGAATTGAACAAGTAATGGCATGACCTTAAGGCTTCACAAGTGGATTGGACTCCAGGATAGAAGATCCTTGTGATGGAGCCTACCAAACCTAGAGTGTTGGCAGATGAGTGGACTGGACCCTTCAGGATAATCCCCAAGGTGGGCAAAGTCAACTATCTGGTTGACATGGGAGTCCCTGGGGTAGCTCCTCAGGTATTCAATGTTAACAGGCTCAAGCCTTTCCACAGAAGAGAAGAAGTCTGTCTTCTGCTAGCTTCAGAGCAAGAGGAGGATGAGAATGAGCCCCTTCCTGATTTTCTGCATAGCAACCCTCAGGATGGCTCCGTGGAGGGAGTGCATCCCTCTCCAGATCTGACACAAGAGCAGCAGAGGGCCTGCAGGGATTTTCTCCGGCAGTATGCCCTTCTGTTCTCACTGACACCAGGCCTCACCCCATGGTGCAGGCACGAAATTTGCACTGGCGACAGTGTACCTGTCAAAAGCAGGTGATATCAGATACCGTGAAGAACCACATCCAGGCTGAGGTCGCCAAGATGTTGGATCTGGGTGTAATTGAACCCTCACCCAGTCCCTGGTCCAGTCCAGTGGTCCTAGGCCCCAAGGCAAGTTCCCAGGCAGGTACCAAGGATTGGCAGTTCTGTGTGCACGACATAGGGGTTAATGCCGTCACAAAAACTGTCGCACACCCATTGCCCAGGGCTGATGAGCTTGTGGACGCCATAGGTGCTGCCAAATTTGTTAGCACCCTTGATCGTACCTCAGGCTATTGGAAAATAGCTCTGATGGACCATGCCAAGGAAAAGACTGCGTTCTCAACACCTGAGGGGTTCTACCAGTTTAGAGTCGTGCCTTTTGGGTTGAAGAATGCACCTGCCACCTTCCAAAGATTAGTCAACCGTGCACTCAGTGGGCGGGAGGCCTTTTGTGTGGCCTACCCAGACGACATTGCTATCTACATTTCCATCTGGGAAGAGCAATTGACTCACTTGGATAGGGTGTTGCAGGCCTTGCAAAGGGCTAACCTCACTAACAAGGCCACCAAGTGGTAGATAGCTCAGGGGAAAGTCACTTACCTTGGTCATGAGGTAGAATGGGGGTGAAATCCAACCTCTCCCCAGTTAGGTACAGGATGTACATGACTGGGAGACTCCCACTACTCAAACCTAGGTGAGAGCTTTTTCTGGGCCTCACTGGGTATTACCGTAACTTAATGGCGGACAATGGAACCATAGCTGCCCCACTGACGGCTCTGACGTCGCCCAAGCAACCGACAAATGTTAATTGGACAGAAGAGCCTTTGTTGGCTTGAAGGAAGGTCTGTGTAGGGCACCTGTGTTGTGTGCGCCTGATTAAAGCAAATGCTTTATTGTTCAAACTGATGCCTTCGACACCGGAATTGGAGTGGTCTTGTCCCAGTTAGATGACAAAGGGAGGGAACATCCTACCCTATCGTATTCATCAGTAGGCACTCAAAGGTAGAGAACTTAGGTGGGTTACTGTTGAAAAGGAATGTTTCAGTATAGTTTGGACAAAGAAGAGTTCAATAGGACCACTCCAAAGTAAACCTAAATTAGTTTCTTGTTATAAACTTAAGGTATTCCGGGTGCTGGGTAGGAATAAAAGCCCTGACACAGAGCTTGTACAAAACATGAACAGAAAAAAGTGCTCATTACTAAAGACACTTCCTTCCCCTGCACACCATTAAAGCTGATACAAAATCAGTCAAGAGTATTTGAATTTTTACTACAATGTAATAAAATTGTACACAAAGGAAAGTAAACAAAACTCATTAGATCCAGAAACTTCTGGTTAGCATTTGAATATAGATAAACAGAAGAAATTCATAATGGCCATCATAAAACAAAGGAATGTATAGATACAATATTTTTGTGATGAAATGAAGATTCAAAGCTCTACACGTTTTGGGGAACACCCCCTTCTTCAGGAGCAAAATGATCTGTAATCATATATATGAAGAATCCATCAGTTTGAAAGTTTAAACATTGTTTTCCAAAAAACAAAGAAATCACTAGACATATAATTGCAAATATGAATGTTAAAGAAAACGAGTCAAGAACTGTCAACGACTACCAACATGGGTCTGATACCTATTATAAAGCATAGACAGTTCAATGCAAAATGGGACCGAACATACATTTGGTGTGACTCCAAAAAATAAAACTCTAAGGGAAACTTCAATATGTAAATGGTAAGAGAGCAAAGAATTAAAATGTACCTTGTTTGCAAAAATGGAGATCAAGAAATGATTCCAACGATGCTGAATTCACAGAAGTCATCTAAATAAGGTGTACAGTGGAATCCCTCAAAGGTGAGTACCAAGTGTAGTATCAAATCTGTGTTAACCCATACGAAGGTAAGATCTACAGAGAACTAAACAAAAAAATATACATAAGGTGATTGTAAAGCCCTAACCGAGAGCCAAGTAAAGGAAAAGCTACTCATGTCTAAATGAAGTGCTTACCTAAGAGGCTTAGGTCTGTTACTACTGGTCAATAGTCCAACGGTGATGTTTTTATATGAGACACTTGCTCACATCAACCACTTGGTAAACCTATACCGATATGTGCATGCCTTCACAGTGCAGAGTACATCATTAACTCTGCACAAGAGATTTGGAATGCTATTGAGGGACAGAAAACATAAATACGTTCAATGTGTATAGCCATATACAGATATTAGGGATGAAACGTTAAAGACACACCCCGTCAATTGTAATCCCCTGTGGTGGATCGAGAAGATGGCGCACGGCCGTCCCAATGACCACTCAAGAGAAATTATTTCTAAGGCTAAAAATATACCACATAGGTTGTCTTAGTAACCACAAATACACAGAAAAAGTAAATCATCTAGTCAGGCAGACATCAATTCTACCACATAGATTGTATTAGTGTCCATAATTGCATACTGGCATTTAAGAGTCTGTCCTGCACGTAGGGGCTGTTTACAGTAGCCTCACAACATAAATAACAATAGACTCTAGCGCATAGTCCATGCACAATTCTTACCTCAACAGGTATCCACGGCCTCCGCAACTCGTGACTACTAGCACGGCATACAGAGCACTAAGAGCCGTCTGTTTAGTATTCACTCAACAAGTGTTTCCCGTCACGTGAGGATAGCACGTGATGTGACCACATCACAGCGTACGGCAACAGAACTCAACTAGACCGCTACACAGCGCGTAGCGCTGTAGCTATATTGACATTTGCAATGAACTTAATGATACGTATAATGCAGAGAGGAGGGGCGAGGTAACTAACTCTCAAATGCGAGGTACAAATACAAAAGGGTGAACACCCCCATCAATAAACTGGGGGGGATGCAAAGGAATCAGGTAAAAAATAATAAACAAATAAAAACTAATAAATAATAATTAATAAAAAATAGCCAGTCTACTTCCAAAGATTAACCGCACGAAAAATCAAAAGCAACATTGTTCCGTAAAAAGGTAACAATAAGTGGATATAGTAAAGGCATTAATGAATGCAAAAACAGTTCAAGACAAGACTGATGAAAGCAATCAACAACTGAACAGAATATCAGCGGCCATGAAAGCACTAAATTTAAACTAACCAAGACCTGTAATAAATATACAACGAAGGATCATCTAAAGTACTAAATGTTTCAACCACAAAGGTTTCAAAAAATGAAGTGAACAAAAGAATAGATAAATAAGTAAAGAAAACGATACTGGCCTCCTATGGCCTCAGCTGGGCAGAAAACACTAAGTGCACTAAAAAAAGAAAAATGGAGTCCAACCATATATAGCATGTGTGGACAAGCATGTTGTTAACAAAATGGGACACGATGCCTCGATGTACCTATTTCTGAATCATCCAAATACCCATATCAAAGTCATTTTACACAAAGCAGTTAAGTGAAAACTCTTTGTTGAGTCCCTTTGGTGATATTGAGCGTCATTACGACCCAGGCGGTAAGTTACCGTCTGGGTCGTACCCTTACCACCATGGTGTAAACTATGTTTACACCATGGTGGATGGCGGATTTACCGCCCCATTCCAAGGTGAGTGGGGCGGTAAATCCCCATTTCCCATTTTACCCTTCCCCATTCCCATTTTTGCCCCATAGGGCATAATGGGAGTGGGGAAGGAGCTAATTACGCCACCGTAAATTACAGTGGCGTAATTAGCACCATGGTCCCTTAGCGCCATGGATTTTAACGCCTGCAAAAAGCAGACGTTAAACTCGCCATGGCGCAAAGGGACCTCGGAATCAGGCGTTACGGCGCCGTTAACCCCTTAACGCCTGATTCGTAATGAGGCCCATTGTGTCAAAGGAACCTATCCAAAACATCTCCCTTTGTGCAGGAGTCCTCATATAGTCACCTCCCTGTAGGGTCTCTTAACTTCCAAAATGGTAAATCTAATCTGTGCAATGGTATGGTGTGCTTAAAGTGTCTTGTGACAGGAGATTTCTCATTCTTGCAGCGAATGTTTGAATTGTGCTCCGTCCACCTCTCCCTGGCAGATCTTGCAGTTTGTCCAATGTACGTAAGGCCACATGGCCACTTGATAATGTAAATAACCCCAGTAGACCGGCAGGTTGCAAAATTTCTCAGTTTAATTTTTTTCCCTGTGTGAGGATGTGTAATATCTTTTTTGACCACATTGTTGCAGTGGCTACAAGTTAAGCAGGGGAATGTACCCTTTTTCTTGGTGGCTAGTGTCAATTGAGTTTCTTTAGGTCCACGTTCTGCCTTGACTACCTTATCTCTCAGATTGGTACCTCTTTTGTATACCATCATAGGTGGTCGTGGAAACAATTCTAGTAAAGTAGGATTGTGATGTACAATGGACCAATGTTTTTGGACAATTCTTTTGATGTGAAGGGACTGTCTGGAGTATTTGGAGATGTGTGGAATTGAAGCATTTTCCTTTTTTGGTTTTGGGGTTAATTGTTCTCTCATGATGAGGAGTGACCTAGCATGGGCTTCTTCAACCATTTCCTTTGGATACCCTCGGGAGGTGGAATTTTCTTGTCAATGTAATACATGCATCCTGTAGAACCTCAGTATCCTTAATTATTCTCTTTAAACGTAAGATTTGACTGTATGGTACACTAGCCATCATTGACTTAGGTTGGAAACTCGCATAATGCAATAGACTGTTGACATCTGTGGGCTTATGGTACAGTGATATAATTTGATTGTCAATAATCTCCAACTGTACGTCTAGAAAGTGTAGTGTTGGCTCCCCCATTTCTCGGGTAAATTTAATGCGTGTGTGTACGGTGTTAAGGTAACTGAAGAACTCTTTCAGGTTTTTTTTTGGACCACACCAGACCCCAAAAATATCATTAAAGTACCTTTTCCAAACTATGATCTTAGATGACCTTTCACATTTATCCAACACATGTAATTTCTCAAACCGGTACATATCGCATATGCTGGGGCCATTGCTGACCCCATGGATGTACCTGATACTTGTGCAAAGTACTCCTGTTGATACCTGAAAAACTGTTGTGAAGAATTATAGTGATGAATTCAATAACTAACTGTGGGTCACATTTCACATTGTTAGTTTGCAATAACAACCACTCTACAGTCTCTGACCCCTCCTGATGTGGGATAGAGGTGTATAGGCTACACAGATCCATAGAAAATAAAATACAGTCTGATGACAAACAGGACATTTCTTTAACATTTAAGAGAAAGTCGGTGGTATCTCTCAAGTATGTCAGTATTGATTGTACCAATGGTTGTAGAATCCTGTCTACATATTTAGATATTATATGAAATGATATGGCATTTATAACCCGCCTATACACAAGTGTTTCAAGGTGCGACGAGGCAGGGGAGGGAAAACGGTGGAAAGACAAACAATCCTACTAGGCCAGATGTCATTCAGGTCGCACAAGTGCAAGAGTAGGGAGAGGAGGAAGTGCAGTACATGGAATAGAAGAATAAATACGATAGGTAAAAGCGGCCTGATGGTGGCAAGTGCAAGGTATAGCAGACAAGTGCTGATGGGGGGGGACTGTAGGGATACAGAAAATCAGTCCTTAAGTGTGGGGGTTTCCAGGGAGGCAGGGCAGGAGTGCAGAATGCAGGACCTGGCCCCAAGGTCAGAAAGGGTGGCCAGGTAACCAGTGCAGATTCGGCAGGGGATTTCAGCAGGGGAGAGAGGCGGAGAAAGCGGAAGCAAAGAGGAAGGTTTTGAGGTGTTTATGGAACCAGAGATGGTTCTACTCAAGTTTCAGGAAGGCTGTTCCAGAGGGAGGCCCCTGCCGCAGAGAGAGATCGACCACCAACTCGTTGCTTGGAGAAGCGGCTGACCCTGAGGGAGTTGGTGGCAGTTGAGCGAAGAGCCCGAGAAGGAAGGTATTTAGGAAGAGAGAGTTGAAGGTAATGTGGCCCCAGGCACCAGTAGGCCTTGTGGGTAATGCAGAGGGTTTTGAACTTAATCCTTGCAGCCACTGGGAGCCAGTGCAGAGATTTCAGTCCTGGAGAGATACGATCCCTGGGCTTGAGGCCAAAGAGAAGTCCCGCAGTCCTGTTTTGGATAAGTTGCAGAGGGCATAGAGAAGAGGCAGGCAGGTTTAGATGCAGGCTATTGCAATAGTCCAGCTTAGAGAGAACCAGGGCTCTGGAGACAGTGAGCTTCTGGGGGATGGAAAGGAAAGGAGAGGAAGAATACCTCTAAGGAGGTGCAGCTGGTAGTGTGACTTCTTAGAGACGTCGGAGATGTGAGGAGAGAAGGAGAGTGTGGAGTCGAAGATGACCCCAAGGTTTTTAGCCTTGCAGGTGGGAGCAGGAAGAGGGCCAAGAGAGGCCGGCCAGAGAGCTGCAGGGAAGGAGGGACAGGGTGTGCCGATGAGTAGAATCTCTGTCTTACTGGCATTAAGGCAGAGGTCATTGGCGGCACACCACTCCTGGATAGCAGACAGGCAGTCAGAGATGAGGGAAGGAGAGGAGGAGGCCGAGGGTAGCCTGAAAATGAGCTGGGTATCATCCGCATAGCACTGAAAATTGGGGCAGAGCGTGGCGATGCAGTGGGCAAGGAGTGCCAGGTATTGGTTGAACAGCCAAGGAGAGAGGTTAGATCCCTGGGGGACACCACAAGTAGAGAAAAAGATATCGGAGAGGAAGGACCCAAGTTGGACCTGGGAGGGTCGGTCGGAGAGGAAAGAAGTCAGCCACGCCAGAGCCTGTCCTGTGATACCCAGGTTATCACGGAGACGGTTGAGCAGGATGGCGTGGTTTACAGTGTCAAAGGCAGAAGAGAGATCAAGCAAGATGAGGACACACGCAGTGTTGTAATCAAGGTTGGAGAGCAGGTCTTCACGGATGTTCAGGAGAGCAATTTCCGTGCTTCTTGCAGCCCTGAAGCCAGACTGATGGTCATGGAGACAGATTTGGTGTGGAGATTAAGATGGGAGATGGCCAGTTTCTCCAGGAGTTTGCCCAGGAAGGGAGTGATGGAGATTGGGCGATAGTTAGCCGGGCAGGAGGGGTCAGCAGAGGGTTTCTTAAGAAGAGGGTGCGCAAGGGAGTGCTTCAGGGGGGATGGGAAGACTCCAGTGGCAAAGGAGTGATTGCAGAAATAAGCCAGGGCAGGAGCCAGGGAGTCGATGTGGTCCTTGATAGTTTTGGAGGAACAGGGGTGAACCTGTTTTGACGGGACTTTCATAGATTGGACTTGTCGAGAAACCTCGTCTGCAGAGAAAAGGGGAAAGGCAGAGAGGGAGGGAGAGGGGGTACCAGCAGAAGGGCCAGAGGAAGAGCAGGAGATAGAGGGAGGGGGGCGAGAAGAGGAGAGTGAGCACAGGATGTCCTGAGTCTTCGAAATTAAGTGAGAAGCCAGTGCCGTGCAGAGGGCCTGGGAGGGGACAGGAGAGCTAGAGACAGCAGCAGGATTGGCCAGTTCCTTGCAGATTTTAAAGAGTTCAGCCAAGTTGTTAGATGCTGCAGAGATCCGGGCTTGGATATGGGCTCTCTTCTTGGTAAGAACGGAGAGCCGGTATTGCCGTTGCAGCAGGCGGCATGCCAGTTTCAGAGGATGAACATGAAGCACACCATTTCCTCTCAGCCACCCTGCACTTGCGTTTTAGGGTGATGAGATCAGAATCATACCAGGAATTACACTTGGCTTTGGGCTTCAGGCGGATTCTCATGGCAGGGGCAAGGATGTCAAGAGTATCAGTTATAGCAGAGTGGAGCATGGAGAGGGCTCTGTCAGGGTGGGAGTCAGCCAAGGGGGGAGGAGGGGTGAGAAGGTGGCGGCGAAAGCCTCAACTGGCGTGTCAGGGACGGATGACCGCGAAGGTGGGTGGCAGTGATGAAGGTGGCTTGTCCAGAGGGGTAGGGGAGGGTGAGGTGGGAGGATAGGAGAAAGTGATCACTCCAGGAGAGAGGAGTGGAGAGAGGGACAGAGAGGGGAAGATCACAGGAGATCAGAGCATCGAGAGTGTGCCCTGCAGAATGAGTCGGGCCGGAGAGGAGAATGGTGAGTGAGAGAGTCGCAGAGGTCACGAAAGTGTCCAGAGGGAGGACAGGAGGCATCCAAGTGGATGTTGAAATCTCCAAGAAGCAGGAGTTGAGTGGTTGGCCAAGAGAGAGGAGGAGAGGTCCGCCCACTCAGAGAGGAAGGAGGAAACTGACCAGTTGGCCGATAGATAGTAGCCACAGTAAGGGAATGGCTAGCAGAGAGAGAGAGAGAGCCGGCAGACAAGGCATTCAAAGGAGGAGTAGGTCTGCGTAGGATTGACCGAGGCAGGAATCCACTCAGGGAAGATAAGGGCAACACCCCCACCAGAGCGGTTAGACCTGGGCACAGAGAGGATCTTGTAGCCGTCTGGTAGGAGCGTGTCAAAGCTGGTGACGGAGCTTGCCATGAACCATGTCTCAGTGAGACCGAGACATCAAGGTCAAGTTCTTCAAGAAGGCGGCATATATCAGAGGAGTGTTTAACAGCAGAGCGAGAGTGGCAATGTGGAGAAGGTTGCCATCCTTGAAGGACTTCCGGGGAAGAGTACAGATCAGAGGTATGCCCTGCGGAGGTGTAGAAGTGGCAGAGAGTGAGGACTAAGGCAAGATAGTCGAGGAAAGGGGAGGAGGGACAGCAGGAGAAGAAAGGAAGTTGATGAGGTGCTGGAAGCGTCCATCAAAGAGGTGAAGGTTGGCCTGAGGGCCTTGGACCAAGACGGTCCCATTAGAGTAAACATCAATGTTGACCTTAGAGGAGTGGAAGGAGGCCAAGAGGACATCCCAACGGGTGCCACCATTAATGGGAGAAAAGGAGAAAGGAGCGAGCACAGAGACCATATGAAGGGTCCATAAGTCAGGTGAAGGCACGACAAAGAGGATGTCGGTGAGAGTTTCCTTGGCGGAGGCACTGGTGTAGGTGTCAGCGATAGGGAGGCCTGGGTTGGAGACCAGGATGTCCTTTTTAAACTTTTTCCTACCAGATTTAGTGAGGAGAGCAGGATAGTTAATGGAGAAGAATTTAGAGAAGATAGGAGAGATGGAGAGCACCATAGAATAGGTGGGAGAGGAGGGGGGGCAATCAAGTTACTCAGTAGGACAGACTCTCATGATTAAAGAGCTCCATTGCTCAAGTGTAGAAACAGGGGAGGAGCCTACTAAGTTTGAGAATCCTGAAAAGGGAGAAAAAGGCCAAGTTCACACAGCGCAAAATTTTAAATACAGGTACAGTGCGTATTTAGACAACCTGTGGAATGGCACAGCCGTATATAGGAGTCTGAAGGAGGGGTAGGCAGGGAGGTAAGTGGGACTGACCAGGGAGACTGACTGGCAACTGGCGTCCACTGCGGACACCTGCAGACGCAACAGGAGCCGTGGGAGCCGCCCTTTGCCTAAGGGGCCCTTTTACCTAAGGCTAGATAGGGATCCCACCCCACAAATCAGGTCGACAATTGACGACTGTGTCAACAAAGCTTTTGATAATGACTGGATCAACGTGAAGACGAGATCTTTTTTGTTGGAAAAATACCCCATAATTCCAGTTGTACATGGGCTTCCTAAAATTCATAAGGATAAATAACATCCCCCATTAAGGCCTATTGTTGCAGGCACCGATAGTATTTTAGACCCTCTATCTAAATATGTAGACAGGATTCTACAACCATTGGTACAGTCAATACCAACATACTTGAGAGAGAACACCGACTTTCTCTTAAATGTTCAAGAAATGTCCTGTTTGTCATCAGACTGTATTTTCTATGGATGTGTGTAGCATATACACCTCTATCCCACATCATGCGGGGATAGAGGCTGTAGAGCGGTTGTTATTGCAAACTAACAATGTGAAATGTGACCCACAGTTAGTTATTG
The DNA here is from genome assembly GCF_040938575.1 of Ambystoma mexicanum. Classification (NCBI taxonomy): domain Eukaryota; kingdom Metazoa; phylum Chordata; class Amphibia; order Caudata; family Ambystomatidae; genus Ambystoma; species Ambystoma mexicanum. The sequence goes on along the minus strand of NC_090931.1, from coordinate 678,698,677 downwards.
AATTCATCACTATAATTCTTCACAACAGTTTTTTCAGGTATCAACAGGAGTACTTTGCACAAGTATCAAGTGACAGCCATGGGGTCAGCAATGGCCTCAGCAAATGCGAACATCTATATGTACTGGTTCGAGAAATTACATGTGTTGGATAAATGGAAATGGTCATCTAAGATCATAGTTTGGAAAAGGTACATTGATGATATTTTTGGGGTCTGGTGTGGCTCCATAAAAGAACTGAAAGAGTTCTTCAGTTACCTTAACACCGTACACACACGCATTAAATTTACCCTAGAAATGGGGGAGCCAACACTACACTTTCTAGACGTACAGTTGGAGATCATTGACAATCAAATTAGAACATCACTGTACCATAAGCCCACGGATGTCAACAGTCTATTGCATTATGCGAGTTTCCACCCTAAGTCAATGATGGCTAGTTTACCATACAGTCAAATCTTACGTTTGAAGAGAATAATTACGGATACTGAGGTTCTACAGGATGAATGTATTAAATTGACAAAAAAATTTACCTCCAGAGGGTATCCAAAGGAAATGGTTGAAGAAGCCCATGCTAGGTCACTCCTCATCATGAGAGAACAATTAACCCCAAAACCAAAAAAGGAAAATGCTTCAATTCTACACATCTCCAAATACTCCAGACAGTCCCTCCACATGAAAAGAATTGTCCAAAAACATTGGTCCATTCTAGAGCACGATCCTGCTTTACTAGAATTGTTTCCACGACCACCTATGATGGTATACAAAAGAGGTACCAATCTGAGAGATAAGGTAGTCAAGGCAGAACGTGGATCTAAAGAAACTCAATTGACACTAGCCACCAAGAAAAAGGGTACATTCCCCTGCTTAACTTGTAGCCACTGCAACAATGTGGTCAAAGGAGATTATATTACACATCCTCACACAGGGAAAAAAAATTAAACTGAGAAAATTTGCAGCCTGCCGGTCTACTGGGGTTATTTACAGTATCAAGTGCTCATGTGGCCTTATGTACATTGGACAAACGGCAAGATATGCTAGGGAGAGGTGGACGGAGAACAAATCAAACATTTGCTGCAAGAATGAGAAATCTCCTGTCGCAAGACACTCTACAGCAGCACGCCATACCATTGCACAGATTAGATTTACCATTTTGGAAGTGGTTAAGATACCCTACAGAGGAGGTGACTATATGAGGACCCTTGCACAAAGGGAGATGTTTTGGATAGATTCCTTAGACACAATATCACCAAAGGGACTCAACGAAGAGTTTTCACTTAACTGCTTTGTGTAAGATGACTTTCTTGATGTAGGTATTTGGACGGTTCGGAAATAGGTACATTGAGGCATCTTGTCCCATTTTGTTAACATGTCTGTCTACACATGCTATATATGGTTTGACTCCAATTTTTATTTTTTTAGTGCACTTAGTGTTTTCTGCCCAGCTGAGGCCATAGGAGGCCAGTATCGTTTTCTTTACTTATTTATTTTTTCTTTTGTTCACTTCATTTTTTGAAACCTTTGGTTGAAACATTTAGTACTTTAGATGATCCTTCGTTGTATATTTATTACAGGTCTTGGTTAGTTTAAATGTAGTGCTTTCATGACCGCTGACATTCTGTGCAGTTGTTGATTGCTTTCATCAGTACTGTCTTGAACGGTTTTTGCATTCATTAATGCCTTTACTATATCCGCTTATTGTTACCTTTTTACGGGACAATGTTGCTTTTTATTTTTCTTGCGGTTAATCTTTTGAAGTAGACTGGCTATTTTTTATTAATGATTATTTATTATTTTTTATTTGTTTATTATTATTTTGTACCTGACTCCTTTGCATTCCCCCCAGTTTATTGACGGAGGTGTTGACCCTTTTGTATTTGTACCTCGCATTTGTGAGTTAGTTACCTCACCCCTCCTCTCTGCATTATACGTATCATTAAGTTCATTGCAACTGTCAATATGGCTACACGCTGTGTAGCGGTCTAGTTGAGTTCTGTTGCCGTACGCTGTGATGTGGTCACATCACGTGCTATTGTCACGTGATGGGAAACACTTGTTGAGTGAATACTAAACAGACGGCTCTTAGTGCTCTGTATGCCGTGCTAGCAGTCACGAGTTGCGGAGGCCGTGGATACCTGTTGAGGTAAGAATTGTTCATGGACCATGCGCTAGAGTCTATTGTTATTTATGTTGTGAGGCTACTGTAAACAGCAGTAACGTGCAGGACAGACTCTTAAATTCCCATATGCAATTATGGACACTAATAAAATCTACATGGGTCAATTGCTGTCTGCCTGACTAGATTATTTACTTTCTGTGTGTATTTGTGGTTACTAACACAACCTATGTGGTATATTTTTAGCCTTCGACATAATTTCTCTTGAGTGGTCATTGGGACGGCCGTGCACAGTCTTCTCGATCCACCACAGGGAATTACAATTGATGGGGTGGGTCTTTTAACGTTTCATCCCCAATATCTGTATATGGCTATACACATTGAAGGTATTCATGTTTTCTGTCCCTCAATAGTTTTCCAAATCTCTTGAGTAGAGTTAATGCTGTACTTGCACTGTGAAGGCATGCACGTTTCCGTATAGGTTTGCAAAGTGGTTGATGTGTTATCTTCAAAGAGCAAGCGTCTCATCTAAAAACATCACTGTTGGACTATTGCCCAGTAGTAACAGACCTAAGCCTCTTAGGTAAGCACTTCATTTAGACATGAGTAGCTTTTCCTTTACTTGGCTCTCGATTAGGGCTTTACAATCACCTTATGTATCTTGTTTTGTTTAGTTCTCTGTAGACCTTACCTTGGTATGGGTTAACACAGATTTGATACTACACTTGGTACTCACCTTTGAGGTATTCCACTGTACACCTTATTTAGATGACTTCTGTGAATTCAGCATTGTTGGAATAATTTCTTGATCTCCGTTTTTGCAAACAAGGTACATTTTAATTATTTGCTCTCTTACACCATTTACTTATTTGAGTTTCCCTTCGAGTTTTATTTTTTGGAGTCATTTTGGAGTCGCACCAAATGTATGTTTGGTCCCATTTTGCATTGAACTGTCTATGCTTTATAATAGGTATCAGACCCATGTTGGTAGTCGTTGACAGTTCTTGACTTGTTTTCTTTAACATTCACATTTGCAATTATATGACTAGTGATTTCTTTGTTTTTTGGAAAACAATGTTTAAACTTTCAAACTGATGGATTCTTCATATATATGATTCTCCAGCATGGGGTCTGGCATGGATTCACATGCTCATGAATATTCCCCGTCGTCAGGCTGGGAATCCTCGGTAAAGAAAAAGAAAAAATCAGTATCAGTTTCGTTTCTGATCTGTCTTTCCTAGTAGTAACCAATCACTGATCTCTGCGTCATACTGACCACAGCCAATGACTGCCCTCTACCTAAGCCCCGCCTCTGGCAGCCATCTTCAGATTTTTACCGCACGTTCAAGTGTTGGGAGTCCTCGTGCTTAGCTCTCGAGCTTTTACTGCGTGTTTCGCGCTTTTTCAGGTGAAATTTCACATTTTTTCCAGTTAATCAAGCCTCAAGCTCCACCGTTTCTACTCCCGTTAACGGCTACCCGTTGCGGGATTTTCCTACGCCCCTCAAGGGTGAAGATTCCGTCGAATCAACTTCTTGGAGGATTCCAGAAGATTCGCGGCCTACTTCGAGATGGCCCAGGATGCGAGTTCGTCGCCTGGACCCAAGCTGTTTCGCAGCTGCCCTGGATGCGGGCTGTAGAATGTGTTTAAGGAAGACTAACATTCGCGATGCCTCTACTGTCTTCATGGGGACAAGACTCCTGTAGAGAAGGACTGCCAGTTCTGCAAGAACTTGTCGGAGCGGACCATGAGGGACCGTCGATCCTGTCTCGCAAGCTGGTTGGAGAAGGGCTCGACAGGTGAGAAGAAGAAAGGGTCAGAGCGGGCTTCTAAGTCTTGTGCGGGCGCCCCGGCAACGGGTGCCCAACACCAGGCCAAGCGGCGCGAGTCCGCTGGCTCCGGGAGCGCCGAAAGGTCGGGCTCTTCAGTCGCCAGGCAGGGCGCTCCTTCCCCTGCGCTGTCAACCACGAGCCAACGCTCCGGTTCGGGGAAGAGAAAGTCCGAGACCCCGGGTAAGCTTCGGGAGAAGCCCCGTCCGATCTCGGAAGAGGGGGAGCGGCGACGAAGGAGAAGGCCCGGAAGCACCTAAGGTGGTGAAGGCCCCTACCCAGCAGGCGAAGACCTCTATCGAGGCTATCGCGGCGACTCTTGCCAAGCCGGCAGAGACACCGCCAGCGGAGACTGCCTCCGGGACTAGAGTTTCCCTGCCGCCAAGGAGGGAATCCTCTTTTCAGCCCATCGTCGTGGCCGCCATGGTGGAAGAAGCGAGGGGGGGCACGGTGCCCTCCTCGAGCTCGGAGTCAGCCTCGGAGGAGGAACTGACCGAGGCCGTGAGGAACCTCGAAGTCCAACGGGCGGCTTTCGAGAAGGTTCGATCCCGTCAGGAAGATCCTCGGGAGATAACCGAGGAAGACGACGATGGTGAGGAAGAGCGGCCTTCCCTTCCGGCGCAGCCGGATCCTAGGCCTCAGGATGGCTCGGCGGCCATTTTGTCTGCCATCCAGTCCTTATGCTCTGAGATAAGGACGAGATTCCCACGGCCCAGGCCGGAGGACCCGCAACCTGGCCCGTCGGGAAGTCCTCAGAACAAACGACGGAGGACCCAACCCTCTCCTCCGCTCGCCCCCGTAAGGCCTACAGTTCCTTCCTCATCCTCCCACGAGTCGGGAGATGACGGTGCGTTGGGCTCGACGACGGGTTCTGAGGGCGACGACGACGGAACGGGTCTCCCGTCTCCCGTTGCACGGGCCTCGCCGCCCGACGAGATTGGCTCATTCCACGCCATCATCGCCAGGGCTTCCGAATTGTTCCAGCTCTGCCCGGAGGAGCAGACAAAGGAAGGTTTCCTCTATCAGCGCCGGGAGGCCAAGAGGAAGACGGTCATCGCGGTGCCCCTAATCGATGACATCTGGGAGGAGGGCCTGTCGGTTCTCAAAAACCCCTCCACGGCACCAGCCAAACGGGACCGGTACGAGAAGAAGTACCGGGTCCCCAAAACCGCTCCCCTGTGCCTCAGGGCCCAGCCAACGCCAGACTCGGTCGTCTCGGCGGCGGCAAAGAAGAAAGCGGCGGAGTCAGGAGCCTCGACGTCGAATTCCCCGCCGGACGGCGAGGGAAAGAAGTTGGACGCCATGGGGTGGCGCGTCATTTCGTCGGCGGCGGCGACGACGATCAAAGTGGCCAACGCCCTGGCGATCGTGGCCCGTTACGACAGGGAGCTCTGGTTTAAGATGGCCCCCATATTGGACTTCCTGCCGGACAACAAGAGGTCCGAGGCCCTGGAAATACTGCAAGAGGGCGAGGTGGCGTCGGACCACGCCATAACGGTGGCAACCGATATTGCCGATACCGGGTTCCGCCAGCTGGGCAACGGTGTTTGCCTACGACGACGGGGTTGGCTCCGGGCGACCGACTTCCGAAGGACGTCCAGACCAGGGTGTTGGACATGCCGTTCGACGGCAGCAACATGTTCGGGAAGGCGGTGGACGAGTCCCTCCAAGCCATAAAAACGGAGACGGCCCGCGCCCTAGGAGCCCTTCAGCAACGACCGCCCTTTCGGAGCTCCGGAGGCAGACAGGGTGCCTCCAAGGGATCCAGCGGTGGCTCGTCGTCCTACCGCCAGGCGGCACGCTCCTCGTCTCAGGAGGCCTACAGGGGTCGCGGCAAGCAGGGAGTGCCTCGCCACCGTCGGCAAGGTGGCCAGGGCGGCAAGGCCACCACCTCCAAGCAGGACTGAACCGGCCGTGGTCTCGGGCCCCCACCGAAGCACCCCGGTGGGAGGCCGGCTGACGAATTTCGTCGGCGTGTGGAAGTCCATCTCCACCGACCATTGGGTGCTGGATACCCTGGCAAGAGGACACTCTATCGAATTCCTGAAGAAGTGCCCTCACGTTCCACCTGTGGCCAGGAAGGAAAATCACGTCCCGCAACTGCTGCTGGAAGTACGGGCGATGCTCAGGAAAGGCGCCATCGAGCTTGTCCCGAAGAGGCTCCGGGGCTCTGGGGTGTACTCAAGATACTTCCTTGTCAGGAAGAAGATGGGCGGCTGGCGCCCCATCCTGGACCTTCGTCGTTTGAACAAATACATCAGATCACAAAAGTTCAGGATGGTCACCCTCCAGCATGTACTGGGACAGCTGGAGGAAGGCGACTTTCTGTCGTCGTTGGACCTGGAGGATGCTTACTTCCACGTTCCCATCCTCAAAAGTCACCGAAAGTTCCTCAGGTTCGTCGTCCAGGGACGCCACTACCAATTCAGAGCACTGCCGTTCGGATTGAAGTCTGCCCCCAGGGTCTTTACCAAGTGCCTAGGACGAGGAAAGGACGAGGGAACTCGCCGTCGAACACACTGCAAGGACCGTCCAGCTACTCACAAACCTGGGATTCGCCATAAACTACCCGAAGTCCCACCTAGTGCCGTCGCAGGTGGCCCTGTTTCTGGGAGCGAAGCTCGATACAGCGAGGCGCCTGGCGGCCCTGTCGGAAGAACGGACGAAGACCATTCTAGGCAAAGTGCAGCTCCTGCTAGCCACGGACGTGGCCAGGGTGAGGTCCATCAAGTCCCTCCTGGGGATGATGTCCTCTTGCATCTACCTGGTGCGCCTCTGCAGACTATGGATGCGCCCCCTTCAAGAATTTCTCAACGCCCGTTGGATACAGGCGACGGGCACCTTCGAAGACAGGGTCCCCCTCAACGAGGTGTTCCGGCGGGCGATTCAGTGGTGGGGCGTTCGAGCGCACCTCACGGCGGGCAAGGACTTTCAGACGCCGGTGTACCAGGAGACGGTGACGACGGACGCCTCCCTGGAAGGTTGGGGCACCCACACCGGAGATCTCCACGCAAGAGGCCTCTGGCTCCCGGAGGAGAGGCTCCTGCACATCAACGTCCTGGAACTCCGAGCCGTGTTCTGGGCTCTCAAATCGTTCCTCCTGTCGCTCAAGGGCAAGGTGGTGCGGATCTTCATGGACAACACCATGACAATGTTTTACATACGGAAGCAGGGAGGCACCAGATCCCCAGCCCTATCCAAGGAGGCACAGGATCTGTGGCACTGGGCGGTCGCCCAGGGGATGTTCCTGGTTCCCTTCCACCTGGCAGGAGAAAACAACACCATTGCCGACTCGCTCAGCAGGGAGCTGCGCGCGTGTCACGAGTGGGAACTGCGCCAGGATCAGGTGGATCAACTCTTCCGACGATGGGGCAAACCCCAAATCGACCTGTTTGCTACAGCGACGAACTCTAAGTGCAAGAGGTTCGCCAGCAGGTTTCCCCAGCCGAGAAGCATGGGCGATGCGTTCTCGTTACCCTGGGACGGCCTTTACCTGTATGCGTTCCCTCCGTTGCCGTTGCTGCTTCGACTCATCAGCCAGCTCAAGAGGTCCCGGTGCAGGATGATCCTCGTCGCACCGGCGTGGCCGAGGCAGATCTGGTTCCCGGACCTTCTGGACTTGTCAACGTCCCCTCCCATCAAGCTGTCGGCGGACGCGGACCTTCTCTCCAGAGAAGGAGGCGCCATCTTCCACCACGACCCGGCGTCGCTGAACCTGCAGGCTTGGCTCCTGCAGCGCTAGAGTTTGGAGGCTACGATATACCGGCCGATTGCAGAGAGGTTCTTGTAAAGGCCAGGGCGTCCTCGACTCTCAAATGCTACGGTCATAAGTGGAAGAGGTTCTCTATCTGGTGCCGAGCACAGAAGATCAACCCCCTACGGATTACGGCCCCTCAAGTGCTGCCGTACCTGCTATCGCTGGCAAAGGCTGGGCTAGCCCATGCCTCCATTAAGATTCATCTGGCGGCGATCTCCAGATATACCAGAACCACAGGACGGATGTCCCTGTGGTCCCATCGACTGGTAAAAGAGTTTATGAAAGGACTGTTCCGGTCCTTCCCGCCGGTGAAGGCCCCGGCCCCGGCGTGGGAACTTAACGTGGTGCTGACCAGGCTCATGGGGCCCCCATTCGAGCCGATGCACTCCGCACTTATGAAGTTTGTGTCGTGGAAGACTGCGTTCCTGGTGGCCATTACCTCCGCACGACGAGTGGGAGAGATCCAGGCCCTATCCTGCAAAGCACCGAACTTGACTTTCCATGCCTCGAGGGTGATGTTTAGGACACACCCCTCCTTTATGCCCAAGGTGCCGTCGGACTTCCATCTTAACGAGCCCTTGGTGTTACCTGTTTTCTTCCCGTCTCCTTCGTCGCCGGCCGAGAGGACTTTGCACTCGCTGGATGTGGCTGGAGCGCTGAAGTTCTACGTGGACCGCACAAAGAGTTTCCGGAGGACATCACAGCTGTTCGTGAACTTTGGACCTGTGAATCAAGGGAAGGCTCTCTCAAAGTCTTCTATTTCCAGATGGCTCTCCGGCTGCATCATGCACTGTCATCGGTTGGCTAACCGACCGCTGCCAGGCCGTCCGAGAGCCCATTCGACCAGAGCGATCGCTGCTACTACGGCATTCTTATCTGGTATGCCCCTGCTGGACATCTGCAGGGCTGCTACGTGGAGGTCGACGCACACCTTCATGAGATTCTACTGCGTCGATCGGGATTCCAGAGAGGAGTCCAGGGTCGGCCAAGCAGTGCTGCGCAACCAGTTCGCTTAAGGTGAGCCTGGTGAGGAGGTAAGAGATGCTTAATGTTGAGTTTTTGTATTGCTTAATGTTGAGCCTTTTACCACCCCCCGTGGTTGTGCATGTGTGTACTGCTATTTAATCTTATATTCATGAGCATGTGAATCCATGCCAGACCCCATGCTGGAGAAGGAACAAGTTACTTACCTGTAACTGTTGTTCTCCAGCATGGGTCTGGCATGGATTCACATGCGAGCCCTCCCGCCTACCCCTCTGCGGCTCTTCACTTGGTCATAATGCCACTTCACATGCTACCAAATCTGAAGATGGCTGCCAGAGGCGCGGCTTAGGTAGAGGGCAGTCATTGGCTGTGGTCAGTATGATGCAGAGATCAGTGATTGGTTACTACTAGGAAAGACAGGTCAGAAACGAAACTGATACTGATTTTTTCTTTACCGAGGATTCCCAGCCTGACAACGGGGAATATTCATGAGCATGTGAATCCATGCCAGACCCATGCTGGAGAACAACAGTTACAGGTAAGTAACTTGTTCCTTACAGATCATTTTGCTCCTGAAGAAGGGGGTGTTCCCCGAAATGCGTAGACCTTTGAATCTTCATTTGATCACAAGAATATTGTACACATACATTCCTTTGTTTTATGATGGCCGTTATGAATTTCTTCTGTTTATCTATATTCAAATGTTAACCAGAAGTTTCTGGATCTAATTAGTTTTGTTTACTTTCCTTTGTGTACAATTTTATTACATTGTAGTAAAAATTCAAATACTCTTGACTGATTTTGTATCAGCTTTAATGGTGTGCAGGGGACGGGAGTGTCTTTAGTAATACACTTTTTTTCTTTTCAGTATAGTTTGGAGCCTTAGGCGTTAACTTACACGGTCTACCTTCAAGGTCCAAACAGACAATAAGCCCCTAAAATGCCTTATGCAGATGAAGGTTGAAAACCCGAAACTGCTCAGGTGGTCCATTAGCCTGCAAGGGCTAGACTTCACCATTGAGCATTGACCAGGGAACAGTCATGATAATGCAGATGGCCTTTCCAGAAGGTATGTTGACCGTCAGGATGAGGATATCCATCTCGTGGGACATTAGACCACCCTAACCTCAGTCTCGGGGCATGGGGGTGACTGTGATGTTGGGGGAAGACAAGTGAGGGAGGATAACCTGAGTGGAGGGTCCTTGGGGATCGGGGAGAGGGTGCCTGAATGCGAGACATGGTAGCCCCTCTTTCCAAACACTGACCTAACCTACCGTCCCTTAGCCTTCATAGGGTATTGCCAATCCTATCCTTCCCCCTTTCTTCCCACATAGTACTGAGACGAGGAAGGGACCTCAGAGCAATACACACTTCCTATAGAAAACACCACTCTACTACTGGAATGAAGAAGAGGGGTTTGGAGGAATACACGACTGAAGGTCAGGCATGTCCCATTGATTGGGCTGAATGCAGTCAAGCAGGACAACCCAAGGGCTCACACCTGAAGCCCCTTAATCGGGCTCATGTGTATAAAGGGTGGAACACACAAGAGAGAAGGGAAAGAGCAGCAGGGAGTCAATCCCAACCAGTAGTGAACCTGTGGAGAGCGGAGCACCGAGATGCTGTTGAATTGCAGAACGAAGCCTGGCACTGCTGCTTCAAATGGATTGTGTCTTCCAACGTATTCGGCATCTTTGACATGTAATGTCCACAGCTGTGCTGCTTTGGAAATTTTTCGGCAGAGGGCGTCCTGCATCGGTTCGCTGTCCCTCAAAGGCCTCCATCGAGGGTGACGTCACCGGATGTTATAAGTACGACGCACGGTGCCCGTAGCCTCAGTTCTGTTTTTTCCGCAATTGTGTTTGCTTCGAGAACTCGGTGCGCCTCGTGTTATCAATTTCGATAATGTATTCTTCTTTGACCCCTCCGCCCCCACGGTCGGGCTTTAAAAAGTGCAGGGACTATAAGTCCAAGATGTCCATCACGGACCTGCACCGTAACTGCTTGTGGTGTCTGGGTGAGAGCCACGACACTAACGACTGCTCGAAGTGCCAGTTGTTGACTGCCAAGGCTTTGTCGGAGCGTAAGGGGAAGTTGCAGGTAGGTCGGGTATCCAAACCCCGTAAATCCAAGAAGTCTACTGGTCTTTCCACCGATGACTCGAGGGGTGACTTTCCCCGTCGGAAGGAATCCAGGGGATCTCGGTCCCGGAGTGGTTTTCGCCACTCCAAGAAGCGGCATCACCGGTCGCCTTCCCCGTTCATCGGATGATAGCTCTGTGAGGAAAGTGTCTTGTCCCACTAAATCCCCCACTCCAGAGGAGTGGGAGGCTTTCAGGGAGTACATGTTAGAGATTTTTCAATCTCAGGGCACTGCCCCGTCCGCACCTTCAGTTGAAGCCGGCGGGGAATGGTCTTGGTCCGACATTCGTGGGCCTTCAGGTCCAGGCGGTCGGCGCGATAAGCATCGGTAACTGTCGAGGTCCCGTTCGGACAAGGCTCCGGTAGATCGCCAGAGATGTGCCAGATGCAGGTCGAGGTCCTCATCGCCGGTGAGACTGTCGAAGCCTGGGAAGGTGTCGAGGAAGATGTTGGCGCCGTGCCCATCGTGTGCGGCTGTCGGGGCTTTGCCTCAACCAGGCCCTCGGCGCCATTGTCGACCCCAAAGCCATCGGCGCCCTCAACGCCATTGGGGCCTATGGGTCTGCCTTTGGCGGTGGAGGCCCTTAGAGCTGTGGATCCTCTGAAAAAGGCTCTGGCTAAGACTGTGAGGTCCCTGTGGACTCCAGGTCTACCCATGTACCTAGGGGGGAATTGTTTCTCTCTCTGCAAGAAATGTATGAGGGTGGGGAGAGATCTGATGTGCAGTTGGAGGGTTTTGATGCTCCTGACTCTCCTGAAGCTCCTGACATGGTTTTCTCGGAGGACAGTCAATTGGAGGATCTGCGTCAGTCTTTACATGACGCCAGTGGCCTCGACACCTCTCCTGAGATGGAGTTTGGCAGACCTCAGTCTGGGGCTCATGCAGAGTCCTCCAATAGGAGGTTGATGTCGAGGGTTACGGCGTACCTGGAGTGGTCCGGCCTCCAGTTGATTTCGATCAGGATGACCAGACTGACACCTTAGATCAAGGTCTGTCCACTGACCCAGTATTTCCTTTTCACGTGGCATTACAGAAAAGGGTGGCTGCTGCTTGGAACACCCTGGAGTGTCTTCCGGCAGTCAACAAGTCATTGATTAAGAAATATCGCCCATCCTGTAGCGACCCCAGCTACCTATCCACTCACCCAACTCCTGAGAGTTTGGTGGTTCAGGCGGCCACGGCCACCTCGAGGCAGGCGGCGTACCCTACCATCCCTCCACATAGGGATGACAAGCTCTTCAATGGATGGGCACGCAAGTTATTTTCGGCTAGGAGTATGACCCTTAAATCGGCCAACTCCACCTGTGCCTTGGCCAGATTTTTGCACACTCTGTGCAATTGTGTCTCTGTGGTGGCTGGGCATTTTCCCGAAGGGGAAGAAAGGGATGGGTTCCTTGCTATTGTGCAGGATGGGAAGGATGCCATGTGTGAATCCCTTCAGTTTGGGTTGGACACGGCAGACAGTGTGAACCGGTCCATGGCTGTGAGCACCGTAATACACAGGTTTTGCGTAGTTGCGGAAGTCTGGTTTTGCACCGGAGGCGCAGGTCCGTCTTCTCAACATGCCCTTTGACGGCTCTCATTTGTTTGGCAGCAAGGCTGACGAGAGCCTTGAGAGGTTGCAGACCTCCAAAGCAGCTGCTAAATCTTTGGGCGCAGCTGTGCGTCAACCTCCACCTTTTCATCCTAGGGGACAGCAGTGGAGGGATTCCTTTTGTTATTACTCCTCATTTGGTAGAGCGAGAGGAGCGGCCAGTCAAAGGGGACACCGTAAGGCTCTTTGCGGTGGACGGGGACGAGGTGCCAAAGCCGCTCAAGCAGCTGCCTCTTTGCCTTCAGGCGCTGCCACAGCCGCTCCGAAACAGCAATGAGGCCAGGTCTCATTGTTCGCCGGTTGGGGGCAGACTGTCTCAGCATCTCGAAGAGTGGCGAGCCATTACTTGAGATGCGTGGGTTCTGGAAACAATAGCCCACGGCGAGTGCCTACCCTTCCTAAAGCGGCGTCACGACAATCCACAGCGGAACCTCTTTGAAGATTCCAGATCCGCTCCTTGTGCAGGAAATCTTGACCCTGCTGGAGAAAGGTTCTATAGAACTAGTGCCTGTGGCGGAGAGGAACAAGGGCTGGTATTCCCCATATTTTTTGATTCCCAAGAAAGACAGAGGACTGAGACCCATCTTGTACTTGCGTCGCTTGAACAACTTCCTCCAGGAGGACAAGTTCAAGATGGTCACTCTTTCTCAGGCCCTTCGACTTCAGGATTGGTTGGTGTCATTGGACCTACAGGGTACTTATTTTCACGTGCTGATCCATCCGAAGCACAGAAAATACCTGAGGTTCGCCGTTGGTAGCTCGCACTTTGTTTCAGGTTCTGCCATTCGGGTTGACCTCCGCCCGAGGGTCTTCACCAAGCTCATGGCGGTAGTGGCAGCGTATCTCAGGAGAAGGGGGACGTCTACCCCTACCTGTACGACTGGCTGATCCGAGTGAGTTCTCCCGAACAGGCCATGGAGCATTGGAGTTTTGCTAATTATTACTGCAATCATATAGCTGTATTCGCACAATTGTCTTTGAACATCACTCGTGTCCTACGTGCCCATGTTCCCTTTGTGTGGGATGATGCAGATGAAGTCGCCTTTCAAACTCTTAAAAAGGCCTTTATGGAGGCACCCATTTTGCAACATCCAATGATACCCAAGCATTCATCATTGAAGCTGATGCAGCACACAGTGCCATAGGAGCAGTATTATTACAGACCGATCCGTTCATATCCACTGAACACCCTATCGCATTTTATTTGCTTAAACTGTTCCACAGTGAAGTCAACTTTGCCATTATTGAGTAACAACTACTCACCATCAAAGGGGCATTTGAGCAGTGGCGGCATCAAATGCAAGGGACACAATATCCAGTGATCATATGGATCGATCATCGCAATCTGCTCAGTCTACAGACCTTAAAATGGCAGAACAGCCGTCAAGCCCGCTGGGCTTATTATTTTGCCCAATTAGATTTTCTTTTAACTCATGTTCCAGGAATTCGTAATGTATGGGTCGATGCATTGTCCAGATCATTGCCCTCTGATTTCACACATAACATATACCCAGCTGCTCTGCTTCCTGTGGGACACTTTATGGGGCCTGTACAGTCCTACCTGGAACGGGTTCATCTTGGCACTCAGTTAGATCCCTTACTTATTGCAAAGGAAGTCCAGCAACAGGATGGATTACCTTTCTATTCCAAGCGATTGTATCCATCTACCCAGTAGCTACAGTTAGCAGTCCTCCACGGATTACATGATTCCTGTTTCGCTGGTCATCGAGGCATCAAGACCACTCAGGGATTAGTAGCCAGCACTTTTTGGTGGCCCGGTTTGCGCAAACAAGTGGCTGCATACGTCGGCTCCTGTCCCGTATGTGCTCATGTCAAGACCGATAGACGGAAAATCGTAGGCCTACTTCAACCTCTTGAGATACCTCAGTACCGTTGGCACAGGGACCTCCCTGTTTCTAATGGTAATACCTGCATCATGGTTGTAGTGGACTGCTTTTCCAACTTGGCACCTTTCATCCACTTGGAATCGGTGCCGACTGCTGCTGTGATGGCAGAAGCATTTCTTAATAACATCTATCGTTTGCATGAACTACCTGAAAAGATAGTCTCTGACCGTGGTTCTCAGTTGATTTCACATTTTTGGACACAACTGTGCAAACATCTCAAGATCCAACAGGCACTCAGTTCTGGTTACCATCCCCAGTCCAACGGGCAGATCGAATGAATGAACCAACCAAACATTGGAACAATACCTACATGTTACGCTCACCTGGTCTCTGCGGGGGCGTTGGGGCACAGTTGGAGCCCTCCCTGGACTGGACTCCTCTGGTTCGGGCTCTTCCCTCGACTGCGTTAGTGTAGACTGCTTGGGTTGCTTGTTATACCCCTGGGAGAAGGTAAGAGTCAATGAGAATGCTGCAGTGGAATGGCGATCCCCCTCCAACCCTTTGTGCCAAAATGAGATGAGCATGCATTTTCCCATATGACCTCACCTGTTGTATTGTAAGGATGAGCTCTCCGTCCTGCTTTCACTCAGCAGGGGTGCTGTTGATAGACCAAGTTGCATCACTGGTCCTTATGCATGGTGGCCCAGACCGGCTAGGACCAATCCCACCTTGAAGGTAGGTGTTTTATAACAATGATTATTGTCTGTATCCTTTGTGTTGATTTTCCTCAATGATTATTGTCCATAACATTATAATGTCCTTTCCTTCCCCTTTAGGTATGAAGATGGTCCGCGTGTACGCAGTGATGGAAGAGAGTCCAAAACGATGCCAATGCGAAGAACCCACGAGAGGTAAATTGGGTTTCTGGATTATGCGCAAGGTTTGCGAGTTGCATAGCCAAGTGTTAAAAGTTTATGCAATTGCTAACCTTGTGCTTTGTGTCTCCTTTGCAGGTTCAGCCAGCCGGCGTTTGATGGCGAGCGGTGTTCCGGACACCTGTCGGCTGCCAGATGGAAGGATCCGCGAGGATGCTGAGCCGGAAGATGACTCCATGTTGTTGGGCGTTTGGGCCAGGTAAGGATGAAAGGCGCTGCAAGAGTTGGATCCGCAGAGACAGGTAAGATGCGCGCGGTAGCTGCAGAGTTGGAAGCGGATAGCAGTGCTTCAAGCGATGGCGTGGCTGGTCTCAGGTAAGATGCGTGCGGTAGTTGCAGGATGGGTTCCGGGGACTAAAGATACTTGTGCTGAACTGGAAACAGTTAAGGATCTGTAGACGGCGGTAAGAGTTACGCTGCTCCAGCAGACTATCGTGAAGCGCCAGCATGCGGGTGGGGCTGGCTTATATAGCCTGGCCCCAGCCACTCCCTTTAGGCCCCACCTTGTGGCCCCACCTTGCCACACCCCCTAACTTGTGCACGTGCTTCCAATGCTTCTTTATGGCCACGCCTGGCCTGGGTGCACGTGCCTTAGGCACACAGTGTGCAGAGCACACTTTTAAATGAGCTTGGCGCCATAGGTGCCAGGACCGGGTCCATTGGGACCCTGCAGGGCATAAAGTTAATGGCCCTTGGCCAGTGGCCATGACACTACGCTGTTATGCCAACGCTACACAAGACAATTGGTACTACCATCTTGATACTGCCAAAATCGCAGATAACAACTCATGGCATTCATCTATCAAGAATACTCTGTTCTTTGTCATATATGGACTTCATCCTAAGACACTCCCAATACAAGCTGTTCCGGGATGTACCATCCCCTCTACCAATGAATTGGTACGCACTATTCTAACCGTTCATACCCAAACTACCAACATCCTTGGTGACACTAACCGATGGCAAAAACTGCATGCGGACAAGCACAGAACCGCTGAACCCACCTACCAAGTCAGTGATCGTGTTTGGCTTTCCTCTCAGAATCTCACCTGGTGGCGACTGGCGGTTGTACACATGCTGGCGCATTGTCCCCCTTGGTAGTCGTGTGTCTCCCTCCGGTTCCTGGGGCAGCCTCCCACACTGACAGCAGGCTCCTGTGCCATCTGGACACATAGTAGCTAGGGTATCTGCTTGCACTTTAGTAGAGCCGTGACACAGGCAACGCACATTCCCATAGCAACCAGCCACAACAAACCATAAAAGTAAGATGCCTGCATCCCCCAGTGCGTCCCACCGTTCCCTGTTGCTGTGCTTTGCTCTGCTCTGTTGCCTGATTTATTCTCCAGTTTTCCTGTCCCCTGTTACTCTTTCTGGGGACTTCTTATGTGCCTTTTCCTGGCCATTTCTGATCTTGTCCATTGTCTGGCCTGTTCCTCTTCCTCTCAGCTCTTCTTACCTTTTGTCCTGATCCCGCCTTCTGGGTATTACTTCCTTTTTGGAATCTCTTGCACCCCTCTTGGCTCCCAGCCGACTGTGACCACCATCTTCTGTACCTCCTGGCTCAGTGTCTGCACTGTCTTCACACTGCGTAATTCCGGGAGGTGAGCCCGCGGATTGAGGCGCCCGTACCCAACCTTCCCTGAGGTTACAATCCACAGGATGGAAGGGGGTCAACTCCTCCAGATGCCCAGCGATGTACCACTCTGGCACCAAGTCAAAGGAGGACAGCTCACGGAACACCACGGACGGCACGTCCCAGAGACCCAGTACTTTACACAATTAATCTGTGTCGCCATGGAGCTGACGGACTCAGAAGAAGGGAGCTGTGAGGACTATCTGTCCCTTCAGTGTGGCTGCAAGGTGCTTGTACTCCTAGGCGATCAAACCGACCCAGGAGTGCCTGAGGGGCAGGAAGTGGCACCCTGACCTCAAACATAGATAGCCCTTTGAACGGAGATGCAACGGGAACCAGGAACGCGACCGGTGAGTTTCTCACGTTACAAGAAACCAGGTGCGCAAACATGTGAAAGCTGCTAGCTACATTGTGTAAGAGTAGTTGTGTCCACTCGGCACATTTTTGAAAGCCTGCAAACCTGTCGAAACAAACTAACGTTAAGCCCACAAAGGGTTGCCTGAAGACATTGTATAAAAATGCTATCATTGGGAGTTTGAGTAAACACAGTAAAGGAAGCCAAGTAAAGGTGAAAGAAAGTTTGGGCAATTAAGGGCCCTGGTTGCGTGACCTTTAGTGGGTGGACGGTGTGGTCTGTCAACTGTGCCCAGACCAGAGAGCCCGATCCAACCCATGAGTTATTGAAGGAATTCTGAAAGCATGTAACAGTTGAACATTGTAAACAAGTGTTTTTGAGCCTGGGGGAGGGCATCCCAAGTTCCTGTTGAATATTCCGAGCCCAGTTGAACATTGTGAGCCAGTCTGTTTTTGAGCTTGGGAAAAGTAATCCTGAGCTCCTTTTGAACATTGTGAACAAGTGAGCTTTGAACTTGGGGAAGGCAATCCCAAGACATAGTGGAACATTATCAACAAGGAGGCAAGAGGAGAGTGGCCAAAAACAAAGCCAGATAAGGAAGAGCTGCAGGCGAAGTTTGCAGGATTCAGGAGGCGGAGTTACCAAGAGCTTCGAAGCGAGGAGGGGAGAGCAGGCGTACTGCAGAGGAAACGCAAGGAGGCAGTGGGAAGAGGAGAGAAGGCATGTGAGAGGAAAGGAAAGGGCACAGGAAAACTAGCGTCTAAACCAAAGAGCAGGGAAGCAAGCGGTTGCAATGCAAGGAGGTGCAGTGAACAGGGACAGATAAGCAGCTATTGGAACTGTATTGACTTTGGGGAAGGGAGCCAAACAAGAGCTCCAGCTAGAAGCAGCTTTACACTTTGTTTTAACACTGTTTTAGTTGGTTGAGAAGCTCCCTACACAATGTTTAGTTCTAGATGTGCGGGCAAGCATAGGTTTTAACACAAACAGACCTTTGATTTGGACTTATGGACATAGACTTTCCATGGTTTATGTAGGAAGGGAAAATCCGACCTTAGTAATGGGGCAAGTTACGCCTTCCACCAAGCTGATATTTAATAAAAGATTTGCTTATCAATCGGAAATCTATTGTCTGTGTCATCTCTTGATACAATTCCTGTCTCACATATGGTGTTAGAGGTGGGATGCAGCTTAACCGAAACAGGTTGGGGGACACTGAAATATGAAAAGCTAAGTGACGGAGCATCAGATCCCACGGTAGCCACAAAAGGCTCTTCATTTGGATTCGATATCTGCCAGGGAAGACAGGAAACCATTCCCCATGGGAAAGAAGGCTAATACCTACCAATCTAGTATTGATACCATCCCCTGTGACTTATATTCGACTGGCTCCTAAGTCAGGACTCGCCTGGAAAATCGGGCAAGATCCTGACTGGGGTTATTGACCCAGATTTTAAAGGAGACTTAAGTGTTGTTGCAGAACCATGGGAAGGATGCCGCCCAGATCCAGCCCGGTGATAAAATCGCTCAAGGAGTACTTGAGATGGCAGCATTTCCCAGGCTTAAGGACGAGACGGGAAAAGGAGGTGCTTTGAGTTTGAGAGGCAGATGAAAAACATAATTCTTCCTTTCCCCCTAAATCTAGTGAAGACGAACCAGACATCCTTCCTGATCTTAGCCTCCTTCCAGTGGAACGACCCATTAGTGGCTGAAGCCTTTTTGCAGGTATTACATGAAGCTGAAGGTCTGGGAAAAGGCATGCCCTTAAAACATGGGCTTCTATATATGGGTGCCATTACAACAGAAGGCTTGACAAAAACCCAGTTAGTTGTCCCTCGAAGCCAAAAGCAAGTGGTTCTTTAAATGGCCCACTCACACCTAACAGGGTGAAAGCTTAGGCCCACATAAGTACTAAATTCTATTGGGCAGGGATCCATGCAGACATTAAAAACTTTGTTTTAGGCATGTGATGTCTGCCAAAGAATGAGTGCTTATATACCACCACCAGCTCCATTAAATCTGTTACCCATTATTGAAATCCCTTTCTCGAGAATCGGGATGGATATAATAAGTACCCTTGAAGCTTCAAAAATGGGTAACAAGTATGTATTCGTAATTGTGGACTTTGCCACTCAGTACCCAGATGCTTTCCCTCTAAGAACCAACACCACTCAGCAGATTTTTCCCGGATTGGATTCCCTAGAAAAATATTTACCGACCAAGGCTCTAATTTCATGAGTAGACTCATGGGAGAGGTTAAGGAGTTACTACACATGACCACACTGTGGACATCCATGTATCATCCCCAAACAGATAGTCTCATGGAACGGTTTAATAAAACTCTTAAAATCATCCCACGGAAGCTGGTGGATCAGGATGGAAAAAACTGGGACCAGATGATTCCATGAGCTTTATTTGTGATTGGGAAAACACCTCAGGCCTCCACTGGTTTATCGCCATTTGAATTGCTTTATGTGCGGGAACCCCGGCACTTCCAAGACATGCTAAGAGAGACATGGGAAGAAAGAGAAGAGGCCCCAATACCACTCTCTCAAACTGCAACCAGGCTTAAAGAGAACATGGTGACTGTTAGATCACTGATACAGCCGAGAAACAACAGAAAACGTCTTACAATAAAAAGGTTTCCTTACGATCCTTCTCTATTGGGGGCAAAAGGTACTAGTGCTCCTACCCACATTTGAAAAGTTTGTTTTTAAATGGCATTGGCTATATGAGGTAGTAGAGCAGATGGGTCCATGTGATTATAAAATCTGTCAGATCGCTGACAAAAGACACAGGTTTGCCACATACATCTTTTTAAAAGAGTGGAACGAGAACCCCTCTGAGTCCAACGTAACCATATTATCCTTTCTGGTGCCTGGAGATGTAGACCTTTTTGATCTCGAGTCAATTTCCAGATGTATTCCTTGAGGAACCTGGAAGAGTGAAGGGCATATTTCACCACATACGTACTCCAGCAGGCAATGTGGTACATTTAAGACCATACCGATTACCCGAGTCTCGAAAGGATATCATCATTAAAGAAGTGGAACAGATGCTCAAAGCTAATATAATTGAACCTTCAACCAGCCACTGCTCCTCACCCATCGTGTTAGTGGCAAAACCCAATGAGAGTTGAAGGTTTTTTTAAATAGATTTTAGAAAGGTGAATACCATCTCGTCAGTGCTCTAGTCTGCTTTCAGGTATAAAAATCCCTCCAGTCTAGATGCACGTTTGACTTTAATAACAGATAGCATGCTGCTTATGTTCATTTTTTCACAAAAAATTGAAATAGTGCTTTAAAAAATATATTGGTTTTATTAAGGTTCGTTTTTATTGGTAATATCGAAATTTAGCCAGTATTTAGCATTCTACACTTGTATTTGATTTAAACCCATTGAAGGCTAAAAATGAAAAGAATATTTTTCCTGGTGCAATTGTTTTCCTTGTATTGTTGCCTAAATTAGCTCACCTGCACTCTGTAGGAACCCATTGCCTGCCTAGAAATCCATAAACTAGTGTGGGAACTACAAAATTGTGTTGTGTAGTTCCACATAATATATCTTTATTGCCAGGCACGTACGCTCAGGCACGTCAAGAAAAAGCCTGGAGCTAATCTGCAGTAGTCCGCGGTAGGACGTGTGTTGCGGCTATCGGCTTACAAACACTGCCATTGCGTGAAAGAGGGTAAGTGCTTGTTTTTTTCTTTGATTAGCTGCAGACTGCCGTTGTTATGGCCTTGCATCCAGACATAACCCTGCTCTTAGCTGTGCAGAAACCTCATAGAGAGAGGCACTCGTGAGGAACTTTATTGATTCACGATGTGCAGATAGAGTAAATGCTGACACGCTTATTCCTAATACTAGTGCATGCAGAGAAACGGTACAACTACTGGCCTCACACCCGGAACCTTTTAAAGACGAGGACTGCTTAGAATTCTCAGATTAACTCATGGCATCAGTTAGAAATATAAAGGAAAGCATAAACACTGAAGAATGTCCGACTGTACTGTCATCAGTCAGCTCTAACTGTGGTAGCGAGACAGCATTGTCTCTACAAAATAACACGCATGATAAAGAAAACCTTAATGAATCAGGACATAATGGCAAAATCCATGTCTAATATTGGAATGAATGAAGGGGATGAATACTGGAGATTTAGAGGAGAACGTTGTATAACGTTTTGTAATTGGCGCCATTAGTACACACTCTCTCCTGAAATAAGCAATAGATATTCATGATAACATTACTGGAAATAATATCGGCATTATGTGTCTGACTGAAACATGGTTGCAATCTGCACATGGTTCTAAAATAGAACAGGCAACACCTCCTGGCTATGATTTCTTTGGTAAAAATCGACTGGAAGGTACTGGTGGAGGCGTGGCATTACTTTGTTAAAAAGAACTGGGTATGTACGAAAATAATATGGAATGTGAAGGTTTGCAAATTCATGCACATCAAATTCACGGCAAATGACAATACCAGTATAAATGTAATGCTAATCTATCAGCCGCCCACTGATATGCCCTCTTTTAATGATAACCTAGGTCACCTTTTATCCCCCTTAAATAAACCCATTGTGCTACTGTTTTGTTGGGAGTGTAAGAAACCTGAGGGTATTCGCCCCAGCAAACCTCGAGAGTCAGGTGGCCAAGAAAGGGCAGACCCTCTCTTATCCTGACCCGGAAGGCAGACGAGCGGAGAAAGATCACCTGGGTAGGGGAGCCCGGCATTATGCTCAGGAGGATGCTCAAAGGGAAGACGCAGCATGGTAGCAGAGAAAAAGACTCTTTATGGGCTGTTCCACATCTGTCCCCCTTCCTTCCATTGAATCGCTCTTACCCAAATCCACTGATCCCTCTGTATATAACCAATCCTCTAAGATCTCAAACCCATTTCTGTCCAAGGATTATCCACCCCAGAATCCCTGTTTTCCAGCACCCCCCTAAAACAACCCCAGACATTCTTTTCCACATTTCTCTGGTTATTTGGTCCCGAACACTCAGATTACCCAGACAAAATACTACTGTTCCCACAATCCCCTCCATTCATTTCACAATCCCAGGTACTCCCGTTTGCTTCACACACCCTACCAGTCTTGTCCCTCGGGTCACTTTTCGAATCCCCAATCAAATGTACCCAATAACTACAATTCCCACAAACCCTTCTGTATATTTCACAAACCCTACAAAATCTATCCTTCCAAAATCACCACAATCCCTAATCCTAAGGTTATAACTCCATGTAACACCTCTTCCCCTACTGACCCTGTTTGGATGTTTAGAAACTCTACCACCATCTTTTTCCGACAAGAACACTTGTTCCCAACACAAAACGCAGAGGTTTAACAATAAAACTGTTTACCTGACATGTTCCGACACGAGGGTCAGGCAAAGTCAGGCAATTGAATAAAATCACACACACCTGACGGCCCTTCCTTTTCCCCACAGGGATAAAAGGTGGTGCAAGAGAGCACAGTACGAGCAAGGCGAGCACGGCAGACAGCACAACGAGACGTCTAATGAAACATGGCCGTTCGAGAGAGAAGGAGAAAGGTGGCAGGAATCGAGAGGGTGACTAGGAGAGAAGTGACCTTGGCCTTTTCGTCCCAGACCTGCAGAACTTTTGTGGATGAGAGACTAAGACTGAGTACAATAGCACAAGTGTCGTGCAGCAGATGTCAACGGTACACAGGGCAATCCTATGCCAAGGAGCAGGAGCGAGGGACGATCCCGCACCTGTGGTACCAGCCTTGACTTCAGAAAAGCCAAGTAGTTAATAACAGCCGGAGAGTCAAGGGGAGAATCGATAAGAACAGGGCTGCGTTGAGTGAAAGAATCGCAAAGTGGCAAGTTTCAACCAATTGTCAATTAACTGTGAAAGAACTGTAAAAAGTGTCGGCTGGGGCCTCCCTTTGGAACAGCCTCGCTGCCACCTTGAGACTTGAAGAGAACCATCTACGGTCCGGAAGCACCTCAAGACCTTCCTCTTCGCTTCAGCCTTTGCTCCTCTTCTCCCCTGCTGACTTGCTTTCTCTCTCTCGGCACTGTGCACCTGGCCACCCTCTGTCCTTCGGGCCCAGGTACCTGCTCACCCTGCCACCCCCCTGCACTGCCTCCGGGCCACCCCTTGCACTGGGTCCTGTATCTGTACCCATACAGTCCCCCACCCATGCTTTTTCTGCACTTATTCAGATAGTCTATCTGACCTACCTAGCACTTTGCCACTTTCCGTCTGCACAGTATCACCTTTATTTATTTTTATTTGACTTTTTATTATTTATTTTGCTCTCTCCTATGTTCCGCACGTTCCGATTTCTCCCCCCTTCCATGCACTTTCCCCCTTTTTACCTTCCCCATGCACTTGCACGTTCTCAATGTCACTGGGCCTAGTAAGATCGTTGTTTTTGTTCTCACCTGTTCCCCTCCCTTCGCCTGGTCGCGCTCTGAAACACCTGTGTACGAGCGCGATATAAATAAAATATCATATCAGGGGAGACCAGCTGCAGAGGGAAACCGGCTCCACGTGTGTCTAACTCGAGAGACTCTGGTCGATCCCCATCTGAGAGGAACTACAGATACCAGCAGGCCATAGGAGAGCCAGCAGAATAGGACAAAGTGGTCATGCTGAGGGTCAAGCAAAATCCTTGTACAATTGAAAGACTTTGATCTACAAAGTAAGTGAAAGAAAAGGAGGTGAATCCCACAGTGAGTGGAAACCAGGGAAGCGAATCCCAAGAGGTGCAAAGTCTAAACTCCCAAGAAACAGACATAAAACTCGACGGAGGGATGTCCACTATGAACTGTTTGAAAAGGCATTGAGAAAACAAGGGAAGTGAATCCTGCTAAAGAGAGGAGAGAAGGGTTTGAGCCTGACTGAGGGAGATCTAGGGGTGAAGTTATCACCCAAAAGTTAATTGAGAAAAGAACTGTCAAATAATTTGTATATGAGAAGGGTCAACGCCTAGAAGAGGGGGGACCCAGGAGTGACGCCATCACCCTACGTGAGCAGTGGCTGAAAGTTGAGAAGGGTCAGTGCCCAGAAGAGGGGGACTCGGTGAAGCCAACACCCTACGTGAAACTGTGGTAAACAATTGAGAAGGGTGAGCGCCCAGAAAAGGGGGACCCAGGGGTGAATCCTTCACCCAGGGAATATTGAAAACAACTCGGTTGTTCACATTAGAAACAGGTTTAAAGTAAAACATCTTAAAGGTAGACTGAGTCCGAAGACCATTCAGCTGCTTTCAAAATATCATGCAAAGATGCTCCTGCGGTAAAAGCTCTAGATGCCATAGCTCCTCTAACTGAATGAGCCCCAAAAATATTCAGGTCTACGCCAGCCCAGCACATGACCTCTCTCACCCATCTAGCAATAGTGGATGTCGCTACTGCATGAAAAGGCTTCCTAAGCGCTATTAACAGTTGATGCACTCCAGGAAGTCTAACTTTCTCAGTCACTCTCTCATACTCCTTGATACAACGTGCTACACACAATTTAGGTTTGTCTGGAAAATAAGGATAGGAAATCACTGAAGATGCAGTCTTAGTTTTCTGTATAATTTGAAAAGCTATCCTGTCCAGATAGAAAATCTTCCTATCAACCTCCAATGCTTTCACATCCGACACTCTCCTGCACGACACTAAACACAAAAGTATAGCAAGCTTGCCAGAAAGACGCTGAATTGACAAAACCTCGTTATCCGGCCATTGCTTAAAAAGGCGAAAAACTACCTCCACATCCCACAGAACAGAATATCTGGGAACTGGAGGTTTACGCATCTTGATCGCTTTCAATAATCTAAATACTGCTGGATGCTCTCCTATCAGACGACCTTCAAAATTCTTGTGACCTGCTGAGATCGCTGATCTATATATCCCCAGGGTACGAAAAGCTTGCCCTTTATGAAATGCTCCCGCTAAAAAGTTTATTATATGCACTACAGGAGCTGAAATGGGATGAACACACTGCCACTCACACCATCGCTCCCACTTCGCCCAGGCTGAATCATAGCTCCTGAGCGTGGCAGGGGCCCATGAGTCATTGATACAGTCCGCAGCTTCCTTCGAAAGCCCCAGCAACTCCCATCGTCTCCTGAAATTCTGCAAGACAGCAGTTGCAATGTTCCCATCTGAACTAAAGGGTGAACCTGACCCCCTGCGCTGCATAGCAGATCCGCTTCCCTCGGAATCGACCTCAGAAAATCCAAGGAAAGTTCCATCAGAACTGGAAACCACGCTTGTGATCTCCAGCACAGGGCCACTAGAACCATTTCTGCCCGTTCACGACGGACCTTCGCCAGCACTCTCATCAACATTATGAACAGGGGAAAGGCATAGCAAAGAATTCCTGCCCAGCTGTGCAGAAACACATCCGTCCCCATCGTTTCGGGATCCAGCCTCCAGCTGTAAAACTTGTGAACTTGATTGCTCAACCTGGAGGCAAAGAGATCTATTTCCATGGGACCCCAAATCTCCTGCAGTCGAGCAAAAATCCTCCTGCTCAACATCCAATCGCTGGAATCTACCAAATATCTGGAATCCTAGTCTGCAATCACATTCTTTTTTCCCGGAAGATACTCCGCTGTTATCACTAATTTCTTTTGCAGGCAATAATGCCAAAAATCCTTCGCCATTTCTGCTGGTAACTTTGATCTTGTTCCTCCTGACTTGTTGATATACCTCACTGCTGAGATGTTGTCCATTCTCAGCAGAATGCAACAATTCACTCTGTCCTTGGCGAGAGCCTTCACTGCAAACGACCAGGCTAACAATTCTAAGCAATTTATGTGAAGACTCAACTCTTCCTCCGACCACCTCCCTCCCGTCTGCAATTGTCCGCACCTGGCGCCCCAGCCTAGCCTGCTTGCGTCCGACTCTATAACTAACTCCGGCACGTCTCGAAAAATGGCTCTGCTGTTCCATGCCTCTATGTTCTCTAACCACCACCGCAGCTCTGCTCTTCCTTCGTCGTCTAGCGGCACCAATTGGTGATACTTCACTCCACCTTGCAAATGCCTGATCTTCAGTCTCTGGAGCGCCCTGTAATGAAGAGGACCGGGAAATATAGCTTGAATGGACGCTGCCAAAAGCCCCACTATCCGAGCTAGATTCCGAAGCGAAATATGCGATCTTCCCAAAACGGTCTTCAATTCCTTCTTTATACCTTTTCAGTTTCTGTTGTGGCAGCTCCAGCGTGGCCTTCCTGGTATCGATCTCAAAACCCAGGAATTCCATGCGTCTCTTTGGAACTGATTCTGATTTCTCTTGATTTATCAGAAAGCCGAGGGAACTCAGAAGAGAGAATATCCATTTGACCTGTTCCGCTAAAATCACCTTGCTCTGACCTACCACTAAGATATCGTCCAAGTATATTATTATCCTGATGCCCCTGTTCCTGATCTTTTTTAATTTTTTATGCATAATGGTCGCCTCCGGTCTTGTCATAGAATTGAGAATGGTAAGCGCCCAGAAAAGGGGGACCCAGCGGTGAATCCTTCACCCAGGGAATATTGGAAACAAAAATTTCATTTGGTAAAGGAACTTTTGTTTTGTTAGCTGAACACGCCAGGCCCTCAAAGGCAAGAGACTTTCAAGTGAAACTAGCCTTGGCCATCGAAGGTCCTGAAAGCTGCCATTAGAACTGTCGTCTCGTGCTGGAGAAGCCTGAGACTGTACTGTGGTCCAAGATCCCACCTTATCCCGTGCTCAAAACGTGGGGAAGGGATACGCAGGCTACCGCATCCTGACTTATTATTTGAGAACACATCTTTCTTTTCTTGAGGCCTATCCCACACCCTTTTTTTTGTATTCGTTGTAAGGTTTGAAAATAGGTTTCTTATTATGGGCCTTTTATTTGACACAACGCCACTAGGACTGCCTTATTTTTCATTTGATGGTCGACAATTGCTCCCATTTTAGGTTTAGAATAGGCGTTTTCCCAACCTGCATACAGCGTTCATTGTTCAATAAACACCCTTGCACTGTGATCACTTGTGTCTGTCTTACTTGTTGAAACCATGTGTTCCTCACAGGAGTTCTAAACCGAGGGAGATTAGACTTGATGGATAAAGAAGCTGTGGATTTGGGACACTTTTTAAATAATAGGAGTATACATATTCATAACTCTGACCCTACACATATTAAAGGAAACACTCTTGATTGGGTTGCTTGTAGAAACATTAAGATTATTATGATCAAGACAACTCCCTGCATATGGTCTGTTAGCACATTTATTGAATGTAGCCTACAATTACTGGGCCAACTGTATCGAAATCATAAGATTCCAAAGCAAACTATTAGCAGAAATTTGAAAAACTAAAACAAACAGATCTGAATAACTGTTTAGAAAAGATTATGGTATTAACCACAGATCAGAATTCACCAAGGGAACTGGCTGAAATATATGGAAATCACATGAAATCATGTCGAGATGTAATTGCACCAATGAAAGTAAGGGTAATAAGAGATTGTCCCAACCATCAGGACTGGATTTCCTATGAATTAATTACACTCAAACAATTTAAACGACAGGCAGAGCGATCCTCTAAGAAGGATAAGACGGAGGAAAACAAAAAAGTTTGGAAATTGAGGGGAAAAGAATATAAACACAAAATGTATGAAACGAAAAGGTTTTTACAATGAGCAAATCAATGATGCAAATAAACTCTTTCCCATTGTTAAGAAATGGGGAAAACCCAGTGTTCTGGAACATCTCTTTGTGCCAGACAATGACGACTGCACTAGAGTGCAACAGGCCTTTTCTGATAAAATGTACATGTGCACGTGGTATAATCAGACAAGGTCTTAGCACAGAGGAATCCAAGGAAAATTAGGACATTGCAAGAAATATGGAGAGGGGGAACAATCAAGAGTTTTTTTAGTTTGAATCTATCTCAATTGTAGATACTGAGAAAATACTTAAGTATGCATCCAACATCATGCCCAGGTGATATTTTTCTATCTAAAATCATCCTGGATATTTGTTAATGCCTCTTTCCTACACAAAGGTGTCCCTGTAGGAATTAAAAAAAAAATAGTAGTGACCCCTCTTAATAAAAAAAAAAAACAGGATTGGACCTTAAAGATGCATTTAAAATAAAGCCCATCACAAATATCCCTTTTATTTTTTTTATGTAAAATAGTTGATAGAATTGCTGCCATTCCATTGCAAAAGCATTTCGAATTGACTAAATCCTTGCATATGAAGCAATTGGGCTTTCGCAGCAATCATGGCACAGAGTGCCCTCCTGGACTTAAAAACACAGATGCTGGGCACTTTGGATAACAGTTAAACAGGGCTGTTGATTTTACTGCGTTTATAAGAGGCCTTTGATTTGTTGGATCACAAATGCCTGCTACATATCTTGGTCGATGCAGGTAATTGTTCCATGAATGCTATTGAATGGATAAAATAATTTTTAAGTAACAGAAAATCTAGGACTTGCTGGGGGGGATGCTTCTTCCAACTCATCGTAGATACACTATGGGGATACACTAGGTACTTGCCTGTCTCCTGCGCAATTTAATGTGTACATAACACCTCTATGCGTCCAAATGGAACAGATGGGCCTGCAATTCACAAATTATGCTGATGCTATCCAGCTGACCATGGAACGTAGTGAAAACGACCTCCAGAAGTCAGAAAAATTAAACAGTGTTTACAGCAGCATCAAGAATTGGATGGCTGAAAACTGGTGGTGCCTGAATTGCTCAAAAACTGAGTTGATCCAGACAGGTGAGGGATAAACTAGTCTTAGAATATAAGGGATTTGAAGTAGAAGGCTGTCACATCAAGGTCTCAACCAAAGTTAAGAACTTAGGGTTGTATATGTAAGCCTCCCCTGGTGCAGAGGCCCATGTATATGCTATGGCGAAAACTCCAATCATTTAAAAGTATGGCGACAGATCAGCTCTCTGGTAAATCGGTAACATTGCAAAACTTTAGTTTGGGCTATCATTATGCCAAGATTGGACTATTGCAACGCCTTGCTTGGTGGTGCCAGTAAAGAATGTGTAAAAAAAAAAATTAAAAATGTCCACAATGACGCGGTTAGGATTGTGTGTAATATATCCACAAAAGAACATATAACTACGCCCCAAAGAGAACTCCATTTGTTGCCAGTGGCTGCGAGGATCCGCTTTAAGATCCTTACCTTGGCTTATAAATGTGTTTTTGGCAAAGCTCCTAGTTATGTTAAAGAAAGTGTCTAAATGTAAGCCACAAAGATCTTTGCGATCCAGTACTGCCCAACTGGTTTCAGTCCCTCAGATTAAAAGAACGAGAGGGAATGGAAGATTGTTTCCCGTGCTGGTGGCTCAAGACTGGAATTACCTTTAATTAGAAATGCGCTCAGATCAAAGACATCTAACTTTCAGGAGACAGAGGGGGCGTGGCTAACTGCCATGTAGAGCGGACATGTCTCCTGTGAGCTTTGCGCCGATGTGCCATCATAAGCTGTTTTTCATGTATTTTTGCTAACTTTTAAACGTTGCAACTTGCACCATTCGTCGCCGGATCCCATCCGCAATCGTTTTATCCGTCTTTCAGACGGCTGGGGACAACCAACGCCGTCATACGCCGAGTGAGCAGTGCCGGAGCAGAGAACTAAAATGGCGGCCCCCGCGTCCTGAGTCTCGAGGGACCGGAGCGTGCCTGCACCGCAGAGGACGTCGCCCACCAGAGCGCACAGGGGAGCCGGAGTAGCCAGACTGCACCGGGGTCGAGAGAGAGGAGCGGAGCAACTGTGCTCGCAGACGGAGCGGGCCGGCCCCTGGGCCTTCATCCAGCAGCGTCCTGCCCGCAAAGAGCGGCGGAGCCCCGCGGTGCCCTGACAAGACCAGCGGCCGGCCGGTGCTGCGGGGGGTAACCAGCCCTGACTCTTGCTTCGGGAGCGGAGCGATAGTGGACCCGCGGTCGCATAGTGCTCCGCCCCCCTGCTGCGGGGCTGGCCTCCCCAGTTGTTGGGACCTGGCCCCCCCCCCCTGCCAATGCGAATCCACATCAGGGAGAGTCGCAGGAGTGGATCTTAGTACTCGCCCGGAACCGCCTTGCGCCCTGCAGTCGACACCGAGGGCGGCCCAAGCCCGGCGCACTGTGCACCCACAAGAACTGGTGAGCCCACGGGCGGCCATAGTTGACCCGCCACCCAATACTGACTGCACCCACAGGACGGGGTGTGGGCACTGCGCAACTCCCTGACCCCGCCCCCTGCCACCTTGGATGTACGGAGCCTCACCTTGGCACCCAGAAATCACGGCCTAAAGGCCCCACTGCTCACTCACCACGGAAAGGGGGTGCCAAACAATTGTAATAGGGCGAGGGATCGGAGTATAACCACCTTCGAGCAGCCTGCGTATTACCCCTTCCTTGACATCTGAAACGGACGCTGTCTCCCGCCTCACTGGGCTGAAGCTTTTCCCCCCCTCTACAGCGACCTTGGGACTCCCAAGCAGCCTCATACCTTCGCCCCGGGCCCTGCAGCAACAGTGAAAAGCAACCCTCCGTGACTAGCAGCCTACCACCTGCGCCCCCGGCGCCCTTGGCGTGAGTGGTCTGTGGGCTCACAAGATGGCTGGTAAAAACGGCAGGCCCAAGCAGCGACAGACCACCATGGACACTTACGCAGCATCTCCGAACCTTGAGAGCTCGAATAGAGTGGCCACAGATGTTCAATCAGACCCTATGGCAACGACGACACCCGAACCCAGTAACACCCAGCTCCTCTAAGCCATCAGACTACTCCAAACAATGATGGAACATAAAATCGATGCCGTTGCCATAGACCTGGGCCTTCTGCGCCAGGATGTCCGCTCCTTAGCCGGCAGGACTGAGGTGCTCGAAACACAAGTCAAAGAAAATACCGAATCCAAAGCGCACCTCCTCCGAGACGTCGACGAGCTCCAACAAAGGGTCAAGAACTTGGAAGATAGGGCAGAGGAAGCGGAGGGAAGAGCCCGTCGTAACAATATTCGTCTCCTCGGGCTGCCGGAGGGTTCTGAGGGCTCCGACCCCACTAACTATGTAGAGAACCTGCTGCTACAGGAGGTGGCAGCTGGTAAACTCTCCCAAGGCTTCACCATTGAAAGGGCCCACAGATCCCTCGCTAAGAAACCTCCACCGGGCGCCCCACCCAGGCCGGTGCTAGCAAAAGTTCTTAACTACAGGGACCGAGAGGTAATCCTGGCCTTTTCCCGAGCAGGTGGTCAAATCAAACGGGACTCCGCCACAATCGCTATCTACCCTGATTATACCTTCCAGGTTCAAATGAACAGAGCCCAATTTATACACACGAAGGCCAGACTGAAGGCAGCTGGGTTGCGTTATATGCTCCTGTACCCTTCAAGACTTAAAGTGCTGCACAACAATAGGGCACACCTGTTCGACACTCCGGCACAGGCCAGAGACTGGATGGACGGACTGCAAATACCTGATGTCGAGGAAAGAAAGTGGAAACCGAGATAACGTTTCTCCCGCCATCTCGATAGGAATCATGCAGCCTCTGCCCACCGCCGGCGGGCGAATTGAGCATCCACACAGCTGATCAGATCCTAACATGGAGACACTGGAGTCAAGGTTCACTCCACCCCCTGGAAAATTTCTTCCCTTTTTTTGGGTGTACATACCCACCCGTAGGGCACCTGGAGACCTATGCACGGTCCTACGGAGCAGAAACGGGACTGTCATAACGAGGGTGTCCTCGCTGGGCTAGTTCTATGTTTGGGTTGTTTACAGTTAATGGGGGGGGGGAAACAGGGAGTTATTATTACAGTTGGGAACTACAAACGTAAATTACCGAGACCACGGAAGCCCTCTATATGCATTGCTGCACTAATTAGATCCCGAATCCTGCTGCCCCCACACGTCCGTCTATGTAACACCTATGGCTGACACAATAAAGATCGTTACTTGGAACGTTAGAGGCCTGAACAGCTTCGTCAAACAACGACGCGTCCAATCCTACTTGAAGAGGTGCAGGGTCGGAATCGCCATGCTCCAAGAGACTCATTTAACTGCTAAAAAGCTAGATGCCCTGGCCAAAACCTGGCGTGGCACCCTATGCCAGAGGGGTCTTGATCTGGATTGCCCCCACGGTCCCTTCAGGCTTACTAGTACTAAATCGGACAACGAGGGGAGGATGGTTGTGGTTTGTGGCTCTATCGAGGGCAAAGAGCTATGCCTAGTTAGTACTTGCGCACCCAACCACGACGCAACTATCTTCTTCCACTCCCTCTATACACGGCTCACCCCATACATGGACAGAATTATGATATGGGGAAGCGACCATAACTGCACCCTTGACCCTCTACTGGATAGATCCGACAATAAACACGATCGTCCCTCCCCCCCCCGGCCAAAATACTTTCTAAACTAGTCCAACAGTGGCAACTCGGTGATATTTGGAGGGACCAGCACCTGGAGCAACGCGAGTACTCCTTCTACTCCCCACCACATGCCGTGCATACCAGGCTAGATTATATTTTTCTCAGCCAGATACAACAGTCTGCGTTTGTTGACGCGCACTATTTGCCGAGGGTACTGTCCAATCACTCTTCCCTGTTGGTCACCTGGGAGGTGTTCCCACCAAGACCCCCCATTCCCACGTGGAGATTGAGAGCCGAAGCCCTACTTGATACAGCATTCAGAGAGCGCATAAGAGACGGTACTGAAGAATATTGGCAGAACAACCTACATAGTGTTAAATACATGAGCACCGCCTGGGAGGCATATAAGGTGGTTATGAGGGATGAGATGATCGCAGCAGTTGGGGGTGCCCAGAGATTCATCACAACCCTGTTGGAACGAGCCGAGAGAGACCTGTGTGCCCTCAAGGGCAGGGCTGACCCTTACCCTGATCATTTACTTAAAATTACCGAACTTAGACAAACCTGCCTAAAGCACAGGGAAGCCCTAGGTAAACTAAGCTACGCCAAACACACGGAAAGAGTCCATGCCCTGGGGGACAAACCCGGGAAACTCTTAGCCTGGCTCTACAAAAGGGAAACCCCCAGGCCACCCATTTGCCACATACTCACACCAGACGGCACTACCGTGCATACCCAACAGGAAATTAATTCGGTTTTCTCTAGCTACTATCACAACTTGTACTCCGAGACCCACCCCCCCCCCTGACACAGGGATTGAGGACGCCCTCGACGTCATCGACTTGCCTAAACTAGACTTGCATATGGCTGAGACCCTTGACGAGCCCATCACTCCCGACAAGGTCAAGGTGGTAATTAGATCCCTACCAGCTGGGAAAACCCCGAGCTCGGATGACCTCCCCGGGGAGTTCTATAAAACCTATGAGGAAACACTCGCCCCTATATTAGCTCAGGTCTATAATGAGGCCTTCGAGCGTGGCGCCCTCCCGGATTCCCTGAGCGAGGCCGTGATAATACCCCTACTCAAACCTGGGAAGGATGGGGCAGATTGTGCCTCATACAGGCCCCTCTCTATGCTAAACGTAGACTGCAAGATCCTAACAGCACTGCTCGCTAACAGACTACGCAGAGTGATCCCACTGTTGATTCACCAAGACCAAACCGGACGATCCATTACTGAGAACCTGTATAGAAGTGGCGTCACTAGATGCCACCAAAGCTTTTGATTCCGTGAGGTGGGTATGGCTATATGCTACCATGGCAAAGATGGGAATAGGCCCCGTATTTCTGAAATGGACCCAGCTGGTTTATGCCAACCCCACTGCAAGGGTACGAACCAATAGAACCTTTTCCGCGAAATGGTCCCAACACAGAGGCACCCGTCAGGGTTGCCCTCTATCCCCCATGTTGTACATCATTGCCGCTGAGCCTGTAGCAGCCTTCCTGAGACAGGAATATGGAGATGGGGGGCATTAAAAAAGATGGGACGACTCACCTCGTCTCTGTGTACGTGGATGACACCCTCTTGTACTTACAGGACCCTGAACACCTCCTACCCTATATTATTGAAACCCTGGACAGCTTTCACAAGCACACCGGGATCCAGATTAATAAGAGTAAATCGTGCCTCTACCCCCTAGATGCACTACACAGTGAATATTATGGATCTCTCCCTCCCCTAGATCTCGAATGGCAGGCGACATCGTTCAAATATTTTGGGATAACTTGTACATCGAAACATCGGCACGGAACATATTCTTAACATCGTAAGGGCCAACGACTCTCTCTTAAAATCCTTGGAGATTTGGGGGCGGCTCCCGCTTTCGGTGGCCGGGAGGGCGGGCCTCCTTAAGATGGTCGCCCCCTGCCCCGCCTACTGCATAACTTCAATAACATTCCCTTCTACATCCCCCCGCGTTCTTTAAAGACCTCAACAAACTCTGTAGGGGCTTCCTCTGGCAGGGAGGGAGGCACAGGGTGGCATTGGAGACTCTCCAGAGACCATACGAGAGGGTTGGGCTGAAGATCCTTAATTTCGAACTCTATTTCCTTGCTAGCCAGTTACGACACATTGTGCAGTGGATGGCCGACGAAAGCACAACAGACACTCGCCTCCTCCAGCCGGCCCTCCCCCAGCTATTACTTAGGGATTTGCTGTGGACCAGGAAGAGTGCCCTCGAACATTGCCCTTACCTCGTTAAGCTGGGGATCCGACTCTGGAAAAGGGCCTGCAAACTGGTCGGGTCCGAAGATCTGTACTCCCCACAGATCCCCATCGCAGCACTCGTGTCCAATCATTCCTGGGGGCAACTTGAGACCCGTACACAATGGGAGCCCTTCGGGGTGGCCACACTGGGGGACCTAATCCAAGAACAGGCGGTTTTGGCCTTCCCGGGCCTCTACGATGCCACAGGCCTTCCGGCCGGGCAATTTCTGTTGCACAGAGCGGTCATACAGGCCTTGAATAGCAGATGGCCTGTCGCTATCGACCAGAGGGATGAAAACGAATGTATCGAAACGATACTGAACGCTGCTGAGGGGAGCCACGAAACCTCACGTATCTACGAGGCCCTACTATGGGGCTCCACCAAAGATTACCTCAAATGCCCGGACAAATGGGAGACCGAATTAAACCTTGTTTTTGAAGACAAAGCCTGGGGCGATATAACCCACTACCACAAAAAAATCTCCCGAAACGCCCACTTACAGCTCATCCAACTGTATGTTATGAACAGAGCGTACCTCGCCCCGGATGCTATATCAAGATTTACTGGTGCGGGCACCCAATCATGTCCCAAACGCAGTGAGCCCAAGGTTGGTATGACCCACATGTTCTGGGGATGCCCAGTGATCGGAGAATTCTGGACACAAGTGAAGGAAAGAGTGGCTGGTGCAGACAATTGACATTGAAGTGGACGAACCCTCGGCATGTATCCTGGGTGGGTATAGGCGCAGCAGGGAGAACAAACCCCTCAATAAGCTCAGAGACCTTATATATATATATAACGGCCAAAAGGCGTATAGCCATGGGGTGGAAAAGCCCCAGAGGCCCACTTATGCCCCTATGGTGGGGAGATCTTGCGAAGTGGCACAGCCGAAACCGCAGCATGGGAGACTGCGATCCAAGTGCAGAGACTTGATTCTAGCGAGGAGCTACACCGTTGGGTGGCCTTAACAGTACCCCTGCTCCACCCAGAGTCGCAGGTGGGTGAGATAATCAGGGAAGGCGACCCAGGCCCGGGCATGGACTCATGATGAACATAGAACTAACTGTGGTCTTGGAAGAGGAGGGGAGGGATGGGTGGAGGGTAGTTGGGGACTTTACCTTTTGATATGCTTGACCTATTACCACTGATGCCGGTTTTTGTTATCTTATGTTATGAAACTAATAAAATATATTTAAAAAAAAAAAACTTTCAGGGGACAGATAACCACTCTCCTCTTTGAATAAAGCAGGTAGAATGCATCCTTCTTCGTAATGTCATGTTAATCTGATCCATCTGTGTGTTTATTTAGCGCCCTGATGCCCGAGTGCTTTGGAGCTTTACAAAGGGATAAATAAAATCCCTGCCTTTTGAAGCTTGCCCAATGCCACGTATCGATGACTTGATCAGTAGATTGGGTAATGTTGTCTACTTGTCAACACTAGATCTTAAGAAGGGGTATTGGCAGGTTCTACTGTTTGGACCTAACAAATAGAAAACTGCATTCCTCACTCCTATAGTGCTGCTCCATTGCAAAGTCCTATCATTTGGTCTCCATGGTGCTCCTGCAACATTCCAGTGACTAATGGTTACGATTTTACAACCCTTATCAGATTTTTGCAGAGCCTACATTGATGACATTGTGATCCATAGTAGGACATGGGAGGACCACCTATATCACCTGTATACATTCATGAGAGCGTTAAGGATAGCCAGACTAACTGCCGACCCCAAAAAGTTCAAACTAGCCCAATCTGCCATCAAGCATCAAGTATTTAGGGTTTTCTGTGGGTAACGGTAGTGTCCAACCCCAAACAGAAAAAATTAGTGCTCTCCTTGAGACTCCCACACAAAAAACTAAGAACGATTTCAGAGCCTTTTTGGGGTTGATGGGGTACTACGGCTGGTTCATCCCAAATTTCTCTAGCAAGACTTCAGACTAACATACAAATTGAAAAATGCAGACCCCCAAAAAGTTAAGTGGGATGAAGAGGATGAAATTTGTTACAACACCTTAAAACAAACTTTATGACAGAGCCCCATTTTAAAACTAGCAGACTTCTCTAAGGAATTCATCCTACAAACGGATGCCTCCCTAACAGGATTAGGTTCCGTCTTCTATCAAAATCATGACTGACTGGAACATCCGGTATTGTACATCAGTGGGAAACTGTTCCATAGGGAGAAGAATTACTCGGTCATTGAGTTAGAAGCACTGGCAATAAAATGGGCGATCCTGCCTCTTGTACGGTGAACTAGGTTGAAAATTGATTGCTGACCACTCTCTAGTAGTCTGGATTAGCTAGAGAAAAGAGTCAAACTTTAGGGTTATGCATTGGTTCTTGGACCTCCAACAGTACTGCTTCTTGGTAGAACATTGGAAAGGTTGAGAGCAAGGTAACGTGGATTATCTCTTGTGATTCCCCTGCAAAGCATCAAGGTCCAACCAGCATAGGGGAAGGGCATGTGAGAAACCTGAAGGCACTCTCACAACTACTCCACTGGGATCTTCTGCTCAGGTGGCCAGGGAAGGGCCATCACTTTTGAATCCCGACCCTGGGTGCGGACAAGCGAGGGAGGATCACTTGGGTGTAGGGTCCTTGGGGATTAGGGAAAGGTTGCCTGAAGGTGACGCATGGTATTCCCCTTTCCTAACACTGACCTACCCTAATCTCGCTCAGCCTTCATAGGGGATTGCCAATCCTATTCCCCCCCCTTTATTCCCACAAAGTACTGAGACTAGGAAGAAACCTTAAAGAGTAGTACACACTTCCTATAGAGAACACCACTCTAGTACTGGGACAAAGAAGAGGGGTTTGGAGGAATACAAGACTGAAGGTCAGGCATGTATCATTGATTGGGCTCAATGCAGTCAGGAAGGACAACCCAAGGACTCCCTTCTGAAGGCACTTCATAGGGCTCAGGTGTATAAAGGGTGGAACACACAAGAGAGAAGCAAGAGAGTAGCAAGAGAGTAGCAGGGAGTCCGGGCCAATGAGTAGTGAACCTTTGGGGAGTGCTGGGATGGGGTGGAAGACTGAGAGCGATTGGGCGGAAGGCCGGGACCCAGAATGACGCATAAGGTCCCAGACCATCAATCACAGCGACTGTGGGTTAATAGGAAGGGAGTAAGAGTGGGAAGGAGGAGGTGAAAAGGAAAATCTTGAGGTGCTTCCGGAATTTGAGGCGATCCGGCTCGAGGCGGAGAGGAAGGCGGAGGCTGTTTCAGAGGAGGGAGCCAGCTGAGGAGAGTGAACTGCCACCAGCTCGCTACTTAGAAAAGCAATTGACACGCAGAGAGTTGGAGCCGGAGGATCGCAAACATCTGGAAGGAAGATATTTGGTGAGAGCGAGTTGTAGATAGATTGGTCCTCGGCTCCAGACAACCTTGTGGATGATGCAGAGGGATTTGAATTTGATCCTTGCAGCAACCGGGAGCTAGTGGGGGATTTTGGGGTTGGGGAGATACAGTCCCTGGGCTTGAGGCCAAGGTTAAGTCTCGCAGCCCTATTCTGGACAAGCTGGAGGGGGTGGAGTGAGGAAGGTAGATTAAGGAAGAGGCTGTTGGCGTAGTCAAGCCTAGAGAGTAACAGGGCTCTAGAGACATTGAGCTTCTGGGGAAAAGTGAGGAAAGAAAGGATACCTCTGTGGAGGTGGCGATGAAAATGGGCCTGCTTGGTAAGGTACAAGATGTGAGGGAGTAAAGAGAGGGAGAAGTCGAAGATGACTCCAAGGTTCCTGGATTCAGATGCAGGAGAAGGTGAGCCCATAGAGGGTGGCCAGAGTGAAGGGACGAAGGAGGGAGTGGGAATCCCAATAGAAAGGATCTCAGTCTTGCTGGCATTGAGGCAGAGATCATTGGATGCACACCAGAACTGGATGGCAGATAGGCAGTCTGGAATGGTAGAGGAAGTAGGGAAAGCATCATAGGGCAGTTTGAAGAAGAGTTCGGTGTCATCTGCGTAGCACTGGAAGTGAGGGGAGTATGTGGAGATAAGGTGGGCAAGCGGAACAAGTTAGACGTTAAAGAGCCAGGGTGAAAGGTTAGAGCCCTTGGGAATGCTGATGTGGGGCGAGGTAGGAGAGGAGAAAAAGCACCGGATGACTTGGGAGGGGCAGTCAGTGAGGAAGGAGGTCAACCATTCCAGTGCCCACTCCGAGATACCAAGGGTATCATGGAGCCGTTTCATTGGAATGGAGTGGTTTACTTTATCAAATGCAGAGGAAATATCAAGTAGAATGAGAACAGCGGGAGAGTTAGTGTCAAGAGATGCGAGCAGATCTTCATAGGTTTTCAGAAGAGCAGCTTCCGTGCCCCTGGATGCGTGGAATCCAGATTGATCGTGTAGGCAACCAACGAGCTCAGTATGCCGGGCCAGTTGGGGGAAGACCAGCTTCTCCAGGAGTCTCCCCAGGAAGGGAATGATAGAGATGGGGCAGTAGTTAGCTGGAAACAAGAGGTCGGGAGATGGCTTTTTCGAGAGGGGGGTGCACGGGAGAGTGCTTGAGGGAAGAGGGGAAAGACCCAGTAGTAAGAGAGTGATTGCAGAAATCATCAAGTGCAGGGGCAAGGGAGCCCATGTTTTCTTAATAGTTCTGGAAGGACAGGTGGAGACCTGTTTGGAGGAGACCTTCATGGAGCAGGCAACCCTAGTGACCTTGTCTGATGTGATGGGAGAGGAGGAGGAGCAAAGGCTGACAGAGGTTGAGAGGTCAGGGGGGAAGAAGGGGAGGAAGAAAGAGTACTCAGATTGTCCTGTTTTTGCAGTGAAGTGAGTGGCTAGTGCAGTGCCAAGGGCCTGAGAGGCAGTCCTTCCGCGCGTTGGAGACTGCAGAAGGACTGGCTAATTCCTTGCGGATTCTAAAGAGTTTAGCTGTGTTGTGGATGCTACGGAGACTCGGGCGTGTATGTGGGCCCTCTTCTTAGAACGAATGGTAAGAGGATATTGCCTTTGGAGAAGTAAACAGCCCAGTTTGTCAGAGGAGCAGCCTGTGGTCTGCAACTTCCGTTCTGCTGCTTTTCATTTGTGCTTCATGTCCGCTCGATCAGAGTCGTACCAAGTGTTCCGCTTGGTGACGTGTTTCAGGCGGATTCTCATGACTGGGGCAAGAATGTCGAGAAAGTGTTAAGATGGCGAGATGGAGGTTGCTGAGAGCGGAGTCGGAAGTAGTCTGCAGTGGGAGGAGGGGTGGGATAAAGGTGGATGCAAAGGCAGCAACTGACAATCGTTTCATCGGGCAGATTTCCGTGAACGTGATTGGCAGAGCTGGGGGAGGTGAGGTTCGAGAGTTGAGAGGGCCCAAGTGGAAGCAGAGGAGGGAGTGGTCTGACCAGGAGAGTGGGGAAGAGAGCGAAAGATCTGTGTGGATACAGGCATCAAGAGTGTGTCCAGCCGTGTGGCTAGGACCAGAGGGGAGAAGGCAGAGGGAGGTGCAGAGGTCAGTGAAGAGAGTGGACACTGTTCTGGAGGAGTCAAGGTGGATGTTGAAGTCACCAAGCAGAAGGAGTTTAGAGGAAGATGTCGGGAGGGAGCAGGATAAATTGGGCCAGTCAGAGAGGAACATGATGATAGAGCCAGGTGGCCTATAGATAATGGCAATGGTACGGGAGGAGGTAGCAGAGGTGACCAGCTTGCAGACCAGGCTCTCAAAGGAGGAGTTTGGCTGGGTGGGTACGAGGGAAGAAGGGACCCACACAGGGAAGATCAGGGAAACACCACCACCAGAACGGATAGGACGAGGCTTGGAAATTATCTTGTCACCGTGACTACAAGGTGCTCGGTCTCCTGGGTGGATAAACCGACCCAGGAGGGCCCGAGAGGCAGGAGGTGTGACCCTGACCTCAAACACAGGCGGGCATGTGAGCGGAGAAGCAGCGAGAACCAAGAACACGACCGGTGAGTTTCGTGCATTACAAGAAAACCTGCGCGTGAGCATGTGAATGTTGCTCGCTACATTGTGTTGGAGTGGTCGTGTGTAGTCAGCGTGTTTTCGAAAAACTCTGAACCTTTCGAGAGAACAAACAAACGTTAAGCCAACAAAGGGTTGCCTGAAGACATTGTATAAAAAGGCTGTCATTGCGAGAGGGCAAAGTAAACACAATGTAAGATTATAAAAGGGGTGACGAAGAAAGCAGATCACCTACAAGTGAACTTTTAGTGTTTGAGTAAACACAGTAAAGGAAGCCAAGTAAAGGTGAAAGAAAGCTTGGCCAATTATGAAGCGAAGGGCCATGGTTGCACAACCTTTAGTGAGCGGACTGTGCAGTCTGTCAAATGTGCCCAGACCAGAGAGCCCCAACCAACCCATGAGAGTTGTTTAAGGAAATATGAAAGCAAGTAACAGTTGAGCATTGTAAACTAGTGCTTTTGAGCTTGGGGAAGGGAATCCT
This sequence comes from Ambystoma mexicanum, assembly GCF_040938575.1. Classification (NCBI taxonomy): domain Eukaryota; kingdom Metazoa; phylum Chordata; class Amphibia; order Caudata; family Ambystomatidae; genus Ambystoma; species Ambystoma mexicanum. Next base: position 678,657,510 of record NC_090931.1, on the reverse strand, counting down.
GAGTTCCTGGTGAATATTGTGAACCCATTTGAACATTGTGAACCAGTGCTTTAAGTTTGGGGAAAGGACCCCCGAGCTCCTGTTGTACATTGTGAACCAGTGTGGTTTTGAGCTTGAGAAAAGGAATCCTGAGCTCATGTTTAACATTGTGAACATATGATGAAGTAAGCAGTTATTGGAACTGTATTGACTTTGGGGAAGGGAGCAAAAGAAGAGCTCAAGCGGACAGCAGCTTTACACTTTATTTTTTAACACTCCTTTTCTTGGCTGAGTAGATCCCTACACAATGTTTAGTTCTAGATGTGACGGCAAGCATAGGTTTTGACACGGGCAGACTTTTGATTTGGCTTTGATTTGGATTTACGAACATAAGACTTTCCTTTGTTTTTTTAGGAAGGGAAAATCCCACCTTAGTTATAGGGCAAGTTAAACCTTACACCAACCTGATAGTTAATAAAAGATGTGCTAAACAATCGGAAATCCGTTGTCTGTGTCTATCTCTTCATACCATGTCTGTCTCACATAGACAACCAGCAAACCCAGACGTTTTTGGCCATTATTGGGCCACATCAGTAATGTGTAGCTTGGGAATTTTTAGGCATTGCATGTTCAGGTCCCACATGTGGGCATACCCCTTCCAATCAGAGTTAAAAATGCAGCACAGAAGAGACATGGCTGGAGGACACTGAATGAATCAAACACCACTGGCAGTGCTCTGGGCAACCCTCTAGACTGTTTTTTAATCTGCCATGCCATTGCAGAAAAGGAAATACCATATAGTAACTTGAACCAAACTTGGACCAAACTGCCAAGTTACATCCCTTCTGCACAAGACAACAAGCAACCTCAGATATGCAATTAGGTCAAAATCGGGCCGCTGCCCGTACCCTTTATTCTGCAAATATATGGCTACATTGATCCTGCTTTCCAATTCTTATACTGAATCCTGATGGAGCAAACCATCTTCTCTAATGCTTTGGACATCATTACAAGTCGTCTTAAAACATCTGTTATTTTTATGTACAGATGTTTTACCACTCTGTAAAAGTACAAGTTTCAAACTTGAAAATGTTCATCCCTGTCTGCTTTTGTGTGGCGGTAGTTGGTGCCATACAAAAGCAGTATTGCATCCGGTAATTATCACATCCGGTAATTAGGACATGTGGTGATAGAAGATCGCCATGGAGTCCTATGAAACTACAAAATGGTGAATAACCTTTGGGTCTGCATGTGCATCGCTGGTCAATGGGCCGGCTCTTGCCCGGTCCGAGATCTGGCATCAGATGCCTGGCCGGATCTCAGACCTAAACTGCCTCAGCTCTGACAAGGCTTTACCAAGTACCAGCTTTGCTGAGGGAAGCTGGGTTCTCAGGGATATAATCTGCTCTGTCCTCCTTTCCCCAGCCGTCACTGGCGCGTTTGTAGGCTATTTGCTTAGCCTATTTCTTCGGGGCTGAAAGGGACACCACAGAAATCAATGGGCCATGACTATCACTGGGGTGGGGCCCATCACTGTTAAAAGCAGGCTTTCTACGTGCTGGGCACACTATTGTTTCCCGAATGAGCATCTTACATTTTAACAGAAAAAAAGTCCTTTCCAAACTCAAAAATGCTGCTTAAACTTGCATTTACTAGTTTTCTTTGAAATGTTTTTTTTTTGTCACACTACAAAATTTTTGTCCCCCATCCTTTGTGTTTTATCACAGGTTATATTTATAAAGATGTTACATGCTTGTCAAACTGCTTAATCACAAATAAGTGCTTCTATTGTGACAACCTTTGATTTTCACTACAGGGGCAGAAATACCCCCACCTCTGCCCTGAATATTTTATTTGTTTATTTTTAGATTTGTTAAGCACGCAAAAACCAGGGGCATCTTGGCGCTGTTGCAACCAGGTACTTTTACATACAGGAGAAGGTCAGGAGTTCATGACAGAGAGAAGAGTGTGTCAGACGTTAGATGAAGAGCCACGTTTTTCTGAAGGCCCAGTACGATGTTCCGCACTCTGGTGTACTGGGAGTGAGTTCCAATGTGAGGCGGCAACAGAGTGAGTGTAGGCCCTCCTAACTGGTCTGGCATCTATACGTGATAGCACGTGTTTTAAAGATGATAATTTCTTTGATAGGCAGCCAGTGGGCATTTCTTCTTGCCTCAGACAAGTGCTCTCTTTTGGGGATGTTGAGAGCACCTCAGATGGTGTTATTTTGGATCACTTGCAATTTGTGAATGTTGCGAGCGAATGTGCCTGCAAAAAGGGCATTGTAATAGTTAGGTCTTGCTCCGAAGATAGCTCTGGCAATGGTGAGGCAATTCGAGGAGGTTAGGAAGGGTCTGGCAGTGTTGATACGTTTCGTAGTGTAGGACGCTGAGGATGATGACATAACATGTCAGGGAGAGTGATGAGTCCAGGTAGACATCAAGTGTCTTTACCGAGGAGGAGACGCTGATTAGAAGCTGGTCAGGGGCTGAGATTTCTTGGGTCTGGAGGGAGCCTGACCAGCAGGATCTCAGTCTTTTCGTCATTTAGACACAGTATAAGCATGCAACCAGTCCAACCCATCCCCTGGTCAAACACATTTTATAGCCCAAGGAATTGAAAAAAAGTAATATGATTAACAACCACTGTATTTGGGTGCACCCCTGCCATGCAAGTGATTTCAAGTGAAATTGATATACAGTGTGGAGTTGGAAAGAAGCGGTATGAAAGAAATTGCACCATTTTTAAACTATTATTTTGAACGTTTCATTAGAGCAGAGTTCAACTGCCAGATCCGTTCCCTCGTAACTCAGCCTGCACTGCACAAATTTGCGGTCACACGTGCCACCATGTGACCAAGTTAATAAAAGGAGGTGCATGGCCCCTGTGCACCCAGTTCCGAGCATCCAAATTCAGCTGCTGAGCAACATTGTGTGAATGGGTGCAGTTACAGGTTAAGGCATCCGTGACAACATAACAACTGGCGACACGGTTTGAGGGCCCTGCGTGCAGACCCACAGCATCGGTGCATGCTCATACTGGGCGGCTCCATCGCGGTTCCCGATATCAAGGCAGTGCGTCTCCGATGACCGCTGGCACTGCCAGCGATGTCCGCAGCCTGCGGGCATGCGCAGCCTAAGTGTGAGAAACCTGAAGATGTCTCACCCGCTATCCCACAGGGATCTGTCATCCAGGTGTCCAGGACACAGCCATCGCTTTTGGATCCAGTTCCTGGGGGTGGACATGTGCAGGAGGAACACCTGGATGAGGTAGGATACCTAGGAATTAAGCCCTTTTCCCACACACAAAGTTTCTCACTGACAGTTTACCGTGAGCGACTGTTAGGCAGAAACCTGTGCAGTTCCCTTAGGGACCACTGCAAAAGATTTAGGACTACAGGTGGTTGGCAGTAAACCCAATTGGTAGCAGTCTGTACCACCCAGATTTACCTGGTAGCTGTGGCTGAGCAGTTAGACTTCTCTCAAGATGAGTTAGGCAGTATATAGAGTATACACAATAGGTACAGAGACACAGTAGCACAAGCAAACACTGACCAGAGCGTTGGTGTAAAAGTATATAATTATTTATTTAAAGACACACTTGTAAATTACACTAGCACACAAAGAGTTAAGTAAATTCAACACACAGTCACTATTATATATATACAACCCTAATTACTTAGTAGACAAGTCTTAGTGAGAAACACCACTTACTTTCAGACAGAGGTGAGCGCTTAACCTAAGATGGCACTCTAATAAGTTATATAAAAAGGGAGGTAAAAAGGCAGAGTTATGAAAGCACACAAATCTCAATACTTTTCAAAGAACCACAGTGAGGCAGGTTAGGCAAAGTCTACTGGAGAGCAAGGAAGTTCAAATGCCAGGCCCACTCTTAGAGAGAGCAAGCGAAATGTGTCCAGGATCACACAGTGAGGTTATGCCCAAAGAGTCTTTGTAAATAGTTCACAAAAGATTGAGATTAAGTCAGGAAAAGTTAGTTAACAGGCCCCAGGCTAACCCAGGTTAGAAAGTCGAGGATTTACTGTCACCCTGAACGATCTGTTGCAAGGGAAGCCCGGCGGGACACAGTACCTGAAAATGGGAAGAACGCTCCAGCGGGGGCAGTTGTTCCTGGCAGTGGGTGCAAGACGGTGTTTCGTCCAGAGGAAGAGGAGGTCTCGACGTGGAGGAAAGCTGAAGCTCGTTGCACTGCCAGCGAAGAAACCAGCCGCAGAGTTTCCCGGTTACAAGGTACCACCCTTTTCTTCGCGGTAGTGGTAAATCATGGTATTCCGGTTGCTGGGGTGCTTTGCACGGGAAAGGCGGCCACGAGATGCTCCAGGAAGGCGAAAGGACGGGCAAACTGGTTATCCCCACCAGTCAAAGGAAGAAGACTCTCTGGGCTGGAGATCTCCTCTGTCGTCGGGAAAAGTGGTGAGACGGTTCAGCAGGGCTCCACCGGTGGTGTCGTCGTTGCAGGTCGGCTCGGCTTCTCCCTCCTCGGATTCTTAGGTCCTGTGGCGACTTCTGAAGTTCCAGTCCCCAAAGCCCTGCTTTTATGCAGAAAACCCCCATTCATGCAGCCTAGCTGTCACTCAAAAATGCTAAGGGCCAATCACACAAGAGTGCGACTTGAGTTGCCGAGGCAACTCTGTCCAGGGTGCCTAAACCCCCTCCCACACCCCCTGTGGCACCCAGACAGAGTGGCACCACTTTTGGAGGCTTCTGTGGAGAAGCCCGCCAAAAAGTGGAACAAAGGGCTCGACTTGGGTTGGAGTCACAGAAGCGAACACAACTGCCATTTTGGAACCAAGTTTTGGCGAAAAATACCCACCGGTGAATTTATATTAATTTAATAAACCGGCGGTATGTTCGAGGCTCTTTTGAAAAGTGGTAGCCTCGAACAATGGGAAAATCCCATAGGAATATATTTGCGGTCGAATATAAAAAGTAGTATCCACTGCCATCAGCCAAAACTCGGTCGGGGGGAACTGGACCGTGCCCCCTCGAACAACAGACCCCGGGGCAATCGAATTGCCCCGACCAGTACGTCCACAATATGATGGTTTGTACTGGTTCTGTTCACAATTTGAGACTAGTAAAGCCAATGGTGACTTTACATGCCCTGGGAGACAGTAGTCAGTCCCAGGGTATGGAGTCTGTTTGGGGGTCGCTACGACACCCCTGGGTTACTGCACGGAGGGTGCTGTGTAACCCATATATCAAAACACATGAAGCCCTAAGGGGTAAAGGACCCCATAGCCTATAAAACACATACAAAGTCAAAGGAACACCTCAAATCGTGTCCAAGAGTGGGAGAAAAAAAGAGTCTCACTCTTAGCAGGAGAAAAAAATAAACCCCAAAAATCCAGCAAAGCTGCTGGGGGACTCACTAGGTTTGGGAAATTAGCCTTAACAGAGAATTCTCCCTAACAGCAACAACGGACTAACACCAGAGCTGTATACCTGACATGTCCCAATGCCATGGACAGGCAAGGTCGGGCAATTACGGATTATTACACACACCTGACTTCCATGGCACTTCCCCACACAGATAAAAAGCAGAGCACGAAAGCAATACTCTTGAGTGAGGCAAACCACACGAGGAGACGGCAGTTCCAAGATTGCAGTTTAATACAAGGAGAAAGACCGCGAGACCAGAGAGAGTCGCAAGGAGGGAAGTACCTGTGACCTCTAAAGACCTTTACTTTCATGAGCCGTGGCAAGTAGGAAACCAAAGACCTGGAACTAAGGCTGATCAAACCAGCACACTGTGACTGAGGTACCCGGGCCTCTCCTGCGTCGATAACCAAGGCGGGGAGGAGAAATTGCTGCTGTGGTACAGTCTGTTACGCTCACCTGGTATCCACAGGGACGCCAACCAGCTGGGTTACTCGCTGGTATGCTTTTCACCTTTGCCCTGATGTGGTCTGCGGGGAAGGTTCTGCCTGAAAATACAGGAGGACTGTGTTCAAGACTGAACGACTGGGGTAAGTATCCTCCCTCCACCCCTGTATGATTTCAGTCCCTCTGGCGCCCTCTCCTCACCTTGTGGTAGAATTAGGCGTGCTCTCCGTCCTGCCTTCTTTGCAGGAGCGCGTTGTCTTTCATGGGTGAGTGCGGTCCAGTTACTTCACTGACGCTGTCCCGTTTGATATTGTTCAGGTAGGTCTTATTGCTGTTCTTTAGTTTTGTTGCTATCCTGCCTGCCTTACTTTGTTTAAAATGTCTCTTTTTTTTCTCCCTTAGGTATGCAGAGCTTCAGCGCGGCGAACTGGCTTGGTTGAGCCCCGCTGGTAAATGATGGCGCATTAAGAGCGCTATGATGCGGTAAGTAAGCGCTATGCGCAGCGCTGCAAAGTCTTGCCTTTGCTAACCTGTGTTTTCCTTCCTTGTAGGTCGCATTGTTCTTCAGCGCAAGTGGAATGTCCGGAGTGCTGCCAGCCGAGAGGCGACCAGCCAGGTAAGCCTTTTGAGCAGTTCGTAATTTGTAAATGTCTCTACTGCTTTCTTTAATGTTGCCTCTATCTTCCTCTTTCAGGTCGTTCTGTCCGGGAGGCGTGCAGATTCGGGGAAGCTGTTCTCAGTAGCTGCAATTGTTTAAAGATGAAGACTGCAGGTAAGATGCTGCTGCTAATGATGTTCCTTTTGTCTCCTTGCAGGTTCTGCTTCTCCGAGGGAATAGCTGGACACGGTGAGCGTCATGTTGCAAGCTGCAAAGTAACGCGAAGCGTGTTGTCTTGCTCGGGTGTGGTTTAAATAGCCCCAACAAAATAGTCCAGGTAAAGTAGTCCCAAGGCTGCCACACCCAAAACACTAGACCTCATAGCTTGGTTCTTAGGAACCAAGCTATGCGGATGCCTCCTTGTTGGCTGACAATACAATAAAGTAGTTCCCAAGCACATTGTTTTTCATGGTGTATGAGCCTGGCGCCATAGGCGCCAGGACTGGCCCCATGAGGGCTTTTGAAGAGGATGCCAGGCTCTAGAGGCCCGAGTCCTGACTCCACCTGGCCAATGGGTTTGCCAGAGGGGGTTTTGGGCGAGGGTCGTGACACTGTCCTTGGCTCCTACAACAATGCGGCCTCAGAAAAGACAGCACAGCCGGTGAGTCGGAAAGGCTGATACCAAACCAGCTTGTGTTTTGGACCAAGGTTGCAAGCGGCAACATTGTACAAAGATAACAGTGCGTGAGGCGTTGGCGATGAGTGACGCAAGTATAATTGGAACCAAAGAAGTAATTGAACTTTGATTGAACTTTGGGAGGAAACCCAAGATACCATCCACAGAGTGGTCCGGCACCGCGTGGGCGCTCATTTGAAGGTCTCTGTTAGGTATCCAACTGATGCTGAGTGTGAGGAAAAAGGAATACTGAGATCGAAGTGTTCATGCAGCAGGTCTTGCTAAATCCCATTCACATTCAAAGGTTTTCAATAGTTTTAAAGTACATTGCAATTGGTCTGAGCCCGGCTGAGGGAGACTAATTTACCAAAAGCAAGGGATCTGAGCCCGGCTGAGGGGCATTTGTGGTGAAACGTGAGTCACCCGAGAGAGAATTATCTGAACATAGTTTGAAAGGGATCTGAGCCCCGAGGAGAGAGATCCAACGTTGAACTTTTTGTTTTGAAAAGGATCTGAGCCTGACTGAGGGGGATCCAGGATGAACACCCAAATTGAGTGCTGGAAAAGAAAAATTACTTTTTCGTGTTGTTTTTGTATATCGGGCCCTCTCGAGAACTGCCAGAAGTAAAGCGACTTGGACATAGCAGGTCCTGAACTGTGAAAATAGAACTGTATCTTTGTGCTGCAGATGCCAGAGTCTTTGCTTTGCTCGAGTGAACAGCCTTGTCCCGTGCTGAATATGAAGGGGGGGGGGCAACACTCCGAACATTTTGTGAACACTTCTTTTTCATGAACATCACCCCACCTTATTTTGTAAATTAGTGGTAAGGATTGGCAATAGTTTTTTTTAGTATAGGCACTTTTTAATTTGACAAGACTCCAATAGGACTGCATTATTATTATTTGATGGTCGTAGCTTGCTTCCATCTGTAGATTTAGGTTTACCACAGCCTTGTGTAAGTTAAATAAACCCCCTTGAACTGTGGTCCTTGTCTGTCTTACTGTTGATGCCATGCCTTCCTTACAGGAGTCCCTGGTGCTCGTCGGGGAGTGGCATACTGTGTCGGGACGAGTTTCTGTCCAGTCAAGTCTTGCCTGACAACTGCCGGCTACTCAGCAGAGCCTGCATCCAGTAGGCGCATTCTGTGGGAGGCACCCGCTCATGCGAAGTATATTGCGCCAAGATTCTGTCAAGTCCTGCCTGACAGCTGCTGGATCCTCAGAGAGGCGCGTGCGGCTGGAGGCACCCGCTCATCTCGCAGATTAACAGACTGTGTGGAGGCGTGTCGCGCAGCCCCAGGAAGGCACGGTGTGTCCTGGGGGGAACAGACTGGTGGGGCGCGAAACCTTGCCCACCGTGGCCTTCCTCAAAGGGGGTTACTCGTGCAGTGTGACCTAGACCCAGGTGGAGGCAAACTGGTTTAAGAAGGACGTGCACTGTGGCCAGGCAGGAGGAGGAGGACTATTGCTGCAGGTATGGCCCAAGACACTGCCAATAACAAGCGGGTAACCCCACCTGCCGCAGCTCTCACCAGGAGAGCGCTTGTGAGGTGCGGTCCAGTGGCTATTGAATGGCCTGGTGAAGGAGGGGAGACGCCACAGCACAAACATGTACACTGACGCCCGTTTCAGTGGTAACAGGAGAGCCCCCAGCAGTGCTTTGTTCAGCACCCCAGGGCCCAGTAACCTTTGGGGGCCCGCTCAGGGCAGGCAGAGGTCAAATGAAAGGGCAGGAGAGAAGCAGATATGTCCAGCCCCAGGGTCCTCTGTTCCACAGCCATCCAGTTCTGGAGTTCGATGTAAAGGGGAGCCCTGTGTCCCTGGGGGCCAACTGGGCACATTGGCTGCAGAGACTGGAAGTGTTTTACAAGGCGGCAGAGATGGGGGGGAGGACGCGAGGAGAAAGAACCTCCTACTGTTTTACGCTGGAAGTGATGTCCACAAGCTAAATAAGACATTATCCCAAGGAGCTGCTGGAACGTGCCCCAAAGCGAAGCAGGCGCTGACCGACTATTTTTCACCTATGGTGAACATTGACTTTGAACGCTTCCAGTTCATGCAGGCAACTCAGGGCCCGCATGAGTCGCTGGACTCTTAATACACTAAGCTTTGTCGGCTGGCAGCTGTCTCGTGTGCTTTCATTGATGTGGATGGTGACCTCAGAGGTCAAATTATAGCCATCTGCCTCTCAAACAAGCTGCGCGCTCAAATATTAAAAGAGCCAGGGATGCCTCTAGCAAGAATGCTGAACCTCGGAAGAGCCAATGAGCTGGCCACTGCAAGATCGGCAATGATGGAGGAAGCCATCAAGGGGCTGAAGGTGGGCGAAGCACTCACAATCTGCACCCAGATCAAGAGAGGAAGGGGGGGCAGAGGGATGACCCCGAAGTTAGGCTTGGAGGAAGCTTCCCCTTGATTGTGTGAATATTGTAGCGGGGTAATGCTGCTTGTTGGAGGGTGTCTGGCGATGGCACCCTAGTGCGAGAGGTGTCACAAGACTGGGCACTTCGCCACCCTCTGCAAGACGCTGTGGCCAATCATAGGCGCAGCCAAGGGTGTGGAACTGTGTAAGAACAGGCAGGCCAAGCTGGCTGCCAACGTCACCCTCATCCAAGAGGACAATGCAGTAGAGCCGGCGGGCAAGGGCTTAGAAGGTGAGATGTCGACCTTACAAGAGGAGGAAGATGAAGATGTGTTTCTTCTGGCGGTAGGTAACCCAGCTACCCCGCAAAGCGATACAAAAGAGTCGGCTGAGAGGCGGATAAGAAGCAAGGTTGGTGCACAGCTGCACAAGAATGCCATTGTCCAGGGACGACGGACAGTGACGGTCCTGCGCAGAGAAATCTGGCATGTTATTAAAGTTAAGCATTGTTGTTGTTATTACCATCGTCATGGGATGTTGTAAACAGTGCTGTCACCCGACAGCCTGCACATGTGTGTTTGCGGTCACATGGTCCACCATGAATTATTAACATATTGTTTTTGATAACACTCTACATATGGAATGTATTCTTTAAAATATTGTGCAGTTTATGTACAAGATAAAGTCTTTATAAACGAACCACAGGGATGGTTGTGCCACTCCCTACACTCAGGGAGAAATGGGGCAGAATGGCTTTACAAAGGCGATACTATTATTAGTAGGTCAGTTCTCCAATATCCCTCCTTTTTATTCCTTTGGAGGCAAGATCTGGACCTATGAAATAGGAAATGGTAGGAATTTTATTGACTATGGAATTTCATCAGGTGTATTGAATAATTGCTGTCCACAGATTTGATGCATGTTTTGGGGAATGGTGAGTCAACCTCTAAAGAAGCCTTTTAAACCTCAGCTGGCCAGACAGAAAATGAAAAATTTGACTCTAGAACATTTGCAAAAATGTATAAATGACTATTAAAATATTGGTCTCTAGTTACTATGCAAAATTCATTATATAATAATGCTATCCGCAGCTATTGGAATTTTGCGTTTCTTTAAGTACACGCTCATCATTCACATTGATTTCTAATTAGTATATCTCAATAGCCAGTAGAACGATCTAGATATATGTTAATGGTACATAATTACAACCAATACTGGCTTAGTATTTAGAGTATGAAATAGGATCAATGATCCCACTGTACACTGAGGTCTGTGTTTGTAGGTCCTTTAACGATTAGAGCATAATAGTGTCATTTTAAAGCAACGGTGCATCCAAAAGTGTTTCTTTCCAGATTTCTGCAAGGTAAGACACTATTTCACCAGTACTACCCCAGGTACTCTTGGGGAGCAGGGGCGGAAGTCCCAGGCCCCTCAACGATTTCAGACGAGGCGATTGGAGAAGGATATGATATGGCATGTATAACGCGCCTATACACAAGTGTTTCAAGGCGCGATGAGACACAGGAGGGGAGACAGAGACAACGATCCTACAAGGCCAGGTGTCATTCAGATCACAAGTGCATGGGTAGCGGGAGGGGTAAGTGCAGTAAATGGGGAAAAAGAATAAGTGTTTGATCGGCAGATGATTGTGAAAGAAAGGGAAACTAATCCCGAAGTCCCTATGAAGAGTGAGTTGATCGAGTGAACTGTGAATGTGAAGTTGGCAAGAGTCAACCTGGAAGAGGGATGCTGACGAAAAGGTGGCAAAGTCTAAAGTCCCAAGAAACAATGTGTTGACAAACGTGTACCCGGTAGAGGGATGTCCGCTATGAACTGTTTAGAAAGACATTCTGAAAAAAAGGCGGAGTGAATCCATGCGAAAGTGAAAGGAAAGCCATAGTGAAACCGGTGGAGGAAGGCTGAGATTTGAGAAGGGTCTGCGTTCAGAATAGGGGGATTCAAGGGTGAAAGACCATCACCCTAAAAAGCCATACAGATGAAGATTGTGTTGAAAGTGTGAGGAATAAGGGCTGGAGGCACAGGAAAGTAATGAGTTGTGTCTCCTGAAAATAGGGCTGGTGTATACGGAGAGAAGACTACAGTTCCCAGCAGCCTCTGGGAGTCTGTAGTTAAAATACGGGAGCATGATCACGTGCGTGCGACCTGCTGCAAGGAATGAGGCAGCATAAAAGAGCCCCAGACTTGGTTCAGGTGTGGCTTATTGTTTATGGGTGCGGTTGGTGCTAGGAGGCATACAGCGGTGCGCGGCAGGAAACTATGGACGGCGAAGCGCTGCCGGAGGAAAGGAAAAGTTGACTGGGAACTTTCAGATGCTCGCGTTCCCCGGAGTGGCGAGCTGCCCGGCTGCTGGTATCAGCGTGCTACCTTCACTCCGAGAAGTCCCGCGGGGCTCTCGGAGTTCAGATAAGTGATTGTTAGATTGCGGGGAGGGCCAACGGTCATTGCATATGTAATGGAGGGAGTCTGTAATACTCGTACTACTACAAGAGTCTGGGTCATACGAGATCCGAGGAAACTACAACCCTGTCATGTTGGCAGTAATGCTATATTGAGTGACGTTAACTCATGGCTGGCAATATTACAATACCGAGTGCTGCTAACTTGTGTGTTTAGAACTGCTTGGTTGGGAATCAGGAAAAAGGGGAAAACATTGTGTTTAATGTTGCTTCCAAGCCTGCCTAAGGGGCCATGTGTATTGTGTTTCATATATGGGAGACTACCATTTGTCATGTGTTCACTTCAATTTGCTATAATATGTGTTTGTTATGTTTCATGGCACTGTTTGTTTCATGTGCACACGTATTAAGGTGTGTTTTGAGGTACAGTCTAGTTCTACTCAAGTAGGAGACACTAGGCAGGAATTAGATAGGGAGGGCTTTTTCCCTGGTGCTTCCCCACTCCCTATCCAACCTAGGAGAGTCCCTTACCCTCTTCCCGGTGTACCTAACTTCCCCAACCCTATCCACAACCTCTCCCTAACTCCTCTTCCCCAGGAGTCAGGCCAACCACGGTGGGAGGGTCGAATACATTCGGCTTCTGTGGCTCGGGGGAGAGTGTCGATTTCGCTCTTCCATTATTGTGTGTTTTTGACAGAAAGCCATAGTGAACCCAGTGGAGGGAGGCTAACAGTCGAGAGAGGTCCGAGCCCGAACGAGAGAGATCCACGGGTGAAGTTATCACCCAAAATTCATTGGGAAATGGAACTGTTATTTAATGTGTGGCATACGATAAGTGAGGGGTCAGCGCCCTGAAGAGGGGGGCCCAGGGGTGAAGCCATCACCCAACGTGAACTGTGTAAAATAACTTTTTGTATGTTTGTTTATTTGTTGGATACATCAGGCCGCGAAGGCAACAGACCTTTTAATGCAAAGAGACGGTACCCTCGAAGAGCCTGATAGCTGGAACTGAACTGTCGGCTCGTGCTGAGAAAGCTTGAGCGTGTACTGTGCTAGCTGGAACGGAACCGTCGGTTCGTGCTGAGAACCTTCTGCTCGTGCTGAGAAAGCTTGAGCACACTCGGGCTGTGCTCCAAAGTCCCACCTTGTCTCATGCTAAAAACGTGGGGAAGAGAGACCACAAGGCAATCACATCCTGACTTATTATTTGAACACTGTTTCATTTATATTGATACCCTATCCCACACTCTTTCAGTAAATTAGTTGCAAGGAATTGGCAATAGGTTTGTCTTAGTATAGGCCCTTTTATTTTGCACAACGCCACTAGGTCTTCCTTATTTTTCATTTGATGGTCAGCGCTTGCCCTATCTTAGGTTTAGGTTAGGCATTACTCCACCCTGCATTTACAGTTCAATAAACACCCTTAAACTGCGATCACTTGTCTGTCTTTACTGTTGCCACCATGAGTTCCTTACAGTACCCAAGAAAGGCACATGGAGGTATGAGGAGGCTGAGAGGATGACAGTGGAGTTTGTTAACATAGAATTAATGAAAGGGGAGAATGTTTGGGAGCAGCGACGGAAGTTCCAGGCCCCTCTGCGATTTTGGACGAGGCAATTGTAGAAGGAGATGTTGTCGGGGAAGTGGATTGTAGTGGAAAGATAATGAATTGTAGTATTTCTCCAGCATGGGGTCTGGCATGGATTCACATGCTCATGAATATTCCCCGTCATCAGGCCGGGAATCCTCGGTAAAGAAAAAATCAGTATCGGTTTCGTTTCTGATCTGTCTTTCTTAGTAGTAACCAATCACTGGTCTCTGGGTCATGCTGCCCCCAGCCAATGACTGCCCTCTCCCTAAGCCCCGCCTCTGGCAGCCATCCTCAGATTTTTACTACACGCTCAAGTGTTGGGAGTCCTCGTGTTTAGCTCTCGAGCTTTTGTTGCGTTTTCACGCTTTTTCAAAGAGAATTTCTCATTTTTCGGTCAAATAGAACCTCATGCTCCACCGTCTCTACATCCGATTAATGGGGATCCATGTCGGATTTTTCTATGCTCCTCAAGGGTGAAGATTTCGTCGAATTACGCTTCTTGGAGGAGTCCAGGAGTTTCTGCGGTCTACCCGAACATGGCCCAGGAGAAAGGAAGCTCGACGTCCGGAAAGCTGTTCAGGGTTTGCCCTGAATGCCAGCTGCAGAATGTGTTCAAGGAGGACGAGCACTCGAAATCTCTCTACTGCCTTCATGAGGACAAAACGCACGTGGAGACGGACTGTGCGTTTTGCAGGAACATGTCGGTTCGGACCATCAGGGACCGACACCTTCGTCTCTCCAACTGACTGGAAGGAAAGAGCCCGTCAGGTGAGAAGAAGTCGTCGTCCGAGCGGTCTTCTAAGTCCTGTGAGGCCGCCCCGGCGACAGGGGCCCAACAGAAGGCAAAGCACTGCGAGTCTGCAGGCACCGGGAGCACCGAACGGTCAGGCTCCTCGGCTGCCAGGCAGGGCGCATCCTCCCCAGCGCCATCAACCACGAGCCAATGCTCTGGTTCAGGGAAGAGGAAGGGCGAGAACCCGGCGAAGCTTCTGGAGAGGCCCCGGTCGAGCTCGAAGGATCCGGCCGAGGGGGAGCGAGGCAGTGGCCCTCCTCCCAAGGTGAAGGCCACAGGCCCACATAAGGTGGCAAAGGCCTTGATTCACCCGGCCAAGGACTCTATCGAGGAAGTCGCGGCGGCCCTGGCGCAGCCTGTGGAGGCTACACCAGTGGAGGCGACCTCGGGGCCCAGAGTCTCCCTGCCTCCGCGGAGGAAAGCCTCTTTCAGACCCATCGAAAAGACCCCCGTGAAGACCCCGGCGGAAAAAGAGGGGGGTGGGTGGTGGCCGTTGTGGACACGGACACAGCATCCGAGGAGGAGCTGGTAGAAGTCTTAGAGGGCCTCGACGAGGGCGTCGAAGAGGCCCGTACCCACGGGAGGGATCCCGACGAAGGCGACGACGAGAGCGACGGCGGCACCGGCGAGGGTCCTAGTCACCCGTCGCTTCCGGAGCCGCAGGACAACTCAGCGGCCATTTTGTTGGCAATACAATCGTTATGTTCAGAGATAGGGACGAGATTGCCCTTACCACCGACGGAGGAACCGGAACCAGGCTCGGCGGAGGAGCCAGAGCGAGGCCCGGCAGGAAGCCCCCCGAACAAGAGAAGACGGATCCATCCAGCCCCGCCTTTTCAGCCCTCGCGGCTTACTCAACCTTTGCCCACGTCCCCCGTCCCTGGGGATGACACGGGAACGGACACGGCCACGACGGGTACCGATGACGACGGCGGTGACGACAGGACGGAGCTCCCATCGCCCCCAGCCCGGGCCTCCCCGCCCGACGAGATTGGATCTTTCCATGCAATGATCGCCAGGGCAATCAAGCTTTTTCAGATCTGCCCCGAAGAGAAGGAAGGTTTCCTTTAAAAAAGGCGTGAGGCCAAGAGGAAAACTGTCCTCGCCGTGCCTCTGCTGGATGACATCTGGGACGAGGGCCTCACCCTTCTCAAGAACCCGCCTACGACGCCTGCCAAGAGGGATCGGTACGAGAAGAAGTATCGGGTCCCCGACGTGGCCCCTTTGTGCCTTAGGGCACAACCGACGCCTGACCCAGTCGTCTCAGCTGCGGCCAAGAAGAAAGCGGGGGGGGCATCGGCCTCAACGTCAACTTCCCCGCCGGACGGTGAAGGAAAGAAGCTGGACGCAATGGGACGACAAGTTATCTCGTCGGCGGCAACAACGATTAAGGCGGCCAACGCCCTCGCGATCGTGGCCCTCTACGACAGGGAGTTATGGTACAAGATCACCCTCCTGTTGGACTTCCTACCGGACGGCAAGAGGGCCGAGACCCCGGAGATCTTGCAAGAAGGCGAAGTGGCGTCGGACCACGCCATTACGGTGGCAACGGACATTGCCGACACCGGTTTCCGCCAGCTAGGCAACAGCGTTTGCCTTAGACGACGAGGGTGGCTCAAGGCGACGGATTTCCGCCAGGGCGTACAAGCCAAGGTTTTGGACATGCCGTTCGACGGGAACAATCTGTTTGGGAAAACAGTGGATGAGTCCCTCCAAGCCATCAAGGCGGACACAGAGACAGCTAAGGCCCCAGGCGTTCTCCGGCAACGAAGGCCATCCTTTCGGAGCACCGGAGGCAAGCAAGGTGCCTCGAAGGGATTCGGCGGTGGCTCCTCTACTTACCGCCAAGTGGCCCGCTCCTCATCGCAGGAAGCCTATAGAGGATGAGGCAAGTCGGGTGGACCCCGCCGTCGTCGCGAGGGAGATCAAGGCGGCAAGGCGTCCTCCAAGCAAGAGTGAGCCGACCGTGGTTTCGGGCCTCCACCGAAGCACCCCGGTGGGAGGCCGGCTGGCGAAGTTCGTCAGCGTGTGGGAGTCCATCTCCACCGACGTTGGGTGCTGGACGCCCTGGCCCAGGGGCACGCCCTCAAATTTCTAAAAAAGTGCCCCCGCATTCCACCCGTGGCCAGGAAGGAAAATCACGTCCCTCAACTGCTATTGGAGGTAAGGGCGATGCTCAAAAAAGGTGCCATCGAGCTTGTCCCGAAGAGGCTCCGGGGCTCCGTAGTATACTCAAGGTACTTCCTTGTGAAAAAGAAGACAGAAGGATGGCGCCCCATCCTGGACATGCGACGACTGAACAAGTACATCAAGGCACAGAAGTTCCGGATGGTCACCCTCCAGCACGTGCTGGGACAACTCGAGGAGGGCGATTTCTTGTCGTCGTTGGATTTGGAGGATGCGTACTTCCACATCCCCATTCTAAAAGGACAACGAAAGTTCCTCAGGTTCGTGGTCCAAGGACGGCACTACCAGTTCAAGGCCCTCCCGTTCGAATGGAAGTCGGCACCCAGGGTGTTCACCAAGTGCCTCGCACCGGTGGCGGCACGGCTGCGCCTGCAGGGGATCCACATCTACCCCTACCTGGACGACTGGCTCGTCCGAGCAAGGACAAGGGAGCTTGCCGTAGAACACACAGCGAAGACCGTCCAGCTGCTCACGGACCTGGGATTCTCCATCAACTTTCCCAAATCCCACCTGGTCCCGTCGCAAGTCGCACTGTTTCTGGGAGCCAAGCTCGACACAGTGGCGCGTCTGGCCTCGCCGTCGGAGGAAAGGACGAAGGCCATCCTGGGCAAGGTGCAGCGTCTGCTGGCCACGGACGTGGCAAGGGTGAGGTCCATCAAGTCCCTCCTCGGGATGATGTCCTCCTGCATATATCTTGTGCGCCTGTGCATGCTTTGGATGCGCCCTCTGCAAGAGTTCAACGCTCGCTGGATCCAAGCGACGGGCAGCTTCGAGGACAGGATCCCGCTCAACGAGACCTTCCGACGAGCGATCCGCTGGTGGGGCACCCGTGCTCATCTGACAGCGGGCACAGACTTTCAGACCCCATCTCACCAGATAACAGTGACGACAAATGCATCCCTGGAAGGGTGGGGAGCGCACACCGGAGAACTTCACGCGAGAGGCCTTTGGCTCCCGGAGGAGAAGCTGCATCACATCAACATCCTGGAGCTCCATGCAGTGTTCTGGGCCCTCAGGTCCTTTCTCCCTCAAGGGCAAGGTGGTGAGAATTTTCACCGACGACACCACCACGATGTTCTACATCCGGAAGGAGGGAGGAACCAGATCCCCAGCCCTCTCCAAGGAAGCCCAGGATCTGTGGCATTGGGCCGTCGCCCAAGGGATGTTTCTGGTGCCTTTTCATCTGGCAGGGATAAAAAACACCATCGCCGACTCACTCAGCAGGGAGCTGCGCTCGTGCCACGAGTGGGAACTACGTCAGGATCAAATGGATCGACTCTTCCGACGATGGGGAAAACCGCAGATCGACCTGTTCGCGACGGCAATGAACTCCAAGTGCCAGAGGTTCGCCAGCAGGTTTCCCCAGCCGAGGAGCATGGGCAATGCTTTCTAGTTCCCCTGGGACGGCCTGTTCCTGTATGCGTTCCCTCCGTTGCCGCTCCGACTCAACAACGGGTCCCGGTGCAGGATGATCCTCGTCACATCGGCGTGACAGAGGCAGATCTGGTTCCCGGACCTTCTGGACTTGTCAGCATCCCCACCAGTCAAGCTGCCGACGGTCGCGGGTCTTCTCTCTAGAGAAGGAGGCGCCATACTGCATCACGACCCAGAGTCGCTGAACTTGCAGGCCTGGCTCCTGCAGCACTCTAGTTTGGAGGGTACGGTGACTGCAGAGGGGTTCTTGCAAAGGCCAGGGCGTCCTCAACTCTCAAGTGCTACGGACATAAGTGGAAGAGGTTCTCTGTCTGGTACCGTGCACAGGAGATTAACCCTCTACGGATTACGGCCCCTCAAGTGCTGCCATACCTACTGTCGCTGGCCAAGGCTGGACTGGCTCACGCCTCCATCAAGATACATCTGGCTGCAATCTCCCGATACACCAGAACCACAGGACGGGCGTCCTTGTGGTCCCATCGCCTGGTGAAGGAATTTATGAAGGGACTGTTCTGATCGTTCCTGCCGGTGAAGGCCCCTGCCCCGGCGTGGGAGCTCAACGTGGCGCCACGACCAGGCTCATGGGGGCGCCATTCGAGCCCCTGCATTCGGCACTGTTGAAGTTCCTGTCGTGGAAGACTGCGTTTCTTGTGGCCATCACCTCTGCACGACGAGTAGGAGAGATCCAGGCCCTATCCTGCAAGCCTCCATACCTGACTTTTCACGACACGAGGATGGTGCTGAGGACGCACCCCTCCTTTATGCCCAAGGTGCCGTCGGACTTCCACCTCAACAAGCCCTTGGTGTTACCTGTTTTCTTTCCGTCGCCCGCCGAGAGAACTTTGCACTCACTGGATGTGGCTAGAGTGCTGAAGTTCTACATGGACCGCACAAAGAGTTTTCGGAAGACAGCACAGCTATTTGTGAACTTTGGACCTGTGAACCAAGGGAAGGCTCTCTTGAAGGTTTCCATTTCCAGATGGCTCTCCGGCTGCATGATGCACTGTCATCGGTTGGCAAACCGACCGTTGCCTGGCGGTCCGAGAGCCCTATCGACCAGAGCGATCGCTGCTACTACGGCGTTCCTGTCTGGTGTGCCCCTGCTGGACATCTGCAGGGCTGCTATGTGGAGGTCGACTCACACCTTCACGAGATTCTACTGCGTCGATCGGGACTCCAGGGAGGAGTCCAGGGTCGGCCAAGCAGTGCTGTGCAACCTGTTCGCCTGAAGGTGGGCCTGGTGAGGAGGTAAGAGTTGCTTAATGTTGAGTTTATGTAATGCTTAATGTTGAGCCTTTGCCACCTCCCGTGGTTGTGCATGTGTGTACTGCTATGTTTTCTTATATTCATGAGCATGTGAATCCATGCCAGACCCCATGCTGGAGAAGGAACAAGTTACTTAACTGTAACTGTTGTTCTCCAGCATGGGTCTGGCATGGATTCACATGCAAACCCTCCCTCCTACCCCTCTGCGGCTCTTCACTTGGTCATACTGCCACTTTACGTGCTACCAAATCTGAGGATGGCTGCCAGAGGCGGGGCTTAGGGAGAGGGCAGACATTGGCTGGGGGCAGTATGACCCAGAGACCAGTGATTGGTTACTACTAAGAAAGACAGATCAGAAACGAAACTGATACTGATTTTTTTCTTTACCGAGGACTCCCGGCCTGACGACTGAGAATATTCATGAGCATGTGAATCCATGCCAGACCCATGCTGGAGAACAACAGTTACAGGTAAGTAACTTGTTCCTAACCTCACGTATACTGTAAGACGCCATTTTGAAATTGAGGCCTAGTACCACGGCTATGCCAGTATGCTTAATTCAGTCCCAAGAGTTAGCAGGGTGTACGTACGTCGCTTGTTTGCAGCTCTGGCAGCCCTGTGGAAGGTTAATTCAATTGAAGACCCACAGTTCTCCATTGTCTCTTATTAGTGCATGTAACCCAGAAGGGAATGTGCCCTGCAAGGCCAAAAGAGGGCCGCAGTCGGTCTTTGAACTATCCCACAAGAAGGAAGTTGAGGGCTACAGTTATAGCGGCCAGGAACCCCCGCGCCCAGGACTCAAGATTTTGAGTGCACTGACCAACACAAGACCCCTGATTATAAAATTACCAATTCAATCAGGAAGATCAGAGAGTGGTGACTGGCTGCCCCCACCTGTTCATGTGATTTGAGCTGCGAGGTGCCGGGGGAGAAGGTGACAAATTTAGGACTGCAGGTGGGAAAGTTGTGGCGGCGCCGGGGTGTCTGGTATTGGAGCAGGGGTTCATGTAGTTCTGAAGAAGTTATCACAACCTCGAAAGTATCTGCCTCGTTCATGTCCTTGATACCAGATGCACTGTAGAACTATGAAATAATGAATTGTATAACTAGATTGCCAATTGGAACCTTTGTACCTGATCACAGAAGAGGAAGATCCTGCATGGTAGAAGATGGCAGAAGATGCTGGGACCAATCGCCGGGCATCGTCTATGGAGCAGGATATATGTGTATAGAGTCGCACCAACCAGCTATGTGGATTTGTAACCTATGTGATTTACATCACTCGTGGCGCTGTGTACCGTTAGAACTAGCTCTTTATGTTGTTTTCGCCAGAGCGCTTCATGGCAGCAGAGTTCTTTGCTGGCACGTACTTGTATTTTTTGTGAGCTTAAACATTGTTTTCCTTGCAAGAGGTGTGCGAGGCCTTTTTCCCTAGTGTGTTGTATTTTTTCTGGTGTGAGCATTGTGAGTTACTCTACAGTACCTTGGTAAGTGGGATCCCTGAATGAGACAGTTCTCGTTTTCCAATTATCATCTTAGATTGGAAAGGTTATGTTCCTAAGGCTCGTTTTGGAGAGCCAGCTGATGAACTTGATTCCAAATTGATTGCGGTTTAACATATGACAGCCTAATAAAATGGAATCATTTGCAATTTGTAAGATGGAGGTTTGTTATACTAGAGTATGGTCATGTGAGGGAGCTTGCGTGGTGAAAGAAATAACTGCACCCAGACAGCTGTCTTCCCAGAGAACTCCTGGCAGGAAAGGTTTGTCGCTTGTAATGAGGATAAATAGAATGGAACCAACATTTTCCCTTTTGATGATAGTTTGGATGTAGGTTATTTTGTAACTTCAGCCAAGCCGCCACCAAGACTCACAGTGACGAGATTGTTTGTGGGCTGCTGTGGAAAGGGGTTTGCTTGTGGTCGTGCCCAATGCGCAATAGTTAAAGAAAGTGGCTGTTATAGTTCTGTGTAGCTCTCTGGGTGCTTGGCCAGGTCTTTATTCCTTCTGTGATGAAAACATTGTGGCTGACCCTCGCTCTTTAGTACATTGAACAACAGTCACAAAATGGCCACCAATTATTAACATTTGCATGTGTATGTTCAGAGCAGTGCTCTTCTTATCGCTGACAATTCCCAGAACAACAGAATGGGGAAGATTGTATTCCAAGACTAGATATTGATCCTTGTTGGTACTTTCAGGTCAGGCACCATAGACCGGAAAAGTCTAGTCCTATATTTTTTACCTACACAATTAGATGCTGGCAGTTGCTGATCACTGTTCCTGATGATCCTGGTTGTGCCTTCCATAAAATGATATGGGTTTTGATGTTTAGGAGTAGAAACTGGTCCCCCTTATTCTGATAGATGTCTGACTTGTGTAGTAGAGTGACAAATCAACAACCTCTGTGTTCAAACATAAGCATGCTGTTGACAGGAGTAGCTAAAATAATTTGAGGGTAAGTGGTTTTTCATGTTACTTGAACATGGACTCATTCTTTGTGGCATGCAACTAGGATGTATTGTACTCATGTAAAGAAGATTACTAGCAAGTAGTTGCATGTTAAAAAATATTTGAGACAAAATTTAAGAATATCTTAGATTGCATCTATTGACAAATTGGATGATGGCTTGTTTTACCCAGTCATTGATTGCTTGTGTTTAAAACCAGTGACACCAGTGTACGACTGCTAACTGATCGTCTTTGTGTGACGGCTCAGTGACGGCGTGTGTAGCCCCGCTTTGTCTCGAAAGAAGCACCAGGGTGTGTGAACAGTGTATCATTTTAGGTTCCATTTCCTTAGTAAAATGAGATATATACTTATAATTGTGCTGCCCTTGGAACTTGTGTGTGAATGTGTTGCTCTATAAAATTGTAAAACTATGTAACTATACAGATTGTGATAAATCAATCCGAGGTCACTTATTTACTGTCACTGCTTGAACCTCACCCGCTAATGCACATTGGTTTATTCAAGTAAGGAGCGATTCAAATTTCTGGTTTAAGGCTGTAGACAGCGCAGTTCTGCTCTTGCTCAGTACACCAGTGATTACATAGGTTAGGTGTATGATACAGTAGGGAAGCCGCCTAGATAATTTTAAATCATATTCCCAACTAACCATGTACACTCTTCTGTTCTCTTCTTCAGGTCAATGGAATCCGTGTGCCAAACCCTTGAGAAACAACAAATTATACATGTAGAAATGGAGCAGGATATTTTAGATTGTCATCCAGACGACTATGATATCATTTCTGACGAGGAGCTTAAACAATTTAAGACTGCTATTGAGGAAGGCGACCTCTCTGAAGCAGCAGCAAAGCTCATGGAATCTCTGGATTTAATTGAAAATGCCAAGCTAGACATTGCTATCACTGGGGAATCAGGTTCTGGAAAGTCAACATTTGTCAATGCCATCAGAGGTGTAGAGGATGAAGACGAAGGTTCGGCTGAGACTGGAGTGGTGGAGACTACAATGGCACCAACGCCTTATCCTCATCCCCAACATCAAAACGTGACTGTGTGGGATCTGCCAGGAATCGGAACTGAAATATTCCAGTCAGTCTTTTACTTAAAGCAAGTTTGCTTTGAGCGCTATGATTTCTTCATAATCATTGCTACTGAGCGTTTCAAATCCAATCATGCCAAGCTCGCCCGTGAAATTCATAAAATGGGGAAAAAGTTTTACTTTGTGCGCTCGAAGGTGGATGCAGATCTGGACGCCTCAAAGAGGCGTAGAAAATCCACTTACGACGAGAAGAAGATAATGCAGCAGATCAGGGATAACTGCATTGAATGTCTGAAGAAGGAAGGAGTGGAGTCTCCCCGTGTCTACCTCCTTTCGTGCTTTGAGTTAAATAAATATGATTTTGGGCTGCTTGAAGATACCTTGGAGAAAGAACTTCCCAGCCATAAAAGGCATACCTTCTTGCTCTCTCTTCCAAACATCTCTATTAATATTTTGGAGAAAAAAAAGGAATTGATGAAGAAGCAGATATGGAAGGTAGCCAGCATGTCTTGTGCTATTGCAGCTGTTCCTGTTCCTGGTCTTTCCATCGCGTGTGACCTTATCCTGTTGAAGAACTGCCTCTCACACTACTGCAAGAGCTTTGGTGTGGATGAGGAGTCTGTAGAGAAACTTGCTAGGAAGGTGGATATGCCTGTTGCAGACTTAAAGTCGGTCATTGAGTCCCCACTGCCCAAAGAAATAACGAATGATTTGTTAATAAAGTTGCTTGCTGGTTCCACTGTTTTTGGAGTTGCCTCCGCAACTGAAGAATTGATGAGATTTATTCCTATGTTTGGTTCTGTGGTGTCGGGTGGAATTTCCTTTGGAACTACGTATTACATGTTAAACAAGTTTCTGAATGATGTGGCAGAAGATGCTCAGAGACTGCTGAGAAAGTCAATGTTAGGCACAACAGTTTAGGCACCTAATGAGCTGCATCTGACACAGATCTTAAATAAGCCCTTTTCATGGCAAACCGCCCTTTTGGATCTTGGTAGCTTTGTTGCACAGCAAAGAGTGCCTTATTGCTCTTGTGATACTGACTTTTAAAAATAATATATAACATTTAAATTTAAGCTTGTGATTGTTCAGTGTGCTACGACTATCAGTCGAAGGTATTTATCGCATGTCTTGCCGGACTCTGCACTTTATGTTCTAACGTGTTCTGAGACCCAGGTGTTCGCCACGATTTTTAATCACTGGGCCAACACAAAGAAGTCAAACAACGTTTTTTAGTACTAAACTGAGAAAATGTAAATATATAACTTAAAGATCTAAACATAAAATCACATTTGATAATGCACTTTTTGGGTGGTGTTACTTTAGTACAAATGGTTTAATGTTATTGTTTAAAATAAAGTTAATTGATATGGGCATAAAATTATTACAAGACCGCCAGTGTTGGAAGAAAATTCTCACCAAGTGCCATTTCTGTTGAAGAGTAAACGAATCAAGGGTGGTCCCCAAGCTTTTGATTTTGGAAATGGGAGTGATCTTTGACCGTGTTAGGTTTTAAAAATGAATAATATGTAATGTGCATAGAACTGTTAAAACATATTTTTGCACTAATTCTTGAAATAAATTAAATTTGCACCCAAGAGAGCATGAAGTTATTTGCACTATTTTACTAATGTTTCTTCCACTCTTGAGACATCAAAATAACCATAAAGAAATGGAAGGGAAATGGAGTGATAAAATCTGCTTTTGTCTGCGGAGTCCGCCGGCTCCCCAAGTTGTTTTGGTCGCATTGGGGAGTTGGTTCTGAGCCAGGGATGCCAGAGCTAAATGAAATGAGCTTGATGAGTGAAGCTGATTGTCTTACTACAAAGAAATGGATCAAGGAAAGGATTCTCCAGAGACGAGCCAGCATCTGGCATGGGGCTTTGACCCATGGTCGAGGCTGTGGAACGCCCGGCAAACCGGCCGCAGCATAGGCAAACTAAGAGAGCTAATAGAAGAGGCCCAGTAGAGGGAGCTTGAGCTAACGAACAGTGGCAAGATGTGGAGCAGCTGCCAAGAAACCGGTAAGAGCGAGTGGGAAAGGAGCATCTGCTCCAGCAGAGATTAACGGAGACAGTTGGTGTAGGAGGCCCAGTGGAGGGAGCTGGCGCCACGAACAACTTTGAGACGCATAGCTGCCACCAAGACCGCAGTAGAAGCAAGTGGGAAGGAGGAGCCTCCACTCCAACAGAGGTGGATGGAAACCGACCGAGCAAGACTGTGCCACCCCTTCAGCATGCTTGACTGGAGGGCCACTGCCTGAGAGGAACAGGAATGGGGACGCTGGGGAAGCCGTGAAGTGCAGACATCTGGTGTCAAATGCTGGTGGGGGACTGTAGGGATACAGAAAATAGTCCCCAGGTGCAGGGGTCCAGGGAGGCAGTGCAGGCGTGTAACTAGCGGGGGAGGGGACCTGCGCCCGAGATTAGAGAGTGGCCAGGTAACCAGTACAGTTCATCCAGGAATTCAGCAGGGGGGAGGAGGAGGGAAAGAAGAAGCAAAGAGGAAGGTGTTTAGGTGCTTCAGAACCCGGAGATGGTTCTCCTAAAGTTTAAGAGGCAGGGAACCTGTTCCAGAGGGAGGCCCCAGCCGAGGAAAGAGATCTACCACCAACATGTTGCTTGGAGAAGCAACTGACCCTGAGGGAGTTGGAAACGGATGAGCGAAGGAAGATATTTAGGAAGAGATTATTGAAGCCCCAGGCCCCAGAAGGGGGACTGAATGAAAGTGTCTGACAAAACCAAAGAAAAGACTCTAACTTAAAGTGAATACACAATCCAAGGAGGGAGAGGTGCAGGAGACATCCTGGTGACTGGATACTTGAACTCAACTATGGGGTTGAGCACCCCCTCTTGAGAAAAGTACATAACATTGGGGCAGAAACCAACCACCAGTCAAGTTTTGGGCAATTGGCCCTGACCTTGTTAGCTTATTTTCTGTTTTAGTTGTAGGTAGAAGAATCTTGGATAAATTTGGTTGCTGGCCGATGGATGGAGCTTATGTTGTAGGACATCCGGATGAGCGCCTTTAAACTTCTTTATTATCTTCAGGATATGGCTAGGACCAATAGGGACAGGTAGGTTGTTTTGAATAAAGCGACATGTTCTCCAAAATGCTACTTTTCATTCTCCTGATTCTGTCTTACTAAAGTAGTCAGAGGAGAGAAATATGCTCAAAAGGGGGTTCCAACATTTTAGTTTCTGCTAGGGCTCTCTACAACTCCCTGCCCACCCTATTTCCGGCAGACAAAGCTCTCTGGGTTGCTATCAGATAGCAAAGGACACTTTTCATACAGCCTGAGTCGGACCCCTTACTTTGCTTTGTTTTGGACTAATATCCTGTGACATTTTGCTTTGATAAGGAATGAAACCCATCTCCGTAGTATATTTATTGTTTGGCTCTTAAAGAAGAGGATTTACTGGTCCTCTGTTGGCAATACAGCACACTCCAAAGTCCTCTGCCACAGAGTTGAAGACTGAGGGTATCTAAGGCAGTTGCAAGTTTTGCTTTCATATGAAACACAGTGGGGGGTGTCACTTCCGTGAAGCATGACCTCTCTGCTGCCTGTGCACTGGAACCAGGGCCTGCTCAATGGAGGTGAAAGACATCCTGTAGGTGCCAGACAACTTCCTAGATGGAAAGCGCAGAACTAAGGAGTTACCTTGTCTCCAGAGAACCTGGATTGGGCCTTCCAGCAACCCACACATCTAAAGCAGCGCTTCCTGCCAGCTTGACCACGCTCAACTCAGTTTGAGCAGCTACAGACACGAGTTGCTGCCATTGGCATGCTTCTAGCCATCCCGATTCTGACTCAACCCATTGAAGCGAATTGCCCAGTCTTGACTCTATCGCCTTCTCAACTCCACGCAAGCAACTGAATTGACTGCTAACACGACCTGCTGGAAGCCATTGACTCGCCTGTCTCAAATGCCAACTCAAAAGAAGCATTGTTTCGCTGCCACCTCAAATCATTGGAAGCCATCGATTTGACTGTCGCAAATACCAACTGAGCCGAACGGGAACCCGTGCATCAAACTGACTTACCAGTGTGACCACAGGACTCGAACATCTCAACACCAGCTCAATTACAGTAAAAGTGCCTATAAGTCTGGCTCGACACATTCAAGCCCCCAAGACCAGAACCAAAGGTTTTTTGAAGGGGCCTTGACCCCCTGGTCTGCTTTTAGGGATCATAATGACTTTTAAGTCCCCTTCTTTACCTTTTCTAGAACATATCCTTAAACACTGGCATTTTTGCTGAAATGTGTTGCCTGAACACCACTGCTTATCAAGCCATTGTGACCTTTCTTAACAAAATCTGTGTTGTGTGTGTTTCTCTTACAGGGGTGGGTGTTTACTGTTTTTAATTAGTTGGTTGCATTATTGTTTTTACTAAAGTCTTTATATTTTTATAGATCCTGGATATGGACATTTTTCTTTTGGTACCATCATAATATTGCTGTTTTGTGTTGAAACTGTATCTGCTCGCACCCCTCCTTAAGATATAGCCTGTCCTCTGCCCACGTTGCCAGTTGGGCTGTTCCTATTTCACCTTTGATTGAGATCACTGTTGTTTCAGTAGTAATACAGGGCCGAGTTACCCCCTTCCTGGGGAAACCTCTGGAGAAGCTGGCCTTGCCCCAACTCCAACTCGCACACTGAGGTTGTGGGTGGTCTCCACGACCATCAATCTGGATTCTGAGCATCCATAGGCATGGAAACTGCTCTTCTGAACACCCCTAAAGAACTGCTTGCATCTCTGGACTCTAACTCTCCAGCTTTCCTCATCCTACTCGATCTCTCCTCTGCCTTTGACATGGTCAACCATTCCATCCTCATACAAAGGCTGCACAATACCCTTGATATGTCAGAACGGGCACTGTACTGGCTGACCTCCTTCCTAACTGACAGCTCGTACCAAGTCATCCTGGGCACCTTCTCCTCTCCTACTTGTTTCTCCACCTCTGCTGTCCACCAGGGTTATATCCTCCCCCCTTGGCTTTTTAACATCCACCTTGCTCAGTTGGCACGCCTCATCTCCTCCTTCTCCCCCAACTTCCAGTGTTATGCAGATGACACACAACTAACTCTTTTTCAAACTTCCTGCTGACCCTCTTGCACCTTCCATCATCCAGGACTGCCTAGCTGCCATCCAGTCCTGGTACACTTCCAATGATCTCTTCCTCAATGCCAATAAAACTGAGATCCTTTCTATTGGCACCCCTGCTCCCTCCTTCTTCCCTTCTCTCTGTCCTTCCTCCATGGGCTCTCCTCCTGCCCGTCTTCTGAAGCCAGAAACCTTGGAGTCAACTTCGACTCCTCCCTCTCCTTCCTCCCTCACACTCTGAACATTGCCAAGTAGTCCCACTTTCAGCTTTTCCTTCTCAAAGGAATTCTCGCTTTTCTCACTTTCCCTCAGAAGCTCAATGTTACCCGAGCCCTGGTTCTCTCTAGGCTTGCCAATTGCAATAGCCTGCTCTTGAATCTACCTTTTTCCACTCTGCGACCCCTCCAGCTAATCCAGAATAGGGCAGCGAGATTTATCCTTGTCCTTCAGCCCAGGGACCACATCTCTCCTGCCCTAAAATGTCTTCTCTGGCTCCCGGTTGCTGCACGGTTTAAATTCAAATCCCTCTACATCATCCACAAGGCTGTCTGGGGCTGGGGGCTACTTTATCTTAAACTCTCTCTTACTAAATACTCTCCATCTAGACCTGTCTGTTCCTCTGGCACCAACTCTTTGTGTGTAAAGCGTTTTGTTAAACAGAGGAAGGAGGTCCTTCACTTTTCTTAGCTGGCTCCCTCCCTCCTATGCAACAGCCTCCCCCTCCCTCAGCGTCTTGGGCAGGACTTTCTTAAATTCTGGAAGCTCCTCAAGACTTTCCTCTCTACCTCCTACTTCCCTTCTTTTCTCCTCTGCTAATCTCACAGTTGCTGTGATTGGTGTCCTGGGCCCTCATGCATCCTCGGGCCCCTGACCTCGCACACCCAATCGCCCCAGCTTCTGTCTACCTTCAGCACTTGCCTCAGCACACCCTCTGTCCAGCGCGGCTCCAGGCCGTGTAACACTTACCATACCTTGCACTTCACCTGTGGCTCACCCATGAACACGGACACCCCAGCACTTACCCCCCACTGCCCTCTTCCTTGCTGCACTTGCACGTTCTGAATACTCACAAGGCATAGAAGGTTCGTCCTTTTTTCCCCTCCACTGTATTGTATTTTAAGTGCTTACCATGTTCCCTCCCTTTGCCCTGTGGGTGCTTTGAAACAGAATTTACTTGCTGTATAAGTGCCTAACAAGCGAAGAAGCAAAGCGAGTAGGGGGTTGAGCTAATATTCATCCTTTTACTCCCGTAGACCTGTAGCCCTTTCATCACAAAGGCAAAAGAAATTAGAAAAATCGGAACTTGCATTTTCGAACTTGCAGTAACAGTAATGTAAAAATGTGAATGGTGTATTATAACTTGGATGTTTCAAATTTAAGATTTTCAAAATGTTCATCTGTAACTCAAAGGAAAAAAGATTGAAAAGAAACCTGAATCAGTTTCGCACAAAAAAGCAACACAAGGATGGTGGTGTAAGAGGGCCGCACAGTGATCAAACTCCAGTTGCCCACGATGCGCTTTCTTAGCTCTTGGCGACCTAATACCAGGGACTATGGACACTGCAGGATGGGTAAATTAACCCAGCTCACAATCTTGGAATATTTTGCTAGACACCATCAGTTTACATGACTCTGAGCGCAACAAGGCATGAAGCATCCTGAGCACTGTCCTTCCAAGGGGGCTGGAGCCTTCTGACAAGAGGATCAGTGATGCGGCCTGAGTGCCATCAGGTCCTGACCTTGGAGAACTGTCACTGGACAGCCTCACCGGGCGCTCCTACAGTGGGATAGCGAGACTGGTTTACATTGTGCTACACCAGCCCCTTTCCGGATTACACCTCTCCATTGTCTTGACTTTCCACACTTAGGACGCATTCTGGCGAAGCTAGGGAAACCCATACATCTGCTTGTACTACTGATAATTTTGTGTTGGGTGTGGTCCCTAGTACTCTGCCTGGTGCACTCGTCCCCTGGCAGCACCAACATTTGGCATCTCGACACGTTTTACAGTGCAGTATATTCATCTCCAAGAAATTCACCTACCATATAGAATTGAAAAAAAAGTACAGATTTTGAGTTTGAGAAAGGGGCGACTTTTTTTTGCTGTGAGATGTTAGGGTTGTGGGCTTGGGCAGGTGAGGCGGCTGGGTCCCCACTGAATTTCGCTGCTGAACCGAACTGAAAAGCGATTAAAATTTAAAAAAATGAAACCTTCTGCAGTGAAACAATCAACAGTAAAAAGAAAAGAAACATTGAACTTCCTGAACAGCATTCTCCTCTCATGGTTGTGCATCCATTCGTCCTCCAGCCCGCCACCACCCACAGGCTTATTTTGAATTGGTAAATGACTGCAAGGTGATCGGTAAACAAGGGAAACACTATCCACTCCCTCTGGTCCACACTAGCCCCTGCCAGAGGAAGGTGCGGTTGTAGTTCTGTTTTCCCAGGCAAAAGAAACTGTTTTGTCTGACTGTTCCAACAATAATGCCCTGCACACAGGGCTTGACTGGCCTGCAGAGACCTTTGGAGATTTCCTAGTGGGCCTCTGCACTATGGGCCTCTTTTGTGTCGTTGCCCATTATTTTCCAAATATTCTTATGGGCGGACCACCACAAACCCTTCTTAAAATGGTTGGGCTTGGTCTCGCCGTGTAATATAGGCCCACTTTGAAAAACATTTCCAAGGCCACTTTTAGATCCCAGTCAATTCCTGCCTGCACATGTGCTACAGCCACATAACACAGTAAGCATATGCGTAGTAGCACTCCTCTAAGCTGCACGACCCTTTGGTTTCGGTTGTGCATAGTTCCTGTTGTGAACCAGACAGGAAATGCACACTTAAACTTGACCTTGGTTGGGAGTCTTTCACCTGTACCTAGTGTGTCCTTTTCCCCTCGCTGCTCTACTGCGCTCAGTGCACTTTAATTGATAATCCTTTCATTTCATCGCGCACTTTAATTGATAATCCTTTCATTTCATCGCATGAACCTATTCTATCCCTCGGTTTTTCAGATGCTCGTTTTATAACTCGAGTGTAAATGACCCTGGATGTCTGGTACAGCCTTTCTCCTCCATGTGTATGTTTTAGGCTGTATTGATTCCGTTGGCAGTTGCATCCTTTCATTTCCATGCACCCATGGCAGGTGCATAACAGTTGCAAGTCCTATACCAGAGATCCGTAACCTTTGGCTCCCCTGATGTGTTGGGACTACCATTCCCACAAGCCCTAGCTCATGCAGGCAATTTCGAAAGGCCATGACCAAATAACACCCAGAAGGTAAGAGTACTATGTGCTTTAACAATTAAAGTAGTATTGAATGGAGTAGGTAATAAAGTATTCACAGATAGTGTGGATCCACTATAAGCTTATTTGCACACACCACTCCCCTACAAGATTCTACAATCAAGAATTAAGCTCCTTTACTTATCCCACTCACACATCTGATACCTGCTCCCTCTATGGCTCTACACGTTCTAGAGCAGTTCTTCCATTTTGATCTCTTTTAAGGTTCAAAAACCAATACCTTTTTGTGTCCTAAACACATCTTGGGCCTTGCAGCAAGCTGCGCTGTAAAAGTATAAAAATCCTGGAACAACGTAGAGTCCCGATTTTTAAAAAGGGCAAACGGGACAACCCACCTAATTATCACCCAATTGCCCTTTTAGATGCTAAGGGAAAACGTTTGCGAAGACGGTTTTAAAATATCTTCAGAATTGGGTTCATACTCAATGCCTGTTATCATCTGAATGCAGGCTTTCAATCCGGCATGAGTACATTTATTTGGATTTATTTTTATATGTGTATCACGCCCTAAACAGTAATGACAATAGACAAGTGTGAGAGAATTACTTGAAGAGACACGTTTTCAGATGTTTCTGGAAGGTCCAATATGATTGTTATGTTCTTAGCGCAGTGGGGCAGCATGTTCCAAGGTTTGACTGCACTGACTAGAAAACTGGACCCTCCCACTCTGGTGAGTCTAAATTTTGGCAGGACGAGACGGTTGGTGTAAGCAGATCTTGTTGGTCATTGGACCAGGGGTTTTGGCTGTATTTGATCATACAACAGCATATAATTCTAACAAAGTCCAAGTTGTACATGCTATTTGTTGACTCAAATACAGCCTTTAACAGTGTCCCAAGAGGGCTACTGTCGGAGACACTTCGGGCTAAGAACATCCCAGAAAATCTGCTAAACCCCATACAGCGCCTCTATTCTAACAATCTAACAGTAGTGCGTTGGAAGTAGCAAGGGGGAGTCGGGTGAGGCTGTGTTTTGGCCTCATCTATATAAACTCTACTATTGAACAGCTAATTAAGACCAGTCCGACCCCCAACAGCTGAGGAATGACAACATTCTGGCCCTCCTCTTTGCAGATGACGCAGTATTGTTATCCACAACTCCCTCAGGACTGCGTGTGGCACTGTCTTGCTTCGCAAAGAAGTGTGATGACTTGGGGCTGGAAATGAATGTCAAAAAGATCAAGTCTATGGTTTTTAGCCCTAGAAACCCCAAATGCAAAGCACTGTATTTAAGTGTAGGGGGTATTGACTTGGAACGGGTGCACTGGTATGATTACCTGGGCAAATGCCTTGTAAGTAATCTTGGATGCGCTTATCAGTTACTCAAGGCAAAGACTGCTCTGGAAAAGAACAGTGGTGCATTGAAATGTTTTACTTTAAATATGGCGGGGGTGCTATTAAGCCAGTTTTAGAAATGTACCAGATGCAGGAGAAGGCATCCATCCTGTATGGATCAGATATCTGGGATATGTCAATACCCGGTCATTGTCTACAATTGAAAATACGTTTCTAAAGGGTATTCTCTTGCTGCCCCAGAGTGTGACAAGTGTTGCAGTACACATGGAATGTGACTTGAGTACCATTGACGAGAAGGTAGGACTGAGACCCATGTATTACAGCTGCGAATATGGGGCAACCCAGTCTTGGTCAAATACAGGGAAGCATTGGTGTAGGTAATATCAATCAGGGGTGGGTGCAAAATTCCTTGGTTTCTGCTCGTCAAAAAATGACTTTGGAATTGGGGCTGTGTTGTTATTGGGAGGAGCCAACTACCAGGATGGAATGCTCAGGGGCAACACAGTTGTCTTGGAAGCAAGACAACAAAGCGAAACATAGGTTTGAATCCCGATCCACGCTTAGAAACCACCCGCTGGTATTAAGCGCATTTTATAAAACAATAATTATAAATATAATTACCATTACTAGGGAATGAAAATTAAGAGCGAGAATGGTCTCTTATGATTATAAAAGGACAAAGATGGAAATCATGTGTTCTGCTTTGGCTCATGGTTCAGAATATCTGAACTCCAAAAATATGCCTGGTTACGAAAATGATCTTGATGTAATCACACCGGCTTATGCACAAGCATTATACATATAGTTTCAAATTGTTTGCTTACGCCTGCGGACTTACAGCTGTCGCTGGGGTAAAATGATAGGAGCTAGTTGCCTGTTATCTGGCGCTGAGGAAGAAAGTGCTCTCCTTTTTATGTTTATTTGTGAGGGACGGATATATATGAGAATTAGTATCTTAAACTGATGTTTGTATTGCACAACATCTGCATGACACGGGAGGCCATGCATGTTTGTAAATGGATGTCGAATATGGATGTGATATTTTTTGGCTTGAAGTACATCCATCAGACATGGCTCACGAGGAGTACCCTAATAAAAATTTTACGTAAGGGATTGCGTTATCTTCCTATTTAAACTTGCACTTTGTGATTCTTTGTTTTAAATGTTTTATTGTATAGTTTGTGGAGTATTACGTTTTATGGAGTGATAGAATTATTTAAAGTTCTCAAAAAGGCCTCTGCTGTTTTTCCCACAGATCACACAAAGCATCCCTTGTTATAGAAAAACCTGGGGATGAATCTCTGACTTGAGTAGCCATATATTTCTTATTCTCTTCCATTTTGCCACCTTTTTAACTGAATCGAACCACATTTTTTACATTTGATTCTCCTCGTATGCGATTGAGACCAAACTATTGACATTTGAACAGTGTTCTCAGGATCATAACACCCGCTTATCTGCTGCCTTAAAAAGGGGTACATCTGAAAAGGCTTCCATCTTATATCGCGTGGACTCATTAGAGATCAGCTCGCAGTTTTTATCATACGACTTCTGCCTTGCGCCACATCACAATGCATGTGATTCTCTTGTAAAGCAATTGTTATAAATGGGCAAATAAGAGTATTGGGATTCTATAAAAAAAATTGTATTACTATGTATTTCAGCGAGTGCTTGAAAAAGTGGGCCAGAAAATGTAATTTGTACCCATAAGGTAGAATAGATGAACGGAAAACTGCATTATGTTGACCAAGTGGTAATTCACTGTATTTACGGATGACAATTGATTTATAGAACACCCAGATGTTTTTGATTCTTTATCAGTGAGATAATCAGGGATATCTTGGCATATTTGTGGTTGCCTAGGTATAAGGCATGATTCTGTGCCCCTGCAATACGGAAAAGCACAAGTTGCATTTGGAGATCTGAATATCCCCTGTTTCGATAAAAAAGGTAACATTACCACAGAGTTTGATACCCTTGTTAACAGGGGATATGTTAGAGCAGCTAGCTGGTCTAATGCAATGCACACTAGAGATTTTATATGTTAAATGAGTAAATTGAGGGTGATATTCCTACGAAATTCACTCAAACGGTTCCCAATTCAGAGTTTTAGATTACTCTTTTGTTTCTGGAAATATGATTAATGATGTAATGTCTCTGAAGTTGATTGAAATGAAAAAGAGTGACCATTCTCTAATAAGATTGACGTGTAGTTCTAAAACCTTGCTTGCAACAGAGCCATGGTTAACTAATCTGGAAGTTTCAGAAGGTAGAAATAGGCTGCATATATACCCGCAAGACGTTACAACTTTATTGGCTAAGTATAATGAATATGTGGAAAAATATCAATTGGGAGTGAACTATGTTCCGCTATTGCAAGACTTCATTGTGGTTAATAAAACAGGGAAGAACCCGATTTTTATACCTAAATAGAACTACAATGAAGCGATTCTAATAGCCAAGAAACAGCTACGGTTTGACTTGCAGGCAATATGTCATATTAAGTCTGAATTGATAAAAATTGGTTAATTTCTCATAGAATGCAAATGTCACAAATTGATGCAGAATCAAAGTTAAGCGCCATAGAGAAAAAAGATTGTAGACAAATATGGCAGAAGATCAATAACAAAACTTCCTCTCAACAGGCGCTCTTGACGAATGTTGTTACTGAGGCAAATTGGATCACATTGTTTGGTAAACTGGTCAAGTGGGAGTGTCTATGATCTCATCAAAAAAGATAGTCAATAGGCCTTAGGCTATTCCACTGGTGATGCAACTAGGGATTGTCTTGGAGGTCCGCTACAATAGTGCCCATATTCAAGAGAGGCAATAGGTCGAACCCTAACAACTATCCTATTGCCCTTTTGGATGTTATAGGCAAGCTCTTTACAGCAGTGATTTTGTGACACCTGCATAATTGGGTTAGTACCCTGGGTAGACGGGACCTGCGTCAAACAGGTTTCGTAAAAGGTGTGGGAACAGACCCTTGAAAATGAAAGCAATAATAACTGGCTCTAAAATTTACTTCGCCTTCATTGATCTGAAAAAAGCTTTGAATAGGGTTTATAGAAAAACCCTATGGTCTAAGTTGGAGGCCTTGGGAATGCCCGTCTGACTTATTATTGGCAATTAAGGCCTTATATAAATCCATGAAGATTCAAATTAGACTAAATTCTGAGGGCATCGTGACTAAGGAGATCAGTACTTAAAGGACTAAAACAGGCATGCCCACTAGCTCCAATTTTATTTAACCT
Source organism: Ambystoma mexicanum (assembly GCF_040938575.1). Lineage (NCBI taxonomy): Eukaryota > Metazoa > Chordata > Amphibia > Caudata > Ambystomatidae > Ambystoma > Ambystoma mexicanum. The sequence goes on along the minus strand of NC_090931.1, from coordinate 678,621,894 downwards.
GTTTTTATCGTACCTCCATGAGACTTTGGAGCTAGCGCGTGCTTTTCCTCCTAAAATTAATGGTCCGGATTTGGCCTGGATTTTGTACACACTCTTTAGTCTTTATCGATCAGACCCCATAGGCCTACAAGGCGAGCTAAACCGCCTACAAGAATATGTGGTTAAAATGGCCTTGAGATAAATGCTGACAAAACAAACATCCTGATTTTGCGCCGAGCAAAATTCCTCCTTTCGGGTGGTGTCTGGATCAAGCTGAATTGACCCAAGTAAATTCTAAGACTTACTTGGGTATATTTATAAATTCTAGCATTAACGACAATCCTCGTCAACTGGAATTAAGAACTAAGATAAAAAGTTTGACGGCCCAGGGTATGCTGATAAATAAATACGGAAAATCTTCTGTTCTTCCTGTGTTGTCTTTCTACAAATCTAAAGTGATCCCAATTCTAAGGCCTCTTTATGCCTTCCATGGGAAATTTGGGCTTCTTTAGAAGGTGCATTTGGGAGGAGGGTGCTGCATTTACCTAGGAGGGTGCCCACATCCGTCATTAGACATGAATTGGGTTTAATGCCCGTTTAGGCAATGACGGTGTGTGGAATGCCCTCTTGTAATATAGGAAATGTATTATTGTGGAGTCCCCCCTCCCTTATCAGAGATTGATTACTGACAACAAGAAGGGGAGTTTTGGATTCCTTGAGCAATGGGAATCTCAATTTTTGGCTATTTTATAATATTTGGAAACCCCACAGGCAGCGCTAGAGACAGATCCAGGGGCCGTTAAGAGGAAATTATGGCAACACGACTAGATTCTGACCGACATATCCAGAAATAAACACAAGCTCCATGCAAACTTGAGGAATGAAGTCAGGGTGTACAACATTCTGCCAAAATATCTAATTAAATTTCTGAATCCCTTGTACCAGTATCAATTTGAGATTTCGCATGAATATATACCATACAAAGCAAACTATGGCGACTTATAAAAAAGAAGCCATAGATCTTGGATGTAGATGTTATTTTTCTGCAAGGGAGTTTGTGAAGAACTAGATATTTGGGGAACATTATTGGAGAGAGAAAATCTTACACAGCTGAAGATTGGTGGTCCTTATTTTTATTGGAGGGACATTTTTTGAGAACCTTTCGGATGATCACATTTTTAAATCAGATTTTTATTTGATGTGATTTGAATTGTTGCAGACAAAGGATAGGGACACCCTATGTTTTAGATTTTGACTAATATTGTTTATATGTATTTTGGAAATTTTGTATCGATGTGGTGATTTTTTAAATTCTATTTTTGATGACTATGTAGATAAGGTTTGTAATGAACAAAATGTCTTCATGAAAAGAAAAGTACAAGGAGCACATCAAGCAGATTGTAGCGCATTTTCAGTGTTATAAAGAGCGAACTGGGTTTACCATGTGGCTAAAAGCAGTATAACTAAATCACTGGTTGCAGTCAAGCCTTCCATGCATTGGCATGATCCTAATTTATGCAGGACATCCCACCAGTTTTATGATGTGCCTATGTCTATTTCATCCAGCAGTGTTTCAGTTTTCCAGTGTTGCACTACTTTGGGTGCTTGAAATGAAATCAGGCCATGGCAAAGTGCTTAGGCTCAAGAAGACTAAGAGAAAGGAAGTATAGATCCAGTGGGAAGAAAACATAAAGTGGTAGGCTATTAGGATTTATAAAGCGTGCATTTACCTTAACAAGGCATCTTAGCGCTGTAAGTAAAGCGCAAAGGATGACACGGATTACATACCACTGTCTTTGGTTCCTACTGTGGAACCAGAATGTCTTAATTTCATGCCTAAACTCCATGTTTACTTGCTCTTCTAGTGCTTTGCACCACTAGCAGGCGGTCTCAAAGATCTGAGGGTGAAGAATAGAGAAGGATGGGAGAGGTATCAACCCTACTCGGTGTATATTTCTCTTGAATAATTTATATCTCACCTCTTCTGACACAGAATGTAGTACCATTTGTATGGGGTGCTTGTGCTGGACATGACTTTCTAGGCTCAACAGCAAACTTGGTGCTAAAAAAATCTGAACATGGTTTATCCAAGAGGCAACAACTTCTTTTTGACTGCTGTGAATATTCATTGTGAATTTTCTAGCAATTCATTTCACTTGCCCAAAAGGAGATTGTGAAGCTAATGGATAGTAACACCAGGGCTTGCAAAATCTACTAGCCCACTAGCATTGGCGAGGAGTTTTTATGCAGGGCGAGTACCATTTGCATGATGCTTGACCTTGCTGGCAAGTATGAGGATGTTAGAAATTAATTTTTCATTTACTGCAAACCCATTTTGTTTGCAGTAAATGGCAAATACAGGTTTCACAGCATTGCAGCAAATATGAAGTGTGCTTATGGCGATGTGCACCATTTTACAAAAAGCTCTGGTAAATATCTTGTCACCAGTCACCTTGGGGCAAGTGCATTTCTCTTAGGTACAGTGTGTAAACTAAGGAACTTGCCCTGCAGGTCTAATGGGATTTTCAATAATTTGCAAGGCCTGAACACTCACCGTGATAACTATCGCCAGGACCTCAAAATAACTAGTAGGAAAGGTTGAGGTTGGTTTCATCAATACAGTTTCCTTGTTGCCTTTATGCCCAGGTCATGACTATGACGAAATGACGACTGCTCTGCAGGAGTACAGGGATGAGTAATTGATAATACTCATACTCAGCTCCACATTAATACTAAACCAGCAATGATCCCAATAGAAATAGGGGAAACGACACAGCCTGGTAGCTATCCCTCTTTTGTCTCTTGTTGTAACCTGGGCCAAGGGCATTCTATAGACCCTGGAGTGCTGTGAGCCATCTCAGAAGCCATCCAAACAGCAATAGTACTTTGTTACCAAAGTATTTGTATCTATTTTAAGAACAGGGATGTCTGTTTTGATCAGCAACGACACACAATAACACATTTACAGATGTTGGAGGCATTCCACCCAAAGGGTTCCTGTACGAATGCCTAGATCAAGGACAAAATAACCTGAATTTCTTTTATAGGAAACCGTTAACTTAACAAAGGTGGACTGGTGTTCCTCTTCTTACTACTCTAACTACCCCATCTCGTCTGTCTGCATTGCATAAAACAGCCTTATTACAAGTTGTCCCGTTCCGGAAATAAGGTGCCGGTAACAATGTATACTGGCACCGTTCCAGACCGGCAAACGCCAAGTCTGCCGGTAGGGGCTCTAATCTACCGGTATACCTGGCCTGCTGGTAGATCAGGCTCCTACCGGCAGATAAATGCCTAGGAACGGTGCCGGTGATTAGGGCAACCCCATCCCATGAATGGGGGGGTTACCGGCTTCTGTCCCGCCTGTAGTATCCCAGTAACATCAAGATATTGGGCGGCAGAGACGGTACGGTTGCTCCCCGGTATGCCACTGGAATTACTGGCGGGATACTGGCAGAATACCGGGGAACTCATAATGAGCCCCACAGTGTCTGTTATTTACCACCCTGTTGTGAGCTCTGTAGTCCTACGACGGTTTGCCTTGTGGTTCGAAGTTACGCCGCTGGGCGTAATTTCCTATTATCTGGTGAAGGTGGCAAATCTTCCCAGAGGGATTAAGAAGGGTTTCCTGTGCTGGGCCCAAATGATTATTTTGGGTGAAAGTCAGTCCTAAATGCAGATTTTTGTATATTTATTTTCTTTTTATATGGTTTAAAACACAATCCATACCTTTATAATACAAACATTTAAGCACTTAATAAATTCCATTTTACACATGCATCTAGATAAAAAGGGATAAGTACACATACAACAGTTCCACAAATATAAATCCAATGAAAGATATTTCAAATTTCATACTTAAACAGTTTAAAAAACTTTACAATCACCACAATCATTGCAGTAAAGGCCCCGCATAACATGGATAGTCATAAACCTTCCAAATCAACTCTCCAGATTGTCAACAAATCTTCCAGACATTAGGATACGCTGAGTTAGCAGTTTAGGACAGTAAACCAATAAATGTTTCAGGTTTTCTATTTCCCCAGGCATTCTGCAAGATCTACACAGTGCTAATTCAGAGGTGATCAGTTTCCTACTTACCATAACTTCATTGGTGTTTAAAACATTAAAGCAAAACCTCATAAATCCAGTCCAAAACTGGATATCAAGAAATCTATATAGACATGGTTCAATTCTTGCAACTCTTTTGTATCTGATGATTTTCCAATCATTCAGACGTTTCACTAATTTGATCTTCTCTGAATTTAACAATAAGGTTTCCTCCGACATATCTAAATCTGCTAGCTGTTTTTTTTACAAATCACCGCAAATTCCCTAACAGTATTATCCCTCCCCAGTAAACAGGCTTTCCCCAAATATATATAAAACAGATCATATATAAAATCCACCAATTTCTGATGGAGTGACAGCTGTCCCCAAACCACTCTATTCGTTAGAGATTGTAAGGATAGTTCTTTTCAAATCGACACTAGCGTTATGCATATCGGTAAATAATGGAGAATTCTCCACCATACCAATGCCTCCAGTCTATCTAACTCCTCCAGTATCCACAAGGGAAGCATCTCTATTCCATAAAGGAGTTTAGGGATCACCTTCCCATTCTAAAACTTTATCAAAGGCACCATAGAGAATTTTCCATATTTTGTCTTACTTTTATTCCATATGCCATGATTGGGAATCCTAAATACACCAGATTATCGACTGTTTACAATCGTATACCCTTTCTAAAGCAGGTAAACCTGCACACTTCTTTTTCCCACTAAAGCTTGAAACTTTGGTGTTCATGGGATTTATCTTCAACTTATTTGCATTCATAAAGCTGTCAAATGCTGTTAGTAGTCTTCATAAACCGATCAGGGTCTTGTCAGATGAAGCAAACCATACTATCTTTAAGTGACCAATATAAGGTGGAATAAAAGAAGCTTCATGCAGACAATCCCCAATATTGGCCACATATAGGTTAAATAGACAGGGGCCAACACACATCCTTGTCTCAAACCCAAACCTGTTTCGATCTTCCTAGAGAGGTGGCCCGTCCTGTCCAATCTAACCTGTATGGATGTATCTTGATGTAAATAAATCTGAATACTCAATAGGCTTTGATTTATACCCCAATGACCCAACCTAAACCACAGTAGATTTCTGTCCACTGAATCATATGCCATGGACCGATCTATAGACACTACATATGTAGAGGCGGGGGCATCAACGGCCCATGCCATCTTCTGAATACATAATAAAGTTGCTGCAATCAGTCCTGAAATTTCTTCTAAAACCGGTCTGATTAATTTTTAGGGTACCCCTTACTGAAACCCATGCTTCCAATTCCTCAAGCATTAAATCTGCAAAAAACTTACTATCTGCATCAAGCAGAGTTATTGGGCGATAGTTAATAGGCAAGGCTCGATTTCCCTTTTTATAGATTGGAAATAAGTGAACAGTTTTCCATGAACAAGCGGTTTCCCTCTTCTGCAAGCACATATAAGAGGCTCACCCACATTTCTGGATCTTGCTTAAATAATTTGTTAGCCAGCTGATTGGGTCACGCCCCCCTAGAGCCACTGGATTTCTTAATAACATTTTCTACATCTACAATGTAGAATTCTAGTTGCCACATAATGTCCCTAGAAACCGGATCGGGGTTGACCGCCAGCGATCCAAATGTTTGAGGGAAAAATATTCTTTGGTCTTTTCTCCCCTGAACATTTACAATTTGTGTCCCTGCAATGCCTGATCCTTTTCGCTTCCGCGATTGGGAACTTGGGGATGGACTTCCCTCCCTCTGTTAGTCACAAGCTCACATTCCTGGTATGGGGTAACATACCCTAGTGGCTCAGATTGCAAGACTCCTTCATTAAGGTATTATAAACAATTTGTGATGGTACTGTCAAAATCTCACCATCGTCACATTTACCATCAATACAATTCACCAAGTGAACATCTTTAGATGTAATGAGTCTTAGGTTTGGTATCTCATCTAGTAACGCCAAAACGTTAGATGCAAAAATCCCTGCCCACAAGACTGAAATAAATATTCTAATAGTAATTTCGAGCCAGCAGTATCTGTTGGTTTTACTTCTCTACGATTAGGCCTTGTAGGATAATGATTAGCCGACTTATCAGAGCCACACAATGAAATAGTCGCTCAAGCCACCTTCCCAGGAGCCCTATGCGCTTGAAGAGGTAGATCAGTCTGCACTCCTAATTTATAAGACCCACTCCAGCCACATTCCCAGGGGCACAATCCACCTGACCACGAGGATCAGTCTAACACTCCACATTTCTAGACCCCGCGCCTGGCACTCTTGTAGGGTATAAATGAATAGGATTATATAAATGTTCCTGACTTGGAGGTTTCAAAGGGGACCATTCATGGCAATCAGTCTGGCATACAGCTCATTCCCCGTCAGATAACCCCCTGAATATCTAGGGAGGTTAGAACACTGAGCGGGTCTGTCTTCTCCTTTCCACATAACCAACAACTTCATAGGCACAATATATGAACTTTTTTCTTTTACCAATGGAGGTTAAGTCCATTTATTTAGTAAGAGATGCTTTGACATGCCCACCCTTAGGGTCTTTAATGTACTGTAAATGAATTTGGGGACAGTCCAATTCACAGTATGTTTGACACACAGCATGTAACCTCCCAGGTACTGCTGGTGACAATGGTTTACCCCCTGAAGATGGGAACAATGTCTGTTGATTGAGGGCTGCTCTATGTTCCAACTTTAAAGTCAAATTCACCATCTTCATCCCCCTTCTTTTGCCTCACCAGTTCCTTCCTAGAGTTTTTATCTCCAGCAACTTCTGTGGCGAAAAACTTCCCACAGTTAAAATTGAAAGATATTCCTCCCCCACTACATCTGGGTGGCTCAAATCATGTATAGAATTTTCCAAGGTCAGATTATCATTTGTTTGTAACTTCTTTTGGATTTTCAAATACTTTGGCAGTGTACATAGACATTTTCTTGAGGATTTTACAGCTAGGCGGTTTTTATTTTTTTCCCCTTTATCCTTACACTTATTCTAATGGTTCCCTGTTTTTAACGGGATATCCCCCATCTTCTTTACAGGAGCATGATGTTGATCTGCCTGTTTAGACAAAACCAACTACTGAAATTTGGGGCCCTTCCTCCCTTCCGAAGTGGTTGATGATCCCAATTTGGCCTGTGAGCTTGCCAGCCATATAGTTTCGACTTTTTGGAGAGACTCTAAAGTTGTATTTAAACAACTTGAGTGACTTTTTAGCTCATCTAGGATGTCTTTACTCATTTCATTCATATCAGTTTGCACAATGGAGACATCAAATGGAATAGGTGGCATATTATCATCTCACCCTTCTGGGCCCACATCAACTGAGTTATTGGTTTTCTGTTCATCCTGAACTAGCTCCACAGAGCCATATACCGATAGATCTTCTCTAGTAAAAATATGTGGTGAGTTAAGCACTGAGACAGTCGGTGTAGGAAGGTCTAAATTGTTTTTCATCGGCCGCTCCTGCTCAGCATTTTAACAGTGACCGTTTTCCCCAAGATCGGATTTTCTGCCGACTGTGATTGTGAGCCCAAATCAATGACTTGAGAACACACCTGATTGTCGGCGGCACAAGCCAAAGTCGGGAAATAATTTTCAATTGTTTGTTTACTGATAATTGATGTACCACTTTTACGGGAGTTTCTTTTCCCAGTATTCCCAGTCCCAGTGGCTTTTTAGGCAGGTTTATTGGGGGCGAGAGAGGCAGGGGTGTAGCTAACGCTAGGCTTAATTGGTCCTCTTTTACTGGTAAAGAGTAGGGGGGGGCATCAAGAACAGCCATTCTAGGCAGGGCCCCCATCTTTCTATCTCGCAGATCATACATGTTGCTGAGCAAGAGAGACATAGCTCTAATTAAAAAAGCTTGACCAGAATCACAACCCAGTGTGGTTCCGCTGCAACCAGGTGGACATCTCTCTAGAAGTCACTCGATTGGCCTCAGCCACCCAAACATCCCTCCTGCTGCACTCCACAGGTGTGCGCGCACGCGCTGCTTTATGTCTTCCTGCAGTTAAGGGGCGGGTCTTCTTTGCATTCACCAGTAGAAAATCTTCCTGCACGAATTTAAGTGACTCTAACCTTTTCAAATTGACCAAGAAAGTCCACAGCCAAACAAACGCCAAATAGCTCTCCTGGTGTACACATGGATCTACCAGTGAGATGAGTCACTAGCACCCAAGCTTACATAAATGCAACACCAATAGGTTTTAGCCATTATAATTGTGAAATTCTATAGACAAACCGACTTGGGTTATATTAAGTTTCATCTACCAACAGGCTCTGGAAGCACACAATTCTATAATTTTGGATTCGAGCTGCCCATGATTAAAGGCAGACCTTAGCTATTGGAACTTTGGATTCCATCCGGCTGTTGGCAGGAAATGCTTACAGGGCTCGAAATTGATAATTGGATAAGCAGGAGCTACAAGCAGCTCCTGAGTATCCTGCTTTAACCAGTGACTAAGAGCTACCACTGGGAAACGAGGATCTAGTACATAACATTGTTAACGTCCGCATAAGATGCAAACCTATAATTCTGTTCTTTATTTATGAACCCTTATGCTTATAATGGTGTATAGATGTGTCCTAATGTTTATTTTTTAGATTGCCCCAAATGCACACAGTTATCTTCACATAGGTGTGTTTGTTCAGCATCCGTTGGCCTGGGGAGCCAAAAGTAGCTCCTGGTAGCTGTTGGTGTCAAGTTAACCAGGTTCTTCTACAAGCAGCTCCCAGCTCCCCTCAGTTTCGTAACCCTGAGTTATCACTTTGTAACTGCCATGTTGGTGAACTAAAAGGCAGCTACTGAGAGATCAATAGACCGACTCAGTAGAGTTACATGTTCGCAGTATACTTTATTGCATCGAGTATTATGAAAGTGGGACCTGATTTGCTGAGGAAAATGTAGCTGCATCCTTTTTAAATAAATCAAAAAGGCTTAGGCTATTCCGCCCTCACATATGGTGTTCTGTAAAAATGACGCAGTAAAGAACCCGTTGTCAGATATTTCTAAAAACCCGTAGGATTGATTATGGATGTCATTCCTCACGAGCGTTCTAGCTGTCACTAATCACATAGCCAAGTAACAAATATTGAAAAGTAAATAAAAGTAACCCTGCCAAAGCGAGGAAACACTTTATTCCTACAAGATGGTTTTCTGTACCTGCGGTATCAGTTGCTGATACCCGAAAAAGGGTTCCAACAGACCCTTCTAGAATCTATTGTAATTTCAAAACTGCTGGTCATTATTTTCCTCACAGCTAGACCATCGAAAATCTTATACCAGTAGTTTTGGTCTCCAAAGAGTGAAGCCAGTGTCGATAGGAACATCCACATTTGTGTTCTTGTGCTTCTGATAAACATTTTGGGACCTATGGATCTGTTGGATTTTTTGCCTTCAACACGCAGAACATGGGACATAATGACTATGAAAAATATTACAGGATTCCTTTCCGTATACTAATTATATGCTTAATAGTTGTGATTGACACTTTTTGAAAAAAGTTCATTTTGTTCATTTAGGACTCTGCTCCACTGCTTGCTACAGAACTAAGCATACATATTTTCCCCAAATACTATGTGACATATGCTTCCTCACTAAATTGCTGCATTTTAAGATATTTGGTTCACATGTGCAGTTCACCTCTTGGTTTCAGTGTGTTTTGATAGAACTGTGATGCCTGAATTCAGTTATCTTGTAACTGTCATCTATAAACCAATTGTGAAACAGAACGAACAACCCGACCATCGAACAGTATTGGCACTGCTTTTTCAGTTGCAAGCACTGTATTCTCTGTATTGTTTTGCTAAATAGTATTTATTCGGGGGGGGGGGGGGGGGCTCAAATTCAAGTTGCAAGCTACTAGCCAGCAATAAAAAGGACACAATTCTATAAAATTCACAGCACATCATTTCTTACTCGGCAAGAGTCCACTATCACTAGCGAATGGCGAGTGCACATTTTGCATCCTGATTTATATATAACCATCACTCTATAGATGTGCATTAATGGTTACCACCCACTTGCTGCAAGCCGCTCTTTTCAGCTGACGCTCTTGTCACAGAGTAAGCAATTGTCATATGAGAATCGCATTAATGTTGTACAGACCTTAAATTATGCTAAAGGAAGATGCAGCATGAAGTCAAATGCAGATGTCCTTCACCAGAGGACTGGGTTGGAAAGTATGGCTAGCTATATATACTACCTTAGATTTGTAGGTGCACAAAAATAAGTTGTGCCTGCAGTTATTTTTTTATTCTCCATGCGTTAAAAAAAAATCATGAACCTTGCATTCATGCGTCTTCAGCTTTTGTGGATATGTTCACACAGTGCGTAATGCCTCCTTCCTAATGTCTTGTTAGGCAACATTTTCAATTACTCCTCAAATCCGTTAGGAGACAGAACGAGGGAGCAAAACATACAGCCTATGGGTCGGGAATGTAGCCTGGTGGAGGGTTGTCTGTGTGCACCTGCTTTTGACCAGAAAGATTACCGGAAATAAAGCATTAGTCATATGCAGGTTATTGTGTATGAACCCCAGGTCTTGAGATGAGTCCTGTACGAAAAGTTGCTCAAATCTATGGAAGAATGGTGACCACTATGGCAGTCATGGAAGCATAGATGAGCTGCTGGCTTGCAAGAGCTAGTTGGGTTGTTTGTGGCCAATGTGAGAGCTGTTGGGAGTACTTTGTAGAGCGAATTGCCAATTCTGCGCAGTAAGATTAATGACAAAAGACTTTGATTTAAAAGATATACATTAAAATCTATGCATACAAAATTTCGGGCACAGGCATGACAGTTCCGTGGCTGAAAAAAGCATGTGAAAGACCATATATAGCTGGTTGCACGTGCCCAATGCCGAATGCATGAGGGCATGCCTGCCTCTGTAATTTATAATGGAATTAGTTGCCTAAATACCATTTTTAACCATGCTGTTTCCTGAAGGCGGTCAGCTGATGTTTGTCTTGTTGCTGTTCCACAATGTTTTTGAGGGGGCATAATAGCGATTCGGCGAGGCCCCAAACCTGATTTGCATATGCCCCCCAACCCCCTTCTCTAATGGCTGAAAAGTAATGATTTGGAAAGCTACTGAAGGCAATGTCAACGATTCTGATTAATTTAAATAGTTTCCATCATTGTTTAGTGTTAATGACCGGCTACTGGCACCCCAATTGTGTAGCCTGGAAGCACTACCTACTCTGTTCCCAGACCACTTATACAGACTTCTCCATCTAACACCTTTTCCTTCCTCCAACAGCACCTCTACCTCCCAAACTCACTCTTTGGGAGGCAACGGTGAAGCTGAAACCACAGACTTATTTCTCAGAAGAACAAAGCATCTATATTGAAATACCAATGCCCCAGGACAAATACAATACTGGGCATACGCCTTTTATTGGTATTGCCTTTGATTTCTCCCTAAATGTGTAGCTCTTGCAAAGAAACCTATTGGTGCAAGATGTACAGCGCCCATAGCCGAAAGGGCATGGTTAGTGGGCCTCAAAGCAACGCATTGGTGCAACATGTACAATGGCCATGATTGGGGGTAGACCATTGGAACCTGTAAGTACGGCCTACCTAGTGGTGTGTTTCTTCCAAACACTGGTTGAAACAGCAACAGAAGATGCAACCGTGTATGGTGTGAGAAACCAGAAGGTATCGCACCCGCTAGTCCCTGGGGATCTGTCATCCAGGTGGCCAGGACACGGCCATCGCTTTTGGATCCAGTTCTTGGGGGTGGACCAGTGTGGGAGGATCACCTGGGTGAGGGGTCTTCGGGTAGTGGGAGTGGGACACCGGATGGTGAGACACGGTATCCCCTTCCCTGTAACACCTTTACCCCATCCTGCCCGGTAGGCTAGTTAGGAACTTAATCCCCTGTCCCCTTCACAACACAAACACTTTCTCACGGACAGCTCGCTATGAGAGAAGACGGACTAACACCCAAGCCGTATACCTGACATGTCCCAATACAATTGTCTGGCAGGGTCAGGCAATTACTAACCATCACCTACACCTTATTATACTTCACAACACAGATAAAACGTGGAGCACGAGAGCACACTCTGGGCAAGGCAAAACACACAAGGAAGCAGCAGTTCCAAGATGGTTAATACGAGGCGAAAGGTGGCAAAACAGAAGGGGATCGCAAGGAGGGAAGTGCCCTTGACATTTTCGACAAGGAACCGTTACTTTCCTGAACCTTCAAGAATAGAAACCGTAAGACCAGGAAGAAAGGTTGAAGAATCCTGCATTGTGTGCCGGAGGTACCCGGGGACCAATCAAGGCAGGGATAATCGATTGCCGTCGTGGTGCTGTCCTTGTGTAAGCGAGTCAAGGCATTAAAGTAAGACAGACACAAGTGATCAGTCTAGTCAAATAAAGGGGCCTTTACTACGAAACCTATTGCCAATCCTTACTGCTATGTTGCAAAATAATGTGGGATAATATTCATAAGAAAAGAAAGAAGTGTTCACAAAATAAGTCGGATGTTATGGCCAGGGGTCTCCCTACCCCAGGATTTTTAGTACAGTGCAGGGCGGGGCACTCGAGCACAGCACACTCCTGGGCTTCTCTGGCACAAGCTTACAGTTCCTTTTCTCAGTATGAGGGCCTTCTGTCCCAAAGTCTCTTCTCATGCAAAGTGTCTTGCTTCAGGGGGCCTGATACGCCAAAACAACTAAATAAAGGTTCCTTCTGTTAACCTTTACTTCGGTGATTACCCTTCACCCTTGGATCCCCCTCAGCTGGGCTCCGATCCTTCTCTGTCGTCTGCCTCCCTCAGTCGGGCTCAGACCAACCAGAGCACTTGCCAATTTAAACAGAGACTTCTGAAGGGTGATCTCATCTGGCTGGGTCACCCTGTTAGCCTACGGCAAGCGCAGGCTTTATGCCATCACAGTTCGCACAGCGTTCCCCTCAGTCGGGCACAAATGCCAGTTCCACAGTGTCCGCAGTCGGGTTCACACTTTCCACAGTTCACAATTTCATATCATCAGAAAGCGGGGGGTTCCCTTACCCTAACTTTCTCTTGACATCCCTCTGTCGGGTTCACATTTGCCACAGTTCATATTTCAACAAATAAAGTCCTTCTAGACCCCTTAGGTTCTTCCCTTTACATAAGTCCGGGTCTCCTCCCCCAGTCAGGCATTTCTTTAAGCCCCCAGTCAGGCTTCACATTGTTTCATTCACACAAGGTTCTAGAGTGTGTAAGGGTTCCCCCCAATTCGCAGATACCCTTCAGTCGGGTTCATGTCTGCCTCCACACTCGCACGACATCGCCCCTCAGCTAGACACAAACGCCTGTTTCACAACTGTTGAAGCTTCTGCAATGTGTCAAGGACTTTCGATTGTACAAAGCATTTGGCTTGACCCTTGTATGACCACCTTAACACCTTATAACGGCCTTCCCTATGGCCTCTTGGTACTTGTGGTTTCTGTACTCACAATGTTCAACACAGTCTCTTGGTTCAGGAGAGTGGTACCAGTCAGAGACCTTCGAATGAGCGGCCACATAGCGCCGGACCATCTATCTCTGGTACAAGTTTGTTCACAAAAGACTTCTTGTCTATTTATCTTCTTAACGTTGCCACTGCAACCTTGAGCCGAACACAGTCCGGTCGGTTATCAGGTTCTACCGACTCACCGGCTGTGCTGAACACGTTGGCGGTTCCTTTACCGGTGGAGTCAAGGATGGTATCACAATGGCAACCACGCCTCCCCGCCCTGGCTATCAGTGCGGGAAGGTGCCATGCACTGCTGACATCTGTGTCACCATGTGCCAGCTGCGATTCCCGGTCTTATGTTCCTTTCATCGCAGGCTTTGCTGGTCTGGATTGAAAAGGGCAAGGGCAACTCCCTCCTTGACATCCTTTCAGGTCTCACTGCCTTCTCCTCTGTTTGAACTACCGTCCTGGAATGGCTACCTCCTCATGTGTTCTGCCTTGCCCGGAGTGTGCTCCACCTTTTATCCCTATGGGGGAAGGGAAATGGTGGTCAGGTGTGTGTAGTTGTCGTCAATTGCCTGACTCTTCCTGACCCTTGTGTTGGGACATGTCAGGAAAACGGCCTGGGTTTTAGTCCGTTTTCACTCACGGTGTGATAAAGTGTTAGTGTTGGAAAAAGGGGGGGCTATAGTTTCTAAATATTCTTCTTAGCAGGATGAGGAAAAGGTGTTGCAAGGAATGGCATACTGCGTCTCATCCTTTGTTGTCCCACTTCCACTCCCCGATGACCCCTCATCCAGGTGATCCTCCCTCACTAGTCCAACCCCAGGAACTGAATCCAATAACGATGGCTGTGTCCTGGCAACCTGGATGACAGATTCCCGGGTACTAGTCAGTTAGACATCTTCAGGTTTCTCACAGTGCTCATTTGAAAGTCTCTGTAGGGTATCCAACTGACAGTTAAAGGTGAAAACCATTTGGTGGGAGGCAGCATAAGGTAGCGGCTTTTGCCGACAATATGCTGCTCACCCTCACAAATCCTAAGGCCTCCATTAAAGCGAGTATAGCTTTACTGACTAGATTTGGGGAATTATCGGGTCTGCAAATTAATCTCCTAAAATCGGAATTAATTAATATATCCCTGGGAAAGGAGGAGGCGATAGAGACGCAGGCGACCTCCCCATTCAAGTGGAGCCCAAATGGGCTGAGGTACTTGGGTGTCCGGATAACACCCTCTCTTGCGGGATGGTGCGGAGCAAACTATGAGCCTTTATTAGCGAACATCAAGAAAGATTTATGGAGGTGGGGTACCCTGCGACTGTCTTGGCTGGGAAGGGGGGCTGTCCTCAAAATGGTGGTGCTTCCCAGAATAATGTACCTGTTCCAGGCCATCCCCCTTCCAGTCCCGGAGAGCTTTTTCAGGAGACTGGACGGGGTGGCCAAAGAGTTTATCTGGGAGGGGAAGAGGCCACGTTTGGCCAGGCGGTTGCTGATGGTCCCAAGAGATAGGGGAGGCTTGGCCTTCCGCGATTTCCGCCGCTATTACGAAGCAGCTCAATTGAGGGTGATCAGGGAATGGTTTTCTGATACCTATTTTAAGCACTGGGTGAAAATGGATAGGGCAGTGGCTCGGCATCACTTGGGGGAAGTACTATGGCTCCCGCGACGATTAAGGCCTTTGCATCTATATTTAAGTTCGATCACAAGGGGAGTGGTAGATAACTGGGACAGGGCAGTAGAGAGACGGGGGATCACGACCTTCCCATCCCCGTTTACCCCAATTTTCAATAATGGGGATTTTACGCTGGGGGTGGAACACAGGGCTTTTGTACAATGGGAGAAAGGGGGCTGCAGAACGCTGAGGGACATGTTCAGAGGGGGAAGGATAAAAACGTTTGAGGAATGCAAACATGAGTTCGGGGTGGGGGAACGGGAGAGGCTTCATTATTTTCAGATCAGGCACTGGGTGATGTCGGGGGAGGTAAGAAAGGCGGCGACGCGAAGTCTCACACAGTTTGAGCGATTTCTAATCACTCATGAGGGCTCCAAAGGGCTAATTTCAGATTTATACAGACAACTAGAGCAAGCAGGACCTGCACCTACATGGGCGTATATGAGGAGCTGGCAACAGCAACTGGGTCTTAACATGGGGCAGGAGGATTGGGAAAGGCTCTGGAAGATGATCCCAAAAGTGGCGAGAGCGACTCAGCTGCAAGAGGCATGGTATAAATACCTGTATGGCTGGCATTACACTCCAGCCCGCCTACATGCGATATACCCGACGACTGAGGCAACTTGTTGGAGGGGTTGTGGGGGAAGGGGATCCGCGGCCCACATCTGGTGGGACTGTCCCACTATCAAACCCTTCTGGAGTGGGGTCGCACAGGCTCTCTCTCAGGCGCTGGGGGAAAAGGCCAACCAGGACCCACGGGAACTTCTGCTGCGGAAGAGAGGACGGGGGGGAAGCAGAGGGAAATGGTAGAACCAAGGCAAAAGTCATCTTCACGTTGGCTGCGATGACCCTTATTGCTCAGAGGTGGAAAAGCCCCACAATCCCGACAGAACAAGACTGGTTGCAGAAAATTTGGGACATTGTATCGATGGAATGGGCATCTTATGCGGTAAATAACAGGTTGGGGGACTTCCTGGCAGACTGGGGGGAGACACTGGCATATTTGAAAGGGGACTTTAGGGAGCAGTGGTGTCCCCAGAGACTGAAGCTTTTGGACATTCATGGTTAACCAGGAACGGGGGGGATGGGGCTGGGGAGGTCCGTTGGCGCTATGGTGGGGAGGGGGGTGGAGGGGTACGGATGTTCAAGACAAGATCAGATTTTGATTAGTATTGTGGTTGTATTTTCCTTTCCTTTTGTTGTTGATTAAGGGATGAAAACAATAAAGAGAACTTTTTTTAAAAAAAAGAAAGGTGAAAGATTGGCAAAAGAACAGTTCATCGAAGTGGTCCTGCAATGGGTCTAGCAAAATCCAGTGCACAATCTAAAGTCTTAGATGTTGATACTGTCAAGCAAGTTGATGACCACATAGATAAAGTGGATTCGAGCCTGAAGGAGGGAGATCAATTGAAAGCTTTGGGGATAAAGCAAGTTTGTGTCAAAGTGAATTAAAATCGGTCTGGGCCCAGCGGAGGGAGACTGATTGAACATTGTGTTGAAACGGATCTGAGCCCAGTAGAGGGGGATCCAGGTTGTACAGGAATACACCCGAAAAGTGGAACTTTGTGTTGAAAGAGTTTTTGAGCCCGGATGAGGGGTTCCGAGGTGATATGAGAAATTGAGTATATGTGAAATCCTAAGAGGAAAATAACGTATTGTTTGTTGTATCAAGCCCTCTGAAAGACGAGACTTTGAAAGGCAAAGAGACTTGGGCACAGAAGGTCCTGATGCTAATGTTTGAACTGCACCCTCGTGCTAGAGAAGCCAGAGACTGTGCTAAGCTTGAGTGTACCGCCTTGTCCCGTGCTGAAAACGTGGGGATGGGAGGCCAACGGCCTGAACATCCCGGCATATCATTTTTTTTAACATGTCTTTCTTTTTACATAATACTGTTTCCCACACTGTTTTTATTTAGAGGTAAGGATTGGCAATAGGTTTATTAGTATAGGCCCTTTTATTTTGACAAGACACCACTAGGACTGCGTTATTATTATTTGATGGTCGTAGCTTGCTCCCATCTGTAGATTTAGGATTAGATGGCCGTTTTTCAAACCCTTTTGGAAGTTCAATAAACACCCCTGAAATGGGGTCTCTTGTGTCTGTCTTACTGTTGATACTATGCCTTCCTTAAAATGGGAGGAATTAATCTTTTACCAGAAAATGAGAAGCTTCTCAAAGATTTAGACCAAAAGGCGTACTACAAGTACGGCAAATTCAAGTGTGGCTGTTGTGAGCTGCAGTAGAAATCTTGCTGCGGGAAACCTGCTCCACTAAGCCACGCCCCAAACATTCAAAATGGCTGCCATGGACCCGGAGAGGTGAAGCCCGGCGAAGTCAAGGCCAGCTGTTTTGAGCCGCGGGAGAAATCTTGCTCCACTAAGCCACAGCCCCAGCATTCACAACCGCTGCCAGGGACCCAGAGAGGTGAAGCCCGGTGCAGTCAAAGGCGGCTGTTGTGAGCCGCGGGATGTGAGGACCACAATCCCGACACTTTAGACACGCTTTGCAGCAAGTTTAGCAGATTGAAGGAGAAAGCCAATCACTTGCAGCTGCAGACGGAGCCTGCGTTGATGTGCAAGTAAGGTGCCCCTACACAATCTATTTGTTGTCTTTGATGGCCTTCTGCTGGCCCCGCTGACTGATTTGGTCACCTTTACAGTACTTGATGCATGCTGAAGCAATTAGCAAAGAAATTACCACAGAGGCCTGGAACAGGAGCGGATGTGGATGTGCCGTGGCGAGATTTGATGAGGCCTGAGGGGCTTTGCCCTCAACCCGCATTTCCTCCAGCACTGGGGGTCGACCCCCGGGTACATCAGTGATAGTCTCGTTGGGTCCCACTGCCATCTGTACAAGAGTTTCAACCTGTGAAGTTTATATTGGCAGGCCACTGAGGTGCGCTGGGGGTTCTCACATAGTCTTTGCCACTGATCATTCTCCAATGCTATCTCCATGTTCCTCTCCCATTTCCTCCTGTATACCTCTGTCTCCCCCATGTGCTTCCAATAGGGCCTGTTATAATCCGGAGATGAGCCCTTTCGTCCTTTTCCCCGTATCCAACACCTTCTCTGTTCGTGGCAATTCCCTTTGCAAGTCGTTGTTCAAAATCTTCGGACATCAGCACCCCTTTGAGTTGCAAATATTTGAATACTGAGATCTTTCCCCCTCCCAGCATGTCTTCGGGCACACTTAGCTCTATAAACACATCTTTTTTCTGGACTTGCCCCACCCTTTCACACTGCCCTCAAACAGTCTTGGAAACTCTCATGTCCGGGGATCCGGTCTCCTATGGGGGGGTGCCCAAATGTGACTCAAGGGTGAGGGCCAGGTAGTTACCTCCGCCACTTCCCTCTCCAGAGGGACCAGAGCGGACCCAAGATCCAATGTCTCCTACCTTTCTCCAAGCATCACTGGGCGGAATAGGTGGTTCTCAATGTCCACCCATTACTTTTGCTTATCTCCCCTCAGATGGGGGACCAGAGCTCTAAACTGGGCTGCCCTATATTAAGTACGCATTTCCGGGAGTCCTACCCCTCCCTTTCTCTTTGTGTTTTACCAGTAGTCTATAAGCTACTCTTTGTCCCACCCCCCCCCCCGAGGAATCTTACCATTTTCCTTTTCAATTCTCCAAAATGTGCATCCAGCAGTTCAATTGGGAGTGCCTGATAAAGGTATAATAGCTTTGGGAGGAGGACCATTTTGAGCGCATTTAAGCATCCTAACCATGAAATGGTTAATTTCGACCAATTGTCTTGGTCCCCAAAGAGCCGGTGCAGTGGGGGGGGTGGGGAGGGTGGAGTTTTCCTCATATAATGTGTCCAGCACTCTGGGGATCCTCAC
Organism: Ambystoma mexicanum; assembly: GCF_040938575.1. Classification (NCBI taxonomy): domain Eukaryota; kingdom Metazoa; phylum Chordata; class Amphibia; order Caudata; family Ambystomatidae; genus Ambystoma; species Ambystoma mexicanum. The sequence continues at coordinate 678,602,900 of NC_090931.1, read as the reverse complement.
CCCAAGGTACTTTAAACTGCCTTCCTCTATCTGTATCCCCAGCGCTTCCCATCCCATCCTTTGCTCTTCTGTTACCTCTCCCAGTGGGAGGAGGACTGATTTGTTCACGTTTATCTTTAAACCCGATAGGCGCCCATATTTTTCTACCACCCGGAGTACTCTTGGCATCGACTCCGTCACCCCAGAGAGATATATCATAATATCGTCTGCATGCATGCTTAATTTATGGGACACTTCTCCTACCCTTATTCCCCTTAACTGTGCGTCTTACCGAATCTCCTCACGCAGGGGTTCCATTACAAGGGCGAAAAGGAGTGGAAACAGCAGGCAACCCTGCCTAGTGCCCCTGCTGAGCCCAAATTCCCTGGACTTTGCCCCATTTACCACTAGCCTAGCCTTGGGGCCAGAGTAGATGGCTTGGATAGCTCTACACATTTTATCTCCCACCTCTATTTTTCTCAACACTGCAAACAAAAACCTCCATTCAACCCGGTCAAATGCTTTTTCTGCATCTTTACTTAAAAGTGTGTGGTCCCCCTGGCTTCCTCCTACATGTTCCATGAGATCTAGAGTCTTTCTAACCGCTTCGGGCCCTGACTTCCCACTATAAATCCCATCTGATCTGGGTGTACTATCCGTGGCAATTTTTCCTCGAAGCACATTGCTAATATGCTTGTAAAAATCTTCTCGTCAACATTCAGTAGTGAAATGGGGCGGTAGGATGCACATTGCGTGGGGTCCCTTCCCTCTTTGGGGATCACTGATATCAGTGCTTTGCTGAAGGTGTCCCGGGCCCACCCGTTTCAAGAATGTGGTTGTACATCCGTACCATATGCTGGGACAAGGTCCCAGAGAATTTCTTGTAGATTCCTATAGTGTATCCATCTTCCCCCGGGGCTTTACCGTTGGAGAGACGGGGTATTGCCTCCTGTACCTCTTCTATTGTTAGAAGACTCTCCAGATGTTCCACCTCTGAATTGGTAAGTGTGTTCATGTCTATCCTGTTCAGGTATTCCCTTACTGCTGTTTCTCCCTTCTGTACTTCGGATTTGGAAATGGTTTCGTAGTACTGGGCATATCCCTCTATCTCTATGGGTGAGTCCCTTGATCCCCCCGGAGCTCGTACGTGATGATACCCACCTTTCTGCCCTCTGTGCACAAAGCCTCGCTGCCAGCAGCGCGTCCGCTTTGTCCCCCTTCTCATTTCTGTTTGAGGTATCTCAATTTCCACAATGTTTCCCCCATTCCTAATGCTTTCAGTTCTGCTCTTTTGGAGCCTGTCAGTTCCCTGGCTTCCTGTGTCCCCCCTCCATCGTGTGCATCTTCTCCTCCCCCTCCACTATCTTTCTCCTCAGCTTCTCCTCTCTGAGGTTCCTCTCCCTTTTGTGTCTCTCCCCCTCTCTGAGTAGTCCCCTCCAAGTAGTCTTTACTGCATCCCAGAGCACCCCACTAGTCACTTCCCTGTTATCGTTCAGTTCAAAGTATTCTATGATCGCCTCCCCCAAGTTTAGTGAAGAGGGGGTCTTTCCAGAGGGTTTCATTGCATCGCCAGCATTTGTCGGGCCTGTAGAGCCCAGTGACATCCAGGGACATTAGGACCATATCATCGCTCCATCCCACCGGCCTGATTTCAATATGGGTCATTCTTCTCCCCGGTCCCTATTAATGAGAAGATAGTCTATCCTAGTGTATGTGTTGTGTGGGACCGAGTAAAATGTGTATCCTTCGTCCCGCAGATGTTGTTCCCTCCAAACATCAATTAGGCCACAATTGTGCGCCCCAGATGTCCGGGTTTGGTGCTCCCTTCCCCCTGTACTGTGATCCCCATGGTCTTCCTGTCCCTTGCTTCGTCTGCCCAGGAGTTGAAGTCTCCCCCTATTATGTAGAGCTCTGCTTCCTGTCCCTGTATTGCATTGAGCGCATTCGATATAAATGTGCCTGCCCCTGGTTGGGGGCATATAGTGCCGCCAGGAGTACCCTAGCCCCATCCACAATCCCTTTGAGTATCAATAATCTTCCCTCCAGAAGGCAGGTGGTCATGTAGTCCCGTAGTTACATTGTTTGTGGATCACTATACGGACTCCCCCCTTTTTGACAGTCCCTGATGCCCAGTGAACTTGAGCAATCCCTCCCCCTCGTATTGTTTGTTCCTCTCTGTGTATTAGCCGTGTTTCTTGTAGGAAGAGTACATCAAGATGTGCTTTGCGGAATTCTCTAGCAACTAATGATCGCTTGGTCGGAGAGTTGAGCCCTTTCACGTTAAGCGTCCCCACCAACAGACCTTTCACAACATCACCCCTTCCCATCGTTAGCGCTTATCATCAACTTGACATGTGACTCCATTTTCTCACCATCATCTTTGACTTGGGAGTGTTGTTTCTCTCCTGTGCTGTCTCTGTCCAAAGAGCCGTAACATTTGTACAAACCCCCCAACAACATTTTAACTAAAAACAACTGTTGCTTAAGTTCAATCATGATCTTGGAGACACCCTCCTTCTCACGGAGGGTCACCTTGGAGCTATCTTGCGAGTGTTCGCGGGATCACTTATAGTAATACGCTGTCCTTCATGTATTTAGTTCTGTGGGTTCTTGCTCAGGCCTGTTGTCCTGTGCGGTGGGCAGCTTGCGGGCAAAGGTCCATTTAGCCTCATGCACTTCCTTCCCATTTGCCCTCTCCTCCTTTGTGGGCCCGTGGCGGGTCTCAACCCCTCACCACTTGTGGATGGGCCCCGTAGGCTCCCCGGTTCAGCTTCTAGGTCTGCTGTAAGGAGGCCCAGGACCTGTTCGGCTACTTTTGCTGAAGTTAGGTGGTATTCCACCCTCTCCACTTCAAATTCCAATGAGAGCGGGTAGCCCCATCGGTATCTGATCCCCTTATCTCGCAGCCATGTCGTGATGGGTCTACAAGCACTGCGCCTGGCCAGGGTGAGGTTTGAGAGGTACTGGTAAATTGCAACTTTGGAGCCTTGAAATTCTATTTCTCTTAACTGCTTGGCTCTATTCAAGACTTCAGACGCGTCAGTTTATCCACTATAGAGCGGGGACCATTCCCATAGGATCTGCCACCTCTTTGTGCTCTTTAGATCTGCACTGTCTTGCCCCTTTCTGCTTCGAAAAGCTGGTTCACTAGTGTCTGGACTTTGTCCACAACCTGCTTCGGGTTCTCCCTCGCCGATTCCTTTAGTCCAAGTATCCGTAGGTTGTTACGTCTTTCCCTGTTCTCTAAATCGTCCATTTTGGGCATGACCTCCTCTTCACAGACTTCTATTTCCGACATTCTTGCGTCTGTCATCTCAACCATGTCAGCGTTCAGTTGGTTGTGTTCCAGGTTCTCAAGTTCGCGCTACTGGTGAGGCTCTCTGGCACCTGGGTGATAGATCTCACTATTGCGGCTGTACCACAGTTTTTATTGCAGGTGGTGGTGCATGGTCTGGTTTACTGTCTAGCTGGCGCTCCGGCGAGTGTGGGGCACCTCTGCAGCCCCTATGAGTTGTTTTCTTCCGCTTCGCCTTCCTTTTCCCCTTCTCTCAAGGTGCAGTCGTGCCCTCCGCCAACCAATGCTCTTGAGGGGGATCCTAGTTCCTCTTGTACCCGGTGGTGTTGGGGTCCGTGTCTTGCCCGTTGTGTCCCTTTTCTGTGCCTCACCCTCCTTTGAGTGTGTGGGGGGGGGACTGTACGATCACTGTGGCCGTGCACCCTGGCTGGCCCTGTATGGAACTTTTCACCTGTTGCACCTTCTCTGGGCGGGTGTCCCTGGGGCCTTTGCAGACCTACCCAGACTGTTGCAGTGACCTCTGGACTGCCTGGGGCTGGCCGAGCTATGTGTGCGTTCCTCTGCACAATGTCCCTCCACTGAGATCTTTGAATCCCTTGAGGGTTTAGAGTCCCTTGTCTGTTGTTGCCGCCCATATAAACTGCAGGCACTTCTTCCCTTTGCTATACGAGCCACCTCCCAAGTCGTCGAGCGGTGGGCGGTTGAGAGGCTCAGGAGGCCCTGGTGGCTATGCTGCGCTTTATTCGAGTTCACAGGCCTGTCCGCACACCACAGTTGTTAGCTGGTGTCACGAGGTATAATGGTTCTCATGTAGATCAGCAGTTCTTTAGCTGCTCATCAGCGGATCTTATGACCCGTCATTTCGACATTGCTTCTGCAGCTGAGTTATAGCCTGTGTTCTAATGCGTCACTGGCTGCTGAATGGCTGTGTCGAAGCCCAGCAATTTTATGTAACTATGCCAAGAAGTCAGGAAGTAGCTCCTCTCAACAGGCCCTTGAATCGTCTAGTACTAACTAGAGGGTTATAAGGTGGCTTAACCAAAAGGTTGTGTTTGAAGCGCTTGGACAAAAAGATCAGATGCAATCCAGTTTTGGCCTGAGTTCTAACCACTCTGGCTGGCGTAGCTTGAAACAGTTCAATGTAGGCACTTGGAGGAGTGCCAGGAAGGTCCTAACAGTTCAGAGACCCCCTTCTATTTTCGGTTACCTCCTCTTTCCGGGCCCGTTCTTTGGTCCCAAGTGTCTGCCCTCTGGCGCGGTCGTGCTCCCTCTCTGAGCTCTCTGTGCTCCTCGGGGGCCCTGTACCCCTTTGGTGCATTCACTATTGCTCTTGCTCTCTGGCCGCCCAGGGATTCTCCTTGTGGCCTCTATCCCGCCAGCCCCATCAGGTACTCCTCAGCTCCGTCCCCGGGATCTCGTTTCACGCCGTTCCTAACACTGGGCCGCGCGGGGTGGGGGGAGCGGGCTTACATGTGTCCGAGGCCTCGGGCGGGGTGCCCCTCTCTACCACTGGATGCCTTGGCCCGTCAGCTTGCCTCCCTCATGCAGCGCTCGTTGCTGTAAGGCTGGAGGTGCAGTCCGCTGTGTTTCCTGGATTCCGCTGGTAGGCCACATGCACCCCCGCTGTCCCGGACTCAATTTGTTGTGGCCGCCCGGGACCTCCGCTCCTCTGAGGGGGCGCCCCACCCACCTCTCGGACTGACTCCTCCTTTGTGTTTGGGTGCAGGATACAGGCTACGACGGGCTTATTCCGGGTCTCCAGGGCCTCCGGTCACCCCTCCTGGCGTAGTCCGTCTGTTTCTCCGTCTGCAGTCCACTGTTCCGTCGGGCAACGGCCCTGTTTTTCCTCTGGCTGACACCCGCTGGTGGGCCGCACCGTTTTCTCTCCCCGGCTTGTCCTGCACGGCACCTATTCACATCAGTTGTTGCCAACAGACTTCAGCTCTCATTGGGAACCAATAAATCCAGTTATTTGGTCGATTTTACTCTATCTCTTCTTTTTGCCGGAGAGAGCGGGTAGCCATCTTATCCCGCGCCCCCTGGTGGTCTCTGTATCACCTAATCTTAATCAAGAAGGGGGTAGAAACTTGGTTCTTAAGGCAAATATTAAAGGGGGCGTTGGTCCATAATCTCCCACAAATTGTCTATTTTAGATCCAGGGGATAAAGGGGATGAAGAGATTATTATCGATAAAAATGAAGGGCCACTTTCACCCCTCACAAGCCCAGATCTTGATGTAGAAGGTGAATTTAATTATGCTGCCAAAAGAGTCGAAATCCCCTTGGTGAACACATCTAACCAGTTTGACCCCCCTTGACTTAATTGGGGAGTCCCCGATTACTTTAAACGTGAACAGATGTGTAGAAATACCTTGGAAGACGGTGTCTCGCACTAAACGCTGTAAACAGCGCGGGACACCAGCCATGGGAAACAAGAAAATGGTCGGGCAAATCAAGGGGTCGTTTATCAAATCTTGCAAAGTGGGTACCCAGACATGCCCTAGCGATCTGGGTTTAAATTGTACTAATTTAGAGGACAATAGGGTAACTTGTACACTAGATAGCAGTATTTCTTCATTAACTGAGGTATTTGCTGTTGGTTTTGTTTAACCACATGACATGCCTACTGGGAGAACTAACAGAATTAAAGGGGATGATTGCCACCCTTACTAGCGAGCCAGCTGGATGGAATTAAGACGAGGAAATCTGATCTATCTAAATTGAACTCTGCACTTGTACTTATATGGGAGCAACATTGGAGGGTGTTAAAAGCAGGAGTATACTGGGTGAGTTGGGGGTGAGAAGTGTGAGGACAGACTGGAAAGCCAGCCGCTCAACAGCAGGATAGGTATAGGAGTGGTGGAAGTGGAGACTGCCCGCTGGTTCCTCTAGAAAACAGGGGCACATGGCACTCAAGGGTTCATGACACTTACAAGCAGAACCAATCCACATTTGCCTGACAAGTTAACATATATAGGCAGCAGCAGGGTATTTGCCCCCCCCCCCCTCTCCAGGGCAAATGCATCCCCTCTTGGGAACAGAATGGGCTTGGTACCGGAGATAGGTGGGAATAGGGCTGGAGGAATATGGTACCCCAGATTTATATGACCAATGTCCCGAAGTTAGCTAGAGGTTCCTAAAAGGATGCAGAGGCTCTTAAGAATAAGTGTCTAGATTGATTCAGGGTACCTAGGGGTTGCCTATCAGTCATTGGGAAGGATTTTGTAAAATGTGTTAGGGGCTCACTTCCCAACTCCGGCACAGATTACACTGAGGTACACTTGGGCTCTTGGGAACCGGTGTAGGGCATTTTAAGTATTGATTTGCGTGTATTCCCACCAAGGGGTGTAAAGATCATGGTTCGTCTCCAGCTACATTTTGAACTTAATTTCAGACAAAGCAGTCCTAAACCGTGGAACTTGAATAATGCAAGATCAAATAGAAAGTTTGCTGGCGGTAAAGAGACTTGTGTAGAACGAAATGGTGTGAGATCATCTTCTGGTTTCGACCAGGTAGATTGACTGGAGGGGATAGTGACTGAGGAAAACACTGACAGTGCACTGAAAACCCTCTCATGGAACATAGCGGGCCTAAAAAGAGTAAATATGGATCCGGCCTGGTGCGACTTTGTGAGACAGCACCAGGTACTCATTTTTCAGGAAACGTGGGCTCTGGACCCGATTGATTTTCAGGGCTATGTAAATGTTACGATCCCAGTCCCCAAAGGCCCTAGAGGAAGACCGGTGGGAGGTCTGCAGATCTGGTATGATGTGAGATTGGATTGGGAGAGGGGCCCTATTGATCTTCAATTGTTGGCTGTGGCAACAAAATTGGGTGAGCGGTTTTTGCTCTTCAATTTATATAATAGACCGAGTATGGAATCAGGGCTGGAGGTCTTATTGAAGATGCAGGAACTCATTCATTCTAAAAAGAAACTTGCGTCTTCGAAGTCAGTTCACCTTGGTGGCAGGGTATATGAACCTGCCGAAAGAACCACCGGCAGCTACTCGAGATCTTTGGGAAGACCAGGATATGGCCTGGACAAACCCACCATTGCTGTCCGCCACCCCCACAATCCTTTAAAAGAACGCATAAAGTGGCAGTGGAATCAATGTGTATTATCGCATATTTAAATCTCGGAGCTTGCAATGGAAGATTGACAGGCGACAAACCTGCTAATATAACATTTAGAGATCTGAAGGGCTCTTCTCATAGTGATTACATATTTATAACTGGTAGTAGCTGGTTTGGGACCAGGGATCTAGCTTTAGTCGATAGAAATGAGTGATCACAACTCTCTCTCATTCAAATCAAGCATAGGGGTTGGTGGAACCAGTGGGGTGAAAAGACTAATGACTAACCAAAGTATTGCTTTGGTTGGTTATGCCAGCAAATCTATTAAGTGGGCTAACTGGATCAGTAGGGAACTTAAAGATGAGGCATATACAGCAATTCTAGAGAGTGTGGGGAATATCTGCAATCCTAAATTATTGGCTAGTTCTGCGGTCTCAGAATTTGAGACTCTGCGCATAAATCTAATACAATTTTTGACTACTTCGAAAGACAAAATAAAAAGAGGGCACTGGTGATAAACCCCTGGTATGATGAGGAGTGTTGTATGGCTAAAAGGGATTTAGTTAGATGTGCCAGATCAGATAACACTGTGGATAAGAGTGCACTTTGATCCTTAAGAGTTAACTATACGTTGTTAGTTAAGAGGAAGAAAGGGGCATATGCAAAGGCCTCCTGGCAAGCCTTATATTTGACTCTAGAGGAGAGGGACACAATTAGATTTTGGAAACTGGTCAAAGCAAATGTACTGGATGAGCGAATTTTGCCTTGCTGCGTGTCAGGAACTGTATGGAGGAGCCATTTCTCCAGACTATATGTAGCCCCAGAGGAGATATACATGTTGACCAAAACTAATGGATGGGCCCCTCCCTCGCCTGAAGAGGTATTGTCTGTCTCCAGGAAAGAGGTAGAACAGGCCCTGATTGCTCAGAAATCTGAGAAAGCTGCTGACCCTGATATGGTACCTCCTGGATTTTCATAGGAATGAACTTAATATCTGGGCCCTGATTTTGAGTATTTACTGCAGCTCTACGCTCAAGGGTAGTCCCTAGAACATGGAGGGAGGCAACAATATTCCCAGTGTATACAAAATGAGGATAAGAGCACCCAGGAAATGATCAACCATTACGTTACTAGATTGTGCTGGGAAGACATTTGGAAGGTACTCCAAGTTCAACTACAAGCATGGGTGGATGATTTAGAGATTATTAGTGATGCCTAGGCCAGGTTCTGTGCCGGTAGGGGCACTGTGGATCACTGCTTCCTTTTTATTAATTCAGAAATGTACCACATTGCTTAAAATGAAAATATACACCGTTTTCTTAGATCATAGAACACCCTTTGACTCGGTGCCACAAGAAATTCTGGGGCAAGTCCTAGAAGGCAGGAAAGCACTGATTGCCTTAGTAAATGCAGTTAAATTGCTTCAAGTGGAGACAAAGGCCTCGGTGCATTATGGGCTAGGAGGGGAACAAACTGAATCTTTTGCTGTTCAGAAGGGGGTCCGCCAAGGATGTGCATTGGCTCTGCTCCTGTTTTCGATATTTATTCAGGAAATAGTAGATGCTTGTAGAGGTGGGAACATTGGGAGCGCCTAGAATTGCATCAAAGAGGTGGCCAACCCTCTTCTTTGCAGACGATGCACTTATTCTTGCCACGTCAACTAAGGGGTTGGAAACATCGCTTGACATCTTTGTGGGAAAATGTAAGGAGCTTGGGCTTGGTTTGAATGTTAACAAAACAAAAGTTATGGTTTTTAAATCGCCGTTCACCAAGCACTGTCGTGTGAACATAGAGGTAGGGGGCTTAAAACTGGAACAAGTAAAGTTTTTTTTTTTTTACTGCCTCGTGGTTAGGTTTAATGAAACGGGGGGTTGGGGGGTGGTCAGACCACCTCCTTAAAGCCAAAGTTACTTTAAGTAAATATAGTGGGGGTGTCTACTCATTTAAGGGTCATGGTAGCGGGGCAATTTCACCGGCACTGGAACTATTTGAAAAACAAGTCCTACAAGCAGCACTTTATGGTTCAGAGACTTGGGTATATTCTAATACAAGTTTATTATCTCCAATTGAGAATATCTTCCAGAAAAAGCTATCGCTTTTACCGAATAATGCCCCAACTTCATCAGTCGAAATGGACCTTCAGGTGTGGCCTATAGCTGATCAGATTGCACTTAGACCTGTATTATATTAGGTGAGACTTTGGTCCTCTCTGAGCTTAGTTCCCTATAGAGATGTCCTGAGGAACGTTCTGCAACTAGAAGGTGCAAAGAGGTGCGATTGGATAGTTCATGTAAGGAAATTGTTGTGTAGGCTGAACGCTAAATCCCTATGGCACAATCCTCTTGAGTGTCAATTATTAACTAAAGTCGAACTAAAAGCAAATTCTAAGAGTAAATCCTTGGAACAGCTAGAGGCACTGGGGTGCTCACTGAAGAATGGCCCAGAATGTTTGCCCAGTGACAGGATGAGAAATTATAAACAGATGCTAGATGAAATTCACCCCTCTCCCCCAAGAACGTTCTTTATATATCCATTTTAGGTGTGGGAATCTTCATACATCCTGGTACACCCGGACATGGTCGCTGTCAAGAACTGGTAATTGCCCCCTATGCAGATTGGCGGACAAAACCTTGAATCATTTTACGCTAATTTGCCCTGTTTCACAAGTGTTAAGAAGTAGATATTTAAAAGCTGTACTGGTTGAAGCAAGGATAGGGAGCACCCGGGAAGCTATGTTGTTTTTAACTTTGGAGTAGAAAGTTGTGTTTGCCTCCACTAGATATGTGCATCGTACCTGGCTACTAAGAAGGAGGAGGATGATGGGTTCTTTTCAAATTTTACATTGGAAAGTGAGATGAGGCTGCAAGCTTGTTCTCCTCAATGAGGGAAACCCAATCAGAAGATAATTAAGGTAGATCCCATTTTTAAGATGTATGTGTTTTTAAGATATTGTGTGTATTACTATATACAATTGTGTATAATTTTACTATTTTGATTTTCTGTGGGTTGAGTGTATCGTCAATATCATTAGATTTTTAGATGATTTGAAACTACATGAAGAACAGTGTGTTTGATGTGGCTCAAGCATTTATCAAAAAATAATTTGACTATCGATTGTTGTAATGAATTGTGCGGAAGGTCTAATCCGAGTAAAGCTTTAAAATGAAATGAAAAGTACTATATTGAGCACAACTAGTGGACATCCAAATGTGGGGAGAGCTTGATGTAATTGGAAATAGCTTCCTAATAGGCATGATCATGCTAAATATCCAGGGGTATGATGTTATGCAAGGGAGTAAAGTCTTCCGTGGCAAGAAAAGGGGCCCTCTTCATGTCCTGGAATGTCCTGGCTTGCTAGTGGTGTTATTTGTACGGTCACGAGTGGGAATGATTCATGGCTGAGAAATATTCAATGAGTAGCAATAATGGCATCTAAAGAATCCTGGATTTTACACCTAGAAACTATCCCTTTTAATGCAAAGTAATATCTAAAGCCTGCATTGTTGATGGCTTAAGGGAAGAAAACGTGAACAACTCTTTAATTAAATCTAAACTGTAATGGGAGCATGGTTGACTTTGCTAGCTGTAACGCTCACCTGATTCCCGTAGAGGCGCAGGTCTTGACTGGGCGTATACCGTATCTTCAAAGGTGATGTGTAACACACGGCTGGCTCTTTGGGCTGGACCTCTGTGCACTGTATGTCTGACTCGAAGGGTAAGATGTCTGCAGATAGAAAATATGGGATTAAGGAACTGGGTTATTGAATGTCTCTCTCTTCTTCTCTTTCTCTTCTCCTGTAGAACCCCAAAGGTTAACGCTCTCACCTTAGGTAAGTGAACGCTGTGCTCTCCATCTGCCTCGGGGCAGGGTGCTGTAACCAGTTTCTTCACTGGATAAGGGGGGCAGGCCTCTTGACTTCAGAGGACTGCTGTCCGTCGTTTATTGCACGAACGGTAAGTTTCGAGTAATTCTAATGTCTTTAAAGTCTTTAGTAATGATGTCTCTTGTTTCGCAGGGTTCCGGCAATGGCGGATGACGGGCTGAAGTGAGTTGAAGATGGAGCCCGTGTGATGAATAGAAGCGCCTGGAAGCACGTAAGTAAGCGCTTGTTGCCTGCTTCACGATGCGCTCTAACTGTCTTTTTATTTTGCAGGTACAAGTTCGGAGCGGCTGCAGGGTGCCGGAATACCCACTGGGTTAGATGTGGAAAGGAGTAATGGCACGTGAGTATTAAAGTTCCCCAATGTCTTTAAACGCACCTTGTTTTGTCTTTCAGATGCGGGATGCAGCGCCGAAGGCCTCCGGAGCGTGCAAAGAGTTGGTAAGCTTTTGTCTTTCAGATGCCGGAATGCAGTGTGAAGACCTCCGGAGCGCACGAAGAGTAGGTAAGCCTTTGTCTTTCAGATGCCAGAATGCAGCGCGAGGCGTTGGTGACAGCCGATGGACCAGGTAAGTGAAGAGCTGTCACTGAAGACCGTAATGCTAACCTGTTCTTTCTTGTCTTTATAGGTGTTGCTGAAGACTGGATTCAGGATGGTAAGCCTTTTTCCTTAGGCCCAGGATCAGATGCAGAAGACACGATGAGCGTTCTGCTGCAGAGGATGCAGAATAACGCAAAGCAAGATTCATCCATCGGGTGTGGTTTAAATAGCCTCCTGTAGTGCTTAGGTGTCTCCTTCCACAGCCACGCCTAGGTAAGAAAAGAGTTCCTGCTTTCCAGAAGAGTTCCAGTGTTCTGAATCTAGGGAGTGGCTCCTGCCCCACCCAACAGGAAAAGTAGTTCCAAACAGAAGAGGATCAGAGGCTCAACTGGCAGGCAAGTAAGCAGCATGGTCTGCTGCAGGTAAGTCCACCCAAGCATTATGAGCCTGGCGCTTCCAGCGCTGGGACTGGGCATATTTATGAGCCTGGTGCCACTGGCGCCAGGACTGGGTCCAAAAGGTCCCAATTGGGACTGGTTGCCACTCGGAACCTGGGTTATGGATCTGCTTCCAAGGGAGTTGGGAAAACCCTGACCTTTTGGAAGCAGAGATCATGACACTAGCCCTGGTAAAGACTTTAGGAGCAAATGCTTTAATATTTGACTTGGCTTTTTCTAAGGCCATAAAGGTGCTCACATAAGCATTGAGATCCTTTGTAAACTATCCAAGACATTTTAGTGGTCCATATGTAGCCCCTCACTATCAGTGGAGTATATTGATAAGGAAGGACACCTTAAAAGGGTAATTCAGTGAAGTTCAAAATTTGCATTTAAAGCCAAGTAGCATAACATAAACGGTGCAAACAACTCTCCAAGGTGACATTTTAGTGTCCCAGAAGCAGCCTTTGACTATCAACAGAGTATACTGTTGAGGAAGGAAATCTTTTAAAGATGTGTTTTGGTGAAGTGTGAAATCTGATTAATTAACTAGGAGGCAGTTGTTTATACAAAACAAACTTTATCTAAATGGGCCTGACACACTTTTTTTTTAAAATGATTAAATTGATGCAGAGTCTGAAAATGTAAACCATAATCGCATCAAATGTCAGGGGAGAAATATAATTTCCATAAATAAAGCAACATGATTTTATTTATGTACCACTTACCAAGTTCTTCAATGCATTCTCTTGTGTGGATCTGTTGCATTTACCATTGCATAGTCTTAGAGGTCCTAGTGCCTATTATTTTAGAAGAGAACCATTGTCTTAATTGGTACATCAAAGGTGTTATGGCTCAACGAGTCTCACGCCAGCTCTTATGTTTACGCAACACCCACACGTGTCGTCTTTATGCTGCATATCTCTTATATGCTTTTATGTGTTTCATGACTTATGCATACTCTGGGCTCCATTGCACATCTTTGTCCTATGGTAACAGAGTTTGCACTGACGTTAAATTGATCAAAGTCATCAGCTCCACAGCTCCCATTAGTGAATTTGCCCTTAAGGAGAGGTCAGGCATGTAAGGCTCTTGTAGGGTGGTTTATACATACTTCGTTCACCACATTTACCTTTTTACGCAGTCTAATCCCGACTCTACTCTGTCACTTCTGACCGTTGGCTTGGCATTCCCCGATTATAGGACTATGATTTTCAGCTGGTTCCTTAAAAAGAACAAAAACATGGCGACTCTGGCCTCCACACTTTAAGGACTTCCAGAGCACATCTACACCCAATCATACGACCAGGCTTACACTCATTCTAGTACTACTTCTGGTTTAAAAAAAAGCCATCACTGGAAAAAGCTAGTTACCATGTGTTTCTTATTTTCCCTCTTTCTAGATCAGCATTCCGGCTGATCCACTTCCTCCAACTACAGGGCAGCCTCTGCTTGTTATACAACCATATTCTGTCTACCACAATCCTGTCTCAACTTCCCAATTTGAATTCTGTGTCCTTATCCCAGTTCTGTTTTTGCTGATTTTTTTTCTTCTTCTACTGACAACACTGTGGTTACCTCAAGCGGAGGCCCAATATGCCATTTTCTCAGACAAGGTACCAGTGATGTAAAACCCCCATGGTGATTTACACTTCTCTCTAGATTGAGATTTTATGTTATAAAACTTTTATAATGTGCCAGTCTTTCATTTGAAAAATCACAAACTATATTAAGCTGATTCCAGATCGAGAGCATAGTACTTTAATTGAAATTCTCGTGCAGAATAAAGCTAGATGGGGGAAATCTGTGTAGAGCACTGATTTGCCCATGTTGCAGGAAAAATCAGGAAAATGGGGAGTACTTTTTGTAGTTTTGTGAATGGTATTCATTTTGCGTAAATGCTGTCTTGCTTTCTTCTTACAAATAATTATATACCCTCACCCTTTTATATCTTGTTTGTTCTCCGTTTGTCTCGTGTATGTCTCCCCCTACATAAACTATTGTAATGCAGAAATCTTTCTATGAAAGTTGTTCACATATTTGGTTATATATTCCTTCTCTGTGTTTAATCTCAATTCTACATTGTACTAGAAATGTATAAACAAATTAAGCATATACTGTATTCTTTCTCATGTTCTTTAGAATATATTTATCCGTATTATTGTCTTTTAATAGTTTTACCATTTTACCAATGAATGATTGCATGATTGCATTGTTTTTTTTTTAAACATTTTTATTATTTTATAACACACCAATCATTACAAAACTTGGGACATCCGCGTACAGTTCAACATCACAGTGTTACACGCTGTGTTCTTAAATCCCGCTTCTCCCCACCCCCCCCCCAACTTGAGCCAATTTGTTCCTGTCATCAGCCTGTGATTCTTCAGGCCGGTTTGTCGTCTCGTTATCTGTCTCAACATCACTGTGCTCGGACTGAGGTGGGCCTTTAATGGTGGCCACTAGCTGTCTCCATTCGATTAGGGGGTCCTACCTCCTCCTCCCATCCTCTACATACCATTTCAAACCAGACTGTCGTTTCTGCCTCTGCCCATTTCAGGAGGTCATCCCACCACAGCTCTATCTTTGGTCTCTGGGCCGCTTTCCAGCCCATTGCTATCCGTCGTTTGGCCAGGATATATGCTAGATCTTTCATTTTGCTTATGTGCCTTGAGTTACGTGGCCTAGAGAAACCCCCCAACATGCATGCCCAGGCCGACTCCACCTCCATAGTGATGCTGCATCCCGCTAGGCGTGTCTTTAGTTCTGACCAAAACCTTCCCTCCTCCGGGCAGGCCCAGAACATGTGTAGCAGCCCGGCCTCCACTTCCCCGCACCTGGGGCATTTCTGAGCCACCTGACCACCAAACCTGGCGATCTTACTGGAGGTGAGATATGCTCTATTCGTGACATACAGTTGAATTTGTTGGAGCCTAGCGTTCCGGGACACTTTTTTATGATATCTCTGGGCCTTTTCCCAGAGCACATCCGACATGGGTTCCTCCACCTCTTCCTCCCACGTTTGTCTCAGTTGAGTCAATTCCTTCCCCACCTTGGTCCCCTGCAGCTCATATATACGAGAAACCTCATGCCCGCCCTCTGAGACATCGTATATCATCTCTATAGTGGCGTCCGGTTGCGCTGTGAGCACCGCTGGTGGCCACCTTGCACGCACCCTTTTCAACATTCTAATGTAGGTTAAATACTGTCCCTCATGCAGCCCCGTATCTTCTGACAGTCTCAAACTCCACGCCTCCCCCTCATGCCATATGTCTCCCTAGGTGGACAAGCCTACTGGTTCCCAGTAGTTGCGGACTCCCTGCATCAGCTGGGGGTCTTCTGATGATAGTGCCACCAGCAGCACCTGCGCAGAGAACGAACCGGGTGCCCCGATATCTGCCACGCTCTATGCCACAACTCCCAGCCCAGTACTAGAAGCCCCGCCATCCCCCGGACCCTTGGTACACCACTTCTTTGAGGAAGAAGGGGACCGGTTCCCCACACAGTAGTCTAGATTCTACCGTCTCGTCATCAGACAGCCACCTAGCTACATACTGCAGCTGCCCTGCCAGGTAATACAGTTCAAAGTTCGGCAAGTTTATCCCCCCCCCTGTCACACGAGTTTTGCAAATTCCAGAGGGCCACCCTGTTCCTGGAGTTGTTCCAAATAAAGCCCCAGCACAAGCCGTGGAGACTAGCAAAAAAGCGCCTTTGGATTACGTGCGGGATGTTAACAAAAAAGTGCAGCAATCGAGGCAAGACTACCATTTTGAGCAGAGCGGCCCTCCCCACCATCGCCAGGGGTAGCCTGGACCAAAATCCCATGCTATTTTTGATTCCTGCCACTGCCTTTACCGTGTTATGTGCATGTTCTTCTCCTGCTGTATGATATATGTCTATTCCGAGATATCGGAACAACTTAGTGCACCAGGGTATCAGCAATATTGGCAAGCTCTCGGGCCGGACATGCCTGTACCTCCCCAGGGGGAACATGCTGGACTTTTTGAGATTCACCGCTATGCCGGAGAGGGCAGCGAATTGCTCCATGACATCCAGTATATACTGCATATTCTCCTCCGGGTAGCGCAGCTACAACAATATATCATCAGCATATAAGGAAACAAGGTGCACGCCCCCCACGGTACTGATGCCCGTCTCCTCGTATTGTTGTCTCAGGCAGATGGCCAGTGGCTCCAGCGCCAGTATATATAACATGGGCGACCACGGGCAACCCTGTCTGATCCCCCTACTTAACTGCCATTTATCCGAGATGAAAGCCCCCATTTTAACTCTAGAAATCGGGGAGCTGTATAACATTTTCACCCACCTGCAGTACCCCGGACCCACTCCATAGCCCTCTAAGGCCGCGGTCAGCCAGGGCCATCTAACTGAGTCAAAGGCCTTGACCGCGTCTAATGAGACTATAGCTATTTCCCCTGGGTCTTCTTTTGTTTGGTCAATGATATGGTGCAACCTCATGAGGTTATCAGTTATGTTCCTGCCCGGGACATAGCCTGTTTGGTCTGTGTGTATCAATTTACCAAGAACAGCCTATAGCCTGTTCGCTAGCACGGAGGTAAGGATTTTACTGTCCTGGTTAAGCATTGAGAGGGGTCTGTACGACCCACAGTTCGTGCTGGGCTTGCCCGGCTTCAGAAGCGGAATGGTCACCGCCTCCCGCAGGGACTCTGGCAGTCTGCCTTGCTCGTACGCCTCATTCAGCATGGCCAGCAGCGGGGGAGCAGCTCCTGTTTGTAAGCTTTATAGAATTCGCTCGGCAGCCCGTCCGATCTGGGGGCTTTACAGGTGGGCAAATGATGGACTACCAGCTCGAGTTCTTCTATTGTAATAGGGGCGTCTAGGTCTGCGCGTTCTGCGTCATCTAGGGTGGGGAGGTCTACGCCCTCCAACGTCTCCTTGATTGCATGGTCTCTCGGACCACCTGGGTCCTCATAGAGGTGTTTGTAGTATTTCAAGTACTCTGCGTTCACCTCCTCCTGGGTATTCCGGGTTTGCCCTCCATCCCCTTCAATTTCCCTGATCACCGATCGCGGCTTCTCGCTCTTGTATAGCCAGGCCAGCAGCCTGCCCGGCTTATCTCCTCCCGCATGCTGTCTTTCCACATATTTCTTGTAGCTTATATTACATAGCCTGTCCCAACATTCCCCGCTAGCTTGTTGTAGCTGCCTTGTCTTATCCCGGTCCTCGTCAGAGGTGCCCCCTCTGCGTGCCATCTCCTCCAGCTCTTCTTCGATTCCCCTCAACTCCTGCTCTAAGCCCCCCTGGAGTCCCCTGGATTTCGATATGGCGACCCCCCTGCATAACCACCTTAAACGCCTCCCAACGCTACCAGTATTAATCTCAAAATATTCGGTGATCGCCTCTCTTAAATCCTCCTGGAATCCCGGGTCCTGCACGGCCTCGGCCCTGAGTCTCTAGGTGGGGATCCGTGCCCTTGGGGGCTGGTGTTGCCACTCCAGGACCAGGGGAGAGTGGTCTGGGAGCACCCTGGCCTTGTATTCTGCACCTTCAATCTCTTCTGCCAGCCCGGTGGAGGTGAACACATAGTCCAACCTCGTGTGAAGGTCGTGCGGTGCCGTATAGTGCGAGTATTGCCTGTCTACAGGATACAGCAGCCTCCAGACGTCAGTCAAGTCAAAGTCTCTCAGGAGGGCCCATAGCGCCCGTGCTGCTGGTGTGGGTTTATCTATTTTGCCATCCGATCTGTCCACCCTAGGGTTAAGTACACAGTTGAAGCCTCCGCCCCATAGGATCCTGCCACCCAGCAGGGGGCTAATTTTGCTGTACAGCGTCCTATAGTAGGCTGTTGTGTCCTGGTTGGGGGCGTACAGATTCACAATGCACACTTCCCGGTTTTCTAACATCCGTTTAATAACGAGCAGTCTGCCGTCCGGGTCCGCCACAACCTGGAGCAGCTGAAATGGTACATGCGGTGCCACCCAAGTAATGACCCCTCTAGCATATGCTGAATACGTGGCTCCCCCCATGCACCCCTTCCATTTCTTCTTGACCACCTCCAGTTTCTCCCTAGTGAGGTGGGTCTCCTGTAACAACGCTATATCAATCCTCAGTCTTTTCAGATACATCATCACCCTGTTTCGTTTCAGATAGCTGTTTAGGCCCCTGACGTTCCAGGTGACCATTCTAAGGCACCCTGGCGCCATAATTGCAGTGTCCCACCTTCCTCCTACGCCTATTATCCTGCCTATGAAGATTCACGTTTTGGCTCCTTACCCTTTCCCTCCTGTCCAACGCCCCCCCAACCCACTGCCCAACTCCCAAAACCCCAACTTCAAATCACTGCACCCCCCCACAGCCCTCCCCTTCCTCCCCCCAACCTTGGCCCCAACCCCAACAAATGCCCAGCTCCATCCCTGGATCTCAGGCCCCCCCCGCGTTTGGCTCTGCCCTAGAATCCCAGGCCCAGAGCCCAGCAGGGTGTCACCGGACTGCATTATGGTTATATAACTTTGACTTTATTCCTGTTTAATATTTTTCAATAAAGAAAAATTATTAAAATTAAAAAAAAGAAATAATTATATGGAAGAAGTTATGTATCTTTTTTTAAATGTCAACCAAAGCAGTTTTGCTATGCTGGAGATTTTTAGAAAGTATTTAAGATAATGAGCAAACTATCCTAGCTCTCGTCAAACTTTGTTTCTAGCAAATTGCATGTTGCACTTTTATTTTTCTCCTGAGTTATGATTAAGACATTTTGCATGTTCCCTCTGGGTTATGCAAAGGGAAATTGTATGAGTTCACAAATACCTGACAGGGATTCTTGGCTTCCGAATAGTGGTGATATAGTTTTCAGATTGTATTGCACTGTTTATGACACTGCCCAATGAGATTCACATATTTTAGAGTCTGTTTTCATCATGTATTTTAAGTTTGTTACATCATTTGTTTGTGGTACAGAAACTTTGGAAATCATTTATGTGATTTGTTGAATTGACTTGATATCCGAATAAGCAATACATGGTGGGATAGTTCGGATCAAGAATAACGCACTATAAGAAATGTTAGCTCGGTTGCTCAGTTAAGAAATTAAACCATGGGGGTGTGACAAAGCTCCTGACTGTCTCTGGAGATGTTCGAACAGGTCGGCATAGGAGCCAGCTGCCACCGCCCACAGCGTGATGCTGGGCTTGGAAGTGGTATATGGAAGATTGCCTTGACCACCCCACCATGCCCCAGGTTTCTAGCAGAGGACTGTTCCCCTTTCCCATTAAGGGATGCCTGAGTCTATTATTTGCATCACTGTCCTTGATGAGCTTACATTGCTGCTTTTGAAAAAGCCAAGTGGGCAAAGAAACACTGTAAGGCTCCCTTTAGCTAAGGCGATTAAAGGAATCTGCTTTGCTGCTTAAAAAGCAGCACATATAGCACAGCAGCCTGGCAGTAGGGCCCCTATGCCTGGCACTAGTATAACCCCAAACCAAGATGATTGAGCGTTTATGTGAGCTTGGTCCAAATCGCAACATGAGGCTTCAATGCGACCAGCTACGCACAAATAGTTTTAGAACACCAATCCCTGTCCAGAGTACATTAGTGGCCGCAGGTGTACTCAATCATAATAGAGTCCAAAAGGAGAGGTGTCATGATGCCCGCTCCCGGGGAGCCGGTACAAGCCCGGCGTCCCCGAAAGCGGACATCCAGTCCCCAAGGAAGGACCCAGGAACCCCATAGAGGGGCCCTTTGGACAGTGTCCTGGCGCCTATGGCGCCAGGCTCATAAAAGACATCAGTCCTGGCGCCATAGGCGCCAGGCTCATTATGGGAATGCTTGGGTGCACTTACCTGATGCAGACCATGCTGCAGGATCCCGGCCTCCTTGAGGCCTGAAAGGAACTACTTTACCTGTGGGACTAATTTACCATCAGGGCGTGGTCGGGGAAGGATAACATACCTGATTGGAGGAAGGATACATACCTGGAACTTCTTTCAAGGCTATTTAAACCCCACCCGAACAGCCACACGTGCTTCGCATTGTTCTGCATCTAGCAGCTGCGCGCTCACCGTGTCTGCTCCTGCATCCTGACTTCTGCCATGCCTGCCAGCATCCTGGATCACCTGCAAAGGAAGAGAAGAAGAGAACAGAAGAAGGAAAAGTCCTTACCTGCTAAACCCGCATCCCGGAGACATCTCGCCGACAATCCTGAAAAGGAAGACTTTAATTTAAAAGCTCATCGCGTCGATCGTTGCAGCGCCGCATTCCACTCACCTTTACAGGGCGCCTCCATGTTCAGCAGCGATCATCCGGATTTGCAGTCACGCCCCAGCGCCTAGAGAGAAAAACACCAGAACAAAAGGTGAGAGAGAGAAGGGAATAAGGAAAGCTAAATCTCCATGTTAAGACTTACCTGTTGATTCATTCCCTCTTCATTTCGGGTCCGCGCCGCATCCTGGCATTTCCGGACCCCGGCCCCTAAGGGGAAAAAAAGACATCAGCGTTAATGAGCGAATGAAAAGACATTACCAAAAAACGCTCATTAAAGACTTGCCTGATTTCTACAAGGATTTCACCTCTCATCTCGAGTCGGTGCCTGTTCCCCGGCATTCCGTACCCCGGCCCCTATGGGGAAAAAGACACTAGCATTAGTACATTAATGCATGGACACAAGGGGAACCTCTTATCAAAAAACTTACCTGGAAGCCAAGCAAGTTTGGTTCTCACCAATCCGAAAATCCAGTGAAGTAACTGGATACCAACGCGCCCCTGCATCAGAAGCAGGATGGAGAGCTTGTCCTTCCAGACCCTAAGGTGAGACACTACGAGAAATCACAGAAGGGTTTCAAGGAGGATGAGAGGGGAAAGTGGGAGGCCGATTGCATTACCCCGCAGACAGTTAATCCCCTATTTTCGCCTACAGAAGGATACTTCTGCGAGCCAGACAAGCCAGATTTGGCGGCCCGATCCAGTCCGTCTTCCGAACCCTGCGCATCACCTTAGAAGAGATCACAGCAGCGCGAACCAGGCCAGCGCCTCCGTGGGAGTCAGGTGAGCGTAACAAGAGGCTTTTGTTCAATACAAGCTGCAATCCCACTTGGCCTCTGGGTGGGAATTTGGAGTTGTTGAGAAAGGCACAGAGACTGCAGGAAAGAGGAGGTTGTGGTGGTGAGGAGCAAATGAGGGGCAGGGGGGACTGTGGAGAAAGGAGGCTGGTTGGAGAAACAGAGACGAAGGGGGTGAGAGTAATAGAAGAAAGGTTGAAGGGAACATTAAAGAAGAGGTTGGAAAGAGTTGAGGAGAGTAGAGTGGGATAAAGACATTAATTAAAAAAAATTTCAGATACATGACAGTTTCCCTAATTCCAACAACACTTAAATAACCAATATCCACATATAGAAACATTGTATAGACAATGTTTTACTGGATGATCTTTGGGCTCAGAAGGAAGGTATTCCATGCCTGAAAGAAAGGAAAACCAAGCAGTAGAAGGTGTTAATGGTACACCATTGAGTTCTGGGCCTATCGCTCATACCTTGGTGGGTCTCTAGGTTGTCTTCTTTGAACACCAGGAAACCATCTATTTTGACCTGATTCAGGCGGCGCACTTTCCTGTTATACTGGGAATACCCAGGTTAAGGTTACACAACCCTTACATCGATTGGAGCAAGGAAACTCTACTCTTTCAGTCCGACTACTGTTCCTCTTATTTTGTTTCACAGTCAAGGGTGCAGATCGATTTCCATCATCGATTGCTCTATTTTTCTAGAAGCACGGAAACTGCTCTCCTGAACATCCCGAAGACCTGCCCTCTAACCTTGACGCTAATCACCCCTCTGTCCTCATCTTAGCCGATCTCTCATCTGCATTTGACACGGTCAACCATGCCATCCTGCTCAACTGGCTCCGTGATAACCTGGGTGTCACTGATCAGACCCTGGCCTGGCTGACCTCTTTCCTCTCGGATCAACCCTCCCAGGTCCAACTTGGGTCCTTCCTCTCGTCTAGCTCTCTCTCTACATGTGGTGTCCCCCAGGGATCTAACCTTTCTCCCTGGCTGTCGTGCTCCGTGGCCTCCTGAGTTTCCCCTATTCTCATTGCATGACAAGTTGTCGGGTGCTGTCGAGATTGGGTCACCACTGGACTCAGTGAATGCCTCGGACTGCAATTCCCATTTCCCTTGGCGCTCGCTGATTCGAGTGGAACGCTGGGCACTGTGTGTTCCACGTCTCACCCGGAAGCACAGTATTTAGGTGATTGCACACCTTATGTCGGTGCTCCTAAACTGTTAATGCTTCTGCAAGATGAAGTTGCTTGGCGCAATTTGTTTATCCTGGTTTCTTCGTTTCCTGATCTTGACCCTACAACTCCTTTTGACCACATCTCCTGCTCAAGTCCTCCTGTGTCTGAAGCACGGCTTCCTTCGGACTGCTTCCCTGGCTGTTCTGTGACTTGACTAATGTGTACCGGTACTGTTTTGTGCTTGCCCTTCCATTAATGTTGGCTTGCTTCAACCCTTTTTCGCCATGCCTAAGATTCTCATACAGGTGGCTATGACTACCTTTCCTGGATCCTACTACCCCGCCTGTCAGCCTCCTTCCTCACGCTCTGGGACACTTTGCTGCATCATTGAGGGTGCTTCATTTTGGTTTCTTCATTTGGATTTGTACTATTCTCCAGACGCTCTGCTGATTGCCCTCAGGTTGTTCTCATCTTCACTTCACTCCGGATTCTTCGTTCTGCAGGAATAATCAGGATACACGTCCTTGCGTGAACACTGGGATTGACTCATCCCTAGCTGCACCCTCATTCCGCCCGGGGTCAGGGTCCTCCTTTGTGCCTTCCTGGGTACTTGGAACATTTCAACATATCCTTGTGTCTTATTGGAGGATAGCCCTGAACCATTCTGCATCAACATCCGAGTGCTGCGCTGCAAGTAGGTTTATCATCCCATCTAGCAGGTCGACAGGGATTCTGGAGGTTTATGGGTGGCAAGTGGGAAGCCACAACTAAAACCATACTTACTGTTCATGCTTGTGCTTTCTTTCCTCTAGCTCTGCTGTGTGCTCCTGCCTTTTTGCCTGAGCCCCTGGCCTGACAGGTTTTTATACCCTGCAGGCTGCGCTCTTGAGAGAAAAGTCTTCTTTTCATTCAAAGAAGAAGGCCCCTGTTTCCCTTAGTGTCTGGGACCTGTCATCTGCCTTTAGGTCTGGAGTTAGAGACCTACGCAGTGCGACACTGGCTCATCAACCAATAACTGGCACCTCTCGCCTACCGTATTGCCGCTCTCTGCTCCAACTTTTAGTGCTATGCAGATGACACTCGGCTCATTTTCAGGCTCCCCTATGACGCCTCTTCTCCCCATCTCATCTCGGATTGCCTGTCTGCAATCCAGGAGTGGTGTGCCGCCAATGATCTCTGCCTGAATGCCAGCAAGACGGAGATCCTCCTCATCAGCTCACCTGCACCTTCCTTTCCTGTCGCTCTCTGGCGGCCTCCCCTGCCCCTCTTCCTGCTCCCACCTGGGAGGCTAAGAACGTCGGGGTCATCTTCGACTCCAAACTCTGTTTCTCTCCTCATATCTCTGATGTCTCTAAGAAGTCTAACTACCAGCTGCACCTCCTCAGAGGTATTCTTCCTTTTCTCACCTTCCCCCAGAAGCTCACTGTCTCCAGAGCTCCGGTTCTCTCTAGGCTGGACTATTGCAACAGCCTCCTTTTAAATCCACCTTCACCCTCTGCAACTCCTCCAGAACAGGACTGCAGGACTTGTCCTTGGCCTCAAGCCCAGGAATCATATCCTTCCAGCCCTGAAATCGCTCCATTGGCTCCCATTGGCTGCAAGGATCAAGTTCAAGATCCTTTGCATTGTCCACAGGGTCTTCTGGGGCCTGGCACCACAGTACCTCCAACTCTCTCTTTGGAAATATCTTCCTACTCAAGCTCTTTGCTCCTCCAACTCCTTGAGGGCCAGTTACTTCTCCAAGCAACAAGTTGGGGATAGATCTTTCTTCAGCTAGCACCTCTCTCTGGAACAGCCTCCCTGCCTCTCTGAAACATGAGGAGAACCATCTCTGGTTCTGGAAGCACCTCAAGACCTTTCTCTTTGCTACTGCCGTCTTTCTTCTTTTCCCCTGCTGATCTCCTGTCCGACTCTGCACTGGTCACCTGGCTATCCTCTGAATTCTGTCCCAGGACCCTGACCGCCCAGTTGCACACCTGCACTGCCTCCTGGCAACCCCTGCACTTTGGGTCTGTATCTGTAACCCTACAGTCACTTTATCCGCACTTATCTGACACCTGCTGTCTGCACTTAACCCTTGCTCTTGCCACCTGCTTGGCTGCACTACTTGTTTTTATCCTTTGTACTGCACACTCCTTCCTCCCTCTCCCCCAGCACTTTCCCCTCCCCCCTACCCTGCACTTGTGCGATCTCAATGTCACTTGGCCGGATAAGATTGTTGTCTTTTGTCCTCCCTCTGTTCCCCCTCCCTTGCCTCGTCGTGCCTTGAAAAACTTGTGTATAGGCGCTTATAAATGCAATATCATATCATATAATCGTATCATTATGGACATGAACTGAGAAATATTTGATTTCTTTCACTTTTACCTTCTTTCTACCTAGTAAAATCCAGAAACCAAAAGTTAGGATTTACTATAAAAACTGCTCAAAAGTGGCAGTTTTGGACAGTGACATCACTCACCTGGACAGGAAATTGGATGCCACACTATTCCAAAAAATTACAGATTGTCACACACACAACTTTTGTACTCCAGTCAAAACCCGAGAGCACTAAGCCAGAACTTGCACTTTAGTCAAGTTCTCTGATTGAGTGTAAACTGCAAGATGACTCAAGATTATCATAAAGAATCTGAAATAAAAAAGAATTGACTCCTAAATTGTGGCTATCCTAAATATCTGATCTTTCAAACCTATGTGTAGAGCACTAGAAAAGACCACGCAAACAAATAGAGTACTATGTGTGAATACTTACAGCAAACCTAGTATTGCTATATGAAAAAACATCTTAAAGAGGTGGAATCAATTCCAACACACAAATGGCCTTCAAAGGAAAATCACCAGTTTTGCTTTTAGGAAGACCAAGAACCTAAAAGAATTTCTAGTGCATACAGCACAGATACCTTAAAAACATTTCCTCTCATCACTTTGTGCTGGGGCCTACAGTAGGTCGCAGGCCACTTCCCACGTGGAACAAGTGTGGAGTGCCCTTTCACACAAAAGATGTTTGCCTTTAGATATGGTAAGAGTGGAAACTAAAGAATTTCTCTAATTCTAAAACACAATGTGATCTATTACATAAAATGTCCCTGCAACAAACTCTATATAGAGAAACTCTCCCACTCCATGAACAAAAGAATGGGCATACATCATTACAAAATGATATCTACGAAAACTTAAGCTGTCTTGGAGTAATTTATCAACTGAACGGAGGAGTTATTCTTGAGATTATCACAATTAATACTATTGGAGGTGTGACGAATCCTGAGGTATCGCCACGGCTTTAGATGGGGGAAGCCCCTTGCCATGAGGCTAGGGTGGTGAGGCTGCTACCCAATAGTCCCGCTGTAGGTGGATCACAGCAGGGGGATCACATGGGTGGGGAGTATCTCTTGAGAGCAGTGACCACAAACTGAGAACCTTTAGTATCCCTTTAACCCTCCCACCTTTCCTTCAAACCCTTCTCACGCAGGAAAAGGAGAGGAAGAACGGAGAAAGACAGTAGCACCCAGGAGAGTTCCAGAGAGGCTGTACCTAGGTGAGGAGGAGCAGACTGCACTTGCCAATGCCAGAGAGAAATGGGATGCCGAATGAGAACAGCCTACCTTCTGGAGAAGCCAGAGCGGAACCGTGGGAGCAGAGAAAACACCTGAGCAGAGTCATGGAAGCCAGAACACCAGAAGGAGCACTGGTGAACCCACAGGAGCGAGTTGGGACAATGAAGCACTGTCGGGCGAGTCCCGAAAAGGCCAGGACAGTGGAACTTGGGTCTGGGACCCAAACAAGAGGCAGAGAGAACTTCTAAAGGCAAGCAGCCCATGCCAGGAATGAAGACCGGGTTTACCAGGTCCAGGGAATGCAGAGAACCATAAAAAGGGGGTCTGGGGCCCACATGGGAAACGCACACCCCAAACTTGGAAAAGGGGAGATTCGAACTTGGCAAACATAAGCTGCCTGCACAGACCTTGGCAGGAGAATAAACCAAGGCTGTAGAAGGGGGTAAAAGCAGATACAGAGAATCGTAGAACTGTCCAATTGAAGGTGGTGTGAGACCCTTACAGGACAAAATCATCCCGAGTACAAACACAGAGGAATACAAGATAAAGCTGCACAGCAAATACTCAGGGACATTGGTAGGGTAGTAAACCAAGCCTCTGGATAAGACTAAAGTCAGATGGTGAGGCATAGAACGTTGAATACTCTACTTGGCAGTAGAATGGACCAAGGTGGGAGAATTGAGAAAAGGAGGTAAAGGATCCCAGCACAGTTTGGGGAAAATAATCCAGGCCATTGTTGCTTGTGCTGAAGCGCCTGGGAATGCAGGCCTACCAGCTACAGATGAGGATTAATATGTAACCAGTGAAGATACAGGAAGCATTTTGTGTAAAACTGGAAAGACTTTGGGGGGAAAGGGAAGCAACCCCCAAGTCTTGTGGAACCTTTTGTCTGCTTTTGTCTATACCTTTTGTTGGAACTTTATTTTGAGGACTGCAAAACTGGGCAGTAGGACATCAGCCAAGAGACATTTCCCTATCACCTTAAATTCAGTTTTGCTTGTGAGGGACAGGTTAGGATTTAAACACAGTACGGAGAACTTTATTTTGGACATCCTGACACTGACTGTTCCATTAGAGGTTTTTGTTGGGTTCAGGGAAACCCCTCTTCGAGTTGGAGTTAGCTAGGATTTCCTCCAACCCCTCCATTTCTTTTGTGAATAAAAGTCTTTACCAATCAACATGCCGCACTTGTGTCCGTCTCTTATGCCTCGACCTTCACAGATGAAAATAGGAAAAGAATATTCTGAAAAGGACCAGTGAATTTTGAAATGCAAAGCACACATTATAGGCTTCAGTGAACTGGTGGATTGGCCAATTTTACTGAATGATTACATTTAGTCTTGGAACAATAGCAGCAATACTTTAACAGCATCTACTGTTTCACTCCTTTGCTGGATTTAGTTCTTCCTATTTGATCTGGTGGGCCCTGAGCAATACAGGTCAAATATATTTAGATCATGAGATTATCAATAGCCCTTGATGATTTAGTAATCAATGAAGGCGTGGTTGCATCATGCTCTGATGGATGTACTGTACGATTGAGTATATAAGCAATCTCATCCAAAGAGAATCCCCAACATTTTGTTTTTATTCCAATATAGCCAGCCAGAAGTATGCTGCTATTGGTTTTAGTTGCCTTCAGGACACAACTATCAAAGGCCTTTTAAGATTGCAGTCACCAGTGTGATGTGGTAAGAAGCATACAGTTAGAGGATTATTCTATAACTGCAAATTCAATGAGGACCAAGTGTTTGATAAAGTTACCGGGGCAAGCTCTAAGAACTCGATTGAGAGGTTTTCCCTGGCTCCATAAGGACGATTTCTAAAATTCCTTTATTCATATTCTCTGAAAAAATTGTAATTTCCCTTAAACATTTTAAAAATTATATAGTGCATGATGTTTGGTAACAGACAACCAAACTGATTGACTTGCAGATAATTTTGTGCACAACTCACGGGGAAAAGATAAGTGATAATGTGTTTCCCCATTACACACTCAATTTTGAACATTCAAAAAGAGACCATCAAAGAGCTCAGTCACCCAGAGGGTGATTAAGAAAATTAAAAAACCCTCTTAATTGTTTCTGACCAGAACACCCCATTATATGTAGACTGTGAAAACTTCCATGTGTCACAATGCATCAAATTCCTTATTAATGAAGGCATCACCAAAGTCTGGGAGAGAACGACACACAATTTGAATATCATTACATTTGATCAAAAGAAATTCCAACTAAGAAGCTTGACTCTCACTTAAAGGAATGACATCTTTTAGGGCAGCTTAGAATTCCACCGGAATATTGTTAGAAAAGCCTGCTATCGAGCACTGAAATGTTTCTGTATACAATATGCTAAATCTGGACCGGTCTGTCCCACATGTTGTTTTCTTATTTTATTGGATTATTGCCACTAGTGGGATCCATTATGTTGGAATGTTGCTGTATGAACCGAATGCTCTGTTCACCTTCCGTATGAATTATAATAGTGAGTGAAATTCCTCTTGTTTTAGAAATGCACGTTGATTGTTGACAAAGATCCTGTCATATGACATTTCAAAGGTTCTAGAACCCTGAAGGTGATTTGGAAAACTACAAGCTGCATTAGTCAAAACACCTTGGGTGTTGAATTCAAATGATAGACGTGAAGCTCTTTCTTTGACCACGCCCCCCTCCAGTCTTTTGTACCGGCCTCCTCCCACGGGTGAAAAGGGCGCGGGAGTCTGCAGTGCAAGTTGCAGAGTGGTAATCTAATTTCTTTGGCCACGACCCCCTCGAGCCTTCTGTCTCGGCTTCCCCCCTGCAGGGTGAAGCCTGTGAAAAAAGGGATTGGGAGTTTGGCGTCCTGCAGGGAGTTCGGCGGATGCTGGAGGAGGGAGATTCTCCTAGGGGCCTATTTAGGACTGGACACAGGATTGGACTAGCGTTTGGGAAAGGAACAAGCAATGGGGAGACCAGGTGAGAAGCTGCAAATGTGATATGAACCCTGGCCCAAATGAAAAATCCTGAAAGTCATGCAGAGGATTATGGCTGGTGCAACATACCCAGGAACTGAAAGCAGTGCTGAAAAGAGACCTCCTCTGAGCCCCACAAGAATCACAGCAGAAGCCTTGTTCTTTGATTCAAGAAATGAATACATTCCTGGGAACTAACCGTGTGGCCAGTGATGGTAACACCACGGGTACAAAGGCATAGGAGTACCATGATGTGGGTAACAGCACGTGCAGTAGAGTGGCAGCTTGGGACCCAGAGGAAATTGCCCATGAAATCAGAGATAACTAGGCCACTGAAAATACTGAAGGCCCATTTCAGTGACTCCTCTGCAACTACGGAGGCATAATCTGCGGACTGAGGGGGATAACGGACCTGTGGCTATCCTAACCCCTCTAATCTTTAAGGAACAAAACACCACCAAGATAACCTCAACTAGCTTTGATACTTTGGACATTCCCAATGTGGGCAAGCGCAACGTTGGGGTAGAAAGCAGCAATTGAGGAACTGTAACTGTCTCAGGAGGATAGCTCAGCAGCAACGTGAAGCAAGACGTCACGGGGCAACACGGGTTCGATCCCTGGGTCCGCGCTTAGAAACCTCTGGGTATTAAGCGCGTTATAAATAACCAATCATATATCATATCATATCATAAGATACATTAATCTCAAATGAGCATAAGCAAATCTGTCTAGTCACCATCCACAAAAACACTGCTCCCACTATCTTTGCTATGGATAAATGCTGTACAGTACTGGAGTCTGCATTAGAGCTGCCACTCACGGCTCATAACCACCTCATTGGCGGACCCTTGAATCTGTCCCTGGGAGGAGAGATATCACCAAGGAGAATCTCAAAAAGTGACCTAAAAAACCCTAACCCGCTACAGGCGAAGGGTAGGATGACTCTTATCGCATAGGGCCACAATTCAAACTCGAACTTACTGGAACTATATCCAGAACTGAATGGGGCCGTGGGGCCAATGGATTTAATGGAATTTGAAACTGCTGAGCCCAAAAAATGCTCTGTTAAAGCCATTGCTCCCATCATTAGCTCCTTCCCTACAGGACCCAATCAAAAGAGTAACTGCCTGGAAAATTGTCTTCCGCTGAGCTCTGCCCACTCATGTACCCCAACATGGCTGGATTGACCCACCCAGCATTTTGCTGTCCTTGTTGAGAGGGCATGCACATCCTGCGGGTGCAAATGTAGTGCCATCTTGTTGTAATTTAGGAATGTAAAGAGGCTAATCGTGGTTCTCATTGAGGCCCAGGGGGAATATTGGGGGACTCCCATTGGTACTGGCATGAGCTACTGGGCACAACCAACTATCTGAGGAGCCAGTTCCCTGATGAGTATCATAATCTTGAGCATAATGGGGACCAGACCTACTTGTGCAAGCAGAGACATCAGTGGCTCTGATGGGAACATGAACACTCGGCTGCACTTGGCCCCAACTGACCATATAACCCTAACCCCAAACTCATCTAATCCAGATGTGCAGCTGTCCAAGCAGCCTATATCAAGGGGAGTAGATCAGGGACCTGGAGTTAAAACATTAAAAGACAAGTCTGTTCGTGGGCCAGGTATGCAACTCAAAATCATGTCAAACATCCTGTTTGCGCTAGAGCTAGCAGAGCGCAGCTTGGGCAGGGTCCAAAGGGAGGCGTGGTATATCTGTTCCAGTCCCCAAATTATCCTCAAACACGCAGGAACATAGGGAGGCCCTGATTTAACAAAAGCTTACATTGGTTTTTGTGATGTCTGGCGTTTTTGTCTGGCATGAATGAATGCATATCTTGTTATGTGAGTGTCCCCTATCTAAGGAACCCCAGATGGAATGTAGAATGTTGAGTGCTACTGATTCTAGGGATGACTGTTGGTGGGGGCTTGAAGATGGGAACCTGAAGTGTAAGGATGTCTAACCGTATCTCTCACTTGTAACCTTCTGAGATCTAAGCAATAAAGTAAATTTTCCATTTGTACTTATCTTGAGGTTTCCAGATGCTTCAGCTTCGTACTGTACGGGGTTGCCTTTTTGTATCCATGGAGCCCATCTCAAATTGTACCCAATTGCATTATCAGAGGAAGAGCGCCCACGATTCCTTTCGGGAAGAATTTCGAGAACAGCGAAGGGAATCCTGGGCATTCGCACCAAGGTATGGGCACTCAGTCAATCAAGTGGCTGGAAAAGCGGGCGAGATTACACAATCGCCGCCCAAAGCCCTTCCCTGTGTGGCATTTTTCTTTCTTTTTTTTCCCATTGTGGGGAGGCAACAGGGAGTCTCTCCCTGTTGCCCCCCAAGCTCACAAATGTCCAGCTTCCCCTCCTCACCCCCTCCACTTACCTGCGGGACCGCAGCATTGCGCTCCAGTCCCAAGATCCTCTATCTGACTGCCACTGTAAACATGGAGAAGGGACTTGGTCCCTTTTCCATATGGCAGCCGACATTTTGTTATTCGATTTTACATCTGGAGATCAGTTGCGCAAGTAGCGCAGACCTGCCGATGCAACATTGTTAGTCATTCGCACCCCGGACGAAACCTTGGGGTGCGAATAGCTATCATGACCTGCCTGTCGGGCGGACACATTCTTCAACGGCCCACTGCCTGAGCTGAGCCCCGGGCCTGCCTTAGCTCGGGCTGGCGGGCCGTTAAAGGCCGTGTCTGCCCTCCAGGCAGGGCATGAAGCTACATTAACAGGAGAAGCTCCCCATGACTTATAGTACAATTCTAATTGGTCCCCACCTTGACCACAACATTGTCTTCCTGGTTGCAAAAAGGCCCGACAGTTTTGTGCCATCTGGAGTGAATGCGGTACCCCTGGGGAACTGGCCCATGGGGAACTGCAATAGGACAGGGGCATTTGAATTGCATGAGACTTGTTGACAAAGGCCATTGGTTGGTCGTTGGGGTAACTGCTAAGGCGATTTAACAAAGACTGGAAAATGTTTTGATTCTAACTCTTTTTCCATTATGTTTTGTTATTTGTTTCTCTATTTTGGTTTTGGTTCTGTAGTATGAACTTTCATGGCCTCATGGCTGAATTAAGTTGATTGACTGACAAATGATATGGACTTGAAAAGCTGCAAATTGAATTTCTTAAATATTTCTGTTGTGAAATGTAAATATGTGCACGACTATTCTAGAATGTATGATATTTGAAATCTGTGTTTTTCAATGCTACTGTCTTGGGAACTAAAGAATGTTAATGTAAAATTGTACTTAAAAGCTGTCTTTTTACATCTAGTAGATGTGGTAGTGTTCACTTTTTGTCCGAATGATATCGAGCATATATAATACAGTTTTTAGTCCAGAAACAGTGATCCTTGTATTACTCCGTTACCCTGCCATTTTTGTTGTGTTCTGACTGATCATGTATTTTTTCAGAATTCTTACTTTTAGCGGTTGGATAGATCTGCCAATATACATCTTACCGCTGATATATTTCCTGATGCACATAATGAAATAGGGGGAGCAATTAATAGATTTCATGTTTGAGAACTGCATCATACTGAGAGACCCTTTTCTCGTACATGCAGGTTGATTTCTTGGATTAGATGAAATTGGAGTTGATTATTTTATCAATCCCCAATCTCATGTACAATTGAACTGTCCTATCTGTCATACGTTCGCCTATGGCTCATTGAATGTGCACTCTGATTTAAGTAACCTGTGATCAATCATGGCCTGTCTTCATTTTGGTTTCTGGTACAGATTTGGCTTTTTTCTTGTTATCATTTCTGAGTAATTCAGTCCTATTATGTTATGTGGCACATGGACTGTGTTGACCTGCCAATGGCGAGGCCTTGATGTGCGGAGCCTATATGGCGGAGTATTGCATTACACAAGGAGACAATTGAAAAATATGTGCACTTCTAATAGCAGAGGTGACTCACTATGCATATTAAATGTTAATATTAGATTAAATTATTATGTGCCTGGCCAGATTGGGATGGGATGTGTATGGCCTTTG
Source organism: Ambystoma mexicanum (assembly GCF_040938575.1). Taxonomy (NCBI): domain Eukaryota; kingdom Metazoa; phylum Chordata; class Amphibia; order Caudata; family Ambystomatidae; genus Ambystoma; species Ambystoma mexicanum. The sequence continues at coordinate 678,569,965 of NC_090931.1, read as the reverse complement.
TTTGGGTTTTTTGTCTGGATGTGTGAGGAGTCACATATATTATGTTGATATTCTTTTATTTTTATTTATGTGTACAGTTCTTAAGAACTTTCTCACAAAATAAAATACATGAGACAAGAACAAAATATATGCAGAACAATAAATACTTCAATATTCACTTAACATTTAGAATAAAATAATGAAAAATACATTTGCTTCCTAACTAATCTATTCAGCTTGTCAAGTTTCCCAGTAGACAACACTCCCTTCCAAACATAACAAAAAAGTGCAATGTGTACAAACTTATTTTCTGTATTAAGACAATAGCACCTAAAATTGTCACTTTTAGAGGGTAATTCATGGAATGATTGTGCGGCGAAATGTGTGGCGCAAGCGTGAAAAAAACAGCGCACGCGTGCGAATCGTACGCAAGCGATTCATGGAAGGCCCTGTGCGTGGCTTTCCGAAGAGCTACGCCAAATCCGCACTTACACGTCACTGCGACTTTCCAAACGCTGTGCGCGACACGCACAGCAAAAGCGTACAACTTCTAGCGCACACACCTAAAAAGGGGGCGGAACACGCGGAATGGGGAACAACGTGTGCAAATGTGGGCGTACCGGGGAAGTACCGCTGGGAAATAAACGCAACGCCCACACGCTCGCGAACAACACGTATTTTATGGAATCGAATAGGGAAAACCTGCGCACGGCAAAAGACACGCACACGCATAAATACGTCTGCCACAGGAAAGCAGGCTGAAGTCAGTATGAAAGTTTGCGCAAACAACAAGCATATACAGCTACAATGAATGTCCCATTTTTCGAAGCAGTGATCGTGGGACACCGCAGGAGGAGGAGAATAGCCAGGCCCTGCATTTGTTTTGCCCAGGACCAGCCTTTTTGGGATGCCTGATGACCAGGTCTATGGCAGGTATAGGTTTCCACCTCATATCATCCTAGACCTGGTCACTGAGTGGGAGGATGACCTCACATCACCCACCTTGTGCTCCCAAGCACTGAGCCCCTTGGAATAGGTGCTCAATGTCCTGCATCTTTTGGCCACTGGGTCATTTCAGTGGACAACTGCCATAGTCTGGGGTGTCTCACAGCCCATGCTGTCACGCTGCCTACACCAGGTGTTGGCAATCATGACTACACGCCCCTCAGTCCGCAGGCACATATACATGCCCAGAACACCTGCAGAAAGGCAGGCCTGTGGTCCACTGCCCCAGTGTGCTCGGTGCCATTGATTGCACCCATTTGGCCCTCCGTCCACTTAGGGCCATTGAGCACATCTATCGCAACCGCAAGCACTGACATTCCATCAACATTCAGGTTGTATGCGATGCCAAGGGAGTCATCACCTCTGTCTATGCAAACTATCCTGGGACCACCCATGACAGTTTCATATACAGAATGTCAGCCCTACACCGGGACCTGGAAGCTGGGAGGCATGGCAACACATGGCTCATTGGTGAGTACAAATGCCTGTGCACATGCATGCATGTCACACACAGACAAATAAACAAATCCAACTAATGACAACCATTATCACCTCCCCAGGGGACAGTGCCTACCCTCTGAGCACCCACATGATGACGCCAATACGGAACCTGACCACACCACCCCAGGTAAAATACAACGCAGCCCATATTGCAATCCGGGGCATAGTGGAGCGCACATTCAGAGTGTTCAAGTCATGTTTCTGCTCCCTTGACCGCTCTGGTGGCCCGCTACTACATGCGCCCCCAGTAGTGTGCAGGACCATTGTGGCAGCATGTGTCCTGCACAACGTTGCAACCCGGCGGGGCGTACCGTGGACATGGTGGTGCCCCCACTTCCCCAACCACACGTACGGCTGCTGCGCATGGGAGGGGAAGGGCACGTGGCGAGGCAGCCCGTACCCAGCTTGTGGCTACATTTTTCACCTAAACTTCCCCCCACCCCACCCTGTGGAGTGCACACAGGCCTGGCACATTCCAGATGACAATCGATAATGACAAAGGGACAGTCAACTGTCCCAACCTAAACACCCAGAGAATGTGTCCTTGGAATTGCAGCATTGTGTGCATCCCTAGCCACTTAAACACACACAATCCGTGTGACCAAAAGGCACACATGCAAGGCACAGATTGCAAACCCCCCCCATGCAAAATAGCACATCCAAATGCTGTTATGTCACCTAAACTTCCCTCAACCCGAGGTCACCCACCCCACACACCATGGCATGGCATACAATGTGAAAACCTCAATAAAAATATCAACACACATGACACAGCTGTCACAAAGCACACTGTTACAAATGGAAACAGGCCACAGACAATCCCCTCAGACACGCACTCTGAAGAAAGAGTGAGCAAAAACATCCAACCTAAACTAAAAACACCTAGATGCATGCCACCAAAGGCCTGAACACCAAAACCTTGAACCTTTGGTGGCATGCATTACAGGGAATCCCAAAAAATAAAATAAAATGCGGGTGCTGCGGGGTTGTCCCCCGCAACACCCCGCTCACTACACCAACCAGTACAGTGAGTGGTGTCAGTGGCCTAGAAACCCCTGCAGCTGCATAAAAAAAGGAAATAAATTAGCCAGCGGCGCCAGTCCACGATCACGAAAGTCAATGTGAACAGGTGCAGCAGGGACACAGCATGTCTCAGAAGGCAAGTAGTGATTGGGTGGGTGGATGTTGGGGTAGGGGTGGGCTTGAGGGTGTGTAGTGTGTGTTGTGGGGGGGTGTTTGCAGGGCGATTGAATGCATGTTAGCATGGGAAATGCATGAGAACACAGTGTAGCATGAATTTTCCATGTTAAACACTCTGTTGCGGGCACATCTGCAACAGAAACATTGCTGATCCTGTGACACATCATAAGCAAAGGCAACACAGGACGATCAATTTACCAGCATAACACATCATAAACACAGGACCCAACAGTCGCAATGTCAGACGGTGAGTAAACATCATAGCACAAGTCCCCCAATGTGACATTGCCACCACACGTCCCCCTACCAACATGAGAGTGGCCTCGACCGCTAAAGTGGGCATGGGACCGCATACAGCATGAAGTGCATCAACAATGTATACAGACAAGGCAATACATGAATTGGCAGAATGAAATCATGCACAGTCAATAATATACTCACTAAAATGCAGTCTAACCATGCACTGGAGAAACCATCATGAATCCCCACTACGGGTATATACACAGGTTGGACTTCAGACTGGCTACAGATATGACGGAAGTCCAATGCCTCTGTGTAAGTTACTGTCACACGGTGCCATCCTTGCGAGCCCATGGAAAGGGGAAGCAGGAGTGACATGTGTGTCCGGACTCCAAGCCACAAACATAAACCCAAGACAAGCCTGTATGGGCCCAGCAGGAACACACAGTGGATGCCATTGGATGCCACATAGCACCACACTGCAACATAAATGCACAATAGACAAAAAAAAATGGCCATAGTGGACCCGGTGGTTTCGGGGGCCGCCCAGGAGGGGGGGAGGTGCAGGGTGCACCTCAACACCCACATGTGTCGATGTTGAGACTAAAAAAATCCTCCATGGACTCATGGTCTTCAGGCCATGACCTGAGAAAGAGATAGGTCGTCGTCGTTGTCACCCCCTGGTTGTACATCAGGAGGTGCACGTGGCACAGGTGCCTGACCACGAATAGCCTCAGTAAGCCCCTCCACGGCAAGAAGCATGCTGTTGAGCCTGGTTCTGAATGAATATGGCACGGAGGTCCCCATGCACCACCTCACGTGTAACAGAGTTCTGCCAGGGAGGTCTCACGTGCCAGACGGACCTCCTCCCGGCTTGCACGGAGCTCAGCTGAGAGTGTGCGTTCAAGCTGCACCATCCTCTGCTCTGCCCATTGATCCTGGGCCATGATGAGGGCACCCAAAGTACTTCTGAGGGAGGAGTAATCTTCCCTCAGGGCTTCCCTGTTGGCCTGTCCCACAGTAGCAATAGCTGCGCGCAGAGCCACCAGTTCAGCCCAGCGGGCCTTGTTGGACGCTTCCATGCCCAGCCTGAGTGAACAGCACGTGGACTGCGTTGCCTGCTGCTGGAGCTCCACCTGCCTATCAGGGGGGAGGATGGAATCAGCCACACGTTTCATGCATTGAGCCAACACTTCAATTGTTCCCCCCTGTTGCTGTGCAATGGTATACGTGGATTGCTCCCACCCAGTGTTCCCCGGTGGTACACGACCACCGCATTGCTGGGCACCACAACTGCAGAGCCCAAGGAGACATGGACCTTGCTGTGCTGGCAGAGCCTGCGGTTGCAAGACAGCATTCCTCTGTCTATCTGATGCCCCAGGAACGGGAGTAACTGGTGTGGAGTGTGACACAGCACCCGTGACCACCACAGGCTGACATACCAACACTTACTGACCCCTTGAGGGGTCCACCCCCACTGCAGGTGTGGCGGACAGAACAGAATCCAAAGCAGAATCACCCACCATCGATGGCATGGATTCATGAGCATCCGACTCAACATCAGAGTCAGAGAAATAATCAGAGCCATACCCAGAGGCAGGCCTGGACAGGATGGCCTGGAGCACCGAGCAGTATGTCAAATAGAAGTGTCCATTACACATGCAAAATGCATGTCAACATCCACTACAAGAACATAAATATCAATAAAAGCACACGTGTTACAGGATGCAACAACGCAAGTCCCTTGAAATACAGTGAAGGGAGGCAAATGGATACATACATGGCAGGTCACTTTGACAACTCACCAGTGAATAGGCATGTTGAAGGGTGAAACATGGCTCCGAGCTGCGTGGGTGCAGTGCAGCACATGTGTAAGTCCTCTACTATCAACAGAACCCGAAATGTAGTGATGTCAATCTTGTGACATGACGGCATTGCAAGGGCAAGTGCAGTCAACATGTGCAAAGTGTTTGCACTGGGCTGTAGGGATGCACTGCACTCCCCCGGGGAATGGTAGGGAGCCAGTGCATGGCTCTGAATGGCTGACCCCAGTACTGTGAGGTAGCAGTCAGTGTATGCAGGTGTCAATTGCATCAACTGAGACAACTGAGACTACAGCAGATGAGAGGGGGACAGAAAGCAGGACACATGAGGAACCATCACAAGTACATCTATGCAGGCAGAAGACACAACACCAGTCGCCTGGAAGCAGGGTGGCTGTAACAGAGGGAGGCCTGTGCCCGACACAGGCCAGGGCACCATAAACCTGTGCGTGATGATGAAGTGACCCTGAGTAAGCATGACTTGGATGAGCAAATAGCATGAGACGGATAAAATACTGGCGATGTGGTACAATGAGTAGCCTGCCATGGACCCATAGGGGTTTGCAGGAATGCAATGGTCCATGAATGATCACTCGTGCACGCTGAGCCTGTGCCATCTGCATGGCATGGTCCAAATGAGACACCCTGCATCAAGGACAAAGGATGTACCCCACAGCACACATATGGCAGGGTTGCAGAGGGAAGTGTGCCTTTACCAGGAAAGGGGAACCGCCCATAGCAGTAAGTCCAACACGGAAATCGCCAGTACCATAGTGGCAGTGAACTGCAGGGTGCTGGAGAGGCAAGGATGCATGCCCGTGAGGAGGAGCACTTTGCAGGGTGACCGCACATAGCCCTCAGTCATGTGACGACATAGGCTGAGTGTTGGCTGGAACTACACCACAGGCTACATGCAAACATGTCAGTGAGCCTGTACATGGACAGGAGAGGCTGCCGAGCGACTTGCATGTAAGTAGGGTGCATGTGTGGTGATAAGGCCGGCCCATGTGTACAACACATATCCTGCATGCAGACTGCATGATGACAAGCACGCATCAGTAAAGCATTGCATGTGTCACACATGGCACTCATTAATACATAGCCTGAATTGACACTCAATCACAACACATCACACAAGCAAAACACACATGGGCTGGTCACACACACATCAAGACTCACCGGACGTTGCGTCATAATCCTGCATCTCTCCCACTCCCTGGATAAGTCCCTGATTGATGAACTCTGCAGCGATTCCCTTGGGCGGATTATGTTCATCCACCTCTGATGGAGGCCCACTGCCAGTCGTCAGTCGGGGAGTAATTGGAGGCCCGCTTTTGTTTTGCACAGCGTCGCAGGTCAGTCTAACGCTTGTAGCATTCCTGAGCTGTGCCCCTCTCATATCCCTTTGCATTCACACCATCCGCAATGAACTGCCAGTGGACCTGAAACTGGGCAGGCGTAGAATGGCAACCTGCGCCCACCAGCAATTCACGGTTGTGTGCCGACACGTAGTCCACAAGGAAGTCCAGCTCCTCTTTATTGAAGGGCTTCTTTCTTGCCGCGCCAGAGGCTGATGCTGTTACTGGGGTCCCAGTCTCATGCGCAGAAGCACACTTCCTCCTCTAGGCCGGTTGTGCGGCCCCTGAGGGGCAAATGCCGCTGTGGTCAGTTGGGGGAGTGGCGATGGTGGACTCGCCAATGGGAGTAGGATTTGGCATGAGGACAGAAGGCCTGGATAGTGTGATCGGCTGCTGGGTGCTGTTGCCAGGACCCAGCAGCACAACTGCCTCAGTGCCAAGGGCTGTATCTGACACAGTCCTAGCTGGCAGACTCACTGCCGGGGTGGTGTTGGCTGCATCTGCCCATGCAGCTCCCACCACCTGGCTGCTTGGGAGCAGCAGATGTCAAAACTGCCCCAGGAACATGCGCCTTGGTCACAGTTACCTTGGACACATGTGGCTTGGCCTTCCTGCCCTGAAAATCTGCCTGGGAGTCCTATGGCAAGGCAGCCTGCGCTGGCTGACCCAGAGCATGGGTGGTGGTTGCCACAGCTGCACCTGCAGCTTCCACCACCTGGTTGCCCGTGCCAGCAGGTGACGTTACCTGTGGGGTGAGATGTGCGCTGGGGATTACTGCAGCAGCAGCATCTCCCTGAGGCGCTGGGGGTGGTGGCATGGCTGTCCCAGCAAGTTGCTGGACATCCTTCCCCCGGTAGTACACCCTGGCCACGTCCCCCTCCGTGTCCACCTTGGCCTCTCTGGATTCCCTGGCCACCCTGGCCACATGCCCAGCCTTGGGAGGTCGCCCAGCTTTGCCACCCTTCCCTTTTGGTGTCCTCCCAACTGTGGCACAGATGGTATGTAGCCAATGGGAGGTGCACACAACAATTGTCCTGGGCAATTGGGGTGAAGGGAGCAGGGTACGTGATGTTAGACGTACCCCTGTGCTCCTGCGAGGCTGTCTGTGACCCCTGGTGATAAGACGGGTCACGCAAAGCTCAGGCACCCCAAAAAATGATATTAAATGTGCACGCAAACCCCCGGTAGCCCACGTGCATGGAATAAACCTCCTGCATATTATATATAAAATAAGGAATCATTTAATGTAGCCAGGGGCACGAGGCAAGGGCTCCCCTTCACCCTGTTGATTTTCACCCTGTTCGTTGAGCCGCTAGCTCACATCATAAGAGATAAGTTTAGAAGTATGGGCATCAGGCTGGGTGGCGCCACTGAATTTATATATCTCTGTATGCCGATGACACTCTTCTGCTTGTGAGCGACCCGGAACATAACATAGAGCCAATAATTCAGTAGGTGGCTGCCCTCAGTAGATATTCAGGACTTTGCATTAATGGAACAAAATCGGAAATGTTCCAATTAACTGCCAAGAGCCTGAAGCCAGTCCACATGGGTGGCCTCAAATGGTCTGATGCCTCACTCAAATACCTGTGTATAATATTCCTGCACTCTTGCAGTCTTCTTTTTTTATTGTAATTATGGTATGTACATGATCCAACTGCGGTCGAAATTGGCATGATGCGGCAAGATGCCAATGTCGCTTCCTTGTAGAATCTCACTCTTCAATATAGGCATACTCCCTAAGCTGTTATGTAAGTTTCAGAACATCCTTTTATGGCCAGGCCGAGCCTTTTTAAAGAACATATGCATCTATGCACTGAGTTTGTGTGGGCACCTGGCCCAGTCAGACTGAAATGGACAGACTTGGTGCTGCCATATGCATCTGGGGGAGATTGCGGCTCCACATTTCTAGATGTACTACTTGGTTGCACAAGCCCAGTTTGTGGCATATTGATACGCTACCAGACAAACTCCCCCTCATGTCCAGCTGGAGATAGGTGCAACTGGTGAAGTCGACTTGCAAACTCTTGACCCAGTGGGGACCACACTTCCCGCATGGAAAAGATAACTTCACAGATTAGTGGTCTCTACCCCCTATGAAAGAAGCTTGCCACTTTGGCATAACCCTGCCCTGAATCCCACCATGGACAGCAAAATTTGCGTATCCGGTGAGGCTGCACAGTTTCACACATTGGGCAATATGTTTATTGAGGTACGCTTCTTTGACCGGTAACAATGTTAAAACTAAGACTGGGGGTAGCCCGCAACAGGTTCTGTCCTACCAGCATATACAGGCATCGTTTAGGATCCACTGGCCTTCATTCCGGTCAGAACCAGTCCTGCATGCATGCTTAACATATATAGTTAACTCTGCAGAGATAAGGAGAAATCCATCTGCCCTTTATGGGCTAGTACAACAGAACACACCACTTACAAATTAGATTGCAATCTTTATATTTCATGCGCCTGAGAAATGATTCTGCGAAAAACAATTATGCTGCGTTTGATTTATTACAGTTGAATTCAATCACATTTTCAAACTTTACGTTTTGTTGCTCATATATTCACAAAATTTGTTTTCCAAATTTTGTCAGTCATATATTTCCAAAACTTGTTTTGCGTTCTGTTTTCAAACCTCTACACGTGTTTTGCCACTATGGCGTGGCTCATCAGGAGGTCGAATTGATTGTGACGGTGGTGGTCAAAAAGGATACATTTTTTTTATTTCAAATGACTGGCGTTTTCTAAGGAACAGATTTTATTTTTTAGCAAATTGTCATTCAATGTTCCTTGTTTTTGATTTAGTTTTGTTTGAACACATCTGAAAGAAATTGAAAAAATAGAAAAAGAAAATCATTTCATTGTTGATTTAATTTGTGAAGTATCTCATTGGTGAAATAGACCTTGAAAAGGTTTGTCCCTTTCAAAGATGGAATAAGCTTAACAATTGTAGCAAACTTATAAGTGAACTTACCCCGCTCTATTAATGCAGGTAATAGTATTGTGTCACCATTTTACGCTTTTCCTTTAAGTGCTGGCGCGCCTTTGAAAATGTCTCCAATTGCTAGAGTAGAGAAAAAAGGGGGAGGAGGGAAAAAAAGAAAATAGTTTGAATTAGCTTTTTTTAGCCACTTTCTTACTCCATATTGGTGTAGGGTTTGTCTACAGGTGGTAAGTGTTGGAGTGGCGAATTTAGGAAGGAGAAAGTGTAAGGCAAGGGCTAATAGGTGTTTGGGAGAAGTGGTCTTTCACCCCCCCACCCCCAACGCTCCTGCGCCAAATGGGTCTCGTACTTGCTAAAGGCGGGAGACGTCCCTGTGTTTGTCTGTTTGTATAAATTTAAACCTAAACACTAAAACTAGCAAGTAAGAACGAAAGACAAAGCCTGTGCATAAAGACTCCATTTTGCGCTACCCTGAACACCATCTTTTGTTAGGCCCAGAAATGATCTCTAAAAAAGCCTGTCTCCCCTTCTGCCCAGCGCCTCACACAGCCAGCCCCCGCTCCCCTTCCGCATCCTGCCAGCTTCACACCAAACACAGTTCTCACGGAAGTTCAGCCATGCAATGTTGCAAATGTTTGATTCCTTTCAGTGTCAAATGAGTTAATTGCACTGTGTGTGCCCGGAGCCGGTTCTGGCCTGTCTGTCTCCACAAACCTGCTTATGCTCCCTCTTCCCCCCCCCGCCCGGCCAGGTCGAAGCTCACCATATCTCTGCCCCCAACGTCTTTTGATGCAGATACACATCTGATCCTTTTGAAGTGACCAGGCAAGAACACCCACCATAATCCTAATCCCATGCCTGCCACGGTCTACATTTTAGAAATAACACATGTCAATTTAAATCACAAGGCTTTAGGTGGATCAAATACCCACCAAGACGGTGCCTTGCTCCAGTGTATTGTGTTTTATAGGTCCCCGAGTGCAAAGAGCATCAGGGCCATATACCTGTCCGTGAACGCTAGTGCACCCCCAATATATATTAATTGCTTATGGTCATTATTCTTCTCATGTTCTATTACAATTAGACAGTTAGCTACTGATGTTGCCATCTGCAAGTTCGACCTTCACCCTGCGGAGATGAGCCCAGCTGACCCACGTGCAGTCGGATCGACACCTCCTCATCGTCCAATCCAAATCAACCGGCAGTAAAGAACATATAATGTTTCTCTATGCACCTCCAATCTGTCTACAGTATTGTGTATCTATATCATCACGTCACCAGCGATGTATTTTTGTCTTATAATGTGCTGCCCGTGTAACAGTTGCCAGAGCGCTCTCAGGGCAGCAGAGTTCTCTATGTGCACAATATATTTGATATAAACTTTGTTTTCCTTGCTATCTATCTCCTGGTCTCATTCCCTAGCGGGGTGCATCCTTTATTCAGAGTTTTGAATATTGTGTCAGGGAGTGGGTTACTACATAGGTCCTAGATGAGGCTTTTCAGCCTGGTACTGACTTTCTTGGAGAAAACTGGATGCATAAGGATGCGGTTGTCCTAACTGGATCGGCTGTGAGCAGCAGACTTCAAAATGGCCCCTGTTTATATATGTGTGAGCGTCTGCCCATCTGACGTCACCATGTTCGTGTGTCATGTGATGGTGTCAAGACGTCTCTGACGCACAACGTCACTTTGTTAGTATTAAGGCACAACAATGGCTGCGCGCCTGTTTTTTTGATGTACAAATGTGCTAATCCAGGTGCTAATGTGTGGTACATTTAGGACTGATATTTGACATCCTGCATTAAATGGGTGTTCCGATACAGTAATTATAGGTTCTGTGGGATCAAATGTATAAAGTAGAAGTTTATTTTCATGATGTACATTGGGAGGATGTATTTTTTGTGATATATTTTATGAATGGAAAAATATTGGTTAAAAGATTGTTACGGCTATTTCATTTCTTGAAAAAACAAATGTTTGTATTGGAACCTAAAGGAATGACCAATATTCGTTGCCCTAAGTGAGACTGCTGTGACAGCTGTCCATTAGCGTTATCCATTTGGATTCTAGCTGTCTGTTTTTTAATTCTATTTCCACCTCTCAGGGATTCCTTTGTGATCGTAAGACCTGCACATTTTAAATCCTTGTCTTTCTAATCTTTGGGTTGTGAATTGTGATGAATAGCCAATGGATATCTTAAGTCTTGATTTTTTTATTGCTCTTGTGTCTTTCATTATTCTTATTTTCAATTTTCTAATGGTGCTCCCAATATACAATGTTTTGCAATAACATTTGATTCCGTAGACGACAAATTGTGTGTTACAATTTATAAAATCTGAAATTGTTTTGATCATGCCATTTGGCAATCGTATTTCTTTCAAGTTATCCAGTATTTGGGGACACACTTTGTACCCTCCACGTTTGTGATTTCCTAAAATTTCAGGAATTTTCCAAATTGATTCGATTGTTCCTGATGCTTTTGACTAAGTTGGTTTTGACTGATGATTGTTTTGATGGATGTCGCTTTCCTAAATGTCATCGACGGTTTGTTGTCTAGATGTCTTTATAACATTGGATCAAGTTGAAGAATATTCTAATGTTTTTTTTAAATGTTTCTTATTTTCTAGTGGTTCTTCTGATTTTTTTCTTCTTGAGGTTGTGATCACTGTGAACCAGATGTTCTTTGAATTCTGTTTCGTCACTACAATTCTTTTGATGCGAAGAAATTCACTGTAGGGAATATTTTGTATTGTGTGCTGGGTGGTTACTGGAGGCACGAAGAATACTGTTGCCTGCCGTCAGTTTGGTGAATAGAGTTGTGTGAATTTCATACTCCTACATCCCATCCCCTTTCCTCCATACTTATGGGACATTCCTCCGTCCTGTGGGACGGGACCGGAGCACTTTGGAAAAGCATAAAAAAAATGTGCAAAAATGTTAGTCCTTCCTCTCTTTCTACGCGGGGTACGGCACACAGCCATAACCTCGCCCATCTTAGCTCCGCCCCGCGCATCACCGATCAGTCATTTTCTCCACTCGTTCGGGACTGGACGCACTTGCATCTGCGGAAGAATTTCTTCCTTTTTATCCTCCTCTCTGGCTCTCGCTAGCGATCGCGTAGTGTTCTGTCTATGTCGTTTAAACTAGACTTTCCAAATTGTAACTCGTGTCAGCGGCGCCCCATCCTCTTTGTTTAGAGTGCTTGGGTCCCGATCACCGTTGGGACTCCTGTTTCTATTGTGATTCCCTTTCGGTCCGGGCCCTTCAACGTCGGTTAGAGCGGTGGGATGAGGTTTTTCAGCACACTCCTCCTAGGCATTTTCAATCCTTCATCGATGAAAAGAAGAAACGCCCGGTGAGTAATTTACTTTTTAGAGCACCCCGGCCAGGGGACTCCTTCCTGGGCCGGGAGGAGCGTCAACCGCTCTGTCACCAGGGCTTGCCCTGAGGTGCCTTCTGGGCCTAAAAAGTGTACCAGAGTTTTCTCCGAGGGTCTGTGGACACCGGAATACAATCCGAGGCCCCTCCTGTGGGGGCTGCATGTAGACCTAGTTCTACTGAATCGTGGGGTACCGGAGCTCCCTCTGAGGCCTCCTTATCGGCTTCCCTCAAAAGTACCGGGGTGCGCCCGAGGCCTCGGCTGGGCTCAGGTCCGAGGTCCCTCGTACATAGGCTAAGGTAACCAACAGTTCTGAGAGGCCTGAGAAGGCCTTATCGGTGAAAGGTTTTTCTCACCGGTGCCGCTCTTGTGTCGAGGCCAGAACCTTTGAGGGGGCAAGGGGTGAGCTTTTGAATCAAAGTTCCTCCTTTACCGGCACTGCCGAGGTCCTTCCTGTGAAGGCTAGTTTGGCTATTGGTATGTCTCAGAAACATTCCAGGCCGCATAGTACCGGCTCGGCCGAGGTTCCTTGTGTAAAGGCTAAAATGAAGACCCCTGACCCATCGGCGGGGAGCCCTGCTTCACTTCCACACGTGCCGCAGTTCCCCTCAGGTGATGGCAAAATGGCGGCCGTTCCCGCCACAACCACTGCAGCTATTTTAGGTGCTTCCCCTACAACTACGCCATCGGCCTCAGGTGTAGGGATTGGTTCTGTGGGTGAACATAAGGTTCCTTGTGCGCATCCCTTTCGTCCAGTTTACGACTGGAACGCTCAGATGCCTCTTCTGCACAACATCTCGCTGCCTGTGGGTTTGGCACCCTTGATTTATGTGGACACCTCTGCGGATGGGCCTGTTTGGCAACCCTCCCCTCTGCGTCCCTGGAATTATCCTCCTCATGAGAGGCCTCCTCCGGCAGCTCCAAAGCCTTCTCCACAGGACGCCTTTTTTGGCAAGTTTCAGACGCTCATGCGTACCGACCCCATGAGGGAGTATTTCAAGGGTCTTTTTAGGGAAATATGCCCACCTGTGCCTCCGGCTCCACCCGCGCCTCCGGTGGTTCCGCCGGCGCCGCCTTTGCCTGCGGTGCCTCCCCCTACCCTTCCGCCGTTGCCCCCGTTGTCCCGGTAGACAAGGCGGTGCCCGACGTAGTTCAGCAAGACCCTGACCTGTCGGATGAAGTGCAGGGCCATCAGGACAGCGAAGACCAGCCCCACTCTATTCGAGCTATCCACGGCCGGGTGCTGGACATGTGTCTATTGGATGTTCCAGTGCCCGAGGCACCCGCTCTGCAGGAGGGTGTGCTTTCGGGGGCATTCACCTTATCTCCTTCGGAGCATACCGGCCTGTTCTTGCAGAAGGATTTTTTGGCTGAGGTCCGTAGAGTCTCGGAGAAGCCACACTCTGGACTTTTCGTCAATAAGAAAATTGACGCGCGATACAGGCTGCATTCTTCGGAAGAGGTGGCCCTAGCATCTTGTCCGCCCCCCTCCTTCACGGTGGTGGCTTCGGCCACTTTACAGTCCAGGCCTGCAGCATCCTCTTCTACGACGGCTACTCAGGTCCTGGGGAAAGAGGACAAGCTCCTCGACTCCCATGGGAGGAAGATTTTTGCTAACTCGGCCCTGCAGCTCCGGCAGGCCAATGCAGAACTTGTGTTAGCGGGGGCGAATATGAAAATGTGGAAAGGTCTGTCGGAGTTCGAGGAATTCATTCCGGTCGAGCAGCTGGAGGACTTTAAGGTGGGATTGTCCGATGCCAGGGTCTTGGCCCAGGAGCTGCTGGAGGCCGCGGCTCATCACGTTGACACTTCGGCTCTGGGCCTTATGCTGGGAGTGGATACCTCTCGATAGGCGTGGTTGCATGCCACCAAGTTCTCAAAGGAGGTGCAGGACAAGGTGTTGGACCTGCCGTTTGATGGTAAGGAGCTTTTCCATTCCACAACGGATGTGGAGCTGACCAAAACGAAGGACAGCACCCAGACAGCTAAGTCCTTGTCCGTCCTGTTTAAAACTCCTTTTAGAACCCAGAGTCCGTTGTCGCAAAGCCGGCCCTCCTCTGGCTTCAGAGGGTTCCTAGATCAGAAATCCCGCAGAGCAGATACCCCTTCGGGTAATAACCGCCGTAGGCAGCATCGGACTTGGTTTTCCTCCCGCTTCTCAGCATCCTCCTCAGGTTCAGGTGGTAACACCACTGAAAAGCCTGCCAAATGAGGGTTCTCTGCGCTCGCACGAGACCCCAGTGGGGGGACGCATTGCGTCTCATTGGGAGGTGTGGCAGACCATCACCGAGGACCGGTGGGGTCTCGTCAGTCGCTCGGCGGGCTTCCGCTTACCCTTACCCACTACCCCACCCTTCAACCCCCCTTTCCAGCAGTCGGGGTCGTCTTCCCTAAAAGCCGAGGTTCAGAAACTGCTGGACCTCAGAGCTGTGGAACCCATTCCCCTTGGGGAACGAGGGGAGGGCTTCTACGCCCGGCTGTTTACGGTGCCCAAACCCAACCAGGCTGGCCTGCGCACCATCCTCGACCTTTCCCAGTTCAATCTTTTCCTACCTCAAGAGAAATTCAAGATGATCACGCCTGGCCAGATACGGTCCTATTTGCAGATGGGCGATTGGCTCAGCGTGGTAGACCTTCAGGATGCGTAGATGCATATTCTGATCTGGAATCCACACAGGAGATATCTCAATTTCTCTGTGGGAAAGGAGCACTTCCAGTTTCGAGTGCTTCCTTTTGGCCTCAGCTTGGCACCTCATTTCCTCTTTGTCTGCAGGGTATCCATGTGTATCCGTATTTGGACGACTGGCTCTTACGCAGCCCTTGCCCATTGAAAGCCGCATGCAATCTTCAGTCTCTTCTTTAGCTCCTGTTCCATCTTGGGCTGTCAGCGAATTGGCAGAAATCTTCCATGACGGTCTTGCAGGACTTGATTTTCCTGGTTTTTCGCTGGAACACGATCGACTGCAGAGTGTACCTGACCGGGGACAGAATGGCGGATCTGTTGACCACGTGTCAGATGTTTGCGCAGTCGGAGAGCATGTCGGCCTGGTGGTTCCAGAGGCTTCTGGGCCTCATTGGCTCATGCGTATTGTCTCTTCCTCTTGCTCGTCTCAAGATGAGGCGGACTCAGATGGCTCTTCAGAGTTCTTGGCGTCAGGCTGTGGATCCGGACTCCAAGTTGATATTGATTCCGGCTTCCATGAGAGTGGACCTGGAGTGGTGGTCGTCTCTCAACAACCTGTTGGTGGTTGCAGGTTTTCAGCACCCAGCCCCTATGGTAACTGTCTCAACAGACTCCTCCCTTCTGGGGTGGGGTGCGACGTTGGATCTTCTTCATGTCTTGGATCTTTGATCGCCTCAGGACAAGTTCCTCCACATAAATCATCTGGAACCTCTGGCGATCTTCCTAGCACTCAAGGCGTTCAGACCGATCATTGCCAACAAAGTGGTCCGTATCCGCACGGACAATGTGGTCTCAAAGTATTACATCAACAAGCAAGGGGGCATCAAGTCTTCCCCCTCTCGTGGACCTGTCCACCCAGATTTGGGAGTTGGCGGTTCGTCATGGTGTCTGGCTAGTTGCAGTACGCATTCCGGGCTAGCTGAATGTCACGGCAGACGCCCTCAGTCGGCGGACGATGGTCAGCTACGAGTGCGAATTGAAGGCGGAGATCCTCTCATGGATTTTCCTGCGTTGGGGCACTCCGGAAGTGGACCTCTTCACGACAGCGGCAAACCAGAAACTTCCTCTGTGTGCCTCCAGAAACGGGCTGGGAGCCTCCTCTCTGGGGGATACTCTCGAGATTCCATGGCACAACATGAGGGCCTATGCTTTCCCGCCTCTGCCTCTGATTGATCGGACGATTTGTAAGCTGAAGAACACAGTGAACTGTTCTCTTCTGCTCATAGCCCTGTGGTGGCCGGCCAGGTTTTGGTCTCGGAACTTCAACATCTGTCAGTGTATCCACCGATCAGGCTACCGGTGAGTCCCGACCTGCTTCACCAGGATCAACAGCTTTGGCATCCCTCCCCACAATCGTTCAGCTTGGCGGCATGGTGCCTGAGTTCAAGACATTAGAACATCTCAACCTGTCTGCTGATAACATGCGCATTATTAAGGCAGCCAGGAAACCCTCGACAAGGTCTCAGTATAGAAGCAAATGGCTTAGGTTCTGTCATTGGTGCTTAGACAAACGGCTGGACCCAAGGGTGGCTACGATTGACACTGTGCTGTCTTTCATGTCTCACCTAGCAGAGTCGGGCATTCACGTTCTGTCTTGCAGAACTTATCCTTTGGCGGTATCCGCTTACCTATCCACGGACCAATGCTCTTACTCTGTCTAATCCAGTGGTTAGGAGACATTTCGCGGGTTTGACACGCCTTTATCCCCCGGTTTTCAAACCGCACCCGGCGTGGGATCTGAATGTGGTCCTTACAGCGTTGTGCCATAAACCGTTCGAACCAATGGCCACGGTGGACCTCAAGCACCTTTCATGGAAGGTATTCTTTTTGGTTGCCGTTACTTCAGCAAGGCGTGTGAGTGAACTCCAAGCTTTATCGGTGGAGCATCCCTTCTTGGTTTTCCACATGGATAAGGTGGTCCTACTGACAAATCCTTCTTTCCTGCCGAAGGTGGTCTCTGATTTTCATCTGAACCAATCGATCTCCCTACCGGTCTTCTTTCCGAACCCTGCTTCAGAAGCGGAAAGGGTTCTGCATTGTTTGGATGTGAGAAGGGCTCTTAAATTCTATCTAGACAGAACATCTGAATTTAGGAACTCTTCTCAACTGTTGGTGACCTTTGGTAATCCACAAGGTAAACAGGCCTCTAAGGCGACTATCTCCAGATGGATCGCTGCCTGTTACGGAGTCTTACACTGTCCAAGGACTGCATCCTCCTAAAGGTATTCATGCACACCTGGTGCGGGGCAAGGCAGCTGGAGCTGCCTTTCAAAAATATGTCCCCTGGGAGACCATCGCGAAAGCAGCTACTTGGGCCTCCCCATCGGCTTTTGTAAACATTATTGTCTAGTCTTGAGCTCCAGATCTGATGCTCAGTTTGGCCAGGCTGTGCTGAAGAACCTTTTTCAATAGGGGTTTTTCCATCCACCCGTAGTTCCTGTAAGGAGTGCTTGGGAATCTCCCATAAGTATGGAGGAAAGGGCACGGGACGTAGGAGTATAACCAGGTTACTCACCGTAGTGACCACCTTACTCCTAGTCCATTGTCCCCTTTCCTCCATACGCCCGCCCGCTGTCCCCTCTAATAAGGTTCCTCTATTATTGCTTAAAGGTCTGTGACCTGGCGATAGAAAAGGACTAATGGGCGATGCGCGGGGCAGAGCTAAGATGGGCGGGGTTACGGCCGCGTGCCGTACCCCGCGTAGAAAGAGAGGAAGGACTCACATTTTTACAGTTCCTTTTTGATTTTTGATGCTTTTACCAAGTGCTCTGGTCCCGTCCCACAGGACGGAGGAATGTCCCATAAGTATGGAGGAAAGGGGACTATGGACTACGAGTAAGGTGCTCACTACGGTGAGTAACCTGGTTATTACCTTGAACGTAAAGATTAGACCATGCATTGCAAGCCACATGTCCTCTTCTCAAAAATTCTTCATGTTTCTTCATGAATCAATAAAATAATACCAATACCTATTTTTATTGAGAAATGAATCTCTAGGGTTACAGCACTAAATCTGAAATCAAGGAAGACCCCCTTTGTGTCAAACCACACTATAATTAATACAGTGGCCTTGGTGTCTAATAATATTACACTGAAAAAGAAAGTGTGAATAACTTTACACATGTCTTAGAAGTATAGATCTACAATGTTACTAAATAATACAGTGGCTAAAACAGCCAAAATAACATCATACAAAAATAGGAGTATCACCGATAGCCAAGGCTTCAGGCATGAGCATCAGTAGTAGAGGCTCAAACTCCTTGTAAATAGTAACACATCAAATATAATTAATAATATACATGGCACACACATCTACAACCAAATGTGTATCTATGCTAGACTGTGTGGCTTATTTCCGTCCGTGCAAAATGAAATGTAAACAATTTCTACTCTTAGCCCTGCAGGCTATTGAAATGGTGCAAACATGCTGGAAATCTTCATGGAGCCCTCTTGCCCCCCTTTTCAGTCTCAATTTCCCCCAGCCAGCCATGCAGTCAGAATGGTTATTTGCTTTGTTCACTCCAGTACTCGGTGAGCAACTGTTCAACAGTGTGTTGAGAACGATTCTGGGTCTCCATTATTCCTATGCCTACTGCTTCCCTGTAGCCCTTTTGGGGTGGTTCAGTCTCCTGTTGCACTTCTGAAGGTTGAAGCTCAATCATTTGTCACTTGGGAAACCAGTCTGTTTGTCCTCTTCCAAGCCAGGTCTTGTCTGTTGAGCCTAATTGTAGTTCCAGTTTTTTTTTCTTTGTGCTGCTTTTTGGGGTTCACAATCCATCCCAGGTTTTGAAGGAGTTTGATGCATGCTGGCATGCTGGTCTTCGTAGTATCTGAAAAAATAACAAAAGAGAACTGGCCATGACAGAGGCTGATAGGCGTTGGGACAGAGACCGAGGAGCCAAAGTACATGCACAGCTCCATATATACTTGGAAGCCGGTGGCAAGAGTCCCCCTCAACTCCCCGACCCCAACCCTGGGGTAGAGTTGCCTCTGCATTGCCTAAGTAGGCTGCCTACACCTGGTGGAGAGGAGTCCTCTGCCCCTCATGATCCTGTCGCAACATACAGAAAGATGCAACTGCTTTTTGTGCAGTTTTTCAGCCTTTCTCCATCCCCACTGCCCTTCCTGCTACGCTTCCTGACTTCCTCCCCGCTCCCATCCCCGCTTCCATCCCTGCCCCAGACCTGTGATTGGGCTGCATGACCCATTTAGGATTAACTATAAGGGCAGCCACTGCCTAAGGGCCTCAAGGCTAAGGGCAGATCCCAACCAAGCAGTTCCAGTCCATGTTTGCCTGGAAAGCTTGCTGCAGTCAACCAGCAGCGACTGATAACGTAAGTGTCGTCTGGGCAGAGAGTACAGCAATTACTGCACTCCAGTAAAACCCCATCACTCTTACCCCCTCATCTGCACTGATCACTCTGCAATCTTCTCAGCCTTTATTCCAGTGCCCTCCCTCTCTGCCCACCTCCTGCCCCCAGGATCCTGCTCTGAAACAAGGTAACTATCTGCCCTAATCTTTTCTCTGCCCTTCTATCCTCCCTTCCCAGTCTCCACCTCCAGGGACTAACTCCCTCCCCAGACCTTTTCGACCAATGGCTCTCAGACGCTCTGTGTCCCTTAACACCCACAAAATCTGGTTCCATGTAATAATGTCGCCACAAAAATATCGCCATACAAAAATATCACCGAAAAATGGTCGTTTTTTGGGGCGACATTATTGCATGGAACATGCGGGGGACACCCCCGCAACCCCCGCATTTTTTTTGTTTAAAAAAAATAAAAAATGTTTGCCCCTATCGCCACATATATGGTCACCCAAATAATATCGCCATGACATTTTCGCGGCGATATTATTTACTGCGACCATATATGTGGCGATATTAATACCTGATACCCAAAATCTCTGTCCTTCTCCACATGCCTTTCCCCCAGGTGGTTCAACACTAATTTCAAATTCCTCAAAACAATCTACCATCACCTGGAACAATACTGGCAGACCAACCCCTTCGCCCGAAACAAAGCCTCCCTGGCCGGACTGACAAGAGCCTACAGATTTGAAGTTAGGAAGGCCAAACACTCCTTCTACACCTCCCCCATTGCCAATCCAAACAACCCATGCAAAGAACTCCACAAGATCATCTCTGAGTTCAAGCCCCACCTCTGCTTTTCCTCTCCGCCCCTCATCTCCTAGGCACTGTGCAACTCTCTCTCTGACATTACTTCAACATAACCATCGAGAGGAACCTTGCCATCCATGTTAAACTAGCAACCTGTCCACCCGTATACCGACAGCCACCCTTCCGCTGCCACCAACTCCGACCCGCTTGAGCTCCTTCTCTGCCATCTCCCATGCCATCTCCCATCCTGAGTTCTCAATGCGTCTCTCCAATAGCCGGCCCTCAGATTCCTCTGGCGACTCATTCACTCCGGCCCTCCTCAAAAACATCCTCTCTTCCACCAGTGCAGGCCCCCTCTGGCATGATCAATAATCAATCACTCGCTAACAGCAGGTATCTTCCCACCCGAATACAAAACCTCTCACGTCAAACCACTCCTAAAAAAGCTCTCTCTCGACCCCGCCCCCCTCTCCTCCCCTCCAATTACACCCCATCTCCAATAACCGCTTGATGGCCAAATTACTAGACTGCACGGCCTAGTCCAAGCTCAGCCTCTTCACAGCCTTCTTGACCCTGCCCAGTCTGGCTTCAGACCCCTCCATGAAACCGAATTCTCCCTGGTCTCTATCGACCTTAAAAGAAAAACAGACTCTGAGAGCTGTGCTGCTGTCATCTTCCTTGACCTCACAGCAGCCTTCTGTCAGATGGATCTAGTCTTTCCTCTCCGATTGCTCCCAAATAGTCTCTCTCTGTCCTTTCTCATCTGCCCACTGCCCAGTCCCACACAGAGTCCACCAGGGAGTCTCCCTCTCCTCCCTCCTTTTCAACCGCTACCTTTCACCCCTCTAGAAGGTCATCTGTTCCCACAATCCCACCTGTTACAACTATGCCGATGACACCCAGATCATCCTTAAGATTCCCAACTCCCCGTCCTCACTCCACGCAGACCTCGCCTTCTACCTCTCAGATATTGATATTGATCTCTGGATGTTGAAAAATCACCTGCTCCTCAACCCTGGAAAAAACAGAAATTCTAATCTGGGCAAACGTCTCTCCTTCCCCAACCTATCCCTTGGCCGCAGCCATTAGGACCTGCTCCCGCTGCACCCCGCCTCAGTCAAAAACCTAGGATGCACCTTAAGCTCAGACCTAACGCTCTCCTGTCACATCAATGCATTCTACAGATCATGCATCTTCCATCTCTGCATCCTCAATCAGATCTTTCCTTATCTCTCCTTCCCCCGTAGAGTTTCCTCAATCATGGCCATCATACTCTCGCGCCTAGACTACTCTATCTCCCTCTACCTAGGCGAGCCTACATACCAATATGCAGCAAGGCTCCTCCACACACACTCCCCCGGAGAACACATCTCCCCTGCACTCAGGACACTCAACTGGCTGCTCATCACGCAACGGGCCTCCTTCAAAGCCATGTCCATTACCCACCACACAATCCACAATTTAGGCCCTGAATTCCTACAAAATAAGCTCTCTGGCTACCACCCCACCAGATACCTCAGATCAGTCTATGCACACCTCCTAGTAGTCCCCTCATTCAAGTTGTCCAAATTAGGTGCCTGTTTCTCTGTCCTTGTACCCACTTTCTGGAACTCCCTCCTGTAATTGATTTCAATCCGGCACTTCACCTAAATCAACGCCTATCGTGTAATGTACAACCGAAATCCTTATTTATTTGTGTCTAAAAGTTATTTTATTCTGAACGATGTACCACTCATATCACACCCCCCCTCCTGGAACCTTCCCCCTGGTCACACTGAACCAGGAATCAGGCTGGTTTGCAAAAACAAAATATATACTTATGTTTTCACAATATAATCACGCTATGTTTAATGGGTACACAATAATAACCAATGGGGTGATGTAACACTAAACAATCTCTTTAATCACAAGGAGCAATAGTGAGCAAAACAATTCAGCACAGAAATAATACTTTTGTGTGTGTGTTCAGAACAGATAACAGTGTGGTTACTATTTCCCCCTGCACACCCCTCAACCCCCAGCAGGCAATGTAAAGAGATAGGAGGAGAGAACAGGCTTCAGGAATTACAAAATTCAAACAAAATATGAATCCCACTTTCCCCCAGCAACACAAGAGAAAAACGGAAATGATTGGCAAGCTGTCAAAATGGTTTTAAAGTTATCTTGAGAATGGAATGGGTAAAAACACTAAATATGGTTTAAATTGTTGAAATGGTTTAAATTCTTATGGGAGCCGCTTTGTATAGTTAAAAACAAACACTAGCAATGATTTAATACTAAGAAGCAATGCGTAATCTTAAAACTGAGGTCGGAAGCAATCAAAAGCTGTTTTACACGTGTCAGAAATTCCCTAAATGAAACTTTGCGGCAAACTTTTCTGTGCGCGATAATCGCGATTACGGGAGAACTATATGGTTTAGGGTGCAAATTAAAGCTGTGGATGTTAGCTACCATCAGACGTGGAAACTTTTTTCTTAGCACAAAAATTGAGAAAGTTATGGACGTTTTAATGGAGGTTGTTTTTCTGAGGTAGGCGCAAGAATGGGAAGCAGGAATGCACTTTAAAATGACAAAAAGGATTTCTTACACTAGAGGATGACTATGAAGAAACGAATACCGCACAGAAGCACAGCCACTTGATCAGGGTGACTGCTTCCCGAGGAGCTTGCCTTCTTCAGATGAAATATCTGAGTGCAAAGATAGTTTTAACAATACTAGTACAGGAAGAAGATAGGAGGGATAAGATAGAGAGTTCAGGCAATTCAAAAAGATTGCTAACAATGCTGGTTCTGAAGACAAGATAGGATGGATTTCGGATAGGGATTGGACTAAGCCAAGTACATGGGCTAGGAAAACAGTTCTATTCTATAGATACTCACTATATATGTTTCAAACGGAACCATCAGGGATTCTGGTCAGGTATTCTGGTCAGGACAGACTGCTGGGCACACCGGATTGGACTGGGTCTGCAATGGCTCTGGTCACAGCTCGGCACAGGACTGGATTGGTTCTTAGTTCTGATGATAATTCTTTTAGCAGGCAAGCAGTACAGCACAGCCCGGCTGTATTTTGATTCCCCTTAAGTTTCTGGGGTTCTGGTTCTGGAATTTTAAGGCCTAGCTGAAAATGGTTCAGCTATATGATGGGCCTTTCTGCTTTTCCAAGCTTCTGGAGTCTGGAGCGAGGATGATGGATGG
This sequence comes from Ambystoma mexicanum, assembly GCF_040938575.1. NCBI lineage: Eukaryota > Metazoa > Chordata > Amphibia > Caudata > Ambystomatidae > Ambystoma > Ambystoma mexicanum. Next base: position 678,546,536 of record NC_090931.1, on the reverse strand, counting down.
TTCTGCTGCAGAGTGCTCTGCCAGCAATCGGTTAGTGGGTGAATCTGTTTCCTTCTGAGTGCTGTACTGTCTCTATTTATGCTTATGATAAAGGGGTGTGTGTGCTGGTTTATCCTAAGCGCACCCCCTTTTCCAGGGATTGGTCAGGGTCTCCTCGATTCCTTGATAGGAGGAGAAAAACAGTGTGTCATCTTTATGATGTGAGTTTACGAGGCCTAGAGTCCACCCCTAGCCTCTTGAACACAAAATCTACTTTTGGTACAATACATATTTCCATGTGTGCAACCTCTATAACAATCATATATATAGATTACATATTTTGTGTAGCAGATACTCCTCCAAACCCCGTCGCTGTAAGAACTTGTGTCTGCTTTTTACAGAATTTTGCCCTTTTTGCCCGGAACACATTGCCCAATTTCAGAGCAAATTTCTGCAAATGTGCACATTAAACATGGGCATAAGTGTATGAAGTTTCATGCTTCTATCAAAAATACATTTTGTGAAATATCACATTTTCCTCAGTTTCTTCCTAGAACAAGTTTGGGCGCCTTTTAAAATGTGCAGTCAATATTTACATTAACAATGCTGTTATTTTTGTGTTTTAACAATTTTACATAGTAAGTTATCAGTCTTTTTAAAATGTGTCTTTGGTCCTTGTTAAGCAACAAATGGTTGTTTGTCTCCGCCTCCTCCTGTCTCTCTGCAGTTCAGAAGCAGTCTCCTCCCAGTTCCTCCTGGGCCCAGGCCATTTTACGACCCTTCACACTTGGCAGTTCCTGTAGCTGGAGGATATCCATTGTCTCCTTCCCCTGCAGACCAAATTCTCCTCCAACCCTATAATCATCACTTAGGTGTGATTTCCTGGTGGAGGGAAGAAGAAGGGAGAGGCCTGGCATCTGTGGGGGAAGCTGTTATACTGGTTTGGCTGCTTTTAGTGTCAGGCTTAAATTCAAATGTTATTCTGTTGCATTTTTTCTTTGCTTAAAATAAACTTGTAATTTCAAACAAGCAGCTACAACACTGATTCCAGATTCTAAACCCTGGGATTAAACAGTTACAACATAGGTTACTCTCAGTAACAGGCCACTGAGTTTTCAAACATTTGATTTCAGCTTGTACAAGTTTACAGTTTATCATGCAGGCTTCCGACAGCTGTCATTCAAGCGACCGAGGGTACTGGGCCCAGATTTTGTCAGATTCCACAGGCAGACAACTTTTGCTGTGGTTTTTATGACAAATTCAGCTTTTCAGGATATTGCAATTTCACAATGATTTCTTGAACTAAGTGAATTGTAGCACCCAGCAAGAATATATATTTTTTTATTTGTATCACTGAATTAAATCAACCTTTCAAACATCAATTACAAAAGAAATTTATGCATACTAAATACAAAACCATACACATATTATTTACATTTACATTACAATTACCTAACATTCCACAAAAACCACGAGGACTATGAAAGAAACAAAAATATGCATACTCCTATAACCAATATATAATAAAATCCACACATGCATTTGAACATATTCTTTCTATTTGTGGTTTCTTAGTGTCAAAGAAAAATAGAAAACTTTTACTATTAAAAATCAACAATATTGTATGTTTGAGGGTGTCTTGTACCGGCATTCTCCAGTTTCGGCAACCAAGAAAAAAGGATTTAAAAGCAAGATTTTGGATTTCTTTCAGCAGAGCACTGCTTTTCCCTCTGTGCTCCATTTTCACTTGTTGGGCAGCCCAGTGACATGTTTCAGGAGTGAGATCTCTGTTACACCACTGACAACATGCATGGCAGATTTGGCAGCACTCTTTTTGTGTTGTAAAGCGTGGTTTTCATAGATTTTGGTGCACACAAGGGTTTTGCGGCCATTTGCATACATTTGACATACAATTGACAATATTTCCCGCCTGTAACTCCTAATGATTTTAGCAGGTGGAATGGTTTTAACAGTTGGAATTTTCTAGGGACCCGGAATGTCCCCCTCTGGGTTTCCGGATGGCTATTTCAAAAGGACCCTGCCAGCTAGGGAGGAATTTCCGCTGTTTGGCCTGGTTCCTTTGGAAATTGTACAAGTAGACCCAATCTCCTACTTGGTTTTCTTTTTTAGTTGTCTCAATGTCATAGTGGTTCTTCATACTGTCTGCAGATCTTTCTAGATTCCGCTGAGCATAGGCAAAAGCATGTTGAAGGTGTTTTCTCAGATTCTCAACATACTCATGAGTTGTGGCGGCATTTATCAAGGTTTGCTCTTGGGTTCTGTAGAGCAGATGCTGGGGAAGCACCATCCTTCGTCCTGTCATCAGCTCAAACTGAGACATTTTTGTTGCAGAAGAAGGGGTAGAACTGATGGCCATCAGGACAAGGGGTAATCGAATGTCCCAACTTGACCCAGAATCCGTGTCACATTTTTTTAATATGTTCACAATTGTCTTGTATCTCTCAACTCCACCACTAGAGGCTGGCCGGTAGGCAATGTGTAGTTTCCTTTTGACCCCAAGTATCTCCCACATCTTTGTCATCACTTCGCTGGTGAAGTGGCTACCTCAGTCTGACTCAATCCTTTGGGGTAATCCAAAACGCGAGAAGATGTGGTTGATCATCAGGGCAGCTGCTGTTTCTGCCTTGCAATTTGGGGCCAGGAGACATTCCACCCATTTAGTGAACAAGCATGTCACGGTCAACATGTACTTGTTCCCCCTAGAGGAGCGAATCACAGGTCCGATAAAATCGACTTGTAAATCTGACCGAGGCAGTGTCATCCCCCTCTTTTGGAGGGGGTGCACGGTGTGTGAGTGATGTTGGCTGAAATTGTGCACACACAAGACACTTCTTCAAGTATTGGTCGAGGTCCTGCCCCATGTGTGGCCAGTATGCAACCTCTCGCAAGATTTCTAGTGTCGTATAAAACCCCTGATGACTGGCTGTGGCTGCATCATGGGCTTGACTTAGCATCATGCTTCGGAATGAGGTGGGGACCACTCACTGGTCATAGCCATCTATGGTTCTCCTCACCAACAAACCGTCTTGGATTCCGAACATTTTTGGACATTTCATCAACACTCTCGGGTCCTCTTTCCCAATGTAATCGGTATCCGTCGGGAAAGTTCTCAGGGTTCTCAATGTGTTGATAAAACTTACCAATTATCGGATCCCATTTTTGAGCCGTAATCAAATCAGCATCTGGGGTCTCCTTACTCCATTGTGCAGTTGAGAGTTCATTGTGAGCATTTGTCTGGGACCTAGTGATAGCAGTGACATGGATTTCTCCCAACAGGGACTTGATCTCAAGTAGATCCCCTTGGATAGCTCCGGTTTTGGCCAGCTGATCAGCTAGGTAATTTCCAGTTTTGTCTGGTCCCTCTACTTTGGAATGACCCTTGATCTTTTTCCAGTAGATGGTCATCCCATTCCAGGTGACCAGATCATCAAAATTTGTATTAATTTACCATGTTTCAATGGTTTATTATTAGCACATCGCATGCCTCTGGTTTTCCAGTTAACCAGGTGCTCCACGAACCTGTTCCGTACATAATCCGAATCTGTGATTATGAACAGTTTGTGGAGTTGGTGTTGGACAGCAATGAGGATGGCTTGATGCACAGCCATCAGCTCTGCCACTTGACTACTTCGTGGACCGATTTTGTACCCAGCGGCGGGTTCTGGGGCATCATTCACCCATGCATTCTCTACGCCGGCCACAAGTTCTTTTTCCCCATTGTTGTCAACATGGTAGGAGCACCCATCCACATAGACAGTGGGCATTCCCTCACACTGGTCTTCTTCATAGACTTTGTGTGGGGAATTAAGGTATGCCTCCATGTTGTCCTTGATTTTAAGACTTTCGTCCTCGAGACAGTTTTCTCTGGCACAAGCATGCAAGTCAGCCAGACCTTGCGCAAGGGGACTCTTCTTGTTTTTACCATATCTGACCTCCACAGGAAAGCCTTGCGTTGACAGAATCCAGGAAGTAATTCGGGAATTACTCACATTTCCGGCTCGGATTCTGTCACTCTGAAGATATTGCAAAGGTTGGTGTGGAGTCTCCACTATGATGTGTTCCCCCTGGATAAACGGGCGGTAATTCTTCAATGCCCACACCGTTGCCAGGAGTGCCTTCTCACAATCATTGAATTCTTCCTCCACAGAGGATAAAGTTTTACTCGCATAGGAGATTACTCTATTGACCTTGTCATGCTTTTGATATAATACTGCAGTCAAGCATGTATTTGAGAACCCTGTCTCCAAGAAGAACTCCTTGTTTTTGACAGGGTAAACTAGGCAAGGCGCTTGTGAGAGGCTTCTTTTAGGTTGTCTTACTGCCTCGGCTTGTTCTGGACCCCACTCCCACTTGACCCCCCTTCAAAAGATAGATTAGGGGTCTTGTGATCTCTACGTAGTCCTCAATGAACTTTCTGCTGTAATTGGTTAGTCCAAGGAGGCTCCTTAGTTCCCGCAGAGTTGTGGGGTCTTTTATTTTCTGGAGTGCTTCCACTTTCTTTTCCTGGGGACAGAGACCCTGAGGAGTAATCTCATGCCCCAAGAAATGAACACGGGTTCCGCATCACTGTGCCTTTTGAAAGGAGAGTTTTGCTCTGGCAGCCCTCAACTGTGTCAGAACATAACGGATCTCCGCTATGTGTTCCTCCACAGTTGAGCTTTTGACTGGTTTGAACAACAGTTTGTATTGGATGTAAGTGAATGGTCTACTAAAATTGTTGTTTGGAAAAGGTATATTGATGACATTTTTGGGGTCTGGTGTGGCTCCAAAAGTGAACTGGAAGAGTTTTTTGACTACCTGAACAATGTGCATTCACGTATTAAATTTACCTTGGAGATTGGCGACCCAAAATTACACTTCCTAGATGTTGAGTTGGAAATTGTCAATAATCAAATTAAAACATCATTATTTCACAAACCAACGGATGTCAACAGCTTACTGTATTATGCGAGTTTTCATCCGAAACCAATTATGTCAAGTTTACCATATAGTCAGATCTTACATCTCAAAAGAATAATCACAGACTCAGATGATTTTGAAGGGGAATGCGATGTTTTGACTGATAAATTTACCTCCAGAGGATACCCTAAAGTTATCCTAGAGCAAGCACAAACTAGGGCTCTCCCCATCACAAGGGAACAACTTCTCACTCCAAAAACTAAGAAAGAGTCAGCCTCGATTTTACACATTTCAAAGTATTGAGACAAAGTTTTCACATAAAAAGAATTTTACAGAAACATTGGTCTATTCTACACCATGACCGACGTTACTTGAACTGTTTCCACGACCACCTATGATGGTGTACAGAAGGGGTGTTAACCTCAGAGACAGGTTAGTGAAAGCAGAAAGGGTACCTAAACAGACACAATCCACATTTGCAACCAAGAAAAAGGGAACATTCCTGTGCTTGACGTAATAATGTGGCAGAGGGGGAATACATTCTACACCCTCAGACGGGGAGGAAAATTAAACTTAAGGATTTTTCCACATGTAGAACCACAGGGGTTGTCTACAGCATTAAGTGCCCATGTGGACTTATGTACATTGGCCAAACATCAAGATCGGCCCGTGAAAGATGGACATAGCATAAATCAAACATTCAGTGTAAGAAAGAAAAATCCCCTGTAGCAAGACACTTCACCAAGGAGAGACATAATGTGACTCGGTTAAGATTTAACATTCTGGAAGTAGTCAAAAAACCGCATTGAGGAGGTGACTATGCAAGGATTTTGGCACAAAGAGCTTTTGGACACTATCTCACCGAGAGGTCTGAATGAGGAGTTTTCCCTCAACTGTTTCATCTAGGTATATACAGGTAGGGCCACAACATCTCTGTTCATTTTTAGAAACTGTTTAGATGGGCTTCTTTTGGAACTGGTGTACGCACTGTAGGATTCTTCATAGTTTCCGTGTGTGATGACTGATTTTTTCTTCGGTCAAGTTTAAACTTTGACTGTAAAATAGTTATGGAAAGGGTTGGTGGACTAGTTATTCTTTTACATCTTTTGACTCTGGAATCTTGGTTTTTTTCTGTCTTTAATTTACAGTGATCCCCTTTTTTCAAATAATGTTTCCTTTCTCCTGTTTTCTTTCCTTACCTGGATTTGCGTGTATCTCTGTATATTTCGAACTATCTTCCTAGTACGTGACACCGACATGTGACTCTGTAATACAGTCATACGCACGTAAGATTTTTTCATGAATGGTGAATTAAGTGTTCTTTTCCTCTAACATTTCTTGACGCTGTTTTTTATTTTTAGGGTTTGAATTTTATTGTGCATCTGGACCTAGTTTGTAATATTATCCTTCGTTTCTTTTGTTCATTTTCCACACCTGAAGTGGCATCCATTATTGTACATTTCCATAGTTCAAATTACCTCTTTAGAAGTTTTTGATCAACATCACCATTACTTGAGTTCTATTAGCATCTCGGAAAGCAATCTTTTGGGCTTTCAGAGTCGAGTGACGCGGTCAGGTGATGACTTGTCCGTCTTGGAAGTTTCCGGGTCACATGACGTGGTCATGTGACCTACCTCTTCCTGGTTTAATTAAATCCGGCAAAAAATGCTCATTCAGTACGCAGACACCGTGCGAGTGGTGCACGTTACACTTAATCGCCGGGATTTTGCCTGAGCAGAAGATCGTTCTGATCTGTTGTAAGCATCACGATGGTGACTTCATTTAGAAGTATCTGGATGTGTATTTAATATGGGGCCATCGTGGTTCATTGAATTATAATGAGCATTGTTGTATGCTTACCCCTTCTGGAATCTTGCAGTACGTTATTTTGAATCTGCAAGTGCCTAGACATTTTGACTGGAACACCGGTGTCATCCATTTATGAGTCGAATTATCTTTGCCGATTAGTTGGGAGTCACTGTATGTTCAACAGATACTTCACTGAGGCAAGGGTGGTCAATAGCAAGATATTGATACGCTCATTTAGATTAATTTCAACACTAACTGTGAGTTTTTACATTCATTTAGGACTTCTGCCAGCCTTAGGATGCTTCGATTATATCTAAAACGGAGATTGTACAACCTGGTTGTTTTTCCTACTTAAGTTCTCTATCTTCCAAACCTTTGGGAAAGCACTTGGGTCTTTATTTATCTATTTTTGGTTTACACATCTTTGGTTGACGATTAGTTGAATCAGGACTTGTTGTTCGGATTTTTGATTAGTGAGCATGACCTCCTGTCTAAATTAGATATCCTTGATGGATTCCCCATAGATTAGAAGACAGCTGTGGACATTCTTGACTTACATAATATTCATTCAGTGGGATAGACTACATACAAAGACACAGTAGAGGTAACTTTTTACACTATTGCTTTTTTAGTTCTTTTCTTTTGGAGTCATACCGGTGTTAGAATTATGGTTCACCAATCATCAAGTAAAACATATAGGGAATGAGCTTTTTCTCTTTCTGCATTAAGTTAGAAATGAACAATGTGAATGCTTTGTCTAATTGATTTTGAGGTTTCATTTATTTAAAAGGTGATTAATAATTGTATGTATATATGTAATTGCAGATTCCTATTGCTCCTGAAGAAGGGGAGTTTCCCCGAAATGCGTAGAGTTGGAAATCACACCTGAACATAAGAACATATTATTTGGTTTTTTCCTTTGCTTTTTATGATGGCCTTATGTGTAAATTACTATTGTTTGTACGAATTCATTTGCTAAACCAAATGTATATACATTTTTTACCTTGAGTTGATTTCTCTGAATTACATATTTTTGAAAATATAAATACTGTATTGACTGATTTATTTCAGCTTTAATGGTGTCCAGGGGACGGGAGTGTCTTTAAATGTAGACACTTTTTCTTAGTTCGAGCTTTTGACTAGAACATCATCTACATAGGCCAGGTTACCCCTTTCACCCAAGTCGGGTATGGCCTTATGTAGAAAAATTTTAAATTCATTGCCGGAGTTGATGTATCAGAAGGCAGTCCGGGTCCAAGTGTACTGCTGCCCCCCGAAGGTAAAGGCCAGCTTGTATTGGTCCTCCCTGCTGACAGGTACAGTCCAGTACCCATTGGTCAGGTCAATGGCAGTGAATACCTTTGACCCCTGGATCTGGGCCAGCTCTTGGTCAATGTAGGGAAGAGGCCATCGGGAAGTGTGGACCCGTTTGTTGAGCTCCCTTAGGTCAGCACAGAGACTCCACTGGCCGTTTGGTTTCAAAATCCACAGCACCAGATTATTGAAGGTGCTGTGGACTGGACAAATTATCCCACGGGACTCAAGGTTCTTAATTATTTCAGTAAGGGAATCCATTGATGTGAGAGGCAAGCGATATTGCTTCACAAACACTGGAGTCATGCCAGGGTCTGTGGGAATTGTTGTTGTGTGGATGTCGGTGCGACCACAGTCATATGAGTCCACTGCAAAGAGATCTTGAAAATCTAAGAAAACTTGTTTCAATTTTTGCTTTTGCTCCAGAGTCTCACAGGCATCAGCTAGGTTGACTCTCTCTTCAACCATCTGCCCGAAGCATGGAAAGACTTCTGGTTTGGCTATCTCACCGGCCTCCTCCAGCCGGGTGGAGAAGGCCCTGGTCAAAGTGCTGATTTGGACTGATGGCTTCTGGTGGTGAAGGCAGTCCTCGTGGACTTGAAAGATCACCTCATCCCTCCTGAAGTCACAGGTCACATCTTCCTTGCCATAAGGAAATGCCCCCCATGCCTGGTGAAGATCCTGTCTGGTGTGTGTTATCGTCGCTATCACTGTCAAAACAGTCCTTGGCGATTTGCCCTAACAGTTCATTACCTAAATCTATGGAAAAAAGCCGGTCATTATCCGCCATTCCAATAATGGTGCCTGCGGCCAGAGTGATACTCTATAGGTCGCTGTTATTCACCTCTATTGGAATGGTGTCGTGTTCTATGTTGACTAGTGGTGTTGGGTTTACCCCCAACCCTTGCTGTTGGAAATGAGCATTCAGATGGACATAGGCATCAGGATTTTTCAGTTTCTGTCCTCTTTTAATTTTTACTTCCAGTGAGAATTGTCGGGACCATGCTGGGATGGTGACTTCCTCTCCGATATGAATTTCTACTGCATATGGCAGTAGTTGAGTGACCGAAATGCTTTCTTTGGGTCAAAAAAGTCCATGGAATTACCCGCTAATCAGGACCAAGCTTTGAAGTTTATTGGGTCCAAACTAATGGCAAAGTGATTGAGAATGTCACTGCCTAAATAAAATGCGGCAGGGACATCTCGCACGACCCAACAATTATGGACTATGCTCTTGTTGCCTATGGAAATTTTTAGCATACACTTGCTAGGCAGGAGATGTTTGGAATTGGGTGTTTCCAGGTCCATTTCCCATTTGTCTAACAGTTTAAATGTGGGAATGGCTGGATCTTTTGGGAGTTTGCAGAACATGGCCTCGCTGATGAAGCTCTTACCATTGTTCACACAGACTTGGGCGAGAACAGAGTCCTTCCCTTCATTTAACTGAATAGGGATGAACAACTGCTCTCCAATTTTCTGAATATCAGCCAAGCTTTGAGCTGATTTCTCATTTTTTGGACTATAGGAATGGGATTTTCTGATTGTGAATTTGTATAGAATTTCAGATTGTTTCCTTCCAGTGTGGAATCCCACCTTAGACTGGAAGGAAGGTTGATTTTCAGAAATAGAGAGGACTCCCCATCACCAGTTTGTTGTGTTACTGCAATTACTGTCACGTCTGGGATTTGATTATTCTGGAAGTGAAATTCAATTTGGTCAGGTTTTTGTTCAACCATGTGGCATGTGCCGTTTAAACTAACGCGGTTAGCACTCTGTTTTAATTTTATTGCTCGGTTAGTCTGGGTCCAGAGGACCTTGTTTACACAATCTATGTGGGGAGACAACCTTTGCAGGACGTCATTCCCTAGTAAACAAGGTGTGCCCTCTGGAGTCACAACTATGACCGGTTGCTTCACCTTGTGTCGCCCAATTTTAATGTCCAAATCCACAGTCCCCTCGACAGGAATTTCCTTCCCGTCGAAGTTCTGAAGTTGTCCAGGAAGAGGGGTGAGAGGAATTTGGTACTTCTCCCCCCTTCCCGAATTCAGCTGATCAAAGGCCCTTTTTGACAGAAGGGTGGCTTGGGATCCACTGTCCACCAGTGCCAAAATTGTACATTGCCCCTGTATTTGGACCGGGGCATAAAATCTTCCCTCCTTTTCCTCAAGGGGGCAAAGATAATGCACATTTTTGGCCAACTAGTGGGTTAATTTCCTTGCTTTGGACACTGACAGAGAGGATTCGAGGCGTTCTGAGCCACCATGCTCATCTGAGGGTTCTGTTGAGCCCTCAGCATGCGACCCTGATCCTGTGCCATGTTCTGGACCTGGTGGTCTACTTGGGACACCCGATCTGGCTGGTACGGGGTCCTCAGATCTACCCTGGGTTGATCCCGGGAAGGGTAAGTATCACTTCTCGCAAAATACCCCTAGTTCGGAAAGTTTGGGTACCCCTCCACCCTTGGCCTCCCCTCTCCCGGATTGGGCTGTCTGGGCTCAGGAAAGTGGGGAAAGAAAGATGGGTTGTTTTGGGAGTTGAAGTTTGGCGGGTACCTGGGAAAGAAATGTTGTCTGGTATTTGGGTGATTACTGCCCTCCTGGGAAAAATGAGGAGGGGAGTTCCCTGGGTTTCCAGCTGTCTGGTTGTATCCCCCCCCCTTTGGCTTCTGGGTTTGTGGTTGTTTGAATTAGGTGCGGGAAGGTTTTTAGACCCCCCCCCATCTCCAGATCTAAAATGGGGGACAACCTTCACCTCCACCACCTTAGCAGCAGAAGTGGTGTTGGTTGTTTAGGGGCTTTTGCTACTATTTTTATTTTCCAACGGCTTCTGCACTTCATAGATGCGCGTTGCTTGTTCAATGACCCAGTCTAGTGATCTTTTCTCGTGAAAGTCCCTCACTAGCTGGGTCATAATATACTTGGGGAGAGCATGGAAGAAGGTGTTCACACATTCTTTACTGTCAGTGCGCACCCTTCTATTGGTCTGCGCGAAGGTGCATTTTAATTCTTGAACAAATTATTGCGGGGCCTGGTCTTCCCCACATTGTAAGTAGTAGGCTGCCTTGTGAGCCTCTTGAGGGTTCCTGTGAATGGAAAAGTGTTTCAGGATGGCCGCCCTATAGGTGGACCACCTAGAATGGTTCTGATCCTCCAGCCTGCAAAGAAGCTGGAGTACTCAGGAGAAAATGTCCACTTTACATACTGTATACAGCTTTGGCTGTCCTCCAGATGGAAAGTTTCCATCATCTGTTCAAATAACTCAAGGTGCTCCCAAACCAAATATTTTGCATTCTTGTGGTAGGGCGTAATGACGCTCCTAAGAGCTTTTATTTGTTTTAGGCGATCCTTGAGTAAAGCCCTCTTGACTTTGTTGGCCTTTTTCATTCTGGTCACCCTGGTCCACTCATCCTCTGACTCAGAGGCACTGCTACCAGAGGTGGCTGTCTGGTCTTCTAGACACTCCCGGATTCTGCAAGCTTGGGAATGGCTGGCAGAATTTGGGGGCCTAGTTCCTTGGGTCCTGTGGTGCTCAGAAGAGTCTTCTGACTCTTCCTTGCTCTTAGGATTGGCTGAGTACCCTCTACCCCCCGACTGTCCTAGCTGGGAAGAGGTTTTTAGTATGCTTTTAGGGGGCCTACACTCGTGGAGTTCCCCACCAAATTTTACCATCTAATCTCTGCGTAAGTTATATTTCTGAGGATCCATTTCTCTGTTTCTCCCCTCACTGGAGTCTCCCTGATCAGAGAAGATGGCCCTAGCACTTGGGAACCTATACATAGATGCCCGCCCATCCATTGCTGGCAGGCGCTGACCTATTAGCCACATATTCCCAATTGGGTTGAAGTCTAACATCCCCGTGGCCCTTGGCTCATGTGAGCCAGTGGACATGGGGGTGGCAGAGTCCATGGAATTGAAGTCTCTGGGGCCGGGGTTCCTGAGGTTGTGCTCAGGGGTTTCCCTCTCCCATCTGACCTCATCTCTCTCAGCCCCTACTCCCTGTTGCCATGCAAGAACCTGACCCCTTTGTTCTTCTTCTGTTAAGGCCCTACTGGTCTCTATTAGTTGTTCCTGCATGGCAATTTGTCTATGGAGCCTGTCATTTTTCTCACAGAGAGCCTCATTGTCTCTCTGTGCTTCCTGTCTGATTTGAGAGTATTGGGCCAATTTTTGCTGCAGGAGGGTCACCTCCTGAGTTCTGTCCTTACTGGCATGGTCATTCTTTGCTAGAGCATCTTCCACCCTTCTGGTGTGCTCTAACACTTTTTCGTAGTCCATTTTGAGCTCACCCAGTCCCTGAAGGGCCAGGTGATTTTCTTCCATCTTGGTTTTTAAATAACTGACTTCCTGGCCTAAGGTGTCCCTTTCTTGAATTAGAGTGCCTCTCTGTGCAGCCAGGTCATCCCTTTGTTTTTTGAATGCACCAGCTTTCTGGCGCTCTTCATCAAATTCTGTTTGGGATTCAAGGTCTTTGAGAATTAATTTATTATTTTCCTCTTTTAATTTGTCTATGCTGTTCTCGAAAGTGACCGTCTGTTCTGAGCATGCTCTGTTAAAGGTGGTTAATTGCTGTTCTAGCTTTTGTTGGCTCTGTAGTAGAGAGTCCAATCTTTCCTGACGCTCTTTTTGCAGTGTCAGTAATTTGGTGTCTTGCTCTACCTTCTCTTGCTGCAGGAGATCCAGATCTTCTTTTACTTTTATCAGGTACTGTCTGGTTTCACTCTCTGATTATTGGCTCTTTTGTAGCCTTTGCTCTGCAGAGTCGAGATCAGTTTGAGCCTTCTCTAAGGTTTGCACTTGCCTTTTTGCCAGATCTAGGTTTTCGGCATATTTTTCCTGTATTTCTCCAATTTGGAGGTACAGGCACGCCGCTATTTTGGCAATTTTACATTGCTCTTCTTTTACCCTTGGGGCCATATACAGCTCACTATGTGCCTGGTGTAATGGACCCTGGTCCTGCCATTTATCTAATCCTGTGGCAGTGGCTTGTTGTTTGATTTCCTGCAGCCAAACATTCTGATCCTGCTTAACCCATTCACCCCTGACAAACAATGTGTGCAGTAGGTGTTCTTTTGCCATATTAATTTCCACTGCGGTCGCCATCCCAGAAATATTAATTTCCTTCTGACTTATCTCAGGGTTACTTTTACCTTTGCAAAACAAGCCAAAATCCTTTGAGTGTTTCTATTGAAGGGTGTTTTTACAGTGTAGCACAGCGTGGTAGCCCAACAAGGTGTATGTACCCCGTCAGTTAGCACGGTGTATTAGACTTTCACAAGTGGTATGTCTAATTCAGAATCCCAGATGAGCCCCCAATCTGTAAGTAATTTCAATCCGGCACTTCACCTAAGGCAACGCCTAGCGTGTAATGCACAACTGAAATCCTTATTTATTTGTGTCTAAAAGTTCTTTTATTCTGAATGATGTACCACTCATATCACGCCTCCCTCCTGGAGCCCCCCCGGTCACACTGAACCAGGAATCAGGCTGGTTTGCAAAGTTAAAATATTGTGATTACACAATAATCACCAATGGGGTGATGTAACACAAAACAATCTCTTTAATCACAAGGAGCAATAGTGAACAAAACAATTCAGTACAGAAATAATACTTTTGTGTGTGTGTGTTCAGAACAGATAGCAGTGTGGTTACTATTTCCCCCTGCACACCCCTCAACCCCCCCAACAGGCAATGTAAAGAGATAGGAGGAAAGAACAGGTTTCAGGAATGGCAAAATTCAAACAAAATATCACTCCCACTTTCTGCCAGCAACACAAGAGAAAAACGGAAATGATTGGCAAACTGTCAAAATGGTTTTAAAGTTATCTTGAGAATGGAATGGGTAAAACACTAAATATGGTTTAAATTGTTGAAATGGTTTAAATTCGTATGGGGGCCGCTTTGTATAGTGACAGACAAACACTAGCAATGATTTAATACTAAGAAGCAATGTGAAATCTTAAAACTGAGGTCGGAAGCAATAAAAAGCTGTTTTACACGTGTCAGAAATTCCCTAAAGAAAATTTGCAGCAAACTTTTCCGTGCGAAATAATCGTGATTACGGGAGAACTATATGGATTCAGAATGCAGATGGGAATGCGGATGTGAATTAAAGCTGTGGATGTTAGCTACAATCAGATGTTGAAATTTTGTTTCTAGCACAAACATTGAGAAAGTTATGGACGTTTTAGTGGAGGTCGTTTTTCTGAGATAGGCGCAAGAATGGGAAGCAGGAATGCACTTTAAAATGACAAAAAGGATTTCTTACACTAGAGGATGAGTATGAAGAAACGAATACCACACAGAAGCATAGCCACTTGATCAGGGCCACTGCCTGCCGAGGAGCTCGCCTTCTTCAGATGAAATACATCAGCACAAAGATAGTTTTAACAATACTAGTACAGGAAGAAGATAGGAGGGATAAGATAGAGAGTTTAGGCAATTCAAAAAGATTTCTAACAATGCAGGTTCTGAAGACAAGATAGGATCGATTTCAGATAGTGATTGGAGTAAGCCAAGTGCATAGGCTAGTGACACAGTTCTATTCTATAGATACTCGCTATATGTGTTTCAAATGGAACCGTTAGGTATTCTGGTCAGGGATTTTGGTCAGGACAGACTGCTGGGCACCCCGGATTGGACTGGGTCTGCAATGGCTATGGTCACGGCTCGGCACAGGACTGGATTGGTTCTGATGATAATTCTTTTAGCAGGCAAGCAGTACAGCACAGCCCGGCTGTATTTTGATTCCCCTTACGTTTCTGGGGTTCTGGTTCTGGAATTTTAAGGCCTAGCTGAAAATGGTTCAGCTATATGATGGGCCTTTCTGCTTTTCCAAGCTTCTGGAGTCAGGCTGATGGATGTTTCTGCTGCACAGTGCTCCGCCAGCAATCGGTTTATGGGTGAATCTGTCTCCTTCCGAGTGCTGTACTGTCTCTATTTATGCTTATGATAAAGGGGTGTTTGTGCTGGTTTATCCAAAGCGCGCCCCCTTTCCAGGGATTGGTCAGGGTCTCCTCTCTTCCTTGATAGGAGGAGAAAAACAGTGCATCATCTTTATGATGTGAGTTTACGAGGCCTAGAGTCCACCCCTAGCCTCTTGAACACAAAATCTACTTTTGGTACAATACATATTTCCATGTGTGCAACCTCTATAACAATCATATATATAGATTACATATTTTGTGTAGCAGATACTCCTCCAAACCCTTTCGCTGTAAGATCTTGTGTCTGCTTTTTACAGAAATTTGCCCTTTTTGTCCGGATCACAATGTCCAATTTCGGAGCAACTTTCTACAAATGTGCGCATTAAACATGGGCATAAGTGTATGAAGTTTCATGCTTCTATCAAAAATACATTTTGTGTAATAACACATTTTCAGCTGTTTTTTCCTAGAACATGTCACAGAGTTCTGGTGCCTTTTAAAATGTGCAGTCCATATTTACATTAACAATGCTCTTATTTTTGTGTTTTTAACAATTTTACACACTAAGTTATCAGTCTTTTTAAAATGTGTCTTTGGTCCTTGTTAAGCAAAAAATGGTTGTTTGTCTCCGCCTCCTTCTGTCTCTCTGCAGTTCAGAAGCAGTCTCCTCCCAGTTCTTCCTGGGCCCAGGCCATTTTACGACCCTTCACACTTGGCAGTTCCTGTAGCTGGAGGATGTCCATTGTCTCCTTCCCCCTGCAGACCAAATTCTCCTCCGACCCTATAATCATCACTTAGGTGTGATTTCCTGGTGGAGGGAAGCAGAAGGGAGAGGCCTGGCCTCTGTGGGGGAAGCTGTTATACTGGTTTGGTTGCTTTTAGTCAGGCTTAAATTCAAATGTTATTCTGTCGCATTTTTTCTTTGCTTAAAATAACTTGTAATTTCAAACAAGCAGCTAGAACACTGATTCCAGATTCTAAACCCTGGGATTAAACAGTTACAACATAGGTTACTCTCAGTAACAGGCCACTGAGTTTTCAAACATTTGATTTCAGCTTGTACAAGTTTACAGTTTATCATGCAGGCTTCTGGCAGCTGTCATTCAGGTGGCCGAGGGTACTGCGCCCAGATTTTGACAGATTCCACAGGCAGACAACTTTTGCTGTGGATGTTTTCATGACAAATTCAGCTTTTCAGGATATTGCAATTTCACAATGATTTCTTGAACTAAGTTAATTGTAGCACCCAGCAAGAATTTTGGATGTTTGAGGGTGTTTTGTACCGGCATTCTGCAGTTTCAGCAACCAAGAAAAAAGGATTTAAAAGTAAGATTTTGGATTTCTTTCAGCAAAGCACTGCTTTTCCCTCTGTGCTCCATTTTCACTTGTTGGGCAGCCCAGTAACATGTTTCAGGAGTGAGATCTCTGTTCCACCACTGACAACATGCATGGCAGATTTGGCAGCCCTCTTTTTGTGTTGTAAAGCGCGATTTCCATAGGTTTTGGCGCACACAAGGGTTTTGCGGCCATTTTGATGTTTCTGGCACCATCAGAACACGGGGATGCCACATGGCAGAGCAAAAGTGGGTCAAGACATCCCACACTCCTCCTCGTGCTCTGCCTCATAGAGGATCACTGGGCCTTCAGGAAAGCCCTCAAAACCTGGCTGCCCTCCTCCCCCGTCAGGAACCGCGGTCGAAAGTGCTGGAGCCGGTGGAAAATCTGACTTTCCGGCAGGACTTTCTAGTCCTCACCCAACATGACGTCTGTGCCTTTAAATGCAGGCTCCGCCCACAAGCCGGTGTGTTGTATCTGTGCCTTCTTCGTGCAACGCTCCGTGACCTGTGCTGGTGTCTCTCTTTGCCCTCCAGTGTTTAGTATTCTCCATCTACCCTCCTGTTTTTTTTTGTCTTTTTACTCCTGCTGTTTCGGTCTGGGTTTCTTTCTTGTAAGTTTTCCGGTGTGCGCCTTCAGCCCCCTGAAGTCGGCGACACCTTCTGTCTGCAGATCCCCGCGCTCTAACTTTCTTTTTCAGCGTTCGCCTTCCGCTCCTTGCGGTCGGCGATGCCTTCTATTTGCGGTTCTCCGCGCTATAACTTTCTTTTTCAGCGTTCGCCTTCCGCTCCTTGCGGTCAGCGACGCCTTCTGTTTGCGGTTCTCCGCGCTCTAGTTTTTCTTCGTTTCCTACCTGCTCTGTTCGTTTCGGGCAGTGTTGCTGCCTAGCTCCATGTTTCTTTTTTGTTCGCCGGCTGCCGCCTGGAGCCCCTGCCGCGATCTTCCAACCTTACGTGACTCCTTCTTTGACGGCACCGGCTACATTTTGTCCTGTTCTCTGCAAAGTATCATTATCAACCTATTTTCTTCAATCTCTTGTCCTGCGCTTTGCTTGTACTATTCGTCTTCCTTTATACTCCCTTTTTCTTCCCTTCCTATTTTCTTATCTCTCACTCTTCTTGCCATTGTGCACCCTTTGGCGTCTCTTCTGGAAATTCCATTCTCCTTTTCCTGCTGCTATTATCCCAGTTTCTTCATCTTAGGATTGCAACCTTCGTAATCAGCCATCTAAGAAATTGTATCTTACCTAGTTGGAACTTTGGACAATTGCTTGAAGATCTGTGCCACCACATCATTGAACCTATCTATGGACTAGGGTTTTTTCTGCCTTTGGGCTTTTTCCCCTAGAATCAAGGCTGGCCCCCTGGGATCCCCCTAGGGCAGGTACCCACTTCTGTCACGTTGGCCTCCGGAGGGGCCAGACCTTATCTACACGAGAAAAAGCAGGTTAAAACACCCAAAGTTTCTACAAAGAAGCAAGAACGCAAAAAGACAGAGGCAGCACAGCTGGTACAAACCTCTGAGGATTCAGGTGAGGAGAAGGGGGAGGTAGACTCGGATCTTGACACCCCCCGTGACTTCATGATCCCCCCTGCCTCCCGGTGCCCACTCCTGCCTATCCCACACACATTTCATCCAGTAGTCCCCCTCCCCCTTGCCCCACTCCCCTCCCCCACACGCTCCTTTTGCCCATCTGTCATCTACTAGCCTCTTAATTCCTTTCAACAGCTTTGTTCTTCCCTCCAACTCTCCTTGTGGGTCGCCAAGCATTCTTGGAAGACTCAGGTAGTCACTCAAGCAGTTTGCACCAAGAACGAATCTCGACATTGGTCCAGGTATTGCGTCCATGAGGGCTTGGAGGAGGGCAATGCATCACACCTAAAATGACTGTGGGAAAATCATGCTGATGATCCTGTAGGAGGACAACCAATCACCTCGGCCCCTCGCTCACGTTTGGCATGGCAGGTTAATCTAAAGCACAGGATGGTGGGCCCAGCCGCCACATGCAATCATTAAATGGGGTCTGTGTTTTCGTACTAGAATGAACAAGGGATGGCAATATCACTCTTAAGAACCTTTCAGAGGATGAGTATTAAGCACTCATCGAGCACATTGATCACCTGTGTCTCACAGCACTTCTCCTTGTACATAGAGGGTACCCAGGAAATAGATATTGTTGTTTGTACAGCTAACCCATTTCTCCCCTCGCACATCGCACCTTCGCATCCTAGCGCAAGGCACAGTTTCACTTTCCACACCCTGCACACACATATTACACAAACATTATTGCAGATCACCTCTTCCATGAGAATGAAGCTACTTTTAATGACAAGAAATCGAACTGTAGCTTCCCACATAACTGTATCTCCTTAAACACAATCCCCTCTAATCCATAAAATTACCTCAACTGCGCCCATGCACACTCCATTTAGACATGAGTGAAAACCACGTTCTTGGCCACCCAGCGTCTCGCACATTTTTTAACTCTGGTTCGCCTGAGGGCATTCAACCAATAGCACGTTGGGACCATAATTATGGTGAAAGGCATTTTAACAAATGACAAAATGAATGAACGAACGATTAAATGAAGCTTCTGACTAGGCTCAAATAAGGCATGCCCATAAAACAGCACAGCATCCTTTTTTGTCAGTTTGATGGAAAGTGAAAGAAAAACAGCCTTTCTCACAAGTTGGAATGCCCAGAGCAATGCTAGGGTTTAAGATTAATTCCAAACCTTCCAGCCATCGCCTCTTTTGTTTTGCTGTAGTCACCCAGGGGACGGGTATGCCTAGACGTGGGTCCCGTGCCTGCTGGGCCCAGAGACCCAAGCTACTCCTCACTGATGAGGCCAAACAAGGCCAAAACATGTTTAGGGATGCTTGTGGTCTCATGCAGAAGGGATACAACCAATCAGTTCGACCTGGACTGCCCATTTTGGGGTGGGACCAACCCTGATTTGCATATGGTGTTTCCCCTTTTGTAATGGCTTGGCAGGCGAAGAACAGTGGTCAGGAGGGTTGCCTAGAGCAATGCCAGAGGGGAAGATTAATTCTAAACCTTCCAGCCATCACCCTTTTTGTTCTTCCCAAGTGGAAAGCAACATGCCAGACCAGCAATCTGTTTTTTGGCCAACATAGTAGGAAGTGAACGTTACACATTCTTTATAACGAAAATGTTATGTAGACATGCACATATAACTAAACCTTTATAACGAAAAACATAACGAAAATGTTTGTGGCGGTGGGGTAAAGGGTTCAATCTTGTGAGGAAATGGTTGGGGTGGGTTTTTACGGGTGGGAAATGGGGGTTTGGGTGCCCCCCCCCCCCAAAAAGACAAAAATGTGTTAGGTTTTTTGTTGTAAACGTTTTGGTATATGTGCATTCTACATAAAATGCGTAGTTGTAACCGCAGTGACCTATTCCCACGATCCAACTCTGGAAACTGCCCAGGTAAAACATCCACATTCGTATTGTCATGATTCGCTGGTCCAGGCATTGCTTTTGAAATCCTCTCCATTTTCCTTGGCACTTAGCGTGGAGCCTTCCGTCTCGCAGAACTAAGAGGAAATTAAAACTACAGCTCATGGCGCTCCTCTAGTGTGGTTACGGCATCGGCCCAATCACATGGTCTGCTTTGGGTTCACTAAGCTACACTGTTGTGAACATGAGCGTTCCTGTGAACACAGAAATGCTTCTGAGCTGGAGTGGAGGATTCCCGTTTATTCAGCATTCTAGGCACTCTTGTATGCCCTTAGAGTGTGTCCTCATGCCATCAGGGTAAGGTCACTCGGACTCTGTTATGGGGCTTGTGAAGGCCGGGCCCCCTACAGCACTTGGCTTCAGTGAGACACAGGAGTCGACAATTTTGTGTCATAACTGATGAGCGGGAGTGCTGATCGCCTATTAACTGTGTCACATGATGTTCTATGTGACAGACACATGACCAGGCATGAGCGCTCAGTGGCAGGGATCAAGGTACAACATCCCATGCCAAGAGTATAAAGTTAAAGCAATGACATGATGCAACATTAAGTACAGCTGAGCTCCAATCACCTACATTACAAATTATTCCGTTGGGCACATGCAATCATAGACCAGTTCCAATCGGGCAGCATATCAGAGGGAGGTAAAAATGACAAGCATTTTCCGAGTCCATTTTCAGCCTATTAGACAGGTGGGAGGGATCACTCATTCCAACGTACATCAAAGTTCAAGGTTCACGGGCACATTGGGTCAAACGCACTACTAGTCAGGGGAGGTGGACAACACCAACACGCACTTATACTGCATCCATTTTGAGCCATCTAGATAGGCAGGGTCAGAGCTTTGAACGCATGTCAATGTAAATTTATTTTGTAGGGCATTGGCAGGTCCCGAAAACGACGACAACGTGCTCAGCTGCTGGCTCTGTTTTAAGCTGGCAGCTAACATGCGTGCGGGATCACAGCTTCACACACACATAATTACTGGTACCACTTTAAGTTTCAAAATGTATTTATATACTTATAGCATAACATGCTTTGTATAATACAGGTTAAACAAACACATCTCCAGTGTTAAAAACAAACATGATTTAAAACAGTTAGTGACTCCTCAGTTTACAGTTCAATACATCGGAAAATCAAGACAATCCGTTTATAAAATCCAACCATAAAATATTTCAAATTGATATCGTTGCCACTCATAAATAGGCTCCAGAATACAGCTACGTCATTCAAGTCGAACAGATTATTATAAGACGTCATATACTTATATCGCAATGCGCACAAACTGTTACACACAATTAAAAGATAATATATTGACTCAGATACTTCATTACCACACAGGCGGCACATTATCCTCTCACGTGGTAAACCCAGTTGGGCAACCTTTGTTGATAGCGCCTCAGATCTGTTAAATTTCAGTAACAGAATCGCACAGTGTTTGGACTAGGATAGGCACGAATATAGCCAGAGGGGGAGCTTCTAACCATACGTTCTTGGCAATAATTGCTGCTATGTGATTTTGTTGCAAGGTTGGTCAGATGTTGTTCATAACTAACTTCTTTCAGTATAAGTTTTAACGTATGTTTCATGCTATTCACACTAGTTTGGCCAATATTCCAAGATGCACCGGCCCACTTGCTGTGTACGTTTTTAAATTTACCTATAGTACCAAACATTGCGTTACCATCTAACTTCTGAAGAGCTGCAACATAGGGTGTCGTAATTGTATCTATTTCTAATCTGCTTAGTTTCTCATAGCCCATCACACAGTGATTAATAAATGCATATGAGATTCCAAGGAGATCAAATTCCAAGTATACATATTCTACACTTATATTCAGTGGTAGGTGGAACAATTTACGCAGCAAGCGTGCTTCAAGACGCTCTACACATTTAGGGGCCGATTCGTGGAAAAACGTGTGCCGAAAATTTTGGTGCAAGCGTGAAAAAACAGGCGCATGCGCATTGATGGAAGTCCCTGCGCGTGTTTTCCTCAGGATGTGCGCCAAACCCGTGCGTGGCACACACGGGCGGACACATCATTGCAACATCCTGAACACCGTGCGCGATGCGCACAGGGAAAGCGCACAACGTCGGCGCACACACCAAAAAGGGGGTGGGACACGGGGTGTAACATGCGGAATGGGGAACAACGTGAAAAAGAAGGCGTAACTGGGGAAGTACTGCAGGGAAATACACGGAACGCCCACACGTACGCGAGCAACACGTATTCATGGAATCGAATACGGGAAACCTGCGCATGCTAAAAGACGCGCATAGGCGTCAACACGTCTGCCACATGAAGGCAGACAGAAGCGTCCCGCGCACAGTATAAAAGTGCGCGCAAACAACAAACACGTATATACAGCTATGATAAATGACAGCACTGATCACTGACGCCGCAGGAAGAGGAGAACAGCCAGGGCCTGCATTTTATTTCCCCGGACTAGCCTTTTTGGGATTACTGACGACCAGGTCTATAGGTATAGGTTTCCACCTTATATCATCCTAGACCTGGTCAGGGAGTGGGAAGATGACCTTACATCCCCCACCCTGTGCTCCCAAGCATTGAGCCCCTTGGAGAAGGTGCTCAATGTCCTGCATTTTTTGGCCACTGGGTCATTTCAGCGGACAACTGCCATAGTGGGTGGGGTCTCACAGGCCACGCAGTCACGCTGCCTACACCAGGTGTTGGCAATCATGACTGTGCGCCCCTCAGTCCGCAGGCACATATACATGCCCAGAGCACCCGCAGAAAGGCAGGCCGTGGTCCAGGAATTTTACAGGGTGGCACACTTCCTCAAAGTGCCACAAACCAACCACCCCCTCCGTGGTCTGGGTGCCTGCAAGGTCAAACTTACACTGGCCTCTGAGACCCCCGGCGGGGAAGGAGGGTCAGGGATATGTTGTTTGGACAGGCATTGGTATTTAGGATAACCGGAAAGAAGGGCAGGAGAGGGGAGTTGGATTGGCAAGGGAAAGTAGTCAAAATACAAAAAAACAACTATTGACAATAACACATACTCAATCAGAGATAAAATGTTCATCATGCACATTGTACCTAATGAATCAAATGCAAGCCAAAGAGAGACTTATCTCTGGGGTGAGTGCTGGCCTCCTGCCTGCGCACTCTCAGGTCCGGTAACGGGAGCAGTTCAATGCTGCAAAGAAAGCGTGAGTTACTAATCTGAATGTGTGTTTACAACACACACACAACACCATCCATGCCCCAAAGTAAGTGACTTCTCCACAAACAAACACTCTTGTCTGCTACTTTGTACCCATATGTTAGCTTGCCCCCCTGTTGGTTCAGACACTGTCAATGCAGAAAGGCAGGCGCATGTGGACGCGCGGGAAATGGAAGACCAATGCGTCAAGAATCAGACATGATACAATGGTCCCTGGGTGAGCTGCTACATGCGTATAGCAACTTTAGCACAAGTCGTGTTCTGGCAGCTGCGGATTTCAATAGGTAGTGCACGAGGCAATTTGCACATGCAAATTATATGCACTGCACACAAGTCTGTGCCTCGCTGGGTGTCCCTGTGCGCTGTATCAGTTACTGGTTAGGAATGCTACTGCCCTAATAACTGTGCTTCAATGGAGCAGGGGGTACTCAAGGATATGTTTGATGGCCCCTGCGTGTGCACTTGACAACTTCTAAAGGTACTTGGGATTTGGCCCTCAACGCATGTTAGCTGTACTGTGCGCTTCTCCAACAATGCCTGGCAAAGCTCCCCAGCACTGGTGGTACTTAGCATGCATGTGTAAGTGGCCTGGTGGAAGGTTGGCTGCGGTGTGGCCCCTTGTGCTGCTCATCTTGCTTGGAGCTCCTGGAAACACGTCTGCTTCTGTCGGACGTCTGAGCACAAGCCCTGTGCTTCTGCTTGCGCACACATGCGCACGTCTGCTCCACCGAACATGGCCAGCTTTCTGGATTACTCGTCCCTGTGTCTGCTGGCAAAGGTAGTGTGGAGGCTCATTGTCCTGCAGAAAGGGCATAAAAGATATTAATAATGCTGGAAAGTTCCCCGTGTGTGTGTCTTCATGCTGGTTGTCACTGGACCAGGTTACAGACCTACATCCAAACTCCTCCCACCATCAGTGTGACTTTGACAGGCAAAGGGTGCAGGCTACTGTCTACAGCATGAAGTGCATCAAGCACATACACAGGCAAGAAAAGAACATGCATCACAATCCACATCAGTTAATGGAGACATCAATCACATACTCACCCAAATTTATTACAGACATGGCATGGATAAAACGCAACCAATCCCCACTAGGGGTGTTAACACAAGTAGTACAGCAGCAGACAGGCCACAGTTATGAGGGAAGTACAAAGCCCTTGTGTGAATTTTTGTTACACCGAACCATCCTGGCGAGCCCATGGATAAGGGAAGCAGGAGTGACCTATGTGAGTCAGGACACCAAGCTGCAAACACATACACGAGACAAGCATGCGATGATGTTGAGACAAAAAAAAAAAATCCATGGGCTCAACGCCTGCACACCACGACCTGTGTGGGAGATATCTCGTTGTCCGAGTCTGCCTCTTCCTGAAAAGGAGGACGTGGCACAGGAGCCTGACCACGCCTAGGCGCAGCTTGCCCCTCGTCGGCAGCAAGTCTGCCGGACCGGTTAGCCTGGTTCTGTGTGGCAATGGCACGTAGGTCAGCATGCAGAACCTCCTGTGATGCGTGTGCTTCCTCTTGCAAGGTAACACGTGCAACACGGAGTTCTTCCTGCGTGGCCTGGCTGGACAACTGATGCACCTCCCGGCAAGCACGTAGCTCAGCTGAGATGGTACGCTCAAGCTGCGCAAACCTCTCCTCTGCCCGCTCCCTCTGGGTCATCAAGAGCACACCCAGAGTGGATCTGAGGGAAGCATACTCAGCCCTCATGGCCTCCATGTGTGCCTCTGTGTGAGCAGCAATTGCTCGACACAAAGACACCATTTCAACCTGGCGTGCCCTGTCTGAGGCCGCCATGCCCAGCCTGAGCGGGCGTGCCGTGGACTGTGCCGCCTGCTGCTGGAGAAGCGTCTGCCTAGCAGGGGGGAGCACGGATTGGTCCACACGTTCCATGCTCACGGCAATGTTCTCAATTGCTGCCCCCCGCCGTTCTGAATTGGCAGCCATGTCTTGCTCCCACTCAGTATACCTCGGGGGTGCGCGGCCACCGCATTGCTGGGCTTGACACCTGTGGGGCCCAAGGACCGGCTGTCCTTGTTGGGTTGGCACCGCCCGCGGCTGCAGGACTACATGCCCCCGTCGACGTGATGCCCCAGGCACATCAGCGACTGGTGTGAAGGGTGACCCTGCGTCCCAATCCACCACAGGCGGAGGTCCCATCACCGTCTGGCCCCTCAGTGCAGGTGTCGCGGACAGAGGAGCGTCCACATCAGAATCACTCACCCCTTACGATTGGACCTGATGCACATCCAACTCGACATGGACGTCAGAGCGGTCATCTGGGCTGAACTCATTGCCAGCCAAAGACAAGATGGTCTGTAGCACATGTGGGTTCTCGTGGCCTACCACCCCACAACCCCCACTTGTGCCGGGTTGCTGTTGTGATAACAACCCTGTGCCTGGCATGACAACTCCATCCTCTGGCTCCATTGCGTCATCATCTGAAAAGTGGAGAAAAAAAACATTAGTACACATGTCAGAAGCACATAACACACACACACACATAGACATCACACAGGCAGCCAACACATGAAGCAGACATATCACACACAAATGAGAACCTGCCATGCATGGCAGGTCACTTTGACATTTCATCAGTGAGTAGGCATGTACAACGGTGTTACAAGGCTCATAAGTGGGTTGATGCAGTGCAGAACATGTGTATGTTACCCACTATCTACATGAAGTAGTACATCATGATGTGTATCAAAAAACGTGAAGGCAGTGCAAGGGCAAGTTCAGGCATCACGTGCAATGTGCATGCAATGGGTTGCATGGCTACAAGCAAACCCCCCAACCCCTAAGTGAAAATGCAGGGATGCCTTGCATGGTAGCAAAAGGGTGACCAGAGACCTGTGTATTGGCAGACAGTGTTGACTAGCATCAATTGCATCATCTGAGTCAACTGACAACACAGCAGATGATGATGGGACAGTACACAGGACACATGATGAACCCTCAGTAGTACACCCATGTGTGCAGAAGCCAATACACCAGTTGGACAGAGTTGGTGGGCCTGAAACAGGGGGAGGTCTGTGCCCCACACATACTGTGACACCCTAAACATGTGTGTGATGCAGAACTGAGTCAGAGTGGGCATGGGATGGCTGATGAAATGCCATGAAATGTAGGTCATCCTGGATACGTACTACAATGATCATCCAGTCAAGGACACATAGGGGCATGCATGGAATGCACATGGAGCATGAATGGGCACTCATGTCCCTGCGGAGCATCTGCCATCTGCACAGTCCAAGTGAGACACCTTGCATGAAGGACAGAGGTTGTACCCCACTGCATGTGTCTGGCAGGTTGTCTGGTGGAAGTTAGCATGGACACAGGAGGCTTGAACAGGCCATTGCAGTACGCCAAATGATGCACACCAGTGCAATGGTGAAATTGGGGTGCAGTGGGGGTGGAGGGGCAAGGGGGCATGCCTACGTGGAGTACCCGCATGCAGGCAGAAGACACATGCACGTCAGTCATGCAATGACATAGCCCCAGTGCTGAGAGGAAAGACACCCCTGGCTACATGCAGAAGGGACAGTGAGATGGTAACTAGCATGTGAGTAGGGTGCAAGGGTGGTGATGAGGACGGTCCCCATCTGCTCTACATGTCCACCATCCTGAACAGCATGCAAGCATCAGTGAAGCATTGCATGACTTGCACATGACAACCAGGTACACATGACATGTAGTGGCAGTCATGCACAACACATCACACAAGTAAAACACACATGGCCTCGACTAACACGCAACAACACTCACTGGACGGGGCATCAAAGTCCTGCATCCCTCCCACTCCTTCGACCAATTCTACCGGTATGAACTCCGCAACGACTGACTCGTGCAGAGTGAGGTCATCCTCCTCAGGTGCTGGCCCACTGCCAGTCTCCAGAGTCATGCTGTTATTAGAGGCACGCTTCGCCTTAGTGCTGCGTTTGAGGTCATCCCAACGCTTCTTGCACACTGCAGCTGTGTGCACCTCATGGCCGAATGCACTCACATTATCTGCAACATGCTTCCAGTGGGTATTCCGATGGGAAGCCGTAGTTTGACAATTCGGCCCCACTAGCATCTCACAGCTGTGGTCCCGCACATAGTCCAGTTCCTGTGCACAGAAAGGCTTCTTCCTTGACCTGCTGGAGGCCGTGGCTGTGTCTGGGGTCCCAGCCTGTGCTGCAGATGCAACCTTCCTCCTCTTGGATGGTGGTGCGGACCCTGGCTGGCGAATGCCGCCCTGATTAGTATGGCCAGTGGCACTGGTGGATTGAACCAAGGGAGTGGAAGGAGGACCGAAGGCCTGACTTGCGTCATTGGCTGCTGGGTGCCCTGGAATGGACCCTGCGCAGCAACATCCGCTGTGCCATGGTCATTGACCGTGACTGTCCTGGTTGGTAGACTCACAACCGGGGTGTTGGTTGCATCTGCCCCTGCACTTGCAAATACCAGGCTGTTCGGGGCAGCAGATGACATTACTGCCCCAGGGACACGTGCCTCGGTCAGGGCAGCCCTGTGTGCACCTACAGTGTGCCTCCTGACCTGCTGGAAATCTTCCATGGACTCTTTAAGTGCCAACACAGCCTGCGCTGGCAGACCCTGAGCCTGGGTGGTGGTGTCCACAGCTGCACCTGCAGCTACCACTACCCTTGTGCCCGTGGCAGTCGATGAAACGGACTGCCGGGTCACATGGGCGCCAGTGCCAGATGCAAGAACTGCATCTCCCGGAGCTGCAGGGGGTGGTGGCATGACTGCACCAACACGTGGCACAACATCGTCCCGAGCTGCCGCACCCGTCTCTTCCCCCTCTGCAGCCACCCTGGACACCCTGGAGTCCCCCTACTCCCTGGTCACCCCAGCCACGTCCCTGACCACCCCCGCCACGTGGAGTACACCCAGCTGAGGTGCCCCTCACCTTTAGTGGCCTCCCAGCCATGGCACAGATGGACTAGTGCCAGCACAGATGTAGTAGTGCCAAAGGGAGGTGTACACAACAATTGTCCTGGGCAATTGGGGTGAAGGGGGTGGGATACAAGATGTTAAAAGCACCCCTGCACCTGCAAGGCTGTATGTGACCCCGGTGATGAAGTGACGGGTCACGCAACGCTCGGGCACCCCAAAACTGCAGTAAAACCGTGCACCCAACCCTCGGTAGCTCACATGTGTGGAATTAACCTCCAGCATTACACGGTGGCACCCAGGGACACGAAAAACACGTACGCGTCGGACACGCAGGCTACTATGACCTCGAAAACGGGTACGCGATACACAGGGGCACCCGCAGTGGGAAAAATAGCATGCGCGACTCACCGTCAGACTAGCGTGATAGTGAAAAAAACGGGTAGCCAATACCCCCGCCAAAAGAAGAGCTACATCCTTGATCCGCTGTGAAATTGTGATCGTGCGCAAAACAACACGAAGTGGCAACACACACGTCGGTCTCCACGAAAGGCACGTACACCGAACTGCTGGCCCACTCACCTTTGACTGGTGCTCAGGGAAACGCCTGCGCACGTCACTTACGCGTTTAGGCCCTTTCATCGGATTACACGCATTAACACGCGGACGTGCTGTTTTTTCACGTGCTGCAGCACTATGCACCCGTCACTAGAGAAACGCCCGTGCGCGTTCCATCACAGACACGCTTACGCACTAAGGGCCTTTCCTTGAATTACACACTGACGTGCAGTTTTTTTCACATGCCAAATCACTCCGTATCAAGCTGGCCACGCAACAACACACGGAAGACCACGCTCCTGCCCAGAAGGCCTTTTTGCTGCCCCCAGATCCCCGAGCACGCTCCCACTTGCCATCTGCTGCTGCCTGCCTGCTGCCCACGTGCCCTGCTATTTGGTGCCTGCACGTCAGCCATCTGCAGGGGTCCAGTTGCTGTGACCAACCCTGCTGGAACAGAAGACTCCCGACTGGTATACCATTGCTCCACAGCCCAGCCCCATGACCCAGTTGTCCACCCACACCTGCCTCGGGGGTTGCCATGTCCAACACAACACCATCTGGCACCGGTGGTAACCCCCCCAGCAGAGAGGCAGAGGGCTGCCAGCTTCAGTGACAAAGAAGTTGGCATCCTGGTGGAGCAAGTCCTGGGGCATTATGATGCCCTCTTTGGAAGTTCACACACCGACTATGAAGGACGGAAGGGGATCTGCAAGGACAACGTGGCTGCCATCAAAGTGGAGGGGGTGGCAGCCTGCGGCATGCAACACGTCCGGAAGCGCTGGGAGGACTTCAGGTCCAGGACCCTCAGCAATGCCCGGCGCCTCTTGAAGGCAGAGGATGCAGAGGGGTGCCGGGTCCACCTGACCAACATCCAGACGAGGGTCCTGGAATGCATAAGCCCAGCGCTCCACGTCCAGATCCTTTAGAGGCAGACCCGTCTGGAGTCAAGCGGTAATTGGCCATGCAGTGCTGTGTGAAACAGGGCATGTAGCAGTGTGCTGGTAGTCCTCTACTTGCCTGTATGTGTGACATAGGCCATGTATGGATGTGTGTGTGCAGGAACATCATGGTGCTGCATGTGAGACCAGTCATGCGTGAACCACATGGATGGTGCATGTGTTACAATGCAACATGCGGAGGAGCATGCGGAATGCACACATGAATGCATGCCTGTCTCTGTTCTTGGACATGGATGGGGTGTGAGGGATGGGTGCTGCTGTCATGGACATGTGTGGTGTACATCTCTGTGTGTCTGAGTAGCGTGTGTGTGACTTTGAAACGCCATGGATGCATGACACATGTCCGTGACAATGCGTTGAATCACTGATGCAGTCTAGTCATCCTTGTATCCACTGTGTCTGTGATGTACGAGGCCAGATGCATGAGCCTCTGGTGATGTGTGTGCATGGGATCAGTATGACCCATGATGCATGTGAGTTCAAAGACAACATTGTATGTTAATAGAGGCCCTTGGACATGGATGCAAATGTTGATTGCATGCGCCGTTCCTGTTTCTGCATGTGTGTTGCCTGCATTGACCCATGTGTTGTGGAAGGACATGATGGAAGTGACGTTTGTCTAGGGGACTATTGTACAGTACCCTGATGCTTGTGTTCTTTGTCTCCCTCTACACAGCTTCGAGTGAAGAAGAGGGCAGAGACGGCGCTGTGGAGCAAAGCGGCAGGGATGCCTCCACTGGCCGGCGACGCAAGCCCCAGCCACCCTCCCAGGAATTACATCCGGGAGCGAGGGGACTGGTGCCGCGTCTGCCACTACGGCTGCAGCGGAAGGGGTGGGTGAGCCCCCACAGGGGCTTGCGATGGCGGAAGACAGTGCAGAGCCATCCAGGTTGGTGGTGCACACAGAGGAGGAGGCCGCTACTGAGCCACACATGGGGCCTGGTGGGGGTGGTACCACTGGTGCAAGTGGTGCAGTCCAGGGCCAGGAGCAGGAGGCAGCACAGGTCGCCGCGGAGGGGTCTGTGCATATCACTGTCCCTGACCCTGTGACTGCACCAGCAGGAATGCCCCGTCCATAGGTAGGGGGGAGGCCCACATCATCTGGCACTCCACTACCTGTGGACGAGGAGACTCGTGACCATATGGAGTCCATCCTGATTGGTGTCGCGTTGCGCACGCGTGACATTCGTGATGACGTGCGTGCTTCCTGGGGGGACCACGCACGTCACCACGATGAGCTGCGTGGCAATGTGGCTCAGTTGGGAGGGGCCCTGGTCGGAGGATTCCTACATGTGTCTGGCACTCTGGCGGCCCTCTCCTCCTCTGTGCAGACTATGCGCCAGTCGTTCTCTGTGCCGTCTTCTGGCCCAGAATCCACCAGGGCCCCCTGTGGACCTGTCCCGACCAACGCAGCCAGCTTGGTGGAGATCACATCCCTGCCACAGTCGGGAGTCAGAGGTCCTGCAGGGGTGGACACCCCACCAACTGGAGACCAGCAGATGGAGGATGTGCCGGCATCATCGGGCAGGGCACATGGACGGCAGCAGCAGGCTCAAGGTGGGAGCGATGATGGCTCGGGCAATCAACATCAGAGGGGCAGGCATCGGCAGGAGGGCAGGATGACCCTGGAATGGGAGTGTCTTCCTTGTGGCAGCGTTTGGGCCAGCGGATAGATGCGGAGCGGTGGCGGCTGGAAGAGGCACGGCTCGCTATGGTCAGGGCGGAGTACTCCATGCGCAGGGCGTTGAGGCGGGCTGAGTGCCTCGAGGCAACTCGCAGGGAGTTGGAACAGGCCATGACTGCATCCCTGCGAGACCTCGGGGACAGGGGAGAGGCCCGCCTCCGGGACATCGACATGGAGTTCGATGATGCCCTGGCCCAGGACATCACAGAATGAGCCGTAGGACTTGCCCGCCGCCATTGTATATAGTTGATTAGTGTTAGGTTTCCTTTATATTTTTTTTTCTTTTGGGGCGCATGGACTGTGCCCCACCTTTTTGTATATAGTTGGTTATTAGGTAGTGTTTTTTGTAGGTTTCCTTTGAATTGTTGGGCTCATGGACCCTGGATTTGTAAATTGTATATAGTTGAAGACTGGATTTGACCTCTATTTTTTTTTTCCCCCTGTGAGCAATGGATTTATCTTTTTTCATCCTTTGGATTTTGTTTGATGGACGGACACTTTGGAGCCATTTTCATTTGATTTTATTTGGATTCTGCATTGATATATTTTTTTGAATTTTTTTTGGGACATCCAGCCTTTTGTTTATCATTTTCCCTTGTGTGATTTTCTTTTATTCCATTGATTTTTCATTTAATACATTTTGGTTTCATACTTCAATTGTGTGGTATTCTCTCATTGGTTTCATGCATGTCACGATGTGGGTTTTCGCATTCACTTGCACCCATTGTGTGTGTGTGACGGACATGTATTGATGTGCATACTTGCCATTTGGGATGTTTCATGTAATGGGCATTTCATTATGGGGTCGATGGAATACTTGGTTGGGGGTTTGGACTGGGGTGGCGTGGGGTGGGATTTGGGTGGCCATAAGGGCCATGATTGTGGATGTTGATGACGTGTTGGGGGGTGGATGTGTGTCAGGGCCTGCTGGCAGGTGCCCGTCAATGCTGGATGGGTGGGGGTGCAGTGGGACATGTGTTGGGGCCTGCTGGCAGGTGCCCGTCAATGCTGGGTGGGTGTGGGTGCAGGGGGACATGTGTTGCGGCCTGCTGGCAGGTGCCCATCAATGCTGGGTGGGTGGGGGTGCAGGGGGACATGTGTCTGGGTCTGCTGGCAGGTGCCCATCAATGCTGGGTGGGTGGGGGTGCAGGGGGACATGTGTTGCGGCCTGCTGGCAGGTGCCCATCAATGCTGGGTGGGTGGGGGTGCAGGGGGACATGTGTCTGGGTCTGCTGGCAGGTGCCCATCAATGCTGGGTGGGTGGGGATGCAGGGGGACATGAGTCGGGGCCTGCTGGCAGGTGCCAGTCAATGGTGGGTGGGACATGTGTTGGGGCTCACGAGTGCATGGTGCCATGTGGGCTGCCTGTGTGGCATGCCCAGTGTGGATGGTCGGCCTGCGGGGCATGGCCAGGGTGGATGGTCTTCCTGGAGGGCATGGCCAGGGGTGTAGGGTAGTCCCCTGTGGTGTCGGCTGTTTGCAGGGCTTGGGGAGGGGGGAGGGGCACACCGGGGAGGATGCACACTGACAAATTGCATGTGAAACTCCCTGCGCACCCCTCAGAATACACGTACCCCTCTCGCGCTAGCGAAAAAGCATGTAAGAGTTCCCACGCACCCCCCAAATACACGTACCCCTCTCACACAAGGCCTATCGCATGTGAAACTTCCCGCACACCCCCAAATACACGTACCCCGCTCTCACAGGCCCTATTGCGTGTGAAACTTCCCGCGCACCCCCCAAATACATGTACCCCGCTCGCACAGGGCCTATCGCGTGTGAAACTTCCCGCGCACCCCCCAAATACACGTACCCCGCTCGCACAGGGCCTATCGCTTGTGAAACTTCCCGTGCACCCCACAAATATACGTACACCGCTCACTCAGGGCCAGTATGGTATCAGTATGTAGCAACATGAGCATCTTAAGGAGATCCTTTGGGATGACCCATGCATTCAACTTCTGCCATAATCGATTTCTCTGCACCGTATCAAACGCTGCAGAGAAATCGATATATGCACAGTACACATCAAGGTTACGTATTTCCCAGGAATGTTCGACCGCCATGGATAGCAGTAGCAACCCATGCATTGTACTTGACCTCGATGGAATCCAATTTGATTAGGTGGCAGGATTTTATTTTCATTGATCCACATATTCAATTCCTGCAGTAGAACATGAGCAAACACCTTAGAGGATGTATCGAGCATCGCCAACATACGATAATTACTAGGGGAATCTCAGGCGCCTTTTTTATGCACTGTTACTATGTGGGTAGACTGCCACGATTTTGGAATAGTGCCTGTCATACCTATTTGAACAAAAAGGAGGTGCAAAGCTGCAGCCCAGAGCTCTGGTTGTTTTTTTAATAGCAAGTTGCACACCCCATCGGGCCCTGCAGCACGTGATTTTTTCAGCTTTACTAAGATTGCTATTATGTCTGTAATGGACGCACTGCACACCCATGGCTCAGAGGGTAGTTGAAAGATGTCTAATTTCGACACTATACGGCCAAGAGTACTGTTTATATAACTGCTCCACTGCGCCTCTATTATACAATTTATAGGCAGAGGTCTTGGTTTTGAATGCTGTAGAAGTTGCCATATTCCGATAGAATCATCGGTGCGTGCCAGGTCCGCTATTTGTTGCCATAATCTTGCTCCACATACAACCTTATAATTTGCTAAACATTTTTTATAAGCGCTTTTGGCATTCTTTATTAAAGAGGAGACTAATGATGGAGAATCACTAGGGGGATTGTCTTTTAGGATCGCCTTTATTTCCATGCGCATCCTTTTTTTGGCTTCATTAATAGTTTTGTCGAAGCCGTCTCGACGGCGAATAGGCATATTTGATCTTTCAGCAATGCTAATGCGTGATCTTCTTTCAGCGACCACCTCTAATTGCGTACATAGTTTTAGAAAAGTTTAACTGCATGCTCTCAGAGGTAATGGATCCGCCACAGCATATTTGAATGAAATGTGGTAGTAATACAGATACCAAAGAATTGCCTTGATTAATATTACGCTGATGCCATCGGATGCGATTCTGACCTTCATTGAAGGACAAATTTCCATTTTCATCAAATTCATTTACGATATTCCTCTGCTTAGGTAACACTAATAACCAACATAAAGGGACATGATCGCTTTCTTGTCTAACAACTGTGCTCATATCCTTAATGTATTTTAGCCCACTTATATTCGAGAGAGCCTAGTCGATGGTCGAGGCAGATCGACCCTCAATTCTGGTAAAGGCCGTATGGGGATCACTATGTGTTATGCCATTAAATTTTACAATCCTATGGGCAGCTATCATAGAATGCCATTTAGAACCTTGTATTTAATATACAATCCTCTACCAGAGGGAGGTTACCAATTAGACCATTGAAATCGCCGACCAGCCAAATGGGCAATTGTTGGCTGTACTTCTGTAATACTGTGTCAACAACCCTAATGTTCTCAGTTGTCATAGTCATATTTGGTGGATCATAAATGTTTATCAAGATGATTTCTAATGTTGACAACAATATCTTAGTGACTAAGATGTACTGGGTAGACTGATTCAGTTTCACTATCTCCCACAGTGGTCTAACAGATACAAGAAGGCCTCCGTTCAGTCTCCCCAAGGGACCTTGGGTGGCCATCTGGTGAACTGTACTTCTACCGTCTAACTGTACTTCGGCCGTCAGCCAAGTTTATTGTAAGACGACAACGCCAAGTATGTCCATCATACTCACCAATCCATCATTCTCAAACAAATGGGTATACCCTCTTGTATTCCAAGAGTAAAGCATATCCACCGTATCATATCATTGACGTTCAGCAGCAAAATGGGGCTTGAACGATACGGGTAACCACTTCCAATATCGGTCAGGGATATCGTTAGACGGGGTTGTGGCAGGGGGACATACTGATCTGGTCAAGTCATTGGCTACACTGGGAGCTATTTTATTTACATTAATCACAGACAAGTCTGTAGTTGGAATTCATCTAGATGGAATTGGTCTGTGACACTCTTTCCCAGCACCTGTGACATTATATTGGGCTCTATTTGTATCCCGTGATGGTGGCGCACTTCGAGATTTATGCAACAGGATTTCAATACGAGATACATTATACCCCAGTTGAAGAAAGTCCGCTTTGAAGCCTAAGACATAGTTTAAGGATGCCTCTGCTTTGAAACATATATTTGATATGAACTGATTTTTTAGTTCAATCTGATCTATGATGCATATGTCACTAGATGCAATCACTGTTAATTGGACAATAGATTGGAAAATACATAACATAGCTGATCTATACAATGGTAGGGAGGAGTTCTCCAAATTCAATTGGACCAGCTCAAGGGCAGGCATCATCATTGTGTGAGCTTCACTATGCGTTTCTGTGGATGGGCTGGTATGTATTGCCAACGGATTAGGGATTTGAGCCCAAACTGCCGGGATGGTGGATTGTGTGTACTGATTTTATTAGCACTAGGTTTTTTCCTGCTCGGTTTTAATTTGATAACGTTTTGCTACAGCTTTTTGGTAGATTTGTTTATATTAGCTGCATCTACCGGCAAGACATCAGCAAGACTCACATCTACCACGCCAGCAACTGGAGTCAACACCAAAGATGGACTATTTGCAATGACGATGTGTGGAGAAGTGCCAGCAGGAGTGCAGCTGCCAGACACTCTGCTTGTTTGGTCCTGCTTTTTTGATAGCTTTTTAAGTCTATTATGCTTCCTTAAAGTCCCATTACAATACATAAACGCATAATGTACTGGGGCAAGTAATGGAGGCCATGTTTTTAGTCTACGTTTCTTTTACGACGGGTTCACCTCGACGTGAGGTATACGCAGTGGTCTGCATGGCTCACCACTACACGCAACATGACAGCACCCCCGCATATTCTTATGTATGATCAATGATTGAATATTGATCTTTTTTCCAAATTATCACACTTTGAAATTAACTGAGACAACAAGCTTTCAAAAGCATAAAACATGTTGTCAGAGTTCATACTGATGTCATTTGAACTTTTCATTTCAGCTTCACGTGGCTCCTGTGTTGCTTTAGTTGTGGGAAAATTAATGATAGGGTTCTTCTCAATCTCTGTAGAATGGAAAATATAGACGGGTGCCACAGAAGGTGAGCAATCAACCTTTATGGGTATTACATTATCACTATGTGAACCTGACAATGTCTCAACCCCATGTAATACGCTAGGTTTGCTAGGAGGGGTAAAATACATAGGTGTCGATACTGCTTCCATTAGCGATTGATGTGGATCAAGACCCATCTATTCAACCTCCTGTTCATCTAGTGACAACACTGGCAGGTTGAGATGATGATTCACCCCTACATGGTGGGGGTCATGCATCAAGACTTTAACAAGGCGGGTGACTTGTTCTTGAGCAATGGGTGCACTAGGATAGAAAGCATGCAAAAAGGTGTTAGCTGTGGGGTCCAGTATACTTCTCTTATTGCTTTGACTTTCCTTGCCAGATAACTCTTCTATCACATTATTACCTACGCAGACCACATTGTTAGCTATAGGTGTGTGATGGGCCAGATAACACATCGCTCAACAATTTAGAACTCACACAACCCAAGTCAGCGGTCAGTTCTGTGATGAGAGCTACTTTTACGGAATTAAGGGCTATGCTGTCCAATGGTACAACTGGGACTTTGCTATAGTATTCTGTTATTTGTTTGCACATAGGTGGCATCTTCTTTGGATTAGTTATAATCTTTGGGATACAAATCCGCCTATTGCGGAGAGTTTTATGAAGGGTTATCTCCCGCTCATACTCATCCATACTAAGTACACAACAACCACGCACCAGCGCAGAAGACACAGGCAGGAGAAGTATGGGAGGGGAAGGTCTACACAACACGCCAATCACCCCGAAGCAGTGAGGTAAGCGCCAAGGTGGTCAGATCCAACTGCGCGCTAACCCAAAAGTAGTGCGGACAATTTAGAATGAAAAGTGAGACACCCCACAAAATGACCAAACAATACTGCTACCACCCAAATATGTCAATACATATGTGGAGAAGAGATACGTTTTACCTTAAACGTCTATGCTACTGCCAAATAATGGTGCAGACAGAGGCTAGAAACTGCTACCGGCAGCCAATGGCATAACCCCTGCATTTGTCCACCTTGCTTTTATTGCCAATTATTCCTTTGTGCATGCTCCCGGCTGCGCTTTATTACTTCCCAGCAATAAATTGGCATGACAGTGTTTCAAATGGCAAACTTGGCCGTAGTTCTATTTCCATAACAACAGAATTATTGTACACATTTGTGAACTTCAGTCTGCAAGTGTGGCGCTTGCTCCATGCCGGATTTCCCTTGCTTCCCCCTATACTTTTGTATAGTAGGCCCCCAACTCCCCCGACCCTTTGTACCTGAGCCTATCCTGCCCGTGCAGGTGTCCGTGGGTGGGGGGAGCGCTGTTTCTTTTTAGGGGAAGCTGAGCCTTATTCGTTACCACCAGACGCCCCCGCCGTTTAGGCCCCCAAGAGGCGCTGGTCCGGAAGAGCGAAGACCCATTCCGGTTTCCTTCTGGCTCATCCGGAGTCTATCATTTGTGCTTGGTTGCCCAAACACCGCCACGCCACTAAGTGGGTTCCCGCCCACTGTGGCTCCCCTTCTTCCTGTCTCCCTTTCACAACTCCAGCAATTTGGTGCAAATGTTCCAGAAAAGAGCTCCATCCCTTTTGTGGACAAGTGTACCCCATCCTTCAGTAAGCACTCGGGAGCCTTCCCGTTGATCAGGCCATGCCTGATTTGATGGAAGCCTCTGCCCCTGCAGAACTTTGCAATGGCCCCATTCAGCTTCCTTCTCGATTTTTCAACTGCAGAATGGTTCTCGGCCCCCCTCCATTGTGCCCTGGGAATTACTTCTGACCATATGATCTCAGTTTCGCCCAACTGTGCCGAGATCTCCTGCAATGAGCTCGTAATGTCCCTCAACAAAACCCCCCTCCCCAGGCTGGTCGGGTCGTTCCCTCCCAAGTGTATCACCAACTCCTCAGGCTTCTGCTGCCTACTCAGCAATTTCCGCAACAGCCCCTTTAGCTGAACCTACTTCATCCCTGGCACCCCGTGCCACTCGATCCTGAACTCGCCGGCTGTCAGCTCCTCCTGCTGCTGAGTCCAGCTCGCCTTGGCCCTTGAGACAAACGAGTGCCCCACCACCCACAGGGTGCGCTTCCTCCTTCCTTGTACTGCTGGGAAATGAGAATTGGAGGGAACGGCATGGTTAACTCACGTTTTTTCAGGCCTGTTATACCCCGAAGACCATCTCCCCAACCTCATGATGTCTTCCGCCCCCAAGCCCCCGGCTGCCGCGGAGGTGGTGGCCCCTATTCGAAATGAGTGCGTCCCAAAACGACCCTCTGTCAACCCTATCTTTGCCAGGCCCCGGCCCATCACTTTTTGTTAACTGGAAGCGGCTTAGTGCGGACCCGTCCCTGTGCAAGAGCCACGGTGCCTCTGCCTCCGATGGCTGCCGCTGCTGGAGGAAGTTGGCCACCGCCGCCACTGGGCATACTCTGCTTGTTTGGATGGCTTGCAGTGTTAATGCTGCCCCTTTCCCTTTCTGATCAGTTTTTGACCTTCTCACATAGATGACCACCTGGGCGCTGTTCACCTGAACATCCCTTAACCGTACAAACCCGTTCTCTTTGCCATCTTTATTCTCCGGCACCAGCTCGCTGACCCTGAGAGCCCCAAAAAATGCCACCGTAGAGGCAGCCGTGAACAGTACCCTCTCAGCCTCGCCGTTACACACTGTGTCCAGACATTTAGTTAGCCCATGCAGCTTTATAATATCAATTGGCCGCTTCTCATCTGGTTTTGGTACCGTTTGCTTTGCCCAGCCTCTCATGGCCAGCGTGATGTAGTGTTCCTTGGTAGGATCCTTCTCCCCACTCAGTTTGGCCTAATGTGCTATGGCCGCTAGGTGGTACCATACCCATGCCCGGGTCTTCCCTTTCTTCCAGCACCAGCCCACAAAGGCCCGTACGGGGTTTTCCCCCTGGTCGCCTGGCAGCACTTCTTTTCGGAATTGCGTAAAGCGTTCCCAACATGCCCTGTACCTCTTAGCTGTACCTGGCGCCAGTGCTGTCTCTACCAAGGAGCTCAAATGGCCCCAATCCTCCCCCACCACTGCTCCTGGAACGTGGCCATTTCTTTCCTTGCTTCAGGGCAGCTTTCCCGGAACCTGTCCCACTGTAAACGAGACAGAGTATCAGCGGCCATATTTTTTATACCGGGAATGTGCCGTGCCCTGACTTCAATGTTCAAACTTAACAGACTTCTGATGAGTTCCCTGAGCAGCCTTAGCACCCTTAGATTGCTGGATGACCCTGTGTTGATAATTTGGACCACTGCCAAATTATCCGACCATAAGGCAACATTTTTGTTCTCCAAGAGTTCCCCCCACAACTTGAATGCCACTACTATGGGAAATAGCTCCAACAGGGTAATGTCCTTTGTGATTTCCCCCCCCCCCCCGTGCCGTTCCAGTGGCCATGCTTTGCCACACCACCTGTCCATCAGGATTGCGCCAAAACCCAGGGACCCAGAGGAATCGGTAAAATGTTTGAGCCACTGACTGCTCGCCTAGTCCTCCCTCCAGATTGCCACCCCATTGGACTCTGTTAAGAAGGTGTCCCACATCCTGAGATCCTCCTTCACCTCCGTCCCCAACTGGACGTGCTGAGAGGGGTGTTGCAACCCTACTGTTTTCAGCTCCACACTTCTGGCAAATGCCCTGCCCAATGGTATTACTCTACCCGCAAAATTGAGGTTTCCTGCCAGTGACTGCAATTCCCGCAGGGTTGCTTTGTTTTTCCCCAACAGGCCTCGTATCATGACCTGCAGTTTCTATACCTTGTCCTGTGGGAGCCTGCACTCGCCCTTTATTGAATCAATCTCAATCCCCAGAAATGTCAATGTAGTGGCTGAACCCATAGTCTTTCCTGGTACCAACGGCACCCCCAACTGTCCCATCATCCCCTGAAACCCCTCATCAGGGCGCTGCATTCCTCTGTCCCCTTCTTACCAATGAAGAGGAAATCATCCAGGTAATGCAAGATTCCCCCCTCCTTTGTTTTTAGCCTTACTGCAAATTCCAAGAAGGTGCTGAACACCTCAAGATAAGCGCATGAAATAGCGCAGCCCATTGGCAGACACCTGTCGTAATAGTAGTTGCTGCCCACGTTGAAAACCAACAAATGGTGACTGTCCTTGTGGATAGGTAACAACCGAATTGCTGACTCTGTCTGCTTTCCCCAACAGAGCCCCTTCTCCAGCTGCTTTTACCATTTGCACCGCATCCTCTACGGAAGCGTACTGTACCCTGTACAATTCTTCTGCTATGCCATCATTCACTGACTGGCCTTCGGGAAAAGAAAGATGGTATATCAGGCGGAACTGGCCCTCCTCCTTCTTTGGTACCAACCCCAGTGGAGATACCACCAAGTTTTCCATGGGTGGAGCAGGGAATGGGCCTGCCACTCTTCCTAAACTCACTTCTTTTTCCACCTTCCTCTATACCACCTCTGGTCTCTCTAACGCAGACCGTAGGTTGGCCGCCTCTTCCCCCCCCCCCTTGCTACCTGCGATTGGGATCTGAAAACCCCACCTGAACCCTTGCCACAACAACTTCGCGTCAGCCTTATTGTTATACATATTCAGAAAAGGAGTCATGGCAAGGAGGTTAACTGGCGTGGGTAAGTTCCATTTAATCACAACCTTGTCATTTACCGTTCCCCCCCCCACCATGCATTGCTTTGCCGGTACTTCAATCACTACTTGCTTTCTCTTTTGGTTTGCTACTGTCTTTCTGTCTGGCCTCGCCTGAGATGGCTCTGCAAGGACCGGCGCCGCCTCTCCTTTGGTGCTTGTACCTGCATGCTTTCCCATATGAAAAGTACCCCTCTGCAAACCTCCAGTTCTCTTGCTCCCCCTGGTGGGCTGCTGCCCGATACACCCCGGAGGAGGGCCCGCGAAAGGACCCTCTCCCCCGTTTTGTGTACCCCCCTCTGCCCCTCCTTGCCCGGGGCTTCTCCCCTTGAGCTTTGTCTTCCGGCTCTCTGGCGGGTACCACTTTGTCGATGTATCCCCTGACATCCAATTCGTCCCATGACATTGCTGGCCATATTTGCATTTTCAGCCTGAAACCCCGGTCATATTCCAACCACCCTTCGCCGCCATATTTTTGGTACAAGTCATTCACATACTGCTCATAAGCTATCATTGCTAGCGCATCCTGAGGAAACCTTTCCAACATCACTGACATGTACATCCTATATGCTTTGAGCCAATTGTTAATGGAGTGCTCCACCTTGGTGCTCTCCCTGTCCCTCTTTTCCTTTTCCTTCTCAGACAGTTCCTTCAGCCCTCCTCCCACAGGCACAATCCCCAATAAATCGAAGATTTCTATAAATTCTTTCCTCCACAACCTCTCCTTGACCGCCCAAGGGATATGCCGTACCAATGAATTCACTGTTGCCCGCATTGGTGCAAACCCCGGCATTGGTCGACCATACTGAGTTGTCTGCCCCCAAACTCCCCCTGGCCCACAGCCGCTCGGGCCTGCTGCTGGAAGCTTTGCTGCGCTCAGACCCCCTGGCAAGACCGCCCCAGGCCCCAGCCCCCATCCACTCTGGCCCGCTTGCGCACTTGCTGGGACCACTGGTGCCAGTGGTTGCGCTGTCCCAATGGTGTTAGGTGCCCCCGGCCCTTGACTCCACCACTTCTGTCCCCTTGGTGCCCCCGCTGCAGTGGCCATCTGTGACTGCTGACTGCCCCCCCCTCCCCAGGTGGTCCCACGCTCGGCAGACCGACTGATAGAAATCCCCCGGGTGGGGTCCCGCTCTTCTGAGGGAATTGACTTATCCCTCCTACTTGAGACCATATCTGACCCCCGTTTCCGCCCAGTGACCCCCCCAAACCCCTGGGCCGTCCCCTGCTGAGTCAATGTCCCCACACTATTCACCATCCCATCCATCACACTGGCATTAGTAAATACATTTGGCACTCGCCCATTTTTTCCCCATGCTTGCATGCATTCCATCACCATACCTTTTATCATCTCCAGGGATGTGGCTCCTTCCCCAGCTACATCCACCGTTTTGCTCGCTTTAGCCTTTACCGTCAATGTCCTCTTTCTCTTTTTCACTTGCACTTCCTCTTCCTCGTCATCTCCTGCGTTGTGAATCTCCACTTCCACCACCATTGCCTCACCGGCGCTGTCCTGGAACAAAAGTGGTGAGCCATCTATCACCTGGCTGTTTCCAAGTCGTTCCTGCCCTGGTTGGGCCACCATTGTCGTCATCCAATCTGGCCCATGAGTAGCAGCTGCTACCCTGGCCATCTCCAAAAAGGCTGCCAGGTCCATTGTTTATGAAAACACTGCTGGGCCAACTGCCTGTTCCTTTCCCCCTTTGGGACGCCTGCTGCTGTTCCCCGTGGTTTCCTGTCTTTATTTTGCCCCTTGGTGTCCTTCCGCCGTTCGCCTGCTTGCCCTGGCCACCTGCCGGCTGATTTAAACAATGGTTCGGGCCGTGGGCGTCACAGCGTCAGACACAATCAGTGCGGCGTGCCTGTGCCCGCCTGCCTGCTTTCTCCCTCCTTCCGCTATCTACCTTGTTTCCCGGTGTGCAGCGCTTCTGCAATGGGCCACGTCCTCGATCGCAGAAGCCCGCTCAGAGCATCTGCCTTCTTTTGTGCGGGACCGCGTCAGCAGTGCGTGTGCCGGCACCTGCGGTCAGGGCTTTCCCGCCGCTCCGCCTGCTTACTCAGGCAGTCCGGGCCTCTGAATGGGGGCTTCCCCACTGTGCCTGTGTCACCTTTCTGGGCTCTCCCGCTGCTCCGCTTGCTCCCTCGGGCAGTCCGGGCCTTTGCACGGGGCTGCGGCTTCCCCAACGTACCAGCACCTCTTTTCCTCGCCAGTGCTATTCTGGTTTCGTGATGAGGTTCTTCGCTCTCATTGCTGACGCCAGACCTTGCAGTTCGCGCTGGTCCTCTTCTCCGTGTTGGTGTGCGCTCTGTCACGGTCGCCAGTCCTCCGTCCAGCGAGTTCCCTCCAGCAACTACGGAAACCTCACATCAAACGAAATCCTTCCTCTGCTACGGCGAGTCAGCAGGGTCCCACTGCAGGAGCGAGATGTTTCTGCAGTCAGACCCTGCTTCTTATAAGGCAGCTCGCCCCACCCACTTCCTTTGTTTAGCCCTTTGCGGGCGTTTGGGTTGTTTTGGTGCCTTGGCGCTGTTCCGCCCCCTGCCCTCCCCTTTCCCAGGGGGAGGGTAACGGGTTGTAGGAGGACATGACCCTGCAGCGGTTAAAATGCTGCCTCCTCCATTTTGCTTCTGGTCTTTCTCGTCGTCAGCGACAATTCGGTTACTGATGCAGCTTTAGACGTAATGAAGAAACTGAAAGCAAAGGCTGGTTGGGGCTAAAATAACATCAGGCAGGTAGAACAAGGAAGGCTGAGGCGTTGACCATGACAGATTTATAAAAGCAGGGCGGAAACCCAGTGCACTACACACGGAACACGGACACAGACACACTTCTTCGTGCACTTCCGCTGTGCGCGCGCTTGTCAGTATTTAAAGAATTGAGATGGGCGTAGCCTAACAATAAAAATGTAAAATAACACTGTAAGTGTTATAAAAAACAACTTAAAATCAACTTAAATATGCACAGTAGCATTGTGCTTCAGTTAAGAGTCCTTAGAAGCACGTAGTAGGCATACCAATAGAGTCCAATATAGTCCAGTAATGAAGTCCAGTACGAGGAGTTCCAATAGCAGACACACTTCTTCATGCACTTCCGCTGTGTGCGCACGCTGGTCAGTATTTAAAGAAGCGGATTGAGATGGGCGGAGCCAATAGAGTCCAATATAGTCCAGTAAGAGGAGTTCCAATAGCAGACACACTTCTTCGTGCACTTCTGCTGTGCGTGCGCGGGTCAGTATTTAAAGAAGCAGATTGTGATGGGCGGAGCCAATAGAGTCCAATATAGTCCAGTACGAGGAGTTCCAATAGCAGA
Source organism: Ambystoma mexicanum (assembly GCF_040938575.1). Taxonomy (NCBI): domain Eukaryota; kingdom Metazoa; phylum Chordata; class Amphibia; order Caudata; family Ambystomatidae; genus Ambystoma; species Ambystoma mexicanum. The sequence goes on along the minus strand of NC_090931.1, from coordinate 678,502,420 downwards.
CACACTTCTTCGTGCACTTCCGCTGTGCGCGACCACTTTAAGCATACGAGTCGCATGCGGGCGCACAGCATCAAATGCACAGCCTTACTGAGTCCAATTTAAGCATCTAGGGAAATACATGATGACAGTGTACCATAGCACACACCATTGTCTGCGGGTAGCCGGGGACAATCAATCAGCGGGCCACACGGGGCCATCACCTTTATTTGTCCAGGAAAAAGAGACCACTCGATAAACCGGCCAAGCCTCACCCAGGGGACCACATCGGCTGCAGTTCCTTAGTTCATGGGGGTTGGTAGTGCTTGTGAGCGGCAGGCTCTCAGACCCATGTCAATGCTGAGGGGTTTACTCCGGGCCTCCAGGGTACAGTGTGTACATCTCATGGTGAATCACAGCGAGCCATCATGGGCGGCGAGTGACAAAGTCCAGGAGGCCATGTGGTGCGGCAATGGGCCCTGTGGCAGCTCAACCTGCCTTCCTTGGGGCCAGATCATGCGACGCCTCAGCAGGACCACCTTAAGCACTTTTGGGGCCTGGGGCAAAGACACCTTTTGGGGCCCCCCTCCACCGAACCAAAGAAATTAATGGATCCAGATTATCTGGTCGTGCCCCACTCATCACTATCAAAAACATATCTTTATATGCTGTCTTGCAGTGATCGAAATAAGCATGGATACTCTTTTCAGTCTCCTCACCCTCTTCATTCTTGCTGTAATCAGAATGTTGAAAAAGTAGCATTTCAAGGCTGACGTTAACAGTCTTATGACTGTTTTCTGGCATCAGTAGAAGCCACGAGAAAGGAATACCAGCCATAGCATGTAGGACACAGTACGCATGAAAAAGGTGCACATAATCCAGAACAGACATAGGACTAAAATCAGCTTCCTCACTGAATGCAAACATGCTCAAGCAGGGATACAGTAGACCAATTGGAGGCAAGGAGAAATAAATCTACACATACCAGAGCATAGATAGTGGATGACGATTAGAAGCTACCGGGAAGGTCCACATCTAGACAGACTGAGATTACAAGAGGGACATTGTTTTCATGTAGTGTTGCCATTAAAGAGCAAAGAAACAAGCGGCTGTATTGTTCTGTAGATCAATGCTCACTTATTATAGAGAAAGCAATATTATTGCTCCCTAAGGGAAGACATATCATACTTACAATTCGGATCCAACCTTATCCACTGGATCATTGAACACGACATCTGACATTGTACTACACGCTGATTACTAGACCTTCCCTATGCACATACCGTTTTTATTGCACCACATATTGTATATATTTTGTTTTATAGTGTTTATTCCGTATTGCATAATTTACCTCTCTCCTGCTTGTTCTCTGTATATATTGTGCACCCACTTTTTTTATATATCTAATGCTGTATTGTTTAATGATGATTTGCACAGCAATGTAACCGAAGCTGTATTACGATTTTGTGCAGCAATGTAACCTAAGCTTAACAACCCTCTTGATGCCTTTACGCCCAGATACCTTTGGGTCTGGCACGCATTAGAAATAATAAAATAAACAAAAAAACAAACTATAGCCAGCGAATCCATGAGAGGCTTGTTCTTGTTTGAAGATCATACATTGAGAACAAAATCACTCTGTGACAATTTTGAAAGGTTTAGGGACCGGCAATTATGACAGGTTAGGCAATACTAGATTAAGGGGGTAATTCATAGAATCCATCGCACAAGTGGCACACGCGGCTGGCGCACAGTGTGCGCGTGTGACGGTCTGCGCCAGCCGCGTGCGCTAAAATCCATTTCCGCGCACAGCGTATTCATGGATTTTAACATCTAAAACCAGCCGTGGCGCAGAGTGGCGCAGCGACCCTGCAGTAGCGCCAGTAACGCCCCAACCCCCCCGTGCACCATGCACAGCGCACAAATCCCGTACATGTCGCACAGGCCATTGGACCAGCATACAGCCCCCCAACCATGAAAACGCCTGTAAAACTCCCCGCGCACCCCTCCGAATACATGTACACTCCGGCGTGGGGAGTTTCACACGCGATTGGTCCTGTGCGAGCGGGGTACGTGTATTTCGGGGGTGCGTGGGAAGTTTCACACGTGATTGGCCCTGTGCGAGCTGGGTACGTGTATTACTGGGGTGCGCGGGAAGTTTCACACGCGATTGGCCCTGTGCAAGCGGTGTACGTGTATTACTGGAGTTCGCTGGGAGTTTCGCACACGATTTCGCTGTCAGAGCGGGGTACGTGTATTTCGGGGGTGTACGTGAAGTTTCACACGCGATTTCGCTGTCAGAGCGGGGTACATGTATTTCGGGGGTGCGCGTGAAGTTTCATGTGCGATTTCGCTGTTGGAGCGGGGTACGTGTATCCAGTGGGGTGCGCGGGGAGTCCCACACGTGAATTGGCAGTGTGGGTCCTCCCAGGTGTCCCCTCTACCCCCTCCATGGCCCCTGCAGGCAGCCCACACCATAGGGGACTACCCTGCACCCCTGGTCATGTCCCGTAGGCAGCCCATCCACCATAGGCATGCCCCCCAGCCAAGCCACATGATCACCAACTCATGTCCCCCAGCACCCCCACCCCCCAGCAGTGAGGGGCACCTGCCAGCAGGCCCCCATTAATGTCCCCCAGTACCCCCACGCCCCAGCAGTGAGGGGCACCTGCCAGCAGGCCCCCACTCATGTCCCACTCATGTCCCCCTGCACCCCCACCCCCCAGCAGTGAGGGGCACCTGCCAGCAGGCCCCCACTCATGTCCCCCTGCACTCCCACCCCCCAGCAGTGAGGGGCACCTGCCATCAGGCCCCCACTCATGTCCCACTCATGTCCCCCTGCACCCTCACCCCCCAGCAGTGAGGGGCACCTGCCAGCAGGCCCCCACTCATGTCCCCCAGCACCCCCACCCCCCAGCAGTGAGGGGTACCTGCCAGCAGGCCCCCACTCATGTCCCCCTGCACCTCCACGCCCCAGCAGTGAGGGGTACCTGCCAGCAGGCCCCCACTCATGTCCCACTCATGTCCCCCTGCACCCCCACCCCCCAGCAGTGAGGGGCACCTGCCAGCAGGCCCCCACTCATGTCCCCCAGCACCCCCACCCCCCAGCAGTGAGGGGCACCTGCCAGCAGGCCCCACTCATGTCCCGCCCCTACATGACATAAAGATGCACAATCATGGCCCACTTCTACACCAAAATACCACAGCACGCCACCCCATTCTTGAGACGCAATGATTTCCCAATCCACCCCACACTGACACGCCTATCTCAAGACACAAACCAAAAGTCAACTATGTACATCAACACATGTCCGTCACACACACACACACTGGTGATTGTGTAAACCCACATTTTCACATGTATGAACCCAATGAGCGAATCCCACACATGGAAGTAAAATATCAAAATGTATTATGTACAAAAATAAAGCAATGAAATGAAAGCATAACAAAATAGCAAACATGAAATGAAACGCATGTGCAAAGGATGAGTAAGTCCAAAGAAATCCGAAAGAAAAATAGTCCAAACCCTCCCTCCACCAACGCAAATTCAAAGGAAATGTAAAAAGAAAAATCCATTAATCCATGGTGAAATCAAAAGAAAAAGTTCTAAATAATCCATTGTCCAACTATGTACAATCCATTGTCCAAAAGAAAAATCCATTAATCCATGTTCAAAATCAAATAAAAAGTTGAAATAAATCCATTGTCCAACTATGTACAATCCATTGTCAAGGGTCCATGAGCCCAACGAAAGAAATGAATCCTACCTAAGAAAAAAACTAT